>NC_056005.1:42315458-42964790 GCF_018446385.1 Zingiber officinale | reverse complement strand
ATGTATCATGAAATGAGTATATACAAGATGTCCTTTTGAAAACATATATCATATACATACTTAAACATAATCTCAACATGAGGGTCCGACTTGTACCACATACATACATAAATGCGCGCATCCTAAATAGATCCAAGGTAGCTAATCTTGAAACTACTAGGAACTAGGCCCGTTTCATAGACCATCGACCTAGGGGTAACTTAGGAGCCCATCCCTTTTACTAGGCCCATTTCATAGACCATCGACCTAGGGGCGCTTGTGGAGCCCACCCTTGGTACAAGTCATACAAAAGTAAAATAGCATATCATGTTTCTTATCATATCATAGCATATCATGTTTCTTGTCATATCATCGCGTATCATATTTTTGTCATATCATGAAGAGAGCTCTTAATCCCAACTTAATGGAAGCATCTCTTTGTCATATCATGAAGAGTGCACTTGATCCCAACTTAAGGGAAGCATCTCTTAGGCTTTTCATCTTACATAAGCCTTTCATAAACATATCATGATAGCATAAGTGCACATAACATAAGCATATCATAAGGAATCATAACATGATGGCATAAGTGCACATAACATAAGCATATCATAAGGAATCATAACATGATGACATAAGTGCACACAACATTTAGCATATAACATACAACATGGTGACCTAAATCCCATAACACATCATAAGGAGTCATTATCATGCATGGTTGGGGTTTTAATCTTCCTACAAACCCTAACTCCTTCTTGGCCGAAACCTAAAGGTGAGGTTCCAACTTTTCAATAAACATGTAGCATGGAAACTTAAACTAACAACATGTAAGAGATCATACATCATGAAGAAGCATAAACAAGCATGGTTAGATTTCAAAACTTTGCTCTAAGTCTCAAATTCAACTTTGGCCGAAACCTAAAGGTGAGGTTTTAAACTTTTAAATACAACATGAAGCATGAAACTTAAACCAACCATATATTAGAGATCACACATCATGAGGAAGCATATACAAGCATAGTTTGGTTACAAATTTTTTCCTTAAGCCTTTCATCCATTCTTGGCCGAAATCTAAAGGTAAGGTTTTATACTTTTAAATACAACATGAAGCATGAAACTTGAACCAACCATATATTAAAGATCATACATCATAAGGAAGCATATACAAGCATAGTTAGATTTCAAAACTTTGCTCTAAGTCTCAAATTCAACCTTGGCCAAAACCTAAAGGTGAGGTTTTAAACTTTTAAATACAACATAAAGCATGAAACTTAAACCAACCATATATTAGAGATCATACATCATGAGGAAGCATATACAAGCATAGTTAGGTTACAAAATTTTTCCCTAAGCCTTTCATCCATTCTTGACCGAAACCTAAAGGTAAGGTTTTAAACTTTTAAATACAACATGAAACATGAAACTTAAACCAACCATATATTAAAGATCATACATCATAAGGAAGCATATACAAGCATGATTAGATTTCAAAACATTGCCCTAGACCTTGTATCTCAACTTGGCTGAAACTTCAAGGTAGGGTTTCTAAACTTTTAATACCACACGAAGCATAAAACTCTTAACTAACAACATATAAGAGATCATGTATCATGAAGGAGTATAAACAAGCATGTTTTCATTTCAAAACTTATCATAGCCGAACCCTAAGTTTCTTTTCAAAACATTTTAAGCTTAGAAAACGTAGGAGGCTACTTGTACTGCAGGTGAGGTGGGATACTTACTTCCTCTCGCTTAATTCTCTAAGAGAAGTAACCTTGCTTGTGAAGCTTTCCTAGAGAAGAATTCTTTTAGCTTGGTCTCGGCAATGGTGAGAAGAGGGAGCTTGGTTTCGGTGGAGAGGAGGAGGGAGGAGGAAGAGAGAAGAAAATGAAATTTTTGTTGGGGATCGGTGGCCGGCTTGAAGGGGGGTTGGATAGACGACACCCCCAAATACTCGCTTCCTACGTATTTGTTAGCACAGCGGAATACAAATAATACAAATACAAATATGAAAGCTAAAGACTAAGAATGAGAAAGACAAGCAAACCAAGCTAACACGTTGTTTAACGTGGTTCAGAGATTAGGGCTTCTACTCAACGGCTGTCCGTAAGGTGGACGATCCCGATCCTTCGGTGGATTACTCCCCGGAAAACTTCCGGCTAGCTCAAACCTCCTTGTGGGTGGAGAAACCTCACCACAACCCTCACAAGAGCACCTTTGACGCTAGGGCACAGGTAGACTACTAATAGAGATTAACCACCTCTATTTCGTCAACTCAAACCAAGCTCCCAAGCTTTGATTTTATAGGCCACGGGTTGGAAAACCCCGCCTACCAGTCGACTGCCAAAACATGCAGTCGACTGCCCTCAGTGGAAATTCGACCGTTACATCCCAACGGCTCGATTCCATACGAACAGAGACATTCTGTTCGCTGCCAGTCGACTGCCCCAGTCGACTGCTAAAACATGCAGTCGACTGCTACAGTACTGCTACAGTAAAACCCTAAAAACTAGGATTTTACTCCGAGTCCAATCTCTCGTGCACTCGTACCCTCACCCTTATGACTCACTTGATGCTTCCTTTGCAGCTTTGACCTTTTACCTTCAAGCCTACTTCCTTTGGCTCTCGTCCCTCGGATGCATTCAAGCCCGCGGCTCGTCCCCAATGTCATCCTTCGCGTATGCCTCGAAGTCGCTTCCCTCGGCCCTTGTCCTCGCTGCCTTGTCCATGGTCCCTCAGATGCTCCATCCTTCACCAGACCCGAAGCCATCAACCTGAGTCACATGTGTATCCTGCAAACCTGCACAACTCAAATACACATATCAAATACAAGGGTGAACCTAACTTAAACCCTTTGCCCAAACACCAAAACACATGGTCGCACGGACCATTGGGATTGCTCCAACAATTTTCTCTTTCCTTTTCTCCTTTTATTCCAAATGAAAGGAAGAAGGAAAAATGAACTTTTCCTTCCCTTTTCTTTCACTCATCCTAAATGAAGGGAGAAAGAAAAACTCTCTTTTCATTGTAAGAAGAAGAAGGAAACTTGGACTTCTACTTCTTAGTGAAAAGAGCCTTCACTTTCCTTACCTTTAACCATAATTTCCCTCTTTCCATAACAGCACACCCCTGTTGGGGCTACCGGTTATAACATGGAACCACTTACTAAGAGGTCCAAGGTTTAATCCTTGGTCATACCTCTTTTTGCTTCTTTTTTTTTTTAAAGAAGAGTCCACATGAAACCTATTTAACCATGCATAAATTCATGTAAAATTTCTAGGGATCCTATGGGTGTTACAAAAAAATGTCGTTAGATTGAAAATATCATATCTCCTGTATGCATGTCAATCATATGCATTCACCAAATATTCAACAAACACAAGCAATAAATGCAATCATGCATATGATGCAAATGACATGTCTTGGTCACCCCAGACGCCAGTCAACCATCTCACATACGATGGTGAGACCGAGTGAGTAGGGCTATGACAACTGTGCACTCTGCCATCACTGCTCCTGATGAGTGACCAAGTGGACAGGATGCTGTCGGAGTACACCTATCCTCCTACTCTAAATCATAAGTGGGGGAGCTGAATGCTCTCATCTCCCTGAGACAATCCAGAGGAGGGATCCTTGTCTTGCTACCACGCTGTAGTCACACTACCTATGGGCGGATCAGCGGAACATCGACAGAGCAACCTATTGCAACACACCCTGCCTAAATAAAAACCACTAACCCATGAGTGGTTGTATGTGTAGATCTATGTAACTGGCGATGTGCTCAACAATAATGGAGTCGACAATCGCGTAGCAAGCAATCATGTGAGATGATGCATAACACTAAGCATGAAGATCCTGACCATATCTACCTCCATTAAACATGTACCAAAAATAAATAGCTCAAATAAAAAGATCTAAGTACACGTATCAGATATGGTAACTGTCTAGTCCGGTATATCATAAAGCATGGTATGTCACTACCTCTATAAGTATAAATAATCAAGAGGGTAATGAATGCAAAACAGGTAAGTAAAATCAAGCATGCAACAGGTAACAAGTAGTGACATACCGATGCAGATATGAACATAATCATTACTACTCGTTAAAATCTATTATGCATTTCAAATGACAATATTTAAAGATAAGTCAAGGCACCCGCCTCAAATATAGATCGAGCTAGACAATCGCTATGTCGAAGTGCTCGTCCCGAATCAAAGTCCTATAATAAATCGTACAGTTTAGCTAAGTTTTATTATAACAAAATAGCTAAACAAAATCTTATTCCTAAAGCAATAACTAATTTGATTAGCTAATCCCTCTTGTTAACATCATAAATCAGATCTAACTCGAACTTAGATTAAATCCAACAATTAACCCTAATTAAATATATCTCAACGGTCAACTAGGGTTAGTTTTCTTAACCTTAGTTATTCCATTTAGATTTATATCTATACTTAATCAATTCTAAACTCGCCTAATATAAATCTATCATCCAACCATATAATCCAAATTCATACCTAATTCAATATATATACCAAATCTACAAAATAGAAACTCACTTGCTGGAAACACATACACTGATCGGATCAAAGATGGATATGAAGAAAACAACCAGGCATTCAGTGCTGTGGTGGCCGGAATCTAGCAACTTTAGACCAACTGTCCACTGCCAATTGGAAAATAAACCCAAATCTAACTAATTAGAAATCTTTACAATAGTATACCAAAATCTACATCACTGTTGTAGTGCAAGCATATTTACCTAACTTTCCTCTTCTTCGGTGATGGTAGCAAGAAAATCCGATGTTGGTGGTGGCACTTGGTCAAGAGACGCCAACACAGTGAGCTCATGACGGAACTGATCCTCATCGACCAAAGAAGAGGGGTAAAGGAAGAGGAAATCAATGATTCTAGGTCAAAATGGGTGGCTCGGTAGAACCTGGTTATCAGCAACCGGTGCTGGCTCGATCGGTCGTAGTGTGGAACAGAGATCTGACGGTGAAATCTAGGGCACGGGAGGAGATCGACGGCTCTACCTCGACCTGCAAAGTCTTCGATCTGACCTTCGACAAGGAGGCGACACCGGCTCAGGGAGGAAGCTAGGGCTCGCCGTTGCTCACTTCTCGTCTTGGGCAAGTGGCTGATTGGTTCTTGGGCGGCGCCGCGAGATCAAGAGGAAGACAATCGGGCTCGGGGAAGAGGAGGAGGCTTCGGCATCGGGGATGGCTAGGGCAGAGAGAAGGTGGCGCCTGGGCGACAAGGGTGGCGATTGGGGTGATGCGAGAGGTGATCGAGCGGAGAAGATTCGTGGAGAAGATGAGAGGGGGAAGAAGAAGATACAATGAGGAATCGGGAAAACGAAGAGGAGAAGAGAAGAGAGGAAGAGTCGGGCATGGGTTCGGCGACGGGAGAAGAAATAGAAAAGGAAAAAGAAAAAGGAAAAAAATAAAACTTTTCCTCTTTTAAGTGGGGTAACTTAAATAGACTTTCTCGTGATCCAATATTTATCCCCGTAACCTACACCATACGACCTCCGAAAAATTTTCAAAAATTTTTTAAAAATTTCAGAAAATTCCGTTAAGGTATTTCGCCCATTTAACCTTATTATTGAGTTATGGTATTTTACACGCCAGAGACTCTTTCTCTAATTTTAGCGTTGATATTTTATCTACTCTTTTTGATGTAGACAGAGAAAAAGAAATCCCTTTTTCTTCCAATTTATAATCTTTCCTCAATTAATCATATAATCACCTATCCAACACAGTCATCTCTCTAATTTTCAAATAGGATGATAGTTCTTCATGACGGTCTTGCCTCTTTCCTGTATAGACATTGGCCGACTGCATAAGCAAAACAAATATAGAAGACAGTTAAATGGTGGCACATAATAAACTTTTAATCTTTTACCATTCATTCTCTTAATTACGAGAACAATATCAATTACGCTATAAACAATGATAATAATGTATTGATACATGTGAAAAGGCTCGGGATTCTAAGTAATCCGTACATCGTAACAACAAACTATTTGAATAAGTAGGAAATCGAATTAAAGGGCGGTCAAGAAGATACTTGACAATCCTGAATTATTAATTTCTAAACTACAGCAAAAAAACATGGTCAGCATTAAATGTCAAATATTATTCTCCAGCTTTATGGGTTCTTTTAATCCAAGTGTAGCCACCTCAAATAGGATTAAGATAAAGAAGCCACTCCACTAGTCCCTCAGAATAATCAAATAGCTAGCATATAAAATATTGTCATCATGAAGTCTGGATTTAAATTTTGGCATAGCCGAGATAAATGTCTCCCTCATACGTAAGTTATTCTTTCAAAAGCTAGTAGTCACTCATAATTTACCTCCTCCGTATTGATCTTGCGATAGGTTATCAAGGGCACTATGGGAAAGTGAATCGTCTTTTTGCACCAAGATAAAGAAGCTGGGAGTTTTAGTTAAACTTCCATGCCCAGCAACGACCGGCGGCGACAGCCAGCAGTGGCCAACCGGGCTAGCAGCGGCCGGCCAATGGTAGCTGTGGCCGGTGAAGGCCAGTCATCGTCGTTGATTAGGGGAAAAGAGAGGGGAGAGAGCGTTCATCGTCGTCGCCGTCGCTAGGGAGTGGGAAATGAAATTAGGGATCGAGGCCTAGGGGGACAGGTGTTTCACTACAAAAAAATACAACTTTGGGGACAAAAGTTTGGAACGAAAAAAATTCGTCCCAAAATTGGGACAAATTTAGGGTCGAAAATAAATTTCGACCCAAATAACCAACAAAACTTGCAACAAAAAAATTTCGTTTCAAGTTTGCAACATAAAAATAATTTGTTGCTAAATTCGTCCCCAAATCTGGAACGAAAAAAGAATTTGTCCCAAATTTAGGGACAAATACTGGATTCGTCCCAAATTTGGGAACGAATCGAAAATTCATCCCAAATTCTGGGACGAATCTAGGATTCGTCCCAAAATTTGGGACGAATCCAGAATTCGTCCCAAACCTAAAAATATTTTTAAATAAATAAAATGAAACACGTAAGGCTTAAATATGGACCTAGAGATCTCGGATTTTGATGAAACAAGTTTCTATGCATTCGTATCGTTGAGCTGATCGTAAATACGTCATCATCCATAATTTTTAATTATTATTTTCAGTGATTTGAATTTTTAACACCAAATTAGGTCAAATTAGGATTAAAAAATTCCAAATATATATATATTTGGTAAAAAATATTTTTATTGATGGATTTACGATCAAGACAATGAGACGAGCACATAGAAACTTGTTTCATCAAATTCCGATGTCTCTAGGTCCGTATTTAATCCGTCCAATTTTGTTTTTTTTTTTAAAAAATAATTAAATATTTGGGACGAATTCCTGGATTCGTCCCAAACTTTGGGACGAATTCCTGGATTCGTCCCAAACCTAAAATTATTTTTAAATAAATAAAATGAAACACGTAAGGCTTAAATATGGACATAGAGATCTCAGAATTTGATGAAACAAATTTCTATGCATTCGTATCGTTGAGCTGATCTTAAATACATCATCATCCATAATTTTTAATTATTATTTTCAGTGATTTGAATTTTTAACACCAAATTAGGTCAAATTGGGATTAAAAAATTCCCAATATATATATATTTGGTAAAAAATATTTTTATTGATAGATTTATGATCATGACAATGAGACGAGCACATAGAAACTTGTTTCATCAAATTCCAATGTCTCTAGGTCCGTATTTAAGCCGTCCAAGTTTGTTTTTTTTTTTTTTTAAATAATTAAATTTTTGGGACGAATTTCTGGATTCGTCCCAAATTTTGGGACGAATCCAGAGATTCGTCCCAAACCTAAAATTATTTTTAAATAAATAAAATGAAACACGTAAGGCTTAAATATGGACCTAGAGACCTCGAAATTTGATGAAACAAGTTTCTATGCATTCGTATCATTGAGCTGATCGTAAATACGTCATCATCCATAATTTTTAATTATTATTTTCAGTGATTTGAATTTTTAACACCAAATTGGGATTAAAAAATTCCAAATATATATATATTTGGTAAAAAATATTTTTATTGATAGATTTATGATCATGACAATGAGACGAGCACATAAAAACTTGTTTCATCAAATTCCGATGTCTCTAGGTCCGTATTGAAGCCGCCCAAGTTTGTTTTTTTTTTTTAAATAATTAAATTTTTGGGACGAATCTCTGGATTCGTCCCAAATTTTGGGACGAATCTAGAGATTCGTCCCAAACTTTGGAACGAATCCAGAATTCGTCCCAAACCTAAAATTATTTTTAAATAAATAAAATGAAACACGTAAGGCTTAAATATGGACCTAGAGACCTCAGAATTTGATGAAATAAGTTTCTATGCATTCGTATCATTGAGTTGATCTTAAATACGTCATCATCCATAATTTTTAATTATTATTTTCAGTGATTTGAATTTTTAACACCAAATTAGTTCAAATTGGGATTAAAAAATTCCAAATATATATATATTTGGGAAAAAATATTTTTATTGATGGATTTATGATCAGGACAACGAGACGAGCACATAGAAACTTGTTTCATCAAATTCTGATGTCTCTATGTAGATATTTTTTAAAACATCTATAGATTGATACTAACTAAAAATGTGTTGTGTACTGAACGGTTGTAAATTAGTGTCCGAAAGCTTAAATATGGACCTAGAGATCTCAGAATTTGATGAAACAAGTTTCTATGCATCTGTATCGTTGAGATGATCGTAAATACATCATCATCCATAATTTTTAATTATTATTTTCAGTGATTTCAATTTTTAACACCAAATTAGGTCAAATTGGGATTAAAAAATTCCCAATATATATATATTTGGTAAAAAAATATTTTTATTGATAGATTTATGATCATGATAATGAGACGAGCACAAAGAAACTTGTTTCATCAAATTCCGATATCTCTAGGCCCGTATTTAAGCCGTCCAAGTTTGTTTTTTTTTAAATAATTAAATTTTTGGGATGAATCTCTGGATTCGTCCCAAACTTTGGGACGAATTCCTGGATTCGTCCCAAAATTTGGGACGAATCCAGTATTCGTCCCAAATCTAAAATTATTTTTAAATAAATAAAATGAAACACGTAAGGGTTAAATATGGACCTAGAGACCTCGGAATTTGATGAAACAAGTTTCTATGCATTCGTATCGTTGAGCTGATCGTAAATACGTCATCATCCATAATTTTTAATTATTATTTTTAGTGATTTGAATTTTTAACACGAAAGTAGGTCAAATTGGGATTAAAAAATTCCAAATATATATATATATGGTAAAAAATATTTTTATTGATAGATTTATGATTATGACAATGAGACGAGTACATAGAAACTTGTTTCATCAAATTCCGATATCTCTAGGTCCGTATTTAAGCCGTCCAAGTTTGTTTTTTTTTTTAAAAATAATTAAATTTTTGGGACGAATCTCTGGATTCGTCCCAAATTTTGGGACGAATCCAGAGATTCGTCCCAAACTTTGGGACAAATTCCTGGATTCGTCCCAAAATTTGGGACGAATCCAGAATTCGTCCCAAACCTAAAATTATTTTTAAATAAATAAAATGAAACACGTAAGGCTTAAATATGGACCTAGAGAACTCGGAATTTGATGAAACAAGTTTCTATACATTCGTATCATTGAGCTGATCGTAAATACGTCATCATCCATAATTTTTAATTATTATTTTCAGTGATTTAAATTTTTAACACCAAATTAGGTCAAATTGGGATTAAAAAATTCCCAATATATATATATTTGGTATAAAATATTTTTATTGATAGATTTATGATCATGACAATGAGACGAGCACAAAGAAACTTGTTTCATCAAATTCCGATGTCTCTAGGCCCGTATTTAAGCCGTCCAAGTTTGTTTTTTTAAAAAAAAAATAATTAAATTTTTGGGACGTATCTCTGGATTCGTCCCAAATTTTGGGACAAATCCAGAGATTCGTCCCAAACCTAAAATTATTTTTAAATAAATAAAATGAAACACGTTAGGCATAAATATGGACCTAGAGACCTCGGAATTTGATGAAACAAGTTTATATGCATTCGTATCGTTGAGCTGATCGTAAATACGTCATCATCCATAATTTTTAATTATTATTTTCAGTGATTTGAATTTTTAACATGAAAGTAGGTCAAATTGGGATTAAAAAATTCAAAATATATATATATATATGGTAAAAAATATTTTTATTGATAGATTTATGATTATGACAATGAGACGAGCACATAGAAACTTGTTTCATCAAATTCCGATATCTCTAGGTCCGTATTTAAGCCGTCCAAGTTTGTTTTTTTTTTAAAATAATTAAATTTTTGGGACGAATCTCTGGATTCGTCCCAAATTTTGGGACAAATCCAGAGATTCGTCCCAAACTTTGGGACGAATTCCTGGATTCGTCCCAAAATTTGGGACGAATCCAGAATTCGTCCCAAACCTAAAATTATTTTTAAATAAATAAAATGAAACACGTAAGGCTTAAATATGGACCTAGAGATCTCAGAATTTGATGAAACAAGTTTCTATGCATTCGTATCGTTGAGCTGATCTTAAATACGTCATCATCCATAATTTTTAATTATTATTTTCAGTGATTTGAATTTTTAACACCAAATTGGGATTAAAAAATTCCAAATATATATATATTTGGTAAAAAATATTTTTATTGATAGATTTATGATCATGACAATGAGACGAGCACATAGAAACTTGTTTCATCAAATTCCGATGTCTCTAGGTCCGTATTTAATCCGTCCAAGTTTGTTTTTAAAAAAAAAAATAATTAAATTTTTGGGACGAATCTCTGGATTCGTCCCAAAATTTGGGACGAATCTCTGGATTCGTCCCAAAATTTGGGACGAATCCAGAATTCGTCCCAAACCTAAAATTATTTTTAAATAAATAAAATGAAACACGTAAGGCTTAAATATGGACCTAGAGACCTCGGAATTTGATGAAACAAGTTTCTATGCATTCGTATCGTTGAGCTGATCGTAAATACGTCATCATCCATAATTTTTAATTATTATTTTCAGTGATTTGAATTTTTAACACCAAATTGGGATTAAAAAATTCCAAATATATATATATTTGGTAAAAAATATTTTTATTGATAGATTTATGATCATGACAATGAGACGAGTACATAGAAACTTGTTTCATCAAATTCCGATATCTCTAGGTCCGTATTTAAGCCGTCCAAGTTTGTTTTTTTTTTTAAAAATAATTAAATTTTTGGGACGAATTCTGGATTCGTCCCAAATTTTGGGACGAATCCAGAGATTCGTCCCAAACTTTGGGACAAATTCCTGGATTCGTCCCAAAATTTGGGACGAATCCAGAATTCGTCCCAAAATTTGGGACGAATACAGAATTCGTCCCAAACCTAAAATTATTTTTAAATAAATAAAATGAAACACGTAAGGCTTAAATATGGACCTAGAGACCTCGGAATTTGATGAAACAAGTTTCTATGCATTTGTATCATTGAGCTGATCTTAAATACGTCATCATCCATAATTTTTAATTATTATTTTCAGTGATTTGAATTTTTAACCCCAAATTAGGTCAAATTGGGATTTAAAAATTCCAAATATATATATATTTGGTAAAAAATATTTTTATTGATCGATTTACGATCAGGATAACGAGACGAGCACATAGAAAATTGTTTCATCAAATTCCGATGTCTCTATGTAGATATTTTTTAAAACATCTATAGATTGATACTAACTAAAAATGTGTTGTGTACTAAACGGTTGTAAATTAGTGTCCGAAAGCTTAAAAATGGACCTAGAGATCTCGGAATTTGATGAAACAAGTTTCTATGCATCCATATCGTTGAGCTGATCGTAAATACGTCATCATCCATAATTTTTAATTATTATTTTCAGTGATTTGAATTTTTAACATCAAATTAGGTCAAATTGGGATTAAAAAATTCCAAATATATATATATTTGGTAAAAAATATTTTTATTGATAGATTTATGATCATGACAATGAGATAAGCACATAGAAACTTGTTTCATCAAATTCCGATGTCTCTAGGTCCGTATTTAAGCCGTCCAATTTTGTTTTTTTTTTTTTTAAAAATTAAATATTTGGGACGAATTCTGGATTCGTCCCAAATTTTGGGACGAATTCTGGATTCGTCCCAAATTTTGGGACGAATCCATGGATTCGTCCCAAACTTAGGGACGAATTTGGGAACAAAATATATTTGTTCCTAATAAACCCTAGATCTAAAACTCACCCGATACTTTTTCCCTTCCCTCATTTCTTTCCCCTCTCTCTCCCCCGTTCACCCCTTCCCAAGCTGCGATTTCAGGTTTCGGCCACATCTCCGACCGACGACGGCGTGATCTGCGAGTATCGCTTGATCTCCGGGTAAGCACTCTGCCTTCGGATCTCTCCCTCTCGCCGTCGTAGGGCTGCTTGCTGGCGCTGCCTGGGCGCGGGCAGGCGCTGCCTGGCCGGCGCCGGGAGCTAATGAGTCATCTCAACAAAGAAGTATGAAAAGAAGAGTTTCATTATTGGAGGCATTGAATGGGGGTGGTGGGGAGAACGTACACAGGATTGGTTTGGATTAAATTGGTGCCGAAAGTTTATTGCCGGCAATTAAATGGACTACCGTTTCTTCTGTAAAGGATCAAAGTTATGTATTGAGACCATTGTGGCAGATAAAATTGGCCATCTGACGTTGGAGTTTTTATGCCAAACAAGAAGAAATAGGACTTGTTTATTGTGGCTGTCTGACAGTTTCGAAGTTGGTTGAGCCAAGTTATGCAGATCTCTAGTCCACATTTGACACTTTGATTTTGTTGCTTGATTAAAACTTTGGAGGATCGAATTATACAGGGAAGAAGATCTCTCTTTGCCTTGCCTTATATTTATTTTGCAAAAATACAATCTGAATTTTGATATATCCTAGATTTATTTTTCCCAAGGAATCCTGTGGCGAATTGGAAAGGGAAGGACTTCAAAGCGATGCATTGGAGTCATCAAAGTGTCAGGTAAACTTAATCAACTGTCTTGAATTAGCCATTCACAATATATCTTTTACAACTTTTAATCAGCAATATGCAGTTACAGTATATGGATTCCTTTTTCGGTTAATTATATTGAGCTCTTGTTTGCTCTTAATATTACTGAGCTTATAGACATCCAAAGTAGTCTGTTGATTAACTTATATAACATATTCTTGGGCCAAGTGTTTGATTTGTCTACCATGAATCAATTTGCAATTCTAGTTCAGCTGTTCTGTTTTTGTTGTTACTGGAGAAATGCTCCAAGAAGAACAATGTTGCCTTCATTGGTTCATGTGAGTGCACTGTAGTTTAACTAGTCAAATGCTAGCATTACCTTCCTATTTGATATGGTACGAGTCCACTAGACACGAGTACAATAAGAGCTCCTCGGATGAAAGAGAAAGGTAGTTGGTGCAGTAGTTGGCCGGACCCCTCATTGTTTGTAACGTGATCAGAAATGAAGTCAAACAGGAATTGTGCACGAGAATAAAAACCAAAAACACTGAAAAGTTGAGTAGTTGAGCTCATTGGGAGCTTTGTGTATGATATACTGACATCTAATTAGGCATTTAATGCAAGTTCTCAGTAACTCGTAAACAGGGAGCTTTGTCATAGACAGCGTACAAAAAGTATGAAAGTGAAGCTCCCAACCACACTAGTAAGCCTCGGTGGATGCCGCACTCGGTGGCGGCGGAGGTGAGGCTTACGATTTCTGTTAGAAAAATATGTTTTTCTTTTGATTCACCTTGCTCTTAGAATCTGACTGTATAAGCTTGGAGAGCCAAAATGGAAGATGAAAAATTGTTTTGATCTTGTGAACATGAATTCATTATCCTCTAATGAATTCAAGTTGATAATTGATTGACGAAGACCTCACTTAGCCAATGGAGTGCGAAATAAATAAATTTCATGACCTTTGAACAATGCATGCATATCATGGGTCTGTTCTCAAAATGTGTATGATTAAAAAAATATGATAACAAATCTTAAAAGAACTGGTGCCCTGCATGAATACTACAAGTATGATATGTCCATGTTTACACAGTAAACATTGTGTTAATTAATGTAAACTATGCATATCATGGGTCTTGTTTCCAATTATTCTTGTTACATGGCCATATCGTATAATTTTTAAAAGCTTTCATGTTACACTTGATCTGGTTTATTTGTTTGTTATTATGTAGGCAAAGGAGATTTGATGGGGATCAAAGATTTTTGTGGCACACGAAGATGACTATATGTATTCTTAGTGTTCTTGGATGGCTGATGGACTTTTAAAACATTCGGTTGTTGAACTTTGTATCATATTTTCTAGTAGCTTGGATGGATGATGGATCTTGTAAACTTTGTATCATATTTTCTAGTTAGCTTGGATGGATCTTGTAAACTTTGTTGAAATGTAAACTTCATGGAATCTTTATATTTCTTGAATTATGAGTTGATGTGTTGAAATGTTAAATTAGGATGTGTTGAAATGGTAAATTAGGATGTGTTGAAATGTTAAATTAGGATGTGTTGAAATGGTAAATTAGGATGTGTTGAATGCATATTATTGTTATTTGAATTTGTTTATGTATTTATGGATTGTATTGTAGAAATAAATTGAATCTGGAAAAAATATTTGATATAGGGACGAATTTGGCAACGAAAATTATTTGAGCCAATTCTATCGTAATTTGGGACAAAATTATTTTCGTCCCAGAATCTGGGACGAATTCTGGGACGAATTTTGTGGATTCGTCCCAAAATTCGTCCCAGAATTTGGGACGAATTCTGGGACGAAAATTTACCATACGATTTTCAAAATCGTGGACAATTTTTGTTGCCAAATTCGTTGCCAGATTTGCAACAAATTTATTATTCGTTCCAAATTTAGGAACAAAAATGGCAAAAAAAAAAAATTTGTCACCGAATTTGTCCCCAAACTTGTTGCAATATTAGGGACAAAATTGGCAACAAAATATAATTTGTCACCGAATTCGTCCCCAAATTTGTTGCAAAGATAGAGACAAATTTACCCATGTGAATTCGTCCCCAAATTCGTTCCTAAGTTTGCAACAAAAACTATTTTCGTTGCAAATTTGTATACTTTTTTGCAACGAATTTGGGGACGAAAATTTTATTCGTCGCCAAATTCGTCCCCAAATTCGTTCCTAAATTTGCAACAATCCATATTTCGTTCCAAAAGTTGGCATCAACCAGTTTGGGACGAAAAAATTTTCGTCCCTGATTTTGTTCCAAAAATTTTTGCAACGAATTTTTTTTTAAAATTCGTCCCTAATTTTGTCCCAGAATGCTTTTTTTTTTTGTAGTGTTTGGGATTTAGTTATTTTTTTGTGACGAAACTTATTTTCGTTGCTAAAATTTGTTGACAAAACCCATTTTCGTCGCCAATTTGTTGACAAAAATCTTGTTCGTAGTCAAATTTGGAGACGAAAGCCATTTTTTGTCATCAACATTGGCGATGAATATTGTTTTCATCACCAAATTGGCGATGAATATCTTGTTCATCACCAATTTTGGTGACGAAACCTAGGTTCATTGCCAAATTTGGCTAGAAAACCTGGTTGGATAGTTAAATTTGGCGATGAAAATCCTGTTGTTGCCCAATTCGGTGACGAATAAGATATTTGTTGCTAATTTGGCGATGAAAACAATATTCGTCGCCAAATTTAGTGATGAAAACTTGATTTCTTCATCAAATTCGGCGATAAGTATCATTTTCATCGCCAAATTAGCGACGAATATCTTGTTCATCGTCAAATTGGCTAGGAAACTTGGAATTGGCAAATTTGGCAAGGAAACCTGTTTTTGTCACCAAATTGACAACAAAAATCTAGTTTGTGGCCAAATTTGGCGAGGAAACCCAGTTGGATCGCCAAATTTGGCGATGAAAACCTGGTTTCGTTGCCAAATTTGACAATGAATATCATTTTTGTCGCCCACCAAATTGGCGATGAATATCCTGTTCATCACCAAATTTGGCAACGAAACTCAGGTTCGTCGCCAAATTTGACTAGGAAACCGGTTGGATCACCAAATTTGGTGAGGAAATCTGTTTTCATCACCAAATTGGCTACTAAAATCCTGTTCATCGCCAAATTTGGCAAGGAAAACTAGTTGGATGTTAATTTTGATGACAAAAATGGGTGTCAAAAGCAGGTTTCATAGCAAAATTTGGCAAGAAATCTAGTTGGATTGCCAATTTTGGCAATGAAAACCAAATTGCATCGCCAAATTTGCCAACGAAAGTCATTTTAGTCGCCAAAATTGGTGACAAATATCATTTTCATCGCCAAATTATCAACGAATATCCTGTTCGTCATCAATTTTGCCGACGAAACCCAGGTTCCACTACAACAAAAACTGCAAACGACAACGGATATTATCTATTGTCGTAGGGTCAAAAAATCGTTGTAACTGAGGGCGTTGTAGAATGTATTGCCCTACGACAACGATTTTGAATCCATTGTCTTTGTAGACATTTGACAACGATTTTTATCCATTGTTGTTTATATGCTCAAAATTTGGCTACAAAGGATATGACAACGTTTTAAAACCGTTGTGGTAGTTAATTTCAACGACAGAAATAAATCGTTGTGGTAGACTCTTTTAACAATAGATATAAACTGTTGTGGTAGATTATATTTACTCGTTTTACTTTTTTTTACAACAGTTTTAATAAATTTTACAATGGATAAAACCGTTGTCTTTTATCACTTTTTACAAAAAAAATTTGTTGTGGTTTACATAGTTTTTACAACATTTTTAACTGTTGTCTTTAATGTTCATTAATACCAAACAACCAATCTTATTTTACTATAAGCAAACCACCAATACAAAACTAAATATTTACTACATTAAATCCAAAATAAACATCCATATATAATTCATCTTGTAGCCACACATATACAAAAATATACAAAATGAGTTGTTACTCATCAAAATACACATGTTTTCCATTACTGTTCTCCATATACATTAAATCACATATTTTCCATTTGTTGTTCTCCATATGGCTTTTAATTTACAAATTAGCAAGGCAAGCTACATCCTAACAAAGCTCACTTCTTGCATCAAAAAAACTCAAGCCTCACGAATTGCCCGACCTGCAAGAGAAAAATTTAACAAAACTTATAAAATTCCAAAATTCCAGATTATAGTCTACGTGACAACATGAATTCCTGGAAAACAAGCAATACAAGATAGAACATATATTAGGTGTTGTTTCATGCAACACAAGAAAAAAAAAATGATACAAATCGGTGTGTATCAAGAAACAGTCGGCAACATCATTCACGCAGGACAAAATTCCATTATACTCTACGCAAAAGAAGGAATGATCTTTTCATCCTTGAGAATTATACCTCCTTGTCACTCGTTTGACCAAACTAACATGCAGTATATAGAGCGAACTATTAAGAAATCAAACTGTAGTATTTAGATGTTTTGTATATCAATATACTATGGATCATACACGAGATGCCTTTACAAGCTCTTCATTTCATTCTCAAGCAATCACTAACATGCATATAGATTAACATAGTTGTGCTTGATTGATGTGCGTAGATTGTATACACTTATTGGCATGTTTTGATGCACATTCACATACTTTGAGCATGCTTGATCTATGCATTTTCGTATTTTCAGCTTTCTTTTTTAGCATATTTACTTTCTTTATTCGGAGATTTGCTTTTGTGCATTTTCTGTACACGGGAGTCGAAATTAGTGAAGATTTCGTGTTCGAAGCCAAATCTGTGAGCAAAGCAAGGGAAGAAGGTGCCTTACCTAAACCACACACTGCCCTGCTCTGGGGGGTTGCCCAGGCCATGTGGAGATCACGGGACAGAAGGCTGCAACAGGAAACGAAGTGGTCATGGCCGTGTGAACCTCACACGACCATGCAAGGATCTGAAGAACCCATACATGAGAAGAAGCCTAGGCCGTGTGCATCACACGCCCATGTGAGTTTTCCAGAGACAGGAGAAGCCTTGGTCGTGTGTCTCACACAATCGTGTGAGGTTCTCAGTGGCAGGGAAGGAAGCAGGCCGTGTGCATCACACGGCTGTGCTAGATTTCTAGAGGCTAAGGTAGTTCAGGCCGTGTAGATCTACACGGCCATGTAAAGGGGCCATTGGCGGATGTTTGCCATGGCCGTGTCTCACACACGACCGTGCAAGGCTGGCAGAGAGGAGAGTGGGCAGGGTCGTGTGAACCTCACACGGCCGTGCCACGAGGCCGTGTGGCGCCCAAACTTCACCTCTATTTAAACCCTTCTTCAAGATTTGAAAGGGGATCTTCTCCCTCTTGGGAGAGAGTGAGATTTGGGTCTTTCCTTCCAATCTTGGGAGGATTTCTATTGGATCGAGACCGTGCTAGAGGGGGGGGGGGGGTGAATAGCGCTCGTGGCTATTTTGTACGTATCGGAATCGCAAACAGCGTTAGAGTAAATAAAGCAGAGGAATAAAAGCAAGCACACAAGAATAACACAGGTCGATTTTACTTCGTTCGGAGCCTAAGGCGACTCCTACTCGAAGGCCCGCGATCCTTGATCGCTTCCGGTGGGCAACAAATATAAGCTCGATTATTACAGACTAAGTATTACAAGAGATACGATAAAAGAAATCTATACCGACGACGAAAAAGAGGAATCTTGGAGCTCTGGGCTGTCGTAGACTTGTAGCAGCACTTCCGGGAGTCTTTCGGAGCAACACGTTGAGTAAAGAAGACTTGGAACTCGTTGAATTGAGCTGCTGGTCTAACCCCCTTTATAAACAGTGTTCAAGGCGCCTTAAACCCTTTCAAGGCGCCTTAAGCCTGAATTTTATCCCGTTCTGGAAGGCGCCTTAAACCCATTCAAGGCGCCTCCAAGCTGTCTAAGGCGCCTTAAACCCCTCCAAGGCGCCTTAAGCCTGCTCCTCGCGCCAGCTCAGGATTTTAAACCCGAGGCGCCTCCAAGCCCCATGGAGGCGCCTCGGACACTGTTCATCCGAAAAAAAATCTTCGTTATTTTGTACCTACAAGATATGTTAGTCCCAAACAACATCCTACAACACAAAGTTAGCACAAAATAATAGTATAGAACATAAAGAATGTTTAAGAGAGTCTCCGGACTGTCCGAGTCTGACTTTGGATTTCCAACCGGAAACCCTAGGTCGACCCGGCGTCCTCACCTACTCCACTCAGGAGATTTACCTGTTGCCAGTACGATCCTCCAGATCGACTGGACTTTTGCTCAGCACTCGATACTTCCGGACTTTCTGCTGGACATCCGCTTCCCGGCTAGTCCAGTCTTTCACCAGGCTCGCGACACCAAGACTTTCCACCTAGGGTCACCACCCCCTAGGACTTTTTGCCTGAAGTCATCTACCTGCCAAGACTTTCCGCATAGGGTTACCACCCCCTATGACCTAGGGTTACCACCCCCTAGGGTTTTATTCCTTTGCCTAACCGCAGTTAGGACTTTCCTTAAATCCTCAAGTAGACTTGTTAGAATACAAAACATCTTAACTTTGAATTCTTTGCCATTATCAAAACATGAGTTCGATCGTCAGATGCTTCCCGCACCAACAATCTCCCCCTTTTTGATTATGACAACTCAAATTCAAAGTTAAGTAAACCAAAATGCTGGATCATCCATGTGAGGAGCATCAGCTGGAGGGTCATCAGCGGAAGATGGTGCATGGGGATGCTCGGGTGCTGGCTGACCCAGACGTCGTATCTCGTCACGAAGGGATGTAAATCCAGCAGCTATCTCAGATCGAATAGAGAGAACTATCCGTCGTGTCTGGATGGACT
The DNA here is from genome assembly GCF_018446385.1 of Zingiber officinale. Classification (NCBI taxonomy): domain Eukaryota; kingdom Viridiplantae; phylum Streptophyta; class Magnoliopsida; order Zingiberales; family Zingiberaceae; genus Zingiber; species Zingiber officinale. The sequence goes on along the minus strand of NC_056005.1, from coordinate 42,944,928 downwards.
CGACCTCGAGTCGAGCAAGTTGGTCCTCGACGGAGAGTGATGTAGATGTCGAAGGTCCAGCTGAGGTGGATGGTCTGGCAGACGGGGAGGGATCTGAGAAAAGAGCCTCGGCTAAGAAATCAGCCCACTCCTCTCCCTCGCCTAGGTGCAGCTGCTGGCTGTGGTCGTCCTGTCCAGGCTAGAACTCCATCAGCTGTGATATCAGCACCGGCTAGTCTATAACTATGGGATCCTAGCTCGTCATATATAGTAAGAGGAATGACTGTTCCCCTGGTCACATCTATACCCTGTGTAGTCGAAAAGAAGCGTGTCAGAATATGACAATAGGGCATGTGTACTGTCCTGGAGGTGACTGTCCCAGATGCACAAATAATGTTTTGAAACATATGCAAGGCTATATCGATGTCAAATCGATGACACAGGGCGTACAAGAAAAATGAGTGTGAAGATCTCATCTTCGGGATATCTCGAGATGAGATCGGAAAAATACATGCTGTCAGGACCCTATACATCATATAGTCCTGAACCCGAAGAGAGACTGACTTGAACTCAGTCAGGCCAGCAGGTCTCTCTTCCCCAAAGAAATACGTGTAGATAGTATCTAACGTAATGTGGGAATAAGGATCGCCAAATGGCAGGTCCCTACTGGGGTAGCATAAGAAAGTAGACTCTGAAGCCCTAAGTCCTAGGATGGTGCGTAGCAGGGTGGGAGTCAGCTCAATGTCAACGCCAACAACTCTAGTGGAGTATATATTATCATCAACCCTCTCAAAGTTGTGATAAAACTGTGCACATAACTCCTGGTTTACTGTATCAGTGCAGTAAACCAATTGGTCCAGTTGATAGTACTCTATCATTTGGATAGATGGCTGACAAAACTGGGTATAAAAGGTCCTATTTACATATCTTGGTTTGATTGGTTCAAAAACATAATTAGCAAAGGTATCCCTAAGATGTATAGTGGGAAATCTGATATCTGCTGATGGAATTCTAACTGGATTAGGGTCAACGTGTCGGCGCTTCCTATTTTCAACGATTTTGCAAAAATTGACAAAAATAAGTAGAAATATTACGTAGAACATGAACAGGAAGGCTTGAAATTATACCTAGGAGGCATTGCCAGGTGTAGAGGGAAGATTAAATGGGATGAAGGCGCCTTGGTTGCTCGAATCTGCACGCGGAGGATATACTTGGCGTTGGAAGAAAAACGAACAGAAGGATTCTGTTCGTTTTCTAATGAGGAAAACTGAAGGCGCCTTAAGCGTGTTTAAGGCGCCTTTAGTAGGTTTAGGAGGCGCCTCGGATCGATCTGAGGTGCCTTAAGGTGATGCGGCTGGAACTTTCTCGCCGCTCTTTAAGGCGCCTTCCAGTTGTGGGAGGCGCCTCCAGGAGGCGCCTTACCCCTTTTATATATATATATATATATATATATAAATTTAATAAAAAGATTTAAAACATTGAAAAAGGTTTTAAAGTTTAATGGATTTTGTAAAGTAATTTTCAAATAATTTTTAAATTTTGAAGTTTAAAAATAATTTTGAAATTTAAGTTTTAAAATAACTTTGAAATTTAAGTTTTTTAAAATAATTTTGAAATTTAAGTTTTAAAATAATTTTGAAATTTAAGTTTTAAAATAATTTTGAAATTTAAGTTTTTAAAATAATTTTGAAATTTTGAGTTAATAATTTTGAAATTTAAGTTTTTAAAATAATTTTGAAATTTAAGTTTAAAATGATTTTGAAATTTTGAGTTTTTAAAATAATTTTGAAATTTTAGTTTTTTAAAATGATTTTGAAATTTTGAGTTTTTTAAAATAATTTTGAAATTTAAGTTTTTTAAAATGATTTTGAAATTTTGTGTTTTTAAAATAATTTTGAAATTTAAGTTTTTAAAATGATTTCGAAATTTTGAGTTTTTGAAAATAATTTTGAAATTTAAGTTTTTTTTTAAAATAATTTTGAAATTTTGAGTTTTTTAAAAATAATTTTGAAATTTAAGTTTTTAAAATGATTTTCAAATTTTAAGTTTTTTTTTTAAAATAATTTTGAAATTTAAGTTTTTAAAATGATTTTGAAATTTTGAGTTTTTGAAAATAATTTTGAAATTTAAGTTTTTAAAATGATTTTGAAATTTTGAGTTTTTGAAAATAATTTTGAAATTTAAGTTTTTTTTAAAATGATTTTGAAATTTAGAGTTTTTAAAATAATTTTGAAATTTAATTTTTTAAAATAATTTTGAAATTTAAATTTTTAAAATGATTTTGAAATTTTGAGTTTTTGAAAATAATTTTGAAATTTAAGTTTTTTTTTAAAAAATAATTTTGAAATTTTGAGTTTTTTTTAAATAATTTTGAAATTTAAGTTTTTAAAATGATTTTGAAATTTTGAGTTTTTGAAAATAATTTTGAAATTTTGAGTTTTTGAAAATAATTTTCAGTTTGATTATAATTACTTAGTCATCTCACCCGATCTAAATTGTCAATCAGGGAATCCTATAATTGTTGTGAGATGAGTTTTTGTTGAATTTTAAGGGTCTGGTTTAACTTTGTGTTAGATTCAGATTTAGCTTTGAGTTCAACAAGTAAGCATTCTTTGGATAAACTTCTGGGTTATGGTGAGTCACACGGAGCTCATTAAAGTAACCATACTTTCGAAGTTTTCCAAATAGTCCTACCCATTGGACTTAATACTAATCCTTGGTCTAACTAGTTAGGATCCATTTAAGGGTAGCTTCGGTCAGTTCCACTTGGCCAAATGCACCAGGTCGAAGCCATATCTTCCTAGACATGCGATGCCCAAGTTTCCCTAACGTACTATCATCAAAAAACTTCACCGGTACTGTGGTTCAAGTTAAACTTAGCCCATTTTTTAAACTAGCCTTAATTACCCTGCCGGGTAATCTACTCTTGTTTTACCTATTTCGGGTAAATTAAGTTCAGTTACCCTGTCGGGTAGTTGAGTTGGTGGTGCTAGCTAGTTTGGATCCACCATCTATTTTTGAATTTTAAACATATAATTTAATTTCAAATTTTTAATTTGATTTTGAATTTATTTTGAATTTTGAATTTTAAATATCTAATTTCGAATTTTTTATTTGATTTTGAATTTTAATTTCGAATTTTTAATTTGATTTTTAATTTGATTTTTAATTTTAAGTTTTAAATTTATAATTTAATTTTGAATTTGAATTTCGAATTTTTAATTTGATTTTGAATTTTAATTTTTGAATTTATAATTTAATTTTGAATTTGAATTTCAAATTTTTAATTTGATTTTGAATTTTAATTTTGAATTTTTAATTTAATTTTAAATTTCAAATTTTTAAGATCGTTTTTCTTTTAGCTTTCCCTGGATCACCGCCTCGATATGGTCTATCGAGGTAGTGTATTTGATCCTTCGGAACCCAGTATTTGCCAAGTCCAACTTGATTGATCAATTTGGACTTGGGGACCCATGCTTGGACTGATTTACTACTTTGTTTGTTTATTAGGGATAAATAAGATTTATATTTCTTTTTACTTTTATATCCTAGTCCAGTTCTATTGTAGACGGCTCTTTGTGTCCCAAGAATTAGATCCAGATTCTTGGAGCCCAAAGAAAACCGTTCTAAGGTATTTTTTAAGTCTTTTACCTGATTTTTTAAACTAGAATTTTCTTCCTCAAGTTTTTGAACTTGAGTAGAATTTTCAGTTTGAACTTGATCAGGTAAAGAATTAGTGTTTGCCACTTCTTTAAGGACAGCTACTTCCTTTAGAAGTGATTTAATCCTAAGGTTTGACTTAGCTAATTTGCGAAGTAAATAATTGACTAAATTATTAAGCCCTAATACTTACATGAGTCCGGCCTTTGGAAACGGATGCGATCCGTGGCTTTGCTCGAGTCGGCCTCGACTCGCTCCTGATTCGATGATCCGATCCCCATCAATGCGAGTTCTTCGTCCTCCGAAGAAGATTCGTCCCAAGTTTCCTTCAGGGCCTTCTTTCTTCTTTGCTTCTTGGCTTCCTTTTGGTTGGGGCAGTTGGCTTTTATATGCCCCTTCTGGTTGCACCCGTAGCAAGTGACTTCGAACTTTACCTTTGAGTTCTGTTGGGCCTCCTTGGATTGAACTACCTTCTTTAGATCTTTCTTGTTGAAGCCATTCTTCTTCTTGTAGAGCTTCTTCACGAGATTCACTAGTTCGCTAGTCCGTTCATCTTCTGAATTGGGTTCGTCTTCTGATTCCGATTCAATTTTACACCGTACTCTTGATTCCCGTGTTCGACTCGTACCTGCAACCAAAGCAATGCCCTTCTCGGATGGCTGTGCATTAGTTTGTTCATGGAGTTTGAATTCACTAAATAATTCATCTAATTTTAAGGAAGACAAATCCTTAGAGACTTTGTAGGCATCTACCATTGATGCCCACAATGTACTCCTAGGAAATGAGTTAAGAGCATACCTTATTATGTCTCTGTTTTCTACCTTCTGCCCGATTCCATGAAGGGAATTTAGAATATCTTGAATTCGAGCATGTAACGAACTTGCCGTTTCGCCTTCCTGCATTTTTAAATTGTATAGTTTATTAAGTAACAAATCACGCTTACTTACCTTGGTTTCCGAGGTGCCCTCGTGAAGTTCGATCAATTTCTCCCATAGCTCCTTTGCGGAGGAGAATGGGCCGACTCTGTTGAGCTCTTCTTTGGTAAGACCGCACTGGATGGTGCAGGTGGCTTTGGCGTCGGCTTCCACTTTTTTGATAAATGTTGGCTCCCAGTTCTCACAGGATGTAGGCTTACCATCTGTACCAGTTGGTAGTTGCAGTCTTGTTTTGACTATCATCCAGGTGTCGAACTGGATCTTCAGATATATTTCCATTCACCCCTTCCAATATCCGAAGTCTTCTCCGGAAAATAGTGGGGGACGAACGGTGCTAAATACTTCTTGTTGGGCTATTTAGATCTAAAAGAAACAGAAACAACAAGCTCTATTCCAAGACTGAGTCTTGGATTAGTAGTGCGGGAAGAGAGAGAGAAAAAAAATGAGCCCAAGTGGTATGACCAACTTTGAGCAACACCGATTTGAAAATAATTAGAATTTAGCTAATTTGCTAATTTCTAATTGACTTAAAAAAAATACCACGAAAAAAAACTGTTTTGAATGGTGGTTGCACCAATTCAAAACAACCCCGCTCTGATACCAATTGTTGGATCGAGACCGCGCTAGAGGGGGGGGGTGAATAGCGCTCGTGGCTATTTCGTACGTATCGGAATCGCAAACAGCGGTAGAGTAAATAAAGCAGCGGAATAAAAGCAAGCACACAAGAACACAGGTCGATTTTACTTCGTTCGGAGCCTAAGGCGACTCCTACTCGAAGGCTTGCGATCCTTGATCGCTTCCGGTGGGCAACAACTATAAGCTCGATTATTACAGACTAAGTATTACAAGAGATGTGATAAAAGAAATCTATACCGACGACGAAAAAGAAGAATCTTAGAGCTCTGGGCCGTTGTAGACTTGTAGCAGCACTTCCGGGAGTCTTTCGGAGCAGCATGTTGAGTAAAGAAGACTTGGAACTCGTTGAATTGAGCTGCTGGTCGAACCCCCTTTATAAACAGTGTTCAAGGCGCCTTAAACCCTTTCAAGGCGCCTTAAGCCTGAATTTTATCCCGTTCTGCTCGTTGGGATAATCTTTTGACTGTCGCGACCTGAAGGCGCCTTAAACCCATTCAAGGCGCCTCCAAGCTGTCTAAGGCGCCTTAAACCCCTCCAAGGCGCCTTAAGCCTGCTCCTCGCGCCAGCTCAGGATTTTGAACCCGAGGCGCCTCCAAGCCCCATGGAGGCGCCTCGGACACTGTTCATCCGAAAAAAATCTTCGTTATTTTGTACCTGCAAGATATGTTAGTCCCAAACAACAAAGTTAGCACAAAATAACAGTATAGAACATAAAGAATGTTTAAGACAGTCTCCGGACTGTCCGGGTCTGACTTTGGATTTCCAACCGGAAACCCTAGGTCGACCCGACGCCTACTGTTCCCTCTACGGGAACGCGTCCTCACCTACTCCACTCAGGAGATTTACCTCTCCAGATCGATTGGACTTTTGCTCAGCACTCGATACTTCCGGACTTTCTGCTGGACATCCGCTTCCCGGCTAGTCCAGTCTTTCAACTGGCTCGCGACACCAGGACTTTCCACCTAGGGTTACCACCTCCTAGGATTTTTTGCCTGAAGTCATCGACCCCCCAGGACTTTCCGCATAGGGTTACCACCCCCTATGACCTAGGGTTATCACCCCCTAGGGTTTTATTCCTTTGCCTAACCGCAGTTAGAACTTTCCTGAAATCCTCAAGTAGACTTGTTAGAATACAAAACATCTTAACTTTGAATTCTTTGCCATTATCAAAACATGAGTTCGATCGTTGGATGCTTCCCGCACCAACAATTTCTGGGTGATCTAAAGGAGGATCTTCAACGGATTCAACTCCGGGAGCGTGGATTGGATCCAAAGACCAAGCTTCATCTTAGATAAGTTTTCTTTCTCTCCTCTTCTTGGATTGGGGATCAAGAAATGCTTGTAATCTTTGTATTTTTGGATTTCTCTCTTTGATTCATGGAGTAGATCTCTTTGTTTTAGGATGAGGGAGTATTTGTATGATGAATTGATGTAAACTCTTGTGGATTTGCCATTTTCTTGCTTCTATGATATTGTCTTGTTTGTATCAATTCAATCTTGAATGAATTGTTGTGTTGTGGATCTAATTCTCATTTTAGATTGATTGTTTGAATGCCCTATGGATCTTATAAAGATTATCTCCTACTCGATTTTTCGAGAGAAGCACGCGAAAGGTGCAAGCCCGTGTAAGGACGTTTGAGGGATTAGATTTAGGGGAAAATAGGGTAATTCAAGAGGGTAGGATAGAATTAGGAATTAATATTTATATCTTATGGGTTGAGAAGTATGATCTTTGTGTTGATTTTCCGAGGGATCTTCGTGACAGGAACATGCCCGTGTATGGACACCATAAGTTCATATCTAATCGATCACATTTAGGTATAGATTTCAGTCCTAGGTCGTTTGTCTATTGCAAGAGAGAACCGGCAACCTTCTATAAATGTTGGACAATTGAGAAATAGGATTTGGTAGATCATTTACATTGAGGAATCTTATAGAGAAACCAAAACTCCTAGAACATTCCTTTATCATAGCCCATAATTTTGTTTGTTGATCTTTCATTTCTATGTTTACTTTTCATTAGTTACATTTAGCTTTTGGAAACCAATTGATTAGTTGTTTAGCTAACTTGTGTTGAAATATTTCTAGTGCTTATTCCAGTCCCTGTGGATACGATAATCTTTTATATTACTTGCGACATTTCCGTACACTTGCAGCCGTTGCCGGGGACTGCGTTATAACATTAGGAATTATCAATTGAGTTAGACTAAACATAACTTTTCTTTCTTTCTTTTCATTTGCATAGTTGTAACTAATTGTTAGAATTCTATTTTTATAAGTTTTTCATTTCTTGTATAACACTCTTGACAATTTCTTTCTGTTGTGATTCTAATTCTGCATTTTAGATTCTAATATTCTTTGTCTAACTTTTCTCTATTTTCTTTTGATTTACTCTTTCTCTGTCTTTTTCTTTTGTAAACATATCTTGTCATCTTGTTATTATGTATGCGAAGATTTAACTTTGCAGGAGAACTTCTTCCTTTAGACCCTGAGATAGACAGAACATTTCATAGAAGAAAAATTCTGCAAAAACAACAAGAAGAACAAGAGCATTCTATTATGGCGAACAGACCACTAAAGGATTATGCAACACCTTATGCTAGGGGTTTTCGGTCTAGTATTTCAAGGCCTTCAATTGAGGTAAATAATTTTGGAATCAAACCTGCAATCATATCTATGGTGCAACAAAATCAATTTGGTGGAGGACCGCATGAAGACCCAAATCAACATTTGGAGGTCTTCTATGAAATATGCGGTACAATGAAAATGAATGGTGTTCCTTCAGAGGCAGTGCATCTACTATTGTTTGTGTTTTCTTTGAGAGATAGAGCCAAGAAATGGTTGAATTCTTTGGCTCCAAATAGCATCACTACATGGGAACAATGCGAGCAACAATTTCTTGACAAATTCTATCCCCCTACCAAAACAGCTCATATGAGGAATCTTATTGCAAGCTTCAAACAAGCGGACTCAGAATCTTTATTTGAAGCATGGGATAGATACAATAACATGCTCGGGCAATGCCCACATCATGGTTTGGAAAGATGGTTAGTGCTACACATGTTCTATAACGGCATCAACTATCACACAAAAGGGTCCCTTGATTCAGTTGCTGGATGGGCACTTATGAACAAGAGTTTAGATGAAGCCGAGGAGATAATCGAGAGCATAGCACAAAACCACCATCAATGGGCTAATGAAAGAAGTGGTGGCTATTCTTGTATGAACCCAACAAAAAAAGCATCAGGAAAATTCGATGTTGATGCAGTGACCTTGTTGGCTGCAAAACTGGATGCTCTTACAAAAAAATTTGAGAATATGGGAGGTAGTTCAAATACAGTCAATGTCATTGTTGCTTCTTGTGAAGTATGTGGAAGTTATGAACATCCAAGTGACTCATGTCCATTGGGGGCTATAACTGCACAAATCAATCAATTAGAGCAATGCGATGCAATCATGGGTTTCAATCAGAGGCAGAACAACCCCTACTCAAATACCTACAACCCTAGATGGAAGAGTCATCCTAATTTCTCTTATAGAAATAACCAAGATCAAGGACCATCCATGGGGACAAGGCCTAATTTTCAATCCGGACAATAAAATTTTCAGCAACAATCTTCTCAAAGCTTTGCTATGTCCAAAATTGAAAAGATGTTTGAAGAAATTATGTCCAGTCAGAATGAAATGAAACAAGCTCAGAACGAAATGAAACAAGACATTTTGAAGCTTACTCAGAGAATGGATAATTCTGATAGACATCAAAAGATTTTGGAAAGTCAGATTGCCCAACTAGCTTCCTCATCTTCTAGAGCACCAGGACAATTACCAGGAAAGCCTGATGTTAATTCCATGGAGCACTGTAATAGAATTGAGCTTAGGAGCGGACGGACCTTGGGAGATACCCAAGTGACTACTCCAAAAGGGATGTGCAATGAAGAAGAGCTCTCTCCTCCATCACCAAATCAGATTCAAGTTGATGAGGAGAGTACCAGTAAAGTTGAAGAGACTCTTCTACTCTACCATCAAAGTATAGCAGCCCCTTTTCCTCAAAGATTGATTATGTTAAAGAAAGATGAAGAGTTTGGCAAATTCTTGGAGAAGGTGAAAGAAATATGTGTTGAAGTACCACTCATTGATGCAATTCTTCATATGCCCAAGTTTGCCAAATTCTTGAAGGACATCATGTCAAGTAAGAGGAAGAAAGGAGATATTGAGACCATTTCACTTACAGAGGAATGCAGCGCTCTTTTGGGAAAGAACACTTCCCCAAAGTTGAAGGACCTGGAAGCTTGTGTATTCCTTGCAATTTAGGAATTGAGTTTATTGAAAAAGCTTTTTGTGATTTGGGGGCAAGTGTTAGCCTCATTCCTTATTCTATTTGTAATAAGTTAGATCTCAAAAACTTTAAACTTACTACCATGACACTACAACTTTTTGATCACTCTTGTAGGTACCCTATGGGTATTGTGGAAGATGTGCCAGTAGAAGTAGGTGGGAGTATAATTCCCACTGATTTCGTTGTGCTAGACATGGAGGAGGATCGAAAAATCCCTATCATATTGGGAAGACCATTCCTTGCTACAGCAGGAGCTATTATAGATGTTAAAAATCATAAACTTTCTTTGGTGATTGGTAAGGAACGGTTGGAATATGATTTATCTAAAAACTCTAACAATGTCTCTTCTCTCTTGAATGCTTGTAGCAGGACAAGCATTTACAAATTGGAGGAATGGAATTTCCATCCTCATGGGAGGCCACCTAATGAAGAAAATTGTGTGGTAGAAGATGTTGGGAGGAGATCTCCCAACAAAAATGACAAATATGTCTGCCCTCCAAGGGCAAAGAAAAGAGGGGAGGAATTAGATTGGTCGAGTTAAAGACCTTAAACAAGCGCTTCTTGGGAGGCAACCCAAAGGTATCTTTTTAGTTAATTTCATTTCATGTCTCTATTATTCTTTCGTAGTGTTTTTTTTTAACTTGGTTTTTGTTTTGTTTTCAGGTTGAAATTTCACTTCCATGAGCTGGCCATGATTTCTTCATGGGCATGGAAGTGTGGAAGGAGCTAGAAAGGTGGAGAAGTGTCAATTGGAGCAAAACAGAGCATGGTCGTGCGCTGTACACGGCCAGGCTTACGGTGCAGAAAAGGGAGATGCTTGGGTTGTGTCTACATGACACGGTCATGTGGAGTCTCCAGAGAAGAAAAGGTAGGTGGTCGTGTCCCAGACACGGCCGTGTGAAGAATCCAGAGGAGGAAAGCTTCTCGGCCGTGTCTCACACACGACCGTGTGAAGAATCCAGAGGAGGAAGCTGTTGGGGCCGTGTCCTAGACACAGCCTTGCATGGATACCAGTGAGGAAGAAGGAGATGGTCGTGCCAATTGGCACGACCGTGTGACTCAACCCGAGAAGGAGAGGGATAGGGCCGTGTAGATCTACACGGCCCGTGTGGGGAAACTCTGCCAAGCCGTGTCTGCTATACACGACCAGATCCAGGCCGTGTCCCCCACACACCCCCTTTATCTTTGCACCCCATTCTCTCCAAAACTCCTCTTTCCTCCAACCTCTCCTCCAAGTTCTCTCAGATCTAGTTCTAAACCCTTCTTTTCTTCATAAATTTCATCTAGATCTAGATCCTTCTCTTCTCCTAGATCTAAGATTTCCATTTCCTTAACCTAAGATCTTGTTCTTTGAGACCCATTTCCTCAAGATCTAATTCCTCTAAGCATAAATAGTACCCACCCCTACTTAAGCTAGACATTATGTCCAATCTTTTGAAGAAACTACGCAAGGGAGGTGGTGGTTCAAGTGGAGACAAAGGGAAGGAGCCAAGCAAGGATAAGGGGAAACAACTGGTCAAAGGCAAGGGGAAGAGGACATCACGTGACGAAGGTAATGACAATAAATTCAATATTGTATTTAGAAATGATGATCATGTAACTAGATTTGCAATTCTTGTCAATAGAAAGATTGTGTACTATGTATATGGATCCAACTGTTTTAGATATGATGGGAATTAGGGATGATGTAGATTGGATGATAGGGTTCCTAGATTGGAGGGATATGTTGTACTCACATCTACCAACTTGTCCTCGCCTTGTTTTGGAATTTTTGAGTTCGTTAGATGTCCATTTTACCAATGAGGACGATTATGTTGGCAAAATAACTTTTAGATTAATGAATCAAGAATTTCAATGGACATTTAGTAACTTTAACACTTGTTTTGGATTGTCTTCCAGTAGCTCTCAAAGGTTTGATTCTAGGTTTAATTGGAATCATTTTTGGAATTCAATTACTGGATTAGATCATCCTTATGAGGCCTCTAGAGCCAAGGCTTCTCACATGCAAAACCCTGTTTTTAGATATCTACATAGAATCATGAGCAAAACTATTTTTGATAGGGGTGAAAGTGATGGAGTCGTCAAAAAAGTAGAACTTTATTCTCTATGGGCTATGCTATATGATCCTGTCTGAGAAGCCAGACAAGATGGAGAGCCAGGGGAAGAAACCCACCGCTGACGAAGAATAATGCCTAGAGAATACCGATCCGAGAAAACCAAAGCGGATCAAGAAGAATAAAGTCCCCGAACGCCCCCTTCCTACAAAGATCCAATGCCGAGCAAGAAATCCAAATGAAGAACAACCCAGCTCCAGAGCTTCCAGTACCTCCTGCGCACAGGAGATCAACCAACACTATCGTCAGTGACCTAAGACCGGGGTGGGAATCCCTGGCTAGGCCCTCCGACGCTCAAGTTAGTGATCTCTCTTGGTGTGGAAGAAAGAGGAAGAAGAAGATGAATAGTAGCTCTTAATTAGGGTTATGAATGTGTGCAATGATATGAACTTGTGAACTTACCCTGCCAACGGAGAGGATTCCCCCTTTTATTCCACTTCATATAACCTCCGTAGTCATGAAGTGGACCCCGGTTTGTTAGAGTTTGTTAGGAGATGATGTCATCTGTGTACTTGTGGTGAATTACTTGTTAAGGAATCTTTTTTGTACCCCAGATGTACCTTCTTTATCATTTAGCACCTGCAAAATAATATAAAAATACATTTCCCGCCAAAATATATTTTTTGTCATATATTTACATATTATAAATATCTCTATCATTTCACCCCTTCTGCTATAATTAATTCCATCTACCAGCATTCCTTATATCTATTGAAGTCATTATATTCTATCAAATGCATTTCCCCATTATAAGTTAATCGACCGATCTTGTCTCTTCTTGGAAGACATGTCCCAGCAGATATTAACTTGACTCTTCCTGATCGATATGTGCCGGTCGACATAGACCTAACTTTACCCGGGAGGTATGTCCCGATCGATATTATATCTAACTTTGCTCAGGAGGTTTGTCTCGGCAGATATTACCCTACCTTTGCTTAGGAGGTATGTTTCGGCCGATCTTATACTATCTCCTTCCTAAAGGTATGTCCCGGCCGATATTACCCTACCTTTGCTTAGGAGGTATGTTTCGGCCGATATTATACTATCTCCTTCCTGAAGGTATGTCCCGGCCGATACTACCCTACCTTTGCTTAGGAAGTATGTTTTGGCCGATATTATACTATCTCCTTCCTGAAGGTATGTCCCGGCCGATATTACCCTACCTTTGCTTAGGAGGTATGTTTTGGCTGATATTATACTATCTCCTTCCTGAAGGTATGTCCTGGCCGATATTACCCTACCCTTTCTTAGGAGGTATGTTTCGGCCGATATTATACTATCTCCTTCCTGAAGGTATGTCCCGGCCGATATTACCCTACCTTTATCATGGAGGCACGTCCCGACCGATATTAACCTATCTTTTTGCTTTTCTTTCTTCCTTTTCTTTCCTCATCGGGAGACCCACAAAACCTAACCCATATCACTAGCCTTCCCTTCAAGTCTAGTCGGAGGAGGTGTAGACGACTGACTAGACATAAATATGGTCCTGTCTTTTCCTACCCGTGACTCTGCTCCAGATTTTGAAATGACCTCACAGATTTTGTGTACCACTATCCTAATAAATTAAGTATAGCAATCCTGTGAGCCTTTTACTCCTTTAAATAGGGCTACAACCTTCTCTTCATCAACGACCCATCTCAATTCTTTTCCTTCCTTGCCGCCTTTTATTGCTAAGGCTATGGTCTCGGATCCTCCCCTTTGGGGGCGATTTTTGTTGGACCAGGTGAGATCTATGTATGAGTTTGTTGGGATTTTTGTTCCGGCTACTTCAGGGGTTCAAGGGATCGTCTTGAGAGAGGAAGCTTCACAGTTCAGATCTTCTATCCAAAGATGCAGGTGCTCTGAAGGACCCAAGAAACTTCAGAGAAACTTTTACTACTTATAGAGGGGTATCCAAATGACCCATGGGTGTTGTGTGAAGGGCACAGCACATATTACCCTTGGGCTAAGATTGGTTGCTCCACTTGCTGAGCTCATATGGCTTGAGAGGGGAAGTGGTTTCTACATTTATTTTTCCGTTATGGAATGAATCAATGTTTCCCCGTCTCATCGCCCTTGAGCTTTTATCTTTTGTTGCTTTCTTCGTCCAGGGCAAAATATTGCCTCTTATGTGCCTTGGCAAGCTCGGACGAAGTGGGCTGTTTCCATCTCTGCTCCATGGTAAGTTTGAATCCAGTGGGACTACAATTTTCTAATTGCTCTAAGAGTTTATGCTTGTAATATTTGTTATCTATTTGAGGTTTGCTGTTCCTAGGGGAAATGTAATGCTATGTATTTGATCAGATTCTAAGTGTAAAAACAAATTTTTGTATCTAATCAAAGGCTTTTATTGAATCCTTCTATTATTTACAATGTGGCGTTGTGTTCATCATTTCTTCATGTATCCTATGTGTCATTTATCATAGCTAAGGTTATCTTAACTATTAGTATAGTTTGATATTATAACCAATGTTATACCAACTGATGTTGTCTTATTGACTGAAGTCAATATCATACTTATTTAGCATAACCACAGTTTCCCCCGTCAATATAAATTTATTTCGACAAACACTAAGTCGTGTTTTATAAGGATAATTTAAAAATTTATTATTCTCTTAAATTTCTATCCTTAAAATGTTTTTGTCTATAGCCTGGGTTTGGTCAAAAAGTTTAGTCCTTTTTATTATGCCCAGTCGATCACGTCTTCTTTCGAGGTTTCTGAACTGGTGATTGGCTCTCTTTCGGGTGAGAGAATGTTCGAAGCACTACCAACCCCATCGCGATCCGATTCGTCACATCTGATATAAATACCCCTCCTTTTTTATGATGACCTGACACATACCTTTTCTGATCACCACGTCACATAGGCCCTTTGCCTTTCTATTGCGATCCTCAGCATCTGCTGAGCTACCAACGTCCTAATCTGACGACCGTCGTGCGTTTTTCAAACTCTAAACCCTTCGTCTCCTCTTTAAACCTTGTCCTCCTTTTTTCTTCTTTAGAGTTCTTTTCCTGTTGCTGCCCTCGACCAGACCTTGAGCTCACCATTTCTCGACGATCCTCTTTCTTGGCTCCAGTAAGTAATCTATTGTTTCCCTAGCCTATACCTTTGTCCATGGCTGTGGAAGCAATTGCTCCTTGGTATGTCCATATGTCTTCTATCTTTGATAAGAATGCTAGATTATCCATTCGTCGTCAATATGAGATTCCTAAGGAATATAGAATCATAATCCCAACACCGAATGATCAACCTCATCATCCCCCTGATAACTGCGTAACTTTTTTCAGGGATCAATTGATAGGAGGCTTAAGATTCCCCATTCCTCCTTTCTTGATTGAGATAAGTCGGTATTTTGATATTCCTTTGCAGCAGTTTGCCCCTAATGCATTTCATTATCTATGCGGTACTTACATGTTGTTTCGTCTACGAGATATTCCTCCTACCCCTCAAAATTTCTTCATGTTTTCCTATCCCAAGTACTCGGAACCTGGTGTCTTCTTATTTCAGTCGCGCACTAAAATGGTCCTTTTTGGAGATATGTCGTCATCTCTCAAAGCCTGGAAATCTAGTTTTTTCTTTTTAAAATTTCTGGGGCCTATTCCTTGGTCTCATGCTTGGAAATCTTTCTTGCCTCCTCTGCCCGACGTTAGAGAGTTTCATCTTCTTCCCTCTTTCCCTATTTATTGTGAGAAATTATTGGGTCACCGACTCTCGATCCCGAAATGGTTGAAGGTCGAGCTTCTATACCTATTTGGTTTAAGCCCCGTCAAACCTGATACCCACATTTCCTTAGGTAACATCTTGCTCTTTTCTTCTCGCTTTTAACTGCTTAAACTATTTTTCTGTTCTATACAGTGGAGAGTTTTTATGATGCTCTGATTGACGAAGAAATACGTGTGGAAGAAGACTTGCTTCGCGCCAAGGAGGCCAAATTTCTGGCAGCTATCACCCCTCCACCCTCAATTGAAGTGCCGGCTTCCTTAGCCGAAGTACCTAGCTCGTCAGGGGCTTGTGAGGTTCCTGAAGGTTCTCCTGAGGATCCTGCTGTGGAGAACATCCCCCATCCTATACCCACTATTACCTCTCCAGTGGTTGCTGCTGTCTCCTCATCTACCTCTCTTCCTTTAATTGAGCTCACGTCTCCCGGTAGCTCGGGTAAATTGATAGCTGAAGTCTCCGCAGGCAAGCGTCCAGGACGCAAACTAACCAGGGCTCCTCCCTAAAAAAGGAGGCTCATTCTTCCCGCCGACGAGTTGGTTTCAGAAGGCTTTACTCCGGGTATCCTTCCTTCTGATGAGCCGACGCTGGCGGAGCTCTATCCTTCTCTCAACTTTCCTGCCTCGCCTTTCTCTATTGCCAGCGCCTCTGGAGATGTTTCTTTTACTTTTCCCTTATCCATACCAACTTCGGGGTCTTTGCCTTCCTCGCCTTCCTCTTACTTAGTCTTTGCTCCCCCCTCTATTTCTACTTCTTCCTTCTCGGCCGGTTCTTCTGCCATTCCTGTTCTTCCTATATTATTAGGGGGTTCTTTTGCCAGCTCTTGGGATGAAGTTCGTCCCCTTTTGAAGAGCTTTCTATTGCTGAGGCAATTGATCGCTTCTCTCACAAGGAGAATCAGGTATTCTTATTAACGCCTATTTTTTATTTCTCAACTATTATCTTATGACTTTTTATTACATAGCCAGCGATGGCTAGAAAATATGGGTATCTCTCGACTACTGCACAACCTATATACTGAGAACCAGAGGTTGAGATCAGAGAATGACAAGCTAAAGCAAGAGGTTGTTGAATTGTCTTCCACTGCGTTTTCTGCTGCCGCCAGGGAACAGTTCGAAGAACAAATTGAAAACCTTCAGGCAAAATTTAAATTGGTTACGGACCTCAATCAAGAATTGACTTCCAAGCTTGGAGAGCTAAAGGCTAATTATGAAGCGGAATTGACTGAGAAGCTCAAAGCCTTACAGCTGAAAGAGGATGAGGTAGCCTCTTTGACCACCTCTCTTGATTCGGCTAAAGCCGAGGCTTCTGCCAAAAAAGATGAATTAAAAACCTCTCAGATGGCGTTGGTAGTCTACAAAGGGGGCGAGGATGTTCGTTATAAGGAGCGAGCCATAGCCATGATTGAATCTCCCGAGTTTAACAGACCGATCGTGAGGTCCATTCTATCCGCTTTTACTGCAGGAGCTCAAGGGGCGATTCAGCAATTAAAAGAAGAGCATTATTTATCTCGCGATCCTCCTCCTAGTTTCTTAAATAAACGCAAACTAATTGAAAACAAACCTCCTGATCTGTATCCCAAGCTGACTCTAACTTAGGTTCTAGTTATTGCGATTCAGTACTGATAAGCTCGTGTGACTTTGATTACTCCTCTTGGGTTGTAAATTTTACTCCTTCTCATGATAAATATCTGTTTTCTACAAATGTATCTAATGTTATGACGCGAGATTTCCCTATGAATCTTTTCTTAATGATCGCCCAATTTATATTAAGATTGATAAATACCGCCCGATATTTTATAGCTTAGTTACATCTTGTCCGATTTAACACGGCTTCGTCATGCTATCCTTGATATTGGTCGATTTGTTCTGTTCGACCGCTTTATCATTGTATCCTCATATGTCTTTTTCCACATAGTAATTGAATCTCACTGGGTTTTATCATAACGTATATTATTTGCCTTACTATAATAAGCCTTTGGTCAATATATTTTACGATCTTTAGTTCGGCCGGTTTGTCAAAACCGTCCAATTTTCATCTACGGATTTTGTCTATTAACTACTATCTGACACTTGACTTCCATTTTATTAACTACTATCCGACGCTTGACTTCCTTATAGTTTATCGTACTAATTTCTATCTGTCCTTGTCAGGGTTTCCTAAGAATACTTCTGAGGAAACTCACACCTGTTTCTGAGGCAGCTTTTTTAACTTCACTTTTTTTTCCTGATTTTATTCTTTAATATTATTATCTATTTATGATGATTGATACTTCAAGCACCTTTTTCCCCCTTTTGTTGTTTCATCTTGAGGGTTTTAGCACAAGGCAAAAAGAAAGATAAGGGCTTACGAGGTTTTCTCTTGTTTTTCTTCATCTTTCGTCTTCTTCCTTGATTCCTTTTTCTGTGATTGCTTCTCCCTATGACGGTTTCTTCTCCTGCGTGGTTTCTCTCATGCTCTTCTAACCTCACAGATACAGAAGAAGTGGATTTACAGGCAACCTATGGTTTTCCTTCCTATATCACTCGTCCTGCTCCTCATGAGGGTCCGCATCTTCCCCCCCCCAGGATGTATTTCCATATTCAGGGACCAAGTCTTACAAGGTTTTAGATTTCCCCTTCATCCCTTTTTCTGCAATGTCAGCCGTTATTTTGATATCCCGCTAAACCAACTCGTCCCTCAATCTTTTTCTATCCTAATGGGTTTCATTGGGGTATCGAAACTGTTGGATTTCCCCTTGTCTCCCCGCCTTTTTCATCACTTCTTCATTCCTCGCCGAGTAGATATGGGAGTTTTCAAGTTTCAGTCTCGTCCCAAGGCCATTCTATTTAACCGCATTCCTCCTCAAGGCGAATGGTATCATAAATTTTTTTACATGCGTCTCCCTTCTCCCCCTCCGTTTCCTATCCAATGGATACATGATTTACCTCCACTTCCGGACAGCCATGATCTTCTTAACGATCCCTCTGTTGCTTCTGCTTTACCTAAACTGTGAGGAGCAAAATTCAGTTTGCCACATCTAATTGAAGAGGGCTTAATGTTTCCCTTCGGGATAGGCAACATTAACACTCCTTTGGATAGTTCCTTTGGTGAGTATAATTATTTTACTTCGCCTTTGCTGATTAATATATCTCTATACTAATGATGTTTATCCTCTGTTTTCAGCCGATGCTATTCTTCCGGCTTTTATGTATAGGAATTCTGCTATGACCAAGTCCTTTATCAATAATCTTGGAGAAAAATGGTTGTTGGCTCGCCGATCCGATCCTAATCCCTCTACTTTGGGCTTGCTTTCCGAAGAAGAGCGACGAGCAGAGGGTGTCGCACTCATGGAAGAGGAAGAAGAAGAGCCTTTTGTTACTTTAGTTAAAAAGCCAAATCTCACCAAGGATTCTCCCTTTGGTGATTTCTTTGGTACTTTTGTGCAAGCTCCTCTTGTTCCGGCGCCTATTTCTTTTGAGAGAGGTAAGGCACCGATGACTCCCACCAATATCATCTTCAATCCTGCTCTTCAGATGATGAGGCCCGGTCTGCTTATCTCTTCTTCTTCTATTGTTTCAGCTCCTCCTGCTTCTGCCTCTAAGATGGTCGCTATCCCTCCTGTACCTTCTACATCCTTGGCATTGGCCTTGCCTCCCTTGGCTTATAGGCCTCGAGCAAAACGAACACCTTGCCGGAGATCTTCTCCCAGTGTCAGCCCTTCAGCCATTAGTGTTTCCACAATTGCAACAACCCCTCCTACACTGCTACCTTCTATTCCATCTAGTTCCTACCCCGCTCCTCCTGCTTCTACTATCCCTTTTCCTTCCATTGCCTCCTCTTCTTCTCCATCTGTGGCTTCCTCTAATCCCCCTCCTTTATTTAAAGTGGCTGCGGGCTTACCTTCTCAATTGGGGCAGCCTTCTAGTCCTCCTGGCTATGGCACTTTGCAACTGCAAGGTTTATTGGCCGAATCTTGGATGCAAGGTTATGAACAATTACGAGGCCTTAGTCTCCCACATCGAGCAGATTGCCATAGTCGTCAGGCAGTGGCTGTAAGTATTCCTAGTTATGTGTTATTAGCTTTGTAACTTCATCTTTAACTTACATTATCCTCTTATTTAGTTTCTCGCCATAAGTCTGCATATCGATCAACTACTTACAGCTAAAGATCATGAGAACAATAAGTTGAAAGCTCAACTGGATACATTGAAGGCTGCTTCACCTTCTTCTAGTAGTGATAGGGCTCAGTTGCAAGAGAACGTGGCCTTACAAAATCAACAATTGGGAACCTTGAAGCAAGAATTGGAGGAATGTCAACAACTGTTGAAAGACAAAGAGCTTGCTAGGAAGACGTTAGAATTACAGGTGGATAGGTTACACTCTGGTCTTCGACTAGAGATTGATTTGAAAGAGAAAGCTCTTTCAGATGCTTCTCAAAAAAGCCTTATTTTAGAGAAATTAGAGAAGCTCCATAATGACTGTCTTTATGACCAAGCTCAGGACTTAGCCTCTCATGATTTCACTCTCCTACAGGAACAAGAGCAAAGGAAGGCTCAAGAGATTGAATTGTCATCGCTTCAAAAGGAATTGGAGCAGCTTAAATCAGAGAAGAACGCTTTGACAGCTCAGAACGCCAAGCTACAATCTGATTTTCAATGTTACAAGGAGCAAGAGAAGAACCGGTGGGAGGAATGGCGTCAGGCTTATTTGAAGTCTTCAGCCTTTGCTCAAGAATTTGCTTGTAGGATAGTAGGTGCTCTAAACCATTCTATATCGGGAGTTCTTCAACAGTTAAGAGAGGGTGGTTATCTACCCCAAGAACCTCCCCTCTCTTTCATAAACCGTCGCAGGCTTAATGAAGAGCTACCCGTGGATTTAAAAGGTCCTTTTCCGAATGTTTAAGAAACTTATTTATAAAAACTTGTAATGTAAGAACCGACAATGAGAAAAAGTGCGGTTAATACTGAGTAATTAAGTACTTGCAGGGTATAAGAAAATTTTGATACTTACTTGCTTCTTCATCATGCTGATTTGAGAATATCCCTTCTGAAATATTTTTGATTTGTTGAGTATAAGCTTTATGCAAGAATTCCTGGTTTGTCTTGTGAAGTTAAGCCCTGTCCCGATGAATTCCCCTGCGGACCACATCTGGTATATTTCATAATTCCAAAAGAATGCATAATTTCAACTGATCTTTGGATAGAAAGCTGTGTAAGATTCTTGAGTTCCGAGCTGAGTGTATTATTCCAGGTGAATTTTAAATAAAGACTTCTAAATGGACAGGCCTCCAAATGAATAATGCACCATATGTATAGCATCCCTTTTGAATTCCAACCTCAGGTCCACGTAATCTCGGTTGATTAGTTCTTGAAATTATAAGATCGCTTACTTGTGATTTGTGATGGTTTAGAAGACCCGTTCGAGTTGCAGACAATTTTGCTCAGAGATAGTTTAGAGTCTCCGGTTCCTCCTATGAAGACCCGACCGAGTTACTTCATAGAATTTCCCGATCGACTTTTGCTCTGGAATAGTTTAGAGTCTCCGGTTCCTCCTATGAAGACCCGACCGAGTTACTTCATAGAATTTCCCGATCGACTTTTGCTCTGGAATAGTTTAGAGTCTCTGGTTCCTTCTATGAAGACCCGACCGAGTTACTTCATAGAATTTCTCGATCGACTTTTGCTCTGGAATAGTTTAGAGTCTCCGGTTCCTCCTATAAAGACCCGACCGAGTTACTTCATAGAATTTCTCGATCGACTTTTGCTCTGGAATAGTTTAGAGTCTCCGGTTCCTCCTATGAAGACCCGACCGAGTTACTTCATAGAATTTCCCGATCGACTTTTTCTCTGGAATAGTTTAGAGTCTCCGGTTCCTCCTATGAAGACCCGACCGAGTTACTTCATAGAATTTCCCGATCGACTTTTGCTCTGAGATAGTTTAGAGTCTCTGGTTCCTCCTATGAAGACCCGACCGAGTTACTTCATAGAATTTCCCGATCGACTTTTGCTTCTGAGATAGTTTAGAGTCTCCGGTTCCTCCTATGAAGACCCGACCGAGTTACTTCATAGAATTTCCCGATCGACTTTTTCTCTGGAATGGTTTAGAGTCTCCGGTTCCTCCTATGAAGACCCGACCGAGTTACTTCATAGAATTTCCCGATCGACTTTTTCTCTGGAATAGTTTAGAGTCTCCGGTTCCTCCTATGAAGACCCGACCGAGTTACTTCATAGAATTTCCCGATCGACTTTTGCTCTGGAATAGTTTAGAGTCTCCGGTTCCTCCTATGAAGACCCGACCGAGTTACTTCATAGAATTTCCCGATCGACTTTTTCTCTATGTAGAAAATATGACTTTGATACTAACCTCTTTACCGTTTTTCTTGACCTCGTGGGGAGCTACATAGGCCGGTTAGGATTTCCTCCTATTGATTGCCCCAAAATAGAAAATGAAGATTCTCTTGATATCTGTCAATCTGTATGAACCACACTTATTTCCAATGATGATATTCGTCTTGCCTGGTTTTTATTAAAAGAAATAGGGTACATAAACTGTAGGTATATTTGTCCTCAGTTTCCCAAGGACCTCAAATAATTGTGAACATTTTCTTAAATAGTGTGATCTGGTCAGGTTCGATAAGGCTGTAAATGATTAGCGCTCCAAGGGCGTTCCAAAATTCTCCCTTCCACATCTTGAAGATAATATGAACCTGATGCAAGCTTTTCTACCACTTTGTAAGGTCCTCCCCATTGTGGTGCCAGCTTACTGACATCCCCAACAGGTTTAATTCGTTTCCATACCAAATCCCCTACTTGGAAAAATCTGGGTATTACTCTCTTGTTATAGTTTTGCCTCATCCGCTGTCGATATGATACAAGACGAGTAGCAGCTTTATCTCTTATTTCCTCTATCAAATCTAACTCCATAAGTCGCCGACCTTCGTTGTCCTCATCATATAATCGCCGTCTATCAGACTCTACCCTCACTTCAATGGGAATTATTGCTTCCCCTCCATAAACTAATTGAAAATGCGTGATTCCTGTAGCTTCCCAAGGTGTAGTACGGTAAGCCCAAAGAACACTGGGTAATTCATCTATCCAGCTACCTCCCACATGATCCAATTTGGTTTTTAGACCTCTAATAACCTCCCTATTAGTTACTTCTGCTTGGTCATTGCTCTGTGGGTAAGCTACAGAGGTGAAAGCTTGAATAATGCCGTAACTGTTGCACCATTCTAAAATCCTATCCCCTTGGAATTGTCTTCCATTATCAGAGACCAATTTATGAGGAATGCCAAACCTGCAGATTATATTCTTCCATAAAAATTTAATAACTGCATCTTCAGTAATTCGAGCAAGTGGTTCTGCCTCTACCCATTTAGAAAAATAATCCACTGCTACCAATAAGAATTTTCTCTGTGCGGCTGCCATAGGAAACGGTCCTACTATGTCCATGCCCCACTGATCAAAGGGGCATGCAACTATAGAGGTTCTCAATAACTGTGTAGGATGATGTGAGATATTTTGATGCTTTTGACAAGAAACACAAGTTCTCACCAGTTTGTTAGCATCTTCATGTAAAGTGGGCCAAAAATATCCTGCTAACAGAATTTTACGAGCCAGAGATCTTCCCCCTATATGACTACCACACGAACCTTGATGAACTTCTTGTAAAATAAACTGTATATCTTCTGTGCCAATACATTTGAGCAAAGGTCTGGAAAAAGCCCTTTTATATAACTGTTCTCCCACCATAGTATATTGAGCGGCCCTCTTCTTAAATACTCTTGCCTGTTCTACATCACTAGGAAGAATACCTTGCTGCAAATATAATATGATTTGAGCCCTCCAATCGCTTTGAATCTCTGCTTCAGCATGTCTTTCAATACAGGATACTAACAGAGTTTGTTCCACGGGTCTGTCTAGACTCCACGGTACTATAGCAGAAGCCAATTTAGCCAATTCGTCTGCTACTTGATTTTCAGATCTGGGAATCTTTTGTATATTTACTTCTTGAAATTGAGACTTCAACTTATCAAACGCTTCAGCATATAACTTAAGCCTATCATTATTGATTTCAAAATTACCTGATAGTTGTTGAGCTGCTAATTGAGAATCGGAATAAATAAGGACTCGAGCTGCCCCTATATGCCGAGCAGCTTGCAAACCGGTTATTAAGGCTTCATATTCTGCTTCGTTGTTGGTAGCTCTATAGTTCAACCTGATAGAGAGTTGCAATCTGTCTTCCCTTGGTGATATAAGAAGAACACCAATTCCGCTACCTTGTCTAGTTGAAGAACCATCTACATAAACTTTCCAGGTGTTTTCTTCCTCGGGGCCTTGCACTTCTAGAGCTTGTGCCTTGATGGCCGAGCGAGGTTGATACTGGATGTCATATTCCCCAAGTTCAGTTGTCCATTTAATCAGCCGTCCCGATGCCTCTGGGTTGAGTAATACTCGCCGAAGAGTGCTATTAGTTAATACAATAATCTCATGTGCTAAGAAATATGGGCGTAACCTCCGAGCAGTCAATGCTAGGGCATAAGCCAATTTTTCTAATGTAGTATATATACACTCAGCTCCTTTTAATAAATGGCTAGAAAAATATACAGGTTGTTGTTCCTTTCCCTCTTGTCTAACTAGTACAGAACCTACAGCGTTCTCATTAGCCGACAGGTATACCCACAGAGTTTCTCCTACTATAGGTTTAACCAACACAGGAAGAGTAGCCAAATAATCTTTCAATTCTTGGAAAGCCTTATCACACTCCTCATTCCATTGAAACTTATTAGCTTTTCTGAGTATTTTAAAGAAGTGAAAACTACGATCAGCCGATCTAGAAATAAATCTAGACAAAGCTGTGATTCGGCCTGTCAATCTTTGAGCTTCCCTCATGTTGCGTGGTGGCTCCATGTTCTGCAATGCCTTGACCTTGCTTGGGTTGGCCTCTATCCCCCGTTCGGACACCATATATCCCAGGAATTTTCCTCCCTTCGCGCCGAATAAACATTTGCTGGGATTCAACTTGAGCCCATATTGTCTTAGAGTCTTGCAAGTTTCCTCTATATCCCTGCATAGATCAGCAGCTTGAAGAGATTTAATTAAGATGTCATCAACATATACTTCCATATTTCTACCAATCTGCTTCTGGAAAACCTTATTCATAAGCCTTTGATAAGTTGCTCCTGCATTTTTTAGTCCAAAGGGCATAACATTATAGCAATAAGTACCTTCAGATGTTATAAAACTGACCTTTTCTTGATCTTCTTTGGCCAAAGGAACTTGATGATAACCTTGATAAGCGTCCAACATAGAGATATATTCGCATCCGGCGGTGGAGTCAACAAGCTGATCAATCCTAGGTAATGGATAATAATCCTTCGGGTAAGCTTTGTTGAGATCCCGGAAGTCAATGCAGACTCACCATTTATTTCCTGGTTTAGAAACTAACACCACATTAGCTAACCAACTTGGGAACTGTACTTCTCTAATTTATCCTGCCTCCATAAGTTTGGTAATCTCTTCTTTGATGATTTGATTTTGTTCTGCACTAAAACTTCTTTTCCTTTGCATGACTGGGCGGGCATCTGGGAAGACATGCAAGGAATGTTCCATGACGGTAGGAGAAACGCCCGAGACTTCTTTGAGAGTCCATGCAAAGACATCATTATTCTCTTTCAAACACTGTACTAAAGCAGCCTTTAGAGTAGGCTCGAGATCGGCCGCGATATATGTAGTAGCTTCAAGCCGACTGGCCTGGATCTGAATTTCTTCCTTCTCTTCATAAACCAGGGCGGACTGCTTTTCCCTAATGGCGTTAACTTCCATTCTTTGTATCTTTCGGGTGGTGTTAGCTTCAGCCCGAATTATCTCTACATAACATTTTCAGGCTGTCTTCTGATCACCTCTTACTTCTCCAACTTGATCATCCACAGGAAATTTGATCTTTTGACAAAAAGTAGAAACGACTGCCCTAAACTCGTTTAAGGCAGGTCGACCCAATATCACATTGTAAGAGGATGGTGCGTCTACCACCATAAAATAAGATCTTCTGGTTCTCATCATAGGTTCTTCTCCCAATGAAATGACCAACTTTATTTGACCAATAGGTTGTACCTCATTACCTGTGAATCCATACAGAGGAGTAACAATTTGTTGAAGCTCACTTGGATCAATTTGTAACTGATCAAAAGCCTTCTTGAATATAATATTGACGGAGCTACCCGTGTCTATGAAGGTACGAGCAATGGCGTAGATAGCTATCACAGCTTTAATGATCAGAGCATCATCATGAGGTATTTCTACCCCCTCAAGATCTCTAGGCCTGAAACTTATTTCAGGACCAGCTGCTCGTTCCAAGCTGCATCCTACTGCATGAATCTCCAATCTGCGGGCATGCGCTTTTCTGGCTCTATTAGAATCCCCATCAGTGGGTCCGCCCTCAATCATATTGATATTGCCTCGAGCAGCATTATTTCTATTTTCTTCCTGTCGAGTCATCACAATTTCAGAAGGTGCTTTTTCTGATACTTGACTAGTACCGGCCGGGACTGGTATTGCCTCCTGTCGAGTCTCGACCGGACGATATTTTAATTTGGGTGGACTTTACTGCCTGGGGTATTGTTGTCGATAGTAGTTCTGCCTCTGATATCGATCTCTATTGACCCGTCTATTTCTTAAAACAAAACAGTCTTCAGCATGATGACTGCTAGTTTTATGATAAGTGCACCACCTCCTAGGTGCCTCTGGCTTTATCTCTACATGTTGTACAGCTTGTGGGCGATACTCGGGTTGTCGATGGGGTGGATGAGTTATTCTAGGACCTCTTGGTGGAGGCACAGGAGCTGGAGCTTTCTCTTTAACTTGGGTAGGAGAAGAGGTGACACTCTCCTTTCTGCGAGCAGCTTGAGCTTCTTCTACATTAATAAACTCAGTAGCCCGCTCAATTAAGGAATCAAAATTAACAGGGGGATTTCTTACCAGATCTTTAAAGAAATCATTAACATTTAGACCTTGAGAGAAAGCACTTACTAATATCTCAGTAGTAGCATTAGGCACATCAATAGCTACCTGATTGAACCTTTTGATGTATGCTTGGATAGATTCTTTAGACGACTGTTTGATCGAAAACAAGCTCCAAGGAGTCTTATGATACCTCTTGTTGCTAGAGAAATGGTGTAGAAAGACTTTCTTGAAGTCCTTGAACTTCCGAATAGATTTTTCTGGTAATCTCTTGAACCAACGCTGTGCTGCTCCTCCGAGGGTAGTAAGAAACATCCGACACTTCACTCCATCAGAGAATTGTTGTAACAATGCTACGTTTTCAAATTTCAACAGATGATCTTCTGGATCTGTTGTTCTAGTATATTCCCCGATTTGCAGATTTTGATACCGCTTGGGAAGAGGATCATCCAATACACTTTGAGAAAATG
Source organism: Zingiber officinale (assembly GCF_018446385.1). Lineage (NCBI taxonomy): Eukaryota > Viridiplantae > Streptophyta > Magnoliopsida > Zingiberales > Zingiberaceae > Zingiber > Zingiber officinale. Next base: position 42,918,161 of record NC_056005.1, on the reverse strand, counting down.
GGGAGATGACCTTCTCAGGTGAGCTATCGCTAGTTATCATTTTGATCTTACGCTTTTCTTTATCGGGTGCTTCACCCGAGGATTCTTGGAACACTGGTCTTCTGCCCCCTGCTCCATAGGAGTACGAAGGAAGGCTCGAGGATGCCTCGTCGGAGAAACAACAGTTGGAGGAAAGTATGCATGTTCCTCTTCTTCTAATTCCTTTCCTTTCCGCTGCTCAGTAGTCGATATTGCCGGATTATGAGCTGTCGGCAGAGTAGCTCCAGTATGAGCTTGAAGTTGTTGTTGTTGTTGCTGCAAGGCTTTCTGGACATGGGAGTTGATGAGAAAATCCAAATCCTCCCGACTGATAGTAAGTAGGTTTGATTTCCAGGCCTCTTCCATCATGTAGTCTCAGATTCATGCGAGATTCCCACAGACGGCGCCAAATTTGATCCTGTCTGAGAAGTCAGACAAGATGGAGAGCCAGGGGAAGAAATCCACCGCTGAAGAAGAATAATGCCTAGAGAATACCGATCCGAGAAAACCAAAGCGGATCAAGAAGAATAAAGTCACCGAACGCCCCCTTCTTACAAAGATCCAATGCCGAGCAAAAATCCAAATGAAGAACAACCCAGCTCCAGAGCTTCCAGTACCTCCTGCACACAGGAGATCAACCAACACTATCGTCAGTGACCTAAGACCGGGGTGGGAATCCCTGGCTAGGCCCTCCGACGCTCAAGTTAGTGATCTCTCTTGGTGTGGAAGAAAGAGGAAGAAGAAGATGTACAGTAGCTCCCAATTAGGGTTATGAATGTGCGCAATGATATGAACTTGTGAACTTACCCTGCCAACGGAGAGGATTCCCCCTTTTATACCACTTCATATAACCTCCGTACTCATGAAGTGGACCCCGATTTGTTAGAGTTTGTTATGAGATGACATCATCTGTGTACTTGTGGTGAATTACTTGTTAAGGAATCTTTTTTATACCCCAGATGTACCTTCTTTGTCGTTTAGCACCTGCAAAATAATATAAAAACACATTTCCCGCCAAAATATATTTTCTGTCATATATTTACATATTATAAATATCTCTATCATTTCACCCCTTCTGCTATAATTAATTCCATCTACCAGCATTCCTTATATCTATTGAAGTTATTATATTCTATCAAATGCATTTCCCCATTATAAGTTAATCGACCGATCTTGTCTCTTCTTGGAAGACATGTCCCAGCAGATATTAACTTGACTCTTCCTGATCGATATGTGCCGGTCGACATAGACCTAACTTTACCCGGGAGGTATGTCCCGATCGATATTATATCTAGCTTTGCTCAGGAGGTTTGTCTCGGCAGATATTACCCTACCTTTGCTTAGGAGGTATGTTTCGGCCGATCTTATACTATCTCCTTCCTAAAGGTATGTCCCGGCCGATATTACCCTACCTTTGCTTAGGAGGTATGTTTCGGCCGATATTATACTATCTCCTTCCTGAAGGTATGTCCCGGCCGATATTACCCTACCTTTGCTTAGGAGGTATGTTTTGGCCGATATTATACTATCTCCTTCCTAAAGGTATGTCCCGGCCGATATTACCCTACCTTTGCTTAGGAGGTATGTTTTGGCCGATATTATACTATCTCCTTCCTGAAGGTATGTCCTGGCCGATATTACCCTACCCTTGCTTAGGAGGTATGTTTCGGCCAATATTATACTATCTCCTTCCTGAAGGTATGTCCCGGCCGATATTACCCTACCTTTATCATGGAGGCACGTCCCGACCGATATTAACCTATCTTTTTGCTTTTCTTTCTTCCTTTTCTTTCCTCATCGGGAGACCCACAAAACCTAACCCATATCACTATATAAGGTTGATTTTGATTCCGGTTTTCATTTCTTACAAACCTTAGTGAGAACTGCGAGGGCATCTTCGGGATTAATAGTGCTTGGTGGTTTGATTACCCAAGTAGCCATTAATTTGGAACTTGATTTAGAAGGGTTAGAAGTTATTCATGGCAACGATACGATTGACATGGATGCATGTCTTGCAATGAAGATGATCATTCGGGATGAGAATGGGTTTGCATTTCCTAGGAGGAATGGTTTTCCTCTACCTCTTCCTTGTCCTGAACGAACATCTATTCGCAACCCTGCTAATTGGGTAATCAACGATGTCGACCCCAAAAATGTTCCCTCTATATCCGGAGACACAGAGCCACACATTGAGCCCTCGACATCTTGACACCCGCAGCCTTTTGAACATCCAGATCCTGCTAGGCATTCTTTTGCCTATGGTACGGGTTCCTCCAGATTTGACTTTTCTGATTTTCGTACTTCTCTAGAATCGCTTCACGAGAAGCATGATGCCCAACGAAGAATGTTGGAAGGTGGCTTCTCTTTATCAAATAATCAGTTTAGAGAAGTACAAGAGCACTTTCAGTTCACAAGGAACTTTCAGGGTCAAGTGGTCGAATTTGTCCAAGATTATGATACGGATCAAGCTAGAATGAGAGATTTTATGCAAAGCATGAGTGTCACTAGCCAACAAGTAGATGCTCTGTTTGAGTATCATATAATCCTAAGTGAAACTCTAGTTTTCCCTAGTTTTCCCATTGGTCAGCCACGTCGTAGGCACCCTTTTCCTCGTCCCCCTCCACCTTCACCATATTGATTTCATCGGGACGATGAAAAGTTTAAGTCGGGGGGGGGGGGGGGGGGGGGTTGTCGAACCTGATTTCTTTTTGCGTTCTAGTTTTCAGTTTTTTGCTTATTTTCTGCATGTTTAGTCTTTGTTTTGCATTTTATTTTAATTGTCTTGCTTGAGTGTTTGTTTTGATAGTCATTTGACTATCTTTTGAAATCTTGTGCAATATATCTTGAGAACATCAAACTTCACTTATATGCTTTCTTATCTTCAAGATAAAATCTTAGCACGTTCATTATCTAGATTCATGATGTTGTAAATGATGCTAGTAATATGCTTAATATACCTCTTTTCTCTATCTTGGGTAGCATGATATAAGCTAAGTATCATTTGGAGATAAGTTTTAGTCTTGGCTTGACCTTAAGGATCTTATTTTCACTACACTTTGACTTGATGCTTGAATGGTTGATATCATTGAAATAGTCATGATTCATCTTGTTTGTTTAGTACTTGGTTTCCATGGTGATTTTTCAAACTTCATTTTGGTTACTGGATGAGGCTCAACTTATGCAAGCTTATTTGGAAAAATCAAAATATCTCAACATTTGTGCTAAATGTACACTTGTGAAATAAGATTTGCACAATGCAAATGCTTATGAAAAAAAAAAATTGAAAAAAAAGCAATGAAAAAAAAGTGAATATGGGATATAAAAAACAGTCGTCGTGAGTGGAATCTAGCAAGTCATCCCTTTGAGACCGAGTTGGATTACTAGGGAAATGACTGCTTAGCTTCTCTTGAGATTGAGCACACCTTTGAGACCTTAGGTTGATTGAGAAATATGAACCAAGTGTGTGGCAAGTAAGTGTCTATCACTGGTTACTTGTCTATCATTGGAAACATTAGGAATTCAAATTTGATGATAACTTGACTAGAACATAGATTGAAACTTGAAGGGTTTTAAGTACTTTTTGCACTGAGCACAAGATACTTATGCTTTAGCCATACTTGACTTTGCTTTCATGATCATGCTTGTTAGTGAAACTTTTTGATAGAGTTAGGAAAGTGCATTATGGTTTATGAATGTGTTGTAGAACATATGAATGTAGATTGCAGCGTTTTGCTTGAGGACAAGCAAAGATTTAAGTATGGGGGTGTGATGTGTGTAGATTGTATACACTTATTGGCATGTTTTGATGCACATTCACATACTTTGAGCATGCTTGATCTATGCATTTTCATACTTTCAGCTTTCCATTTTAGCATATGTCTCTTTGTTCGGAGATATGCTTTTGTGCATTTTCTGTACACAGGAGTCGAAATTGGTGAAGATTTCGTGTTCGAAGCCAAATCTGTGAGCAAAGCAAGGGAAGAAGGTGCCCTACCTAAACCACGCACTGCCCTGCTCTGGGGGGTTGCCTAGGTCGTGTGGAGATCACGGGCATGAAAGCTGCAACAGGAAACGAAGTGATCATGGTCGTGTGAACCTCACACGGCCGTGCAAGGATCTGAAGAACCCAGATATGAGAAGAAACCTAGTCCGTGTGCATTACACGCCCATGTGAATTTTCCAGAGCCAGGAGAAGCCTCGGTCGTGTGTCTCACACGGTCGTGTAAGGTTCTCAGTGGTAGGGAAGGAAGCAGGCCGTGTGCATCACACGACCGTGCCAGATTTCCAGAGGCTAAGGCAGTTCAGGCCGTGTAGATCTACACGGCCATGTAAAGGTGCCATTGGTGGATGTTTGAGACACGCAGAGAGGAGAGTGGGCAGGGCCGTGTGAACCTCACACGGCCGTGCCACGGGGCCATGTGGCGCCCAAACTTCACCTCTATTTAAACCCTTCTTCAAGATTTGAAAGGGGATCTTCTACCTCTTGGGAGAGAGCGAGATTTGGGTCTTTCCTTCCAATCTTGGGAGGATTTCTGGGTGATCTAAAGGAGGATCTTCAACGGATTCGACTCTGGGAGCGTGGATTGGATCCGAAGACCAAGCTTCATCTTAGATAAGTTTTCTTTCTCTCCTCTTCTTGGATTGGGGATCAAGAAATGCTTGTAATCTTTGTATTTTTGGATTTCTCTCTTCGATTCATGGAGTAGATCTCTTTGTTTTAGGATGAGGGAGTATTTGTATGATGAATTGATGTAAACTCTTGTGGATTTGCCATTTTCTTGCTTCTATGATATTGTCTTGTTTGTATCAATTCAATCTTGAATAAATTGTTGTGTTGTGGATCTAATTCTCATTTTAGATTGATTGTTTGAATGTCCTATGGATCTTATAAAGATTATCTCCTACTCGATTTTCTGAGGGAAGCACGCGAAAGGTGCAAGCCCGTGTAAGGACGTTTGAGGGATAAGATTTAGGGAAAAATTGGGTAATTTAAGAGGGTAGGATAGAATTAGGAATTAATCTTTATATCTTATGGGTTGAGAACTATGATCTTTGTGTTGATTTTCCGAGGGATCTTCGTGACAGGAATGTTAGCTAGAGCCCTAGAGCCAATCATTTGATGATTGTATTATGGACTTATTGTATCATATTCTTATATTAATAAAGGCATTTGTTTGGTTATTATACTTACTTGTATTGGTGCCAAATAAACTAAGTATAATAACGTCCTTGAGTAGAATGTTCTTACCTATATCAATCGATTGGTTGAATCGATAGTGAGATGATATAGGGAACACTACTCTAAATCATTCCTAGTCGAGTATTAACATTCAGGAACAATGTTAATGCAATAAGACTAGCATGTAGGTCAACTCGATGACTTGATCTCACAAGTCATGGATATGGAGATATCAAGTTGACAAATGGGTATGCATTGGAGAATATATACTGAATGACCCGCCATGAGAAAGTATCATGGATCATTATATGAGTGCCATATACTTTCTCATGTGACTATTAGTATGATTATTGGTCCTTAGACCTGAAATCACCATGGTTCCCTACATAAGGAGTTATGTACTTTGGTTTCGTCAAAACGTCACCCGTAACTGGGTGGACTATAAAGGCGATTACTGGGTATATAACGAATTATGCAGAGGGATGTGAGTGATGTAGATGGGATCTATCCCTCCCATATGACGGGAGCGACATCGGTATTCTTGATAGAGTTAGACCACGAAGTGCATGGCCATGCCCAAATGAGTCAACATGAGATGTTGAGCTCATTTGATCGAGTGAGTCTACTTGGAGTTCAAGATTTAGATTGATTAGAGGATGGCACGGTCTATGCCTCACATTGATCAATCTTGGTGTCTAGGATAGAAGGACAATGTCACATATTGTGAGGAGTCACAATTAGTAGTCACAAGGTGATGTTGGATCTCAACATTCTTGTAACATTGGGCAGTAATGATGTGTTGCTAGATACCGCTCATTACTTATGCTTCTAAATGGGTTTAGGGGCATTGCCAACGTTACAAGAACCTATAGGGTCACACACTAAGGACATTTAGATGGAGATTAGGTTCATATGATGAACCAAGAGGATTAGATTCATTTGATGAATCAAATTGGATTAAGAGTAATCCTAATTGGGCTAATTGAGTTAGACTCAAGTTGATTCATGTATTTAATGAGTCTAATTTGGATTATGACTCATTAAATTAATTTAATTAAATGAATTAGATTCATTATATTAAATTGGCTTGAATTAAATGGTTGGATTAGATCAACCATGAGAGAGATTAAGTCAAGTTTGACTTGACTTGAGAGGAAGATGAAGAGTCAAGTTTGACTTGACTTTATGCTACCTCATTGGTGAGTTGGTATTGAGTGGGCCAATGATGATGCTCCACATCATCATGGTTGCTTAAGTGGGATGCCACCTCATGGGAGTTACCAAGAGTTGTGACTCTTGGCATTCCATGGGAGTTACTCACCCTCTTAATGTGGCCGGCCACATGAATGAGTGATATGTTTTCATTTTCTGAATTAATCTCATTCATTCCTTCATCTTCTTCCTTGCTCCAATTTTGCTCTCCCTCTCCTCTCTTGGCCGAACCATCCAAAGGTGCTAGCACAGCTTGTTTTGGTCATTTCCACCTAGTGTGTTCGTGTGGATACGTATAGAGAAGTATCTATCCTTGATACTTTCGAGATCCGACGAATCTTGGACGAGCGGGATACGAAAAAGGGCACGCATCGAAGGTATAGATCTCTTCCATGTAGATCTAGGAGTAGATCTAAGTTTTAGTAAACTCGTACTCATATTTAAATTATTGAAATCTATCCTTCGCACGAGATCCAGTGGCATGGGTGATTCGGGGTTTTCGCGACGCGAAAATGCGGTTTTCGCGGCCCAATAACCCAACAAGGAACATGCCCGTGTAAGGACAACATAAGTTCATATCTAATCGATCACATTTAGGTATAGATTTCAGTCCTAAGCCAGTTGTCTATTGCAAGAGAGAACCGGCAACCTTCTATAAATGTTGGACAATTGAGAAATAGGATTTGGTAGATCATTTACATTGAGGAATCTTACAAATAAACCAAAACTCATAGAACATTCCTTTATCATAGCCCATAATTTTGTTTGTTGATCTTTTATTTCTATGTTTACTTTTCATTAGTTACATTTAGCTTTTGGAAACCAATTGATTAGTTGTTTAGCTAACTCGTGTTGAAACATTTCTAGTGCCTATTCCAGTCCCTGTGGATACGATAATCTTTTATATTACTTGCGACATTTCCGTACACTTGCGGAGGTCAACATTGATGAAGCATCATAATTGTCATTCGCGATGATACTTGCAAGGTCCAACATGATGGAAGTAGGAAATAAAAATTTGTCATTAACAATGAATTTCCAATATACTTTTGCCACAATAGTATTATGCTCAAGGAGCCATCAACAAAGTATGTAGTTCAACATAGTAAAAATTTAAATGAGATTTTAAAAAGAAAAAATAGTAAATTATAGGATTAGACAAGGAAATTAAACTAGCAAATGAAACAAACACAAGTACAGAATTTAGGACATCCCAACAAATATCAGATATTCCTTGGACGGTAGAAAAATGCTAGGTAAAACGTTAAAGATGTATACATGGAGACTGTGAGATAGGAGGAAAAACAAGATTAAGTCATGGCATATAGATGAAAACCATAAGGAGAGAACAAATAAGAAATTTTTAGAGCAACTCATAAGATACAAAAGGTCATCATCTAACAATTCACAAAGAGATAACTTCCACATTGTCGGTCCTTACATAATTCGGAAATAACTAAATAAGCTACTCACACAACCCAACCATTATTAATTTTGGGCCACAAAGAGAGGCAATAAATAAGGGAAATGTCAGCTAATTCTGCTCATGGTAGAAATGCAAGAATGAAGTATTGAGCAAAGGAGATAGCTAGCAGTGAACAAACAAATTATTGGCACTAAGGAATTAAAATCAATAAGTCATGGAGTCACAAACAAAGTGTTCAACCATCTTTTGAAGTCTAGTAATTTATACCTAGTAATGAATATAGTCTAGTACGCAATCCGCCCATTTGGATCGCACTTCGTCAATTTCTTCGTTGGAGTAAATTGTTTTCTTGAACTGTTAACAAACCCAGATTAATTTAGTAAAAAAATCAGTAATGAAGAAGCAAAGTCAAATAAAAGAAATTATTTGAGAAAATTGAGAATAACCATTGAGCTAAATGAATCCTTCTCGACGGTAGCATTTCCTTCAATAATTTCTCTCAAAAATTTCATCACATAAAATCCACATTGTTTAGCATCATGTTGCCGAGGACCCTATGTTAACAAAAAATTATCAACAAATAATGCACAGTTAAATATTTTTAAATTAATCACAAGTAAACATATGTGTGTATATATAATATACAAACTTTTACAACTTACCACATAGGCTTCTTTTTCCCTTTCCTTTGCTTGTTCGAATTGAACAATTTCAAGCTCCTTTGTACAACAAGAGTTGACATATGAGTAATAAATTAAATTAAATGCTTAATTAAAAAACAAATATATACTCACATATCCACTACATATTTCCATCCTCATAAGCTGTTGACCTTAGGTTGACCATCCGATCTTCTCATTGGCTTGAGAAGATCGTAGTAGGGCCATGACACAATCACAAAATAATTTAATTAATTGCTTATATGTATGTGATGCATGTTTAATTAAGTAGTTAATTAGTGCCTTACGATTAGATTAGATCTAAGTCGTGCACATGATGCATCCTTCGATTAGATTAGATCTATCGAGTATATGATACGCATCATCGTTTAGATTAGATCTAAATCACGTCAACTCGTAATGCCTACCATGCTGTGATACCTACCACTACCTCGATCGCGTGTTGTTGTTGAATCTGCCAAAGCAGAGCAACACATACTATCTTGGTAGGGTACGGAGGGACAATCTTGGTCCCGCCTATCAACGCATGGGTGAGTACAACTCAATTAGATTGAGTATTCCTAGTTAACTCGGTTGGATCGAGTATAACTATAAGCATTCTTCCAACTGTTGGAAAGATAGGTCAAAATCACATATATATTAACTCTCGGGCGTATTAGCCAAAGCTAACTCGAGTTTTAATATAAATGCGGATATTGATCCTATAAACAAGAGTTGCATAGAGATGTAATTGGTAATCGTTACCTACCGATTATACTAAGTCTTGGGCGTATTAGCCAAAGCTAACTCAAGGGTTAGTATGATGTCGATCTTGTCCCACATGAATTATAGAATTCAGTGGGAGCATCATTTAGTTAAAGGCCTAATTAAATGATTAAGAATATGATATTTATTTCTGCTTTTTATTTCTGTTGTAGATTACCATGACGTCGAACACGAACACCTTCTCCCTGCAATCTGTCCTTGAGAAGGATAAGCTCAACGGAGCAAACTTCCTGGACTGGTACAGGAGCCTAAGAATAGTTCTCACCTAAGAACGTAAACTGTACGTTCTGGAGCAGCCCATTCCGGAGGCTCCTCCTGCCACTGCCCCTCGAGCTGACCGAGATGCTTTCAAGAAGCATCAAGATGACGCATTAGATGTGTCTTGTCTAATGCTCGCGACCATGAACTCTGAGCTTCAGAAGCAACACGAGTTAATGGGCGCTTACGATATGGTTGAACATCTTCGTCAACTGTATCAAGGTCAAGCGAGGCATGAGAGATTTGAGATCTCAAGGGCACTGTTTCAGTGCAAGATGTCAGATGGGGCTCCTGTAGGCCTATATGCACTCAAAATGATTGGGTACATAGAGAACCTACAAAGGTTGGGGTTCCCACTTGGCCAAGAGCTGGCCACTGACCTGATCTTGCAATCCTTGCCGGATAGCTACAGTCAATTCGTTCTAAACTACAATATGAACGAGATTGACAAGCCATTGCCCGAGCTGCTTAGCATGTTAAGAACTGCTGAGCTGAACCTTAAGAAGGCTAAGCCCAATACTGTTCTGATGGTTCAGAAACATAAGGGCAAGGGCAAGCCCAAAGGCATGGGAAAGCCCCAAGCCAAGGGCAAAGGCAAGTGATAACCATGATTTTGCTACATTATTTTAATTCATAATGCATATTTTTATTGGACTATTCACAACATAATCTCACATTTAGATTGCATTTCAGAATTTGCATGTGATCTTGGACTTAATTGTAAATTAGCCTATTTTCATGGTATTTTGGTGCTAATATTTGTTTATTATTTTGTAGGCATCAAACGGGTCATGGACCCGATCAGATTGGACCACACTTGGGTTCAAATCTAGGGCAAGATGAGGCGATCAAGACCTGGATCGATTTGGACTGTCCGTTGAAGATCAAGCAGATCTGAGCCATCCGTCAAGTATCTGGTCCATCCGACTTAATGAGGAGTACATCTGGACCATAGATGAAGATCAGTACCTTTTGATCCAGATCTGAGATGTTTTCCACCGTTGATCAAGCACCGAGAATCCTCAGCCGTCCAATCAGAACTGAAGTGATTTAAAACCTGCGTGAGAAGCTACAGTGCTCGAGCTTGGTTCCTCGCGATTTCTCCACTGTAGCGTCGTCTCCTTCGCGCGACGGCCACAACTCCCCATCCTCCTTCAGTTCTACTTCTCAACGAGTCTAATTGGCGTTAGAGCTTCTATTCTTTTGCTTCTAGGGTCGTATCTTTTGCACCCGCCGGTGAACATCTCTCCGGAGCTCAGATCTATTCGTATGTCCTCTGTTTCAGCCATCATCGGGGGAATTCTTCGGTGATAGTGGCTTGCTCTCTATCAGAGAGTATCGATCCAGAGAAATCGGATTCAAGATCTGCGAAATTTCGAGCTGTGCAGTTCCAATCTTCACCGGCTTTTCCAGGAAAGTTTTCCTTGGTGCTGGAAGAGATTGAATTGAGTTGAAGTTTTCATTCAATTAGCTTGTGTTGTAGCAAGGGAAGACTTGTTAGAGGAGTAGTTTTGATTGGAGATGGCTTAGAGTTTAGTTTTGTAGTTTATAGTTTCTGCGTTCTTGTTTCCTTAAGAGCTTGTTAACGAATTCCTTGTTTATGCAAATTTGAACTGAGTAGTTATAGTGTTGTTACTCTAGATCTAATTTCTGCAATTAAATTCTGTTTAACTTGTTTCTTTCAATTCTGAATTTGTTAATTACTGCTTTGCAAACCCCATTTCTGATTTCTAATTGAGATCTTGATTTTCTTTGAACTTCTACAATTCTAACCAGTAGTTAGCTGATAACTTAGCTTGAATTCTAGTTTTAATTCCATGTATCAGTTCACAAGTTAGGGGTAGTTTTAATTCAAAAACTTCAATGATGCTTGGATCCGAATTTGTTTGTGCTGTGAATGAATTTGATTGTGGATACTTAATTTGAGATGATAAATGTTACCTCTGTTTTGTATGTACTTGAAAGGATGGAGTAGAATCATGTTTGAATGAGGTTGATCTTTCGTGTCTCTGTTCTTGATCTTATTAGATGAGATTAGTTGAAGTGTGAGTTGAATGGAAAAAGTTGAATTGACCTTGATAATATAATGAATTCAATTTGAACCAATTCTGGAGTACTTACACATTTATTTTGCTAGGAACCCTTGGAAAAAAATACGACTTGGGACTCGTTGCTACAACGCTTGTATTAATTTTAATGAGTTTCAATTTTAATTAATTTGATGTGCCACGTGACATGCAAAAAGGTTAACACCAAACTTTGGCGCCGTTGCCGGGGAAGTAACTAGCAATGTGTGTTTATTTTAGATTGATCATTGAGTGATTTTATTGGTTAGCATTTTTCTTGATTGATATGATTGCTATTTCTCTTTTGTATTTTCATGTTGGTTTATTCTTGAAATGTTTAGTGATTCTACTGTTCATGTTTTCATTAGATTGAAACATTATGCTCTTGGATCTTCTAACATTTATTTTTAGTGTTAATTTGTAAGAACAGGAGATTTCTTTAGCATGGATCCATATTTTCAGAATTTTGGAGGTGGAATGGAGAGTTATCAGTGTTTTCAACCTGAGTATCAATTTTACCCAAATTTGGATCAATGAAATAGGTATGAGTCATTTTCAAATGGTTTTAATGCTAATTGGGTAGATAATTCATGTTTCAGGTATGAAAGTGCACAAGGATCATTTGTTGAACCATATCCAGCTTTCCAAAGTTCATATGGGTTCCAGAAAGTTTCAACAAATTTTATGCCAAATTTTTTTCAACAAAACGAATCTCAGATGGATGAGTCAACATGGAAACTCAAGGAGATTATGCAACAAATGAGTGAACATCAAGAGCAACAATTTTCAAGGATTCAGAACATACAGAGTCAGATAGATCAAATTACATCATCCATTCATCAGTTACAAATACAATGTGCCAGTGAAGGGATGGAAAGTAGCGATTCTGTCAGGCCTGACCCTACTCCCATTACTTCACATGATTTTTCTAGTAATTTTTGTGATGATTATGTAATTATGCAGATTTCTGATCCTAATGATTTTGTTGTTGAAGATGTTGTTAGTGATTCAGGTTCTGAACATGTTTTTGAAGATGATTTAAGTGTAGGGGAGTGCTTACTGGAAGCATTACCTCAAGAATCACCAAGAGTTGAAGATGTAAGTGTAGGGACTTGTGCTCTGGAGCCAAGCACCCAAGAATCACTACATGAGAATGAACAGTCACCAGAACTAGAGCTTGAGCCATATTTTGATGAAGAGGAGGTAACAATCACCACTTTAGGTACCTTTCAACACGATAAGGCAAGTATTATTTGTGATACATCAGAAAATTTAATTGAGGTACCATGCATTGATTTTATTAGATGTGATTCATCTCTTGATATATTTTCAACCCACACTAATGCTCTCCTATTTTCTTTTTACCCCACATGCGTGTGGGAGTTGTTTTCCTTTATTGATGTTGTAGGAGAGTACAAGCTTCCGGAGTGGATGCTTGAACTGAACCGCCTAAGACCTCCAGAAAGAATTTGCAATGGAAAAATGGTTAATAAAAAGAAATTGAGTAGAATAAAAAATACTCCATTTCCGACGTGGATTCTTTTGCTAAATCTTCTTCGACCACCGGAATTAAAGGGGAGTTGGTTTTAATTTCATTTTCTTTTGCATTTTAATTCATGCTTTGTTAATAAATTCTTGCTTCACATGTTTCTTTAGTTTCATACTTAGTAATTGCATTTTATTTCCACACTTTGCTTTTATACTTTGCATTTTGTTAGTACATAGCATTTTATTTTAAATAAATTCTCCCATGAATTTTCTAGTAATATTTTTAAGATGGTAAAAGTTTCTTAAATTTGATCATCAATTTTAGGTCATGTGACATGATTGGATGCTTTTCTTGCATGATATTAGTTAATTTGGTGGTGGATTCCAATTTGATCAATTGAGTTTGTTTGCATGAATATTACCTAGTGAGGTCCACTTTAAGCCTATACACTATTTTAATTTGGTGTGACATGCACTCATAGCAATTGAACTCTAGAACTTGCTTTGCTTCTTTTCAAAGTCACAATAGCATATGTATGCATGGAAATAAAGGATATTTTGTCATTCTTGTGTCATCCTAATTTCTAATTTCTTTCCCACAATTTTCTTAAAATATTTTCATCAAGCATTCTAATTCTTGATTTCTTTGCTTGACACTCTTCATTTCATTGGGAGTTTTGATTGAATTCTTGATGAGTTGATTGATAAGATGGACAAAGATTTAAGTGTGAGGGAGATGATAGTGGTGCATGGGTTTTCTTACTTCAAGTCATTTGGAAATGTTGAAGTTGTGAATCCAAGTTGATGGATACATTGTTTGAAGCTTAAGAATGCTGAACAGTTTTGGGCAAAATTTTCACTTCTTACTTCGGTTTGATTGAAATATTAAGAGTGTTTAAGAGACTTTCAGCTGGTTAAAAATCAGTAGCACAAGGGATTTTGTAACCATTGATTATTTGCATGTCAAGTTTCTACAATAATTTTCAGATCATAAAGGAACTCAAGTGAATTCTGCACTTCAAGGTTCATTATTGTGAGGATAGTTTTACATTACTGTGCAAGTACCAATGGTGTGCTAATTCTTCCATGTGATTGACAGAAACAGAGAAATGGAAAGGCAGAATTCTGATGTGTATGCTGTAGTTAGATGCAAAGCTGTGTTATGGGCATTAACAAGGAAAATTAAACCTGCAGAACTTGAGTTAGTCTTGCTATTCAGTTTTTGAAACGTTGCTGAGATTTCCTTGACTCATTAATTTTGAAACTGAAGATCAGAAATCAGAATGTAGATTTCTGAGTGCAGTTTTATTTATGGAACTCAAGGCTGATTTTTGGAAGTGACCTTGAAACTCTAATTCTGAAACTTAAGTCTTAAGCTGCAGAAACTAGCCTTAGATTTTGTTATGCTTCCAATTTAAGTCTTGAATGTTTGTTGCTGCAATTGTGTAAATTCTGTAGAGAATTACATTGAATCTGTTATGAGCTAGGTTAATCTGAATTTTGGAAGTTAACAAGGGAAACTAAGCCTAAAGGTTGATTCTGAAAAGAAAGGGAATGCAGGAGTGTTTGTTCTTCAACAGAACTGGTCAGTTCAGTGTCATAAACAGAGAAAGAGTAGACAGAGATGAATTTTAAGTCTATTCAAGAAGCATATTGAAAAGTATTACAAGTTTTAGATGGTATTGCAGAAGCTGAAACAAATATAGAAGGCTGCTGGAATTGAGCTGCATACTGCTATAACATAGAATTCAGAAAAATTTTGTGTGCCAAGTTTTGATTACAAACCAATTTTCTAATACACTTGTTGCTCAACGTGTTCAATACTTGATCATGATTGGAGAATGCATGCCAAGTGGATTGCTTATAACTGAATCTAGCAGAATTGTCAGAAACCTACAGAAGGAAGGAAGAAGAGTGACTAGTAGAGTTCCCTTGGGTGGCTGCTGGGAAATGAAGCCAGACAGCAAGGATCCAGATCTGAAATTAACTGTGCAACATGGTGTTAGATTTGTGCCATTGAACGGAAATGTGATCAAGCCTTGCTTTAGATTCAATGCAAAGGAGGAAGAAAATAAAAAGGAAATTGAAGAAAAAAAAATATTTAACTGCAAATAGAGATTGAACTCTGAATTCTATAGAATTTGCAGAAATCTGAATTCTGGAATTAATGTATCAATAACTACATGTTTGGTGTTTAAATCTGATGCTGATTCAGATTTGCATTGTTATGAGTTCCAAAATGTTTTAGTGCTAAAGGATAACTGTCTCTAAGCTTAGAAAGAAAACAATTTGGAAGCATAGAATCTGAATTTTGGAGATCAGAATTTGTTGCTGTACCAGATTTGGAGGGAGATGATAGTGGTGCAAGGTTCTGATCAGTAGAAGGTTTAAGTGAAGCACTTAATTTTTCAATGTCATTCAATGTTTATTCTCTTCGTTAATTGGTACTACAACATCTTTAATATTGTTGAGATGCAAATTCTGAAAAAGTGTTGGATGTTAATTTTGAAACTTAGTTCAAGAACTAAAATCTTTTGCTGCAATTGGAATCTGCTGAAGAGACTAATTCTTCATAGCAAACATACTAGTTGTCTAAGAGTTACGGATCAGAGATCATGAGAGATTCAGGAATCCAGAATTCAAAAAGGTTTGCAGAATCTGATGTGGATCCATGTAATTCATAAGTGATACAAGCCCAACTATCTAATAGCTCAAGTTGTGAAGTTTATGTTGATGAATCTGAATTCTGAAAACTGATCGGCGGAGCTGAGTTCAGTAGCATAAATGTTGAGTATCAAATGGGGCTTTAGAATGACAAGTTTCAATTGATAGCTATAAAAGATTTAGGAAGAATTGAAGGAAAGCTGTAATCAGTGACTTTCTGGAATTTTATTGCAGAATTTCGAACTGAGTATTGTCTACCAATTTCTGTGATCAAATATATTTCTGGACTTCTATGGCATGGTGTGGCTGCTGGGATAAGGAGGATAGTGGTTAACATAATGCTGCAATTGGGAGACATTAGTAACTGAAGAAAGCTACTGAAAAGGAAACAAGAAAACAGAAAGAAGTAAGGAGGAGATCAGTGAGTTAGATTATTTCCGGAAGAGTTAAATTGAAGATTGCATTAACAGAACAAAACAGAATTTAGTGTGTCAATTGCTAGTTGAATTCTG
Source organism: Zingiber officinale (assembly GCF_018446385.1). Lineage (NCBI taxonomy): Eukaryota > Viridiplantae > Streptophyta > Magnoliopsida > Zingiberales > Zingiberaceae > Zingiber > Zingiber officinale. The sequence goes on along the minus strand of NC_056005.1, from coordinate 42,901,893 downwards.
AATTGTCTTTGCTGCTGTGAAGAACATTGAACTATTGAAGCTGATTTCTTATATGCATTCTTCTGGCTATTGCTGTGACAAAATCTATTGTTGTGCTTGGTATAAAATTTAGAATTTCTGAATTTCATTTGAAACAAGTGCTCTTGATTCATATGTGGCAATTTGCAATGTTTGTCTTAAGAATCTAAAAGCTTCAAATCTGTGATAGGCTGACGGAGAAAATCTGCTGTAATCTGCCTATTTTCTGATCAGGAACAAGAAATCAAAATCAGTGGAGTTATGGCAAGTGTCATCTAAAAGCAGAGAAGTTTAGAATTTGGGGTTTCAATTGTGTGCAAAATCTCAATTCATTGTTTTCTACTGCATTGTTGATGGCATGTGTTTTATTGTCCGAGACGGCCAAGGGTTTAAGTGTGGGGGAGAGAGTTCTTCATTAGTTGTTGTGAGATTGTTTTAGTCTCCAAGTGATGGAAACAAGTTGAAAAACAGTGAAAGAAAGAGAAAAAAATTGAAAAAACAGTGGCAAAATCAGTATCAAGATTCTATGTTTGCATTCAAATTGAAGGAGAGGTTAGCTTGATATGTTGAATTGGTAACGACAAATGGTATACAACTCTTTTCACATCAAATGGTCAACTCATCAAGTATATTCCTCCAATACTCTCATCTTCTCATTTTCTTCATTGAATGCTTTTCTTTTGCCATTTCATCTACTTTCATTGTTCTTTTTTATTCCATTTCAATTTTTCATTATAAATTCCTTTTGATTCATGTATGCTATGTTTATGGTGGTGGAGAAGTAGAAAATAAGCAAGCTTATGGTAGTGAAATGTTGTGAGTTGCATTGAGTGAGCTCCACTTATACACATGCTTGAGTGTGAGAGATAGATTAGGTAAATCCCTTGTGAGATTGCAACTTGCTTAATTTTTCAATTGGATTTAAACTACCATATCTACTGATTATTGTTTGAATTGTATTCATGAATGTTTGTGATCTTTAAGATGATCTTGGTTAAATTCTTTTTACTATCTTCTAGGTATTGCTAGGGAATTTGTATGGAGATGATTTTAGGTTTTATTGACTTGTACGGGACGTCGAAGGCTAAGTGTGGGGGATTTGATAACCATGATTTTGCTACATTATTTTAATTCATAATACATGTTTTTATTGGACTATTCACAGCATAATCTCACATTTAGATTGCATTTCATAATTTGCATGTGATCTTGGACTTAATTGTAAATTAGCCTATTTTCATGGTATTTTGGTGCTAATATTTGTTTATTATTTTGTAGGCATCAAAAGGGTCATGGACCCGATCAGATTGGACCACACTTGGGTTCAAATATAGGGCAAGATGAGGCGATCAAGACCTGGATCGATATGGACCGTCCGTTGAAGATCAAGCAGATCTGAGCCATCCGTCAAGCATCTGGTCCATCCGACTTAATGAGGAGTACATCTGGACCATAGATGAAGATCAGTACCTTTTGATCCAGATCTGGGATGTTTTACACCGTTGATAAAGCACCGAGAATCCTCAGCCGTCCGATCAGAACTGAAGTGATTTAAAACCTGCGTGAGAAGCTACAGTGCTCGAGCTCGGTTCCTCGCGATTTCTCCACTGTAGCGTCGTCTCCTTCGCGCGACGGTCGCAGCTCCCCCAATCCTCCTTCAGATCTACTTCTCAACGAGTCTAATTGGCGTTGGAGCTTCCATTCTTTTGCTTCTAGGCTTGGATCTTTTGCACGCGTCGCCGAACATCTCTCCGGAGCTCAGATCTGTTCGTATGTCCTCTGTTTCATCCATCATCGGGGGAATTCTTCAGTGATAGTGGCTTGCTCTCTATCAGAGAGTATCGATCCAGAGAAATCGGATTCAAGATCTGCGAAATTTCGAGCTGTGCAGTTCCAATCTTCACCGGCTTTTCCAGGAAAGTTTTCCTTGGTGCTGGAAGAGATTGAATTGAGTTGAAGTTTTCATTCAATTAGCTTGTGTTGTAGCAAGGGAAGACTTGTTAGAGGAGTAGTTTTGATTGGAGATGGCTTAGAGTTTAGTTTTGCAGTTTATAGTTTCTGCGTTCTTGTTTCCTTAAGAGCTTGTTAACGAATTCCTTGTTTATACAAATTTGAACTGAGTAGTTATAGTGTTGTTACTCTAGATCTAATTTCTGCAATTAAATTCTGTTTAACTTGTTTCTTTCAATTCTGAATTTGTTAATTACTACTTTGCAAACCTCATTTCTGATTTCTAATTGAGATCCTGATTTTCTTTAAACTTCTACAATTCTAACCAGTAGTTAGCTAATAACTTAGCTTGAATTCTAGTTTTAATTCCATGTATCAGTTCACAAGTTAGGGGTAGTTTTAATTCAAAAACTTCAATGATGCTTGGATCCGAATTTGTTTGTGCTGTGAATGAATTTGATTATGGATACTTAATTTGAGATGATAAATGTTACCTCTGTTTTGTATGTACTTGAAAGGATGGAGTAGAATCATGTTTGAATGAGGTTGATCTTTCGTGTCTCTGTTCTTGATCTTATTAGATGGGATTAGTTTGAAGTGTGAGTTGAATGAAAAAAGTTTAATTGACCTTGATAATATAATGAATTCAATTTGAACCAATTCTGGAGTACTTACACATTTATTTTGCTAGTAACCCTTGGAAAAAAATACGACTTGGGACTCGTTGCTACAACGCTTGTATTAATTTTAATGAGTTTCAATTTTAATTAATTTGATATGCCACGTGACATGCAAAAAGGTTAACACCAGCAAGGCACTGAAGCCTAAAGGAGGGGTCGCCAAGGATGCTACCTGCTTCCACTGCGGTCAGACCGGGCACTGGAAGAAGAACTGCAAGGTATACTTGGAGGATCTTATGAAGAAGCGAAGTGAGACTTCCACTTCAGGTATATATGTTATAGAAGTCAATCTATCTATTTTTACATCATTGGTATTAGATACTGGATGTGCTTCTCACATTTGTACTGATGTGCAGGCGCTGAGAAATATCAGGGCATTGACGAAGGCCGAGGTGGACCTACGAGTAGGCAATAGAGCACGGGTTGCTGCTGTTGCTGTAGGGACTTACTTTCTATCTCTGCCCTCTGGGCTTGTACTAGAGTTAGTCGATTATTGTTATGTGTCTGCATTAACTAAGAACATTATATCAGTTTCTTGTTTGGACAAGAAAGGTTTCTCGTTTACAATAAAGAACAAATGTTGTTCCGTCTTTTTAAACGATATGTTCTATTGTAGTGCACCTCTGATAAACGGACTCTATATTCTAGACCTTGAGAGCCCTATCTATAACATAAATACCAAGAGGTTCAAGTCAAACGACATGAACCAAACCTACCTCTGGCATTGTCGCTTAGGTCATATAAATGACAAGCGCTTATCCCAGCTCCATAAGGATGGTATGCTGGACTCATTTGATTTTGAATCATATGAGGTATGCGAGTCATGCCTACGAGGTAAGATGACCAAGACTCCCTTTAGTGGGCACAGCTAGAGAGCGACTGATTTGTTAGGACTCATACATAGTGATGTATGTGGCCCTTTCAATATCGCTGCTAGAGACGGTTATAGGTACTTCATCACATTTACTGATGACTTCAGTAGATATGGTTATGTGTACTTGATGACACATCAGTCTGAATCCTTTGAAAAGTTCAAAGAATTCAAGAATGAAGTACAGAACCAGCTTGGCAAGAGTATTAAGATACTTCGATCCGATCGAGGTGGAGAATACCTTAGCCATGAGTTTCGTGACTACCTAGCTGAGTGTGGGATTCTATCCCAACTCACTCCTCCTAGAACACCACAATGGAATGGTGTATCCGAAAGGAGGAATCGTACCCTATTAGATATGGTACGATCAATGATGAGTCACACAGATCTTCCGACATACCTTTGGGGCTATGCTCTAGACACGACAGCTTTTATACTCAACCGAGTTCCATCCAAGGCCATGATAAAGACACCATATAGGATATGGACTGGGAGAGATGCCCAGGTGTCTTTCATGAGGATTTGGGGTTGTGAGGCTTACGTTAGACGTCAAGTCTCAGACAAATTTGGACCCAAATCCGACAAGTGCTATTTTATTGGATATCCCAAGGAAACTAAGGGATATTACTTCTACATTCCCAGTCAGCACAAGGTAGTTGTGGCAAAGACTGGGGTCTTTCTAGAAAGAGACTTTGTTTCTAGAAAGACTAGTGGGAGCGCGTTCGATCTTAAAGAAGTTCAAGATGCGAACAATAATACTGATGCCTCGATGGAAATTGAACTGGAACCACAAAGTGTTGTGGATGATGTTGTTCCACAAGGAGTTGAGGAATAACAACCAGTTCAAGTAGACATATCTCTTCGCAGGTCTGATAGGGTACGTCATCAGCTTGAGAGATACTCATTTCTCTTGTCTGACCATGATGACATTGTGCTCATAGAGGATGAGCCTACCATCTATTAGGAAGCTGTGATGAGACCAGATTCCGAGAAATGGCAAGAGGCCATGAGATCCGAGATGGAATCCATGTACACCAACCAAGTATGGACTTTGGTTGATCCACCTGAAGGGGTAAAACCCATTGGGTGTAAGTGGGTCTTTAAGAGAAAGACTGACATGGATGGACTTATCTATAAGGGTCGCTTGGTAGCTAAAGGTTTCAAGCAGATTCATGGTATTGACTATGATGAAACCTTTTCTCCAGTAGCAATGTTTAAGTCCATTCGGATCATGCTTGCTATTGCAGCTTACCACGATTACAAGATCTGGCAGATGGAAATCAAAACCGCGTTTCTGAATGGAAACCTACTCGAGGATGTGTACATGACACAACCTGAGGGTTTTGTAGATTCACAGCATACTAGCAGAGTATGCAAGCTGCATAGGTCCATTTATGGACTAAAGCAAGCTTCTCGGAGCTGGAATCTTCGATTCGATGATGCAATCAAACAGTTTGGTTTCATCAAGAACGAAGATGAACCTTGTGCCTACAAGAAGGTTATAGAGGACATAGTTGTCTTCCTCATATTGTATGTAAATGACATACTGCTCATTGGGAAGGACATCCCTATGCTTCAGTCTGTCAAGACCTGGCTAGGGAGTTGCTTCTCAATGAAGGACTTAGGTGAGGCATCTCGTATTCTAGGGATATAGATCTATAGAGATAGATCTAAGAGATTGCTTGGCCTAAGTCAGAGTACATATATTGACAAGGTACTCCTTCGGTTTGCCATGCAGAACTCCAAGAAGGGATTTCTGCCGATGTCATATGGCGTGAGTCTTTCGAAGACTCAAGATCCCTCTTCTAGAGAGGAGAGAGACCGCATGGATCAGATCCCATATGTCTCAGCTATAGGATCGATCATGTACGTCACGCTATGTACTCGACCTGATGTCTCATATGCTTTGAGCATGACGAGCAGATACCAGTCAGATCCAGGTGAAAGTCACTGGATAGCGGTCAAGAATATTCTTAAGTACTTAAGAAGGACTAAATAATATTTCTTGATATATGGCGGCAATGATGAGGTAGCTGTAAAGGGTTACAGTGATGCTAGCTTCCAGACCGACCAGGATGACTATAGATCGCCGTCGGGGTTCATGTTTTGCTTTAATGGTGGTGCTATGAGCTGGAAGAGTTCGAAGCAGGACACAGTAGTTGATTCTACGAAGGAGGACGAGTATATTGCTGCATCAGAGGCAACAAAGGAGGCAGTTTGGATTCGCAAGTTCATCACTGAACTTGGGGTGGTTCCTAGCATTGCTGACCCTATTGAGCTCTATTGTGACAACAATGGAGCTATAGCACAGGCGAATGAACCTCGCTCACAACAGCAAACCAAACATATACTACGGCGCTTCCATCTCATTCGAGAGATCATCGAGAGAGGAGATGTGAAGATTTGCAGAGTACCTATAGAGGCTAACATCACAGATCCCTTGACCAAGGCTTTGGCACAGAGGAAGCATGATGGTCACACTAGGGCATTGGGGCTTAGAGCCTACACTGATTGGCACTTGTGCTAGTGGGAGATTGTTAGCTAGAGCCCTAGAGCCAATCATTTGATGATTGTATTATGGACTTATTGTATCATATTCTTATATTAATAAAGGCATTTGTTTGGTTATTATACTTACTTGTATTGGTGCCAATAAACTAAGTATAATAACGTCCTTGAGTAGAAGGTTCTTACCTATATCAATCGATTGGTTGAATCGATAGTGAGATGATATAGGGAACACTACTCTAAATCATTCCTAGTCGAGTATTAACATTCAGGGACAATGTTAATGCAATAAGACTAGCATGTAGGTCCACTCGATGACTTGATATCACAAGTCATGGATATGGAGATATCAAGTTGACACATGGGTATGCATTGGAGAATTTATACTGAATGACCTGCCATAAGAAAGTATCATGGATCGTTATATGAGTGTCATATACTTTCTCATGTGACTATTAGTATGACTATTGGTCCTTAGACCTGAAGACACCATGGTTCCCTACATAAGGAGTTATGTAATTTGGTTTCGTCAAAACGTCACCCGTAACTGGGTGGACTATAAAGCCTATTTCTGGGTATATAACGAATTATGCAGAGGGATGTGAGTGATGTAGATGGGATCTATCCCTCCCATATGACGGGAGCGACATCGGTATTCTTGATAGAGTTAGACCACGAAGTGCATGGCCATGCCCAAATGAGTCAACATGAGATGTTGAGCTCATTTGATCGAGTGAGTCTACTTGGAGTTCAAGATTTAGATTGATTAGAGGATGGCACGGTCTATGCCTCACATTGATCAATTTAGATGTCTAGGATAGAAGGACAATGTCACATATTGTGAGGAGTCACAATTAGTAGTCACAAGGTGATGTTGGATCTCAACATTCTTGTAACATTGGGTAGTAATGATGTGTTGCTAGATACCGCTGATTACTTATGCTTCTAAATGGGTTTAGGGGCATTGCCAACGTTACAAGAACCTATAGGGTCACACACTAAGGACATTTAGATGGAGATTAGGTTCATATGATGAACCAAGAGGATTAGATTCATTTGATGAATCAAATTGGATTAAGAGTAATTCTAAATGGGCTAATTGAGTTAGACTCAAGTTGATTCATGTATTTAATGAGTCTAATTTGGATTATGACTCATTAAATCAATTTAATTAAATGAATTAGATTCATTATATTAAATTGGCTTGAATTAAATGGTTGGATTAGATCAACCATGAGAGAGATTAAGTCAAGTTTGACTTGACTTGAGAGGAAGATGAAGAGTCAAGTTTGACTTGACTTTATGTCACCTCATTGGTGAGTTGGCATTGAGTGGGCCAATGATGATGCTCCACATCATCATGGTTGCTTAAGTGGGATGCCACCTCGTGGGAGTTACCAAGAGTTGTGACTCTTGGCATTCCATGGGAGTTACTCACCCTCTTAATGTGGTCGGCCACATGAATGAGTTATGTGTTTTCATTTTGTGAATTAATCTGATTCATTCCTTCTTCTTCTTTCTAGCTCCAATTTTGCTCTCCCTCTCCTCTCTTGGTCGAACCATCCAAAGTTGCTAGCACACCTTGTTTTGGTCATTTCCACCTAGTGTGTTCATGTGGATACGTATAGAGAAGTATCTATCCTTGATACTTTCGAGATTCGATGAATCTTGGACGAGCGGGATACGAAAAAGGGCACGCATCGAAGGTATAGATCTCTTCCATGTAGATCTAGGAGTAGATCTAAGTTTTAGTAAACTCGTACTCATATTTAAATTATTGAAATCTATCCTTCGCACGAGATCCAGTGGCATGTGTGATTCGGGGTTTCCGCGACGCGAAAATGCGGTTTTCGCGGCCCGCTAACCCAACAAGGAACATGCCCGTGTAAGGACAACATAAGTTCATATCTAATCGATCACATTTAGGTATAGATTTCAGTTCTAGGCCGGTTGTCTATTGCAAGAGAGAACCGGAAACCTTCTATAAATGTTGGACAATTGAGAAATAGGATTTGGTAGATCATTTACATTGAGGAATCTTACAAATAAACCAAAACTCCTAGAACATTCCTTTATCATAGCCCATAATCTTGTTTGTTGATCTTTTATTTCTATGTTTACTTTTCATTAGTTACATTTAGCTTTTGGAAACCAATTGATTAGTTGTTTAGCTAACTCGTGTTGAAACATTTCTAGTGCTTATTCCAGTCCCTGTGGATACGATAATCTTTTATATTACTTGCGACATTTCCATACACTTGCGGAGGTCAACATTGATGAAGCATCATAATTGTCATTCGCAATGATACTTGCAAGGTCCAACATGATGGAAGTAGGAAATAAAAATTTGTCATTAACAATGAATTTCCAATATACTTTTGCCACAATAGTATTATGCTCAAGGAGCCATCAACAAAGTATGTAGTTCAACATAGTAAAAATTTAAATGAGATTTTAAAGAGAAAAAATAATAAATTATAGGATTAGACAAGGAAATTAAACTAGCAAATGAAACAAACACAAGTAAAGAATTTAGGGCATCCCAACAAATATCAGATATTCCTTGCCGTGTAGAAAAATGCTAGGTAAAACGTTAAAGATGTATACATGGAGACTGTGAGATAGGAGGAAAAACAAGATTAAGTCATGGCATATAGATGAAAACCATAAGGAGAGAACAAACAAGAAATTTTTAGAGCAACTCATAAGATACAAAAGGTCATCATCTAACAATTCACAAAGAGATAACTTCCACATTATCGGTCCTTACATAATTCGGAAACAACTAAATAAGCTACTCACGCTACCCAACCATTATTAATTTTGGGCCACAAAGAGAGGCAATAAATAAGGGAAATGTCAGTTAATTCTGCTCATGGTAGAAATGCAAGAATGAAGTATTGAGCAAAGGAGATAGCTAGCAGTGAACAAACAAATTATTGGCACTAGGGAATCGAAATCAATAAGTCATGGAGTCACAAACAAAGTGTTCAACCATCTTTTGAAGTCTAGTAATTTATACCTAGTAATGAATATAGTCTAGTACGCAATCCGCCCATTTGGATCGCACTTCGTCAATTTCTTCGTTGGAGTAAATTGTTTTCTTGAACTGTTAACAAACCCAGATTAATTTAGTACAAAAATCAGTAATGAAGAAGCAAAGTCAAATAAAAGAAATTATTTGAGAAAATTGAGAATATGTCAAATATAACCATTGAGCTAAATGAATCCTTCTCGATGGTAGCATTTCCTTCAATAATTTCTCTTAAAAATTTCATCACATAAAATCCACATTGTTTAGCATCAAGTTGTCGAGGACCCTATGTTAACAAAAAATTATCAACAAATAATGACACAGTTAAATATTTTTAAATTAATCACAAGTAAACATATGTGTGTATATATAATATACAAACCTTTACAACTTCCCACATAGGCTTCTTTTTCCCTTTCCTTTGCTTGTTCGAATTGAACAATTTCAAGCTCCTTTGTACAACAAGAGTTGACATATGAGTAATAAATTAAATTAAATGCTTAATTAAAAAACAAATCTATACTCACATATACACTACATATTTCCATCCTCATAAGATGTTGACCTTAGGTTGACCATCCGATCTTCTCATTGGCTTGAGAAGATCGTAGTTGGGCCATGACACAATCACAAAATAATTTAATTAATTGCTTATATGTATGTGATGCATGTTTAATTAAGTAGTTAATTAGTGCCTTACGATTAGATTAGATCTAAGTCGTGCACATGATGCAACCTTCGACTAGATTAGATCTATCGAGTATATGATACGCATCATCGTTTAGATTAGATCTAAATCACGTCAACTCATAATGTCTACCATGCCGTGATACCTACCACTATCTCGATCGCATGTTGTTGTTGAATCTGCCAAAGCAGAGCAACACATACTATCTTGGTAGGGTACGGAGGAACAATCTTGGTCCCGCCTATCAACGCATGGGTGAGTACAACTCAATTAGATTGAGTATTCCTAGTTAACTCGGTTGGATCGAGTATAACTATAAGCATTCTTCCAACGGTTGGAAAGATAGGTCAAAATCACATATATATTAACTCTCGGGCGTATTAGCCAAAGCTAACTCGAGTTTTAATATAAATGCGGATATTGATCCTATAAACAAGAGTTGCATAGAGATGTAATTGGTAATCGTTAACTACCGATCATACTAAGTCTTGGGCGTATTAGCCCAGGCTAACTCAAGGGTTAGTATGATATGGATCTTGTCCCACATGAATTATAGAATTCAGTGGGAGCATCATTTAGTTAAAGGCCTAATTAAATTATTAAGAATATGATATTTATTTCTACTTTTTATTTCTGTTGTAGATTACCATGACGTCAAACACGAACACCTTCTCCCTGCAATCTGTCCTTGAGAAGGACAAGCTCAACAGAGCAAACTTCCTGGACTGCTACAGGAGCCTGAGAATAGTTCTCACCCAAGAACGTAAACTGTACGTTCTGGAGCAGCCCATTCCGGAGGCTCCTCCTGCCACTGCCCCTCGAGCTGACCGAGATCCTTTCAAGAAGCATCATGATGACGCATTAGATATGTCTTGTCTAATGCTCGCGACCATGAACTCTGAACTTCAGAAGCAACACGAGTTAATGGGCGCTTACGATATGGTTGAACATCTTCGTCAACTGTATCAAGGTCAAGCGAGGCATGAGAGATTTGAGATCTCAAGGGCACTGTTTCAGTGCAAGATGGGACTCCCGTAGGCCCATATGTACTCAAAATGATTGGGTTCATAGAGAACCTATACAGTTGGGGTTCCCACTTGGCCAAGAGCCGGCCACTGACCTGATCCTTGCCGGATAGCTACGATCAATTCGTTCTAAACTACAATATGAGCAGATTGACAAGCCATTCCCCAGTGCTTAGCATGTTAAGAACTGCTGGTGAACCTTAAAAAGGCTAAGCCAACATTCGATGGTTCGAAACATAAGGGCAAGGGCAAGCCCAAAGGCAAGGGAAAGTCCCAAGCCAGGGCAAAGGCAAGGCACTAAAGCCTAAAGGATGGGTCGCCAAGGATGCTACCTGCTCCCACTGCGGTCGGCAAGGCATTGGAAGAGGAACTGCAAGGTATACTTGGAGGATCTTAAGAAGAAGCGAAGTGAGACTTCCACTTCAGGTATATATGTTATAGAAGTCAATCTATCTATTTCTACATCATGGGTATTAGATACTGGATGTGCTTCTCACATTTGTACTGATGTGCAGGCGCTGAGAAATAGCAGGGCATTGACGAAGGCCGAGGTGGACCTATGAGTAGGCAATGGAGCATGGGTTGCTGCTGTTGCTGTAGGGACTAACTTTATATCTCTGCCCTTTGGGCTTGTACTAGAGTTAGTCGATTGTTGTTATGTGCCTGCATTAACTAAGAACATTATATGAGTTTCTTGTTTGGACAAGAAAGGTTTCTCATTTACAATAAAAAAACAAATGTTGTTCCGTCTTTTTAAACGATATGTTCTATTGTAGTGCACCTCTGATAAACGGACTCTATATTCTAGATTGAGAGCCCTATCTATAACATAAATACCAAGAGGTTCAAGTCAAACGACATGAACCAAACCTACCTCTGGCATTGTCGCTTAGGTCATATAAATGACAAGCGCTTATCCCAGCTCCATAAGGATGGTGTGCTAGACTCATTTGATTTTGAATCATATGAGGTATGCGAGTCATGCCTACGAGGCAAGATGACCAAGACTCCCTTTAGTGGGCACAGCGAGAGAGCGACTGATTTGTTAGGACTCATACATAGTGATGTATGTGGCCCTTTCAATATCGCTGCTAGAGACGGTTATAGGTACTTCATCACATTTACTGATGACTTCAGTAGATATGGTTATGTGTACTTGATGACACATAAGTCTGAATCCTTTGAAAAGTTCAAAGAATTCAAGAATGAAGTACATAACCAGCTTGGCAAGAGTATTAAGATACTTCGATCCAATCGAGGTGGAGAATACCTTAACCATGAGTTTCGTGACTACCTAGCTGAGTGTGGGATTCTATCCCAACTCACTCCTCCTGGAACACCACAGTGGAATGGTGTATCCGAAAGGAGGAATCGTACCCTATTAGATATGGTACGATCGATGATGAGTCACACAGATCTTCTGACATACCTTTGGGGCTATGCTCTAGACACGACAGCTTTTATACTCAACCGAGTTCCATCCAAGGCCATGATAAAGACACCATATAGGATATGGACTGGGAGAGATGCCCAGGTGTCTTTCATGAGGATTTGGGGTTGTGAGGCTTACGTTAGACGTCAAGTCTCAGACAAATTAGGACCCAAATCCGACAAGTGCTATTTTATTGGATATCCCAAGGAAACTAAGGACTATTACTTTTACATTCCCAGTCAGCACAAGGTAGTTATGGCAAAGACTGGGGTCTTTCTAGAAAGGGACTTTGTTTCTAGAAAGACTAGTGGGAGCGCGTTCGATCTTAAAGAAGTTCAAGATGCGAACAATAGCACTGATGCCTCGATGGAAATTGAACTGGAACCACAAAGTGTTGTGGATGATGTTGTTCCACAAGGAGTTGAGGAATAACAACCAGTTCAAGTAGACATACCTCTTCGCAGGTCTGATAGGGTACGTCGTCAGCCTGAGAGATACTCATTTCTCTTGTCTGACCATGATGACATTGTGCTCATAGAGGATGAGCCTACCACCTATCAGGAAGCTGTGATGAGACCAGATTCTGAGAAATGGCTAGAGGGCATGAGATCCGAGATGGAATCCATGTACACCAACCAAGTATGGACTTTGGTTGATCCACCTAAAGGGGTAAAACCCATTGGGTGTAAGTGGGTCTTTAAGAGAAAGACTGACATGGATGGACTTATCTATAAGGGTCGCTTGGTAGCTAAAGGTTTCAAACAGATTCATGGTATTGACTATGATGAAACATTTTCTCCAGTAGCGATGTTTAAGTCCATTCGGATCATGCTTGCTATTGCAGCTTACCCCGATTACAAGATCTGGCAAATGGACGTCAAAACCGCGTTTCTGAATGGAAACCTACTCGAGGCTGTGTACATGACACAACCTGAGGGTTTTGTAGATCCACAGCATACTAGCAGAGTATGCAAGCTGCATAGGTCCATTTATGGACTAAAGCAAGCTTCTCGGAGCTGGAATCTTCGATTCGATGATGCAATCAAACAGATTGGTTTCATCAAGAATGAAGGTGAACCTTGTGCCTACAAGAAGGTTATAGGGGACATAGTTGTCTTCCTCATATTGTATGTAGATGACATACTGCTCATTGGGAAGGACATCCCTATGCTTCAGTCTGTCAAGACCTGGCTAGGGAGTTGCTTCTCAATGAAGGACTTAGGTGAGACATCTCATATTCTAGGGATACAGATCTATAGAGATAGATCTAAGAGATTGCTTGGCCTAAGTCAGAGTACATATATTGACAAGGTACTCCTTCGGTTTGCCATGCAGAACTCCAAGAAGGGATTTCTGCCGATGTCACATGGCGTGAGTCTTTCGAAGACTCAAGATCCCTCTTCTAGAGAGGAGAGAGACCGCATGGATCAGATCCCTTATGCCTCAGCCATAGGATCGATCATGTACTCCATGCTATCTACTCGACCTAATGTCTCGTATGCTTTGAGCATGATGAGCAGATACCAGTCAGATCCAGGGGAAAGTCACTGGATAGCGGTCAAGAATATTCTTAAGTACTTAAGAAGGACAAAAGAATATTTCTTGATATATGGAGGCAATGATGAGGTAGCTGTAAAGGGTTACAGTGATGCTAGCTTCCAGACCGACCAGGATGACTATAGATCGCAGTCGGGGTTCATGTTTTGCATTAATGGTGGTGCTATGAGCTGGAAGAGTTCGAAGAAGGACACAGTAGCTGATTCTACGACAGAGGCCGAGTATATTGCTGCATCAGAGGCAACAAAGGAGGCAGTTTGGATTCGCAAGTTCATCACTGAACTTGGGGTTGTTCCTAGCATTGCTGACCCTATTGAGCTCTATTGTGACAACAATGGAGCTATAGCACAGGTGAAGGAACCTCGCTCACAACAGCGGACCAAACACATACTACGGCGCTTCCATCTCATTCGAGAGATCATCGAGAGAGAAGATGTGAAGATTTGCAGAGTACCGACAGAGGCTAACATCGCAGATCCCTTGACCAAGGCTTTGGCACAGAGGAAGCATGATGGTCACACTAGGTCATTGGGGCTTAGAGCCTACACTGATTGGCACTTGTGCTAGTGGGAGATTGTTAGCTAGAGCACTAGAGCCAATCATTTGGTGATTGTATTATGGACTTATTGTATCATATTCTTATATTAATAAAGGCATTTGTTTGGTTATTATACTTACTTATATTGGTGCCAAATAAACTAAGTATAATAACGTCCTTGAGTAGAAGGTTCTTACCTATATCAATCGATTGGTTGAATCGATAGTGAGATGATATAGGGAACACTACTCTAAATCATTCCTAGTCAAGTATTAACATTCAGGGACAATGTTAATGCAATAAGACTAGCATGCAGGTCAGCTCGATGACTTGATCTCACAAGTCATGGATATGGAGATATCAAGTTGACACATGGGTATGCATTGGAGAATTTATACTGAATGACCCGCCATAAGAAAGTATCAGGGATCGTTATATGAGTGTCATATACTTTCTCATGTGATTATTAGTATGACTATTGGACCTTAGACCTGAAGTCACCATGGTTCCCGACATAAGGAGTTACGTACTTTGGTTTCGTCAAACGTCACCCGTAACTGGGTGGACTATAAAGGCGATTACTGGGTATATAACGAATTATGCAGAGGGATGTGAGTGATGTAGATGGGATCTATCCCTCCCATATGATGGGAGTGACATCGGTATTCTTGATAGTGTTAGACCACGAAGTGCATGGCCATGCCCAAATGAGTCAACATGAGATGTTGAGCTCATTTGATCGAGTGAGTCTACTTGGAGTTCAAGATTTAGATTGATTAGAGGATGGCACGGTCTATGCCTCACATTGATCAATCTAGATGTCTAGGATAGAAGGACAATGTCACATATTGTGAGGAGTCACAATTAGTAGTCACAAGGTGATGTTGGATCTCAACATTCTTGTAACATTGGGTAGTAATGATGTGTTGCTAGATACCGCTGATTACTTATGCTTCTAAATGGGTTTAGGGGCATTGCCAACGTTACAAGAACCTATAGGGTCACACACTAAGGACATTTAGATGGAGATTAGGTTCATATGATGAACCAAGAGGATTAGATTCATTTGATGAATCAAATTGGATTAAGAGTAATTCTAAATGGGCTAATTGAGTTAGACTCAAGTTGATTCATGTATTTAATGAGTCTAATTTGGATTATGACTCATTAAATCAATTTAATTAAATGAATTAGATTCATTATATTAAATTGGATTAAATTAAATGGTTGGATTAGATCAACCATGAGAGAGATTAAGTCAAGTTTGACTTGACTTGAGAGGAAGATGAAGAGTCAAGTTTGACTTGACTTTATGCCACCTCATTGGTGAGTTGGCATTAAGTGGGCCAATGATGATGCTCCACATCATCATGGTTGCTTAAGTGGGATGTCACCTCATGGGAGTTACCAAGAGTTGTGACTCTTGGCATTCCATGGGAGTTACTCACCCTCTTAATGTGGTCAGCCACATGAATGAGTGATATGTTTTCATTTTGTGAATTAATCTCATTCATTCCTTCATCTTCTTCCTTGCTCCAATTTTGCTCTCCCTCTCCTCTCTTGGCCGAACCATCCAAAGGTGCTAGCACACCTTGTTTTGGTTATTTCCACCTAGTGTGTTCATGTGGATATGTATAGAGAAGTATCTATCCTTGATACTTTCGAGATCCGACGAATCTTGGACGAGCGGGATACGAAAAAGGGCACGCATCGAAGGTATAGATCTCTTCCATGTAGATCTAGGAGTAGATCTAAGTTTTAGTAAACTCGTACTCATATTTATATCATTGAAATTTATCCTTCGCACGAGATCCAGTGGAATGGGTGATTCGGGGTTTCCGCGACGCGAAAATGCGGTTTTCGCGGCCCGATAACCCAACAAGGAACATGCCCGTGTAAGGACAACATAAGTTCATATCTAATCGATCACATTTAGGCATAGATTTCAGTCCTAGGCCGGTTGTCTATTGCAAGAGAGAACCGGCAACCTTCTATAAATGTTGGACAATTGAGAAATAGGATTTGGTAGATCATTTACATTGAGGAATCTTACAAATAAACCAAAACTCCTAGAACATTCCTTTATCATAGCCAATAATCTTGTTTGTTGATCTTTTATTTCTATGTTTACTTTTCATTAGTTACATTTAGCTTTTGGAAACCAATTGATTAGTTGTTTAGCTAACTCGTGTTGAAACATTTCTAGTGCTTATTCCAGTCCCTGTGGATACGATAATCTTTTATATTACTTGCGACATTTCCGTACACTTGCGGAGGTCAACATTGATGAAGCATCATAATTGTCATTCGCGATGATACTTGCAAGGTCCAACATGATGGAAGTAGGAAATAAAAATTTGTCATTAACAATGAATTTCCAATATACTTTTGCCACAATAGTATTATGCTCAAGGAGCCATCAACAAAGTATGTAGTTCAACATAGTAAAAATTTAAATGAGATTTTAAAAAGAAAAAATAATAAATTATAGGATTAGACAAGGAAATTAAACTTGCAAATGAAACAAACATAAGTACAGAATTTAGGGCATCCCAACAAATATCAGATATTCCTTGGACGGTAGAAAAATGCTAGGTAAAACGTTTAAGATGTATACATGGAGACTGTGAGATAGGAGGAAAAACAAGATTAAGTCATGGCATATAGATGAAAACCATAAGGAGAGAACAAACAAGAAATTTTTAGAGCAACTCATAAGATACAAAAGGTCATCATCTAACAATTCACAAAGAGATAACTTCCACATTATCGGTCCTTACATAATTCAGAAACAACTAAATAAGCTACTTACACAACCCAACCATTATTAATTTTGGGCCACAAAGAGAGGCAATAAATAAGGGAAATGTCAGCTAATTCTGCTCATGGTAGAAATGCAAGAATGAAGTATTGAGCAAAGGAGATAGCTAGCAGTGAACAAACAAATTATTGGCACTAAGGAATCAAAATCAATAAGTCATGGAGTTACAAACAAAGTGTTCAACCATCTTTTGAAGTCTAGTAATTTATACCTAGTAATGAATATAGTCTAGTACGTAATTCGCCCATTTGGATCGCACTTCGTCAATTTCTTCGTTGGAGTAAATTGTTTTCTTGAACTGTTAACAAACCCAGATTAATTTAGTAAAAAAATCAGTAATGAAGAAGCAAAGTCAAATAAAAGAAATTATTTGAGAAAATTGAGAATATGTCAAATATAACCATTGAGCTAAATGAATCCTTCTCGACGGTAGCATTTCCTTCAATTATTTCTCTAAAAAATTTCATCACATAAAATCCACATTGTTTAGCATCAGGTTGTCGAGGACCCTATGTTAACAAAAAATTATCAACAAATAATGCACAGTTAAATATTTTTAAATTAATCACAAGTAAACATATGTGTGTATATATAATATACAAACCTTTACAACTTCCCACATAGGCTTCTTTTTCCCTTTCCTTTGCTTGTTCGAATTGAACAATTTCAAGCTCCTTTGTACAACAAGAGTTGACATATGAGTAATAAATTTAATTAAATGCTTAATTAAAAAACAAATCTGTACTCACATATCCACTACATATTTCCATCCTCATAACGATTGCGATGATTAAGTGAATTGAACAAATAAACCATCTCCACATAAGGGTCGATGATAGTCAAAATCCAATGACAACTATGCACAAAACAGATGGTCAATGCATAAATTCAAGAAAATTGTTGAAATAAATCTATTAAAAATGAAATTGTAATATTTATTTACCCAACATTGTGAGGTACCAAAACTAGCTGATTTTTTATTGCACCACTCAGCCTATCAGCCAAAACACTTGCCCAGCTATTCAAGTATTCAGTCTTTTCATTTGTGTCAAGTTTGGATACATATGCCATTACTAGAGAGTTTGTGGATCCACAAATCTGAACTTATCGACCTTGTTTTCTTTTTTCATCTTTTTGAAGAGAAACCTTCCATTCAAGCAAAATAATGATAGTATGTTAATAAAAATAAAAGGAAAAAAATGAGTGATGCGAAAACTTACCACATGTAAGCAACCAGACAATTAGCAGATATTGGCTCCAACACATAAAAAGGTGTGATGTCTTCAATGTTCATTAGCAGTTCGTACTCATTGTTAAAGAAATCATGATAAAAAATAATTGATAAAGTTTTTCGGGGTTGTCCATCATGGTCGTGTGCACCACACGGCCTTGCAAGTCATCCAGAACCGAAGCTGTACACGGCCGTGTAGATCTACACGGCCGTGTAGCTTTTCCAAAGCCCAAGAATGCCTTGGCCGTGTGCACCACACGGCCGTGCAAGAGCTCCAGAGCCGGAGGCAGCGCAGGCCGTGTAGATCTACACGGTCGTGCGAGGGGAGCAGTGGCAGAGCATGCCACGGCCGTGTACACCACACGACCGTATGAGGCAGGCAGAGAGGGGAGTAGCACAGGCCATGTGAGCTTCACACGGTCGTGTCTCAGGGCCGTGTGGCACCCAAACCCTCCTTCTAAATAAGGCCTTCTTCAAGATTTGAAAGGGGATCTTCTCCCTTTTAGGGGGGAATCAAGATTTGGGCATTCCTCCAACTTCTTGGAGGGATTTTCCGATGATTCAAGGGCGGATCTTCAACGTATTGACTCCGAAATCGAGGATTGGATCCGAAGATGGTTCTTCATCGTAGATAAGCTTTTCTTCCTTTATCTTCTTGGATTTGGGATCAAGATGCTTGTATTCTTCTTATCTTTGGATTTCTTTCTTCATTCTATAGAGTAGATTTCTTGTTCTAGGATGGAGGGAGTAATTATAAGGATGATTTGATGTAAAACGCTTTTGGATTTGCCAATTTCCTATTTCTACGATTTTACCCTGTTTGTATCCATTTGATCTTGTGTGGATTATTGTGTTTCGACCTTATTATCATGCTTGGTTGAATGTTTGGATATCTTGTGGATCTTGTAGAGATTATTCTTCATTCAATTTTTCTAGGGACGTTTTGGCCAGGAACAAGCCCGTGTAAGGATGTTTGAGGGGTAATCTTGAAGGGGAAATTAGGTTATTCAAGAGTGTAGGATAGATTGTTGTATTAATCTTTATATCTTGATGCGGTTGAGAAGAGATGACACTACAACAAAAATCCTCATAGACATCGGTTTTCCACCGGTGTCTATTTCATTTTCGACCGATGTCTATGAAGCCGATGTTAAAAGTCTACCATTTTAGACATCGGGTTAAAACCGGTGTAGTATCACTTAACGACACCGGTCTTCGAATCGGTTATTAACCGGTGTAGTATCACTTAACGACACCGTTTCATCAACTGTGTAAAACCGATGTAATATTGTATGTTAATAACACCAGTTTTGGCAGCGGTAAATGACCGATGTAATATTATTTAACAACACCAATTTTGCAACGGTGGAAAACCGATGTAATATGTATATTTTTTAACAGCACAAATTTAATTTCCGAAACAATGAAAAACCGACAATAATAAAAAAAATACACAAATATTCACAAATTATACAAATATTCTTCATTCAACAATATCCATAAAATACACAAATATTCACAAATTATATAAATAATCTTCTTACAACAGTATCCATAAAATACCCAAACATTCTTTTTACATCAAAAGCTAGCTAATAGATATCAACATCAAGGTAGAACATTCTTTTAACAACACATCAAGGTAGAACTGCACTTCAAATGTAATCTAGCATGCATTCAGCCCACTCGAACCGCACTTTATCAATTTTAACTATGGAGTACTTGAGATTTGTAAACTGTAAAAACACATAAATAATATATTAGTAGGCATCATACAACAACTTACTAGGCATAATACAACAACTTACTATGCATGATAATGGTTGAACAAAGAAATATGACTACACAACAAATCCAGTGAAGCATAGAAGAGCAAAGCTACCTCTGATGAAGCTTATAATTGCAGGGAGCAGTGTTGTCATTTTTAGTCAACTTCTATAAAATCTTCTACCATTGTTGAATGTATGTTTGTAGGACATAAACAATGTTTGTAGGTTCAAGCCGAAATAAATAAATGCTTAGGACATATTTGAAGGAAAACATCAAATAGCAAAAGATGAGATTATACTATGTATAGCCAGCCGTAGTTATATTTCTTCAAATTTATTAACATATAAAGCAGTGGTATTCAAATTGTTCACACATGCTATTAGTCTGCCAAGAACATCATCAAATTTTAGTAATTCTTTTGCAACTTTAACAGAAGCATCAATTGCTTTAGAACTCAGTTGTATTTTTCCTTCTCATGAATACATCAAGTAAATTAGTTGTGTTTTAGAACTGTGGGAAACAACACCCAAGGTGAGACATGCATAAGACTTACAGAAAAGACATACTGTGGTTGCAGAGCAATCATCTAGTAGAAATCAATTCACTAACAATTATTGAATTGAATCAGAGATGTAAACCAAAGACACGCAGGTCACTCTAGAATAATCATTAACAGTGGTTGAACTGAAGAAAAGATGTAAACCAGAGAGACGGGGAAAAAAATGATTTCTTTATTTATTAAACTTTTGATGAATACCCAAAATCACAGTGAAAACACTTCTTTAAATATCACAGAAATATATTGTATCTGTTCTCACTTATAATTTGTTTCACAAGGCTAATCAAGCATCATAACAGGTATCAATAAACTAGCACAGATGTAATTTTCAATCAATCTTTATTTAAAAAGATAGATTTTTTTTATCTATGTGCACTGCCTGTGATCTAATAATCTAAAACCCAAACGTGTGATTTTCTCAGATTACTTGATGAAATTGAATCTAAATCTGTCATATGAGATCAAATAAACTAATAAAAACCTTTGCAGCATCTATATGCTTGCATGTTCTGCATGACCTGACAGGATTGTTTAGCATAAAAAGAACAAACATGACTATGAAAGGCATGCTATCATCAGCATATAAATAGACTATTTAATGAAGCAGTGAAAAAAAGAATCAAGATGACTATGAAATACATGCTATTCTTGGCAGATAAGATATCTTACCTCTGAACTACTGTATGCACGAAGAACTGTGAAAGGTTGAGGTTTCCCTCGAACATCATAGAATACTACACGTCCATTATTTGTCCCAGCAGCCAATAGATTACCATCATCACAGTATGCCAGCGATGAGAAGGGTGCCTCAAAAGGCATGCAATATGAGGGTCTTTTTGTTCCAGAATCAAACATATACAACTTTTTATCAAGACCAACTGTAACAATAATCTACAGGGAAAACAAGTCAGGATATAATGGCCATTGATTTTCTATAGAACAAGCACCTCCCATCCAACAAAACTAGCCAAACCATGTATAATTATCCACCAGAAATCCAAATCATTTAATAGATTCCTAGGAAGATAATACCTTGTCACTTGATGGAGAGAAGCAAATACCAGTTGTTGGGGCAGAATGTTGTTTCAACCAAGAAACCTGACACCAAGAGCCAGAGTGAATGGAGATCAATTTTTTAGTGAATGCAGGGAACAAATACAATTTCTCCTTCATTTTAGCAGATTAAGAAATATTATTTTACTAACCTTTGGTCTGCGACCAGTTGTATCCCAAATATGAACAGATCCATCATCCCCAGCTGTTGACAAAAGATGTCGACTAAATCGAGAATAATCAAGTACTCTTAGTACCTGAAATCGCATCACCGATACAGATTCATGTTAAACCAAAAAAGATGTTAGTAGAGCGAAAGTTTGGAATTTTCAAAATATTTGACAGCCAATAACCTGCCCATTTGGATCCTTGAGTTCAGCCCGTGTTCCGGAAGCAAGATAATGAAGTATGAGATCCCCCTTCTCGTTGATGGATGCTAAATGTTCATCTTTGCAGTTGTACATTACACCTGTAATTGTGTCAATATGACCACTCAACCGTTTGATGCACCTTTTCCTCTGCAGGTCCCATATTTTGACAATATGCCCACTTCCTCCAGAGCAAAGATATCTAGAACTTTTATTACTAAAGCTGATACAATTTATGGATTCCTACAAAATAGAGAAAAGTAAAAAAATCTTTAAAATGTTTGATATATTATGCACTCATAATTACACAGATAAGAAGTGTTTTTATTACTTAAACCCATGGCCATATTGTCATTTAGGTCCTGTTAGGCATCAATCAGAATCGGTAAGCTTACTAAAAAAATACAGGTATAGTCACCCAGACTGCGAGTATGCACTAATTTGTCCCTAATCACAACAAGGGGAAACAAGGCTCAGGAGCGGTACTTAGCATTACAATGAAACATACAAAAATAACGTAAAGGATTCATATTATTACAATTGCAAATATCGAAACACGGCACAGTCATAAAATTTCTCTTAATTTTTACCATCAAGTGAAAACTTGCAGAATAATCAAGTTGTACTCATTCTATGTTTACAAGCAACATTTTCCATGCTCTGCACTCAAACGCAAAGAAAAAAAAACTACCTGGAAAAGGAGAAAATCTAGCTTTTAAGTCTCTTATTTCTTCAATGTGTAACATCAGAATAAGCAATTTTTGCAAAGTCATCAACTGTAAAAGTCAAAGTCAGACTTTGCTATATTGGCAGACATTGCTGTACAATTAGATGAAAAGAAATAACCTACCTAGCAAAAGAGATATGCTAGCTATTTTCTTCTTATTTGTTCAACATGTATGCTAAAATTCATAAGGGAGTCAAACGAACAATCACCATTGTTCGAAGAAAATATTGATGGAAGAAAATACCCAGACACAACATAGCAAGAAGGTGGCAATTTCTATCGTGCCAACAGTTCAGTGCTTTTCTTCCAAGAGAGACAGAGAGACAAGGGGGAAAAAAATGCAGGCAATGATTTGAATGGCATCCGGGCATCTGTAAATTTCCAGAAAACCAGATGTATTGATCACAATAGAACAAATTAATGAGCAAACAATGAGCTACCTCAATGTCATCAGCAAGGTCGCTGCCGTGAGAAGGAAAGGATCCCATACTTTGGCCATTTTTATTCCAAAGTGATATCTTTTTATCGTCACCAGCACTAGCAACCACTAGGTCTGCACGAACATAAAGATTAACCTTTAGTAAGATTTTCCCACCGTAAAAGTCAGCCACCATCCGCTGGATTAACAAAATTAACTAAGTTATACAAGATACAAAATAAATTTGAATGATGAGTCATGGGAAAATTAAATTCTGACGGAAAAATTCCAATTCGATCATAATCAATGATAGCAATTAGTATTACCTCTCCCTTTTGCTTCATTCTGAATCACTCTCCATGGACATGGCCTTTAATCCTCTTCTCCTCTGCGAATTATGGAACAGGAAACAAAAGAACATGAGATGTGAATGGGATGCAGGAACGAGACGAGCAAATTAGTCGAAGGTAGAGAGAGAATTTCTACCTTTCTTGATCCCTTCTTCTCCCTGACTACATACCTCTCCTGTGAGAGATCTGACAGCCATGCTCCAGGACTCATCAACTAGATCGAGTTTGTCAAAGAAATTAGAGGAAAAAATTAGTTTTTTCGACTGTTTGATCTTAAAAATCAGATTTTTGGAGGGAATGGAAGCGTACGAGTATGCATTTTTGGACGAATTTGGATCTCTTCTTGGGTCGCTGCGGCAGCTTGCACCCCTTCATCACCATGAAGTCCTCCTCCTTCTCCTTGTTCGACAGTGAAACGAAGAATCGAGGTAGAGAGGCTGCCGAGGCTCTTTCGTCGGCGTTCTCGCCCTCGCATACCAACGTCGCCGATCCCCTGGTCGTGTAGCAACGATCATCCTTATCCGGCGACGATGAGACAGATCGGGAGTTATGGTTCTCGCTCCCGGCCGATTTCGACCTCCTGTGGATAAATCCGAGCAGTGGTTACTTCCATATCTCACCGCCGACACCTCAAACTAGATCAAACCCTAACTTTTCCGGATCAACCTCCGATCTATTACCTGAGGGGATAAAGAGGCGGGTGCAGGGGGGACTCTTGATCTGCGATGCGGCGGACATTCCAAGACGCGATTCCCCTCCGGACGCCAGATTTTGCGGTGGATCCTTTGTCCCTGACCTTGATGCGGCGGAGGCGCTTGCGGCACCCCCATTGCAGAGTGATGCGAGGACCGTTGCAGAGCCCATCGCGGCGGAGGAGAGATTGTTTTTGTTTTTTCCTCCTCCTCCGTCTTCTTCTTCTTCTTCTTCTTCTTTCAAACAGGTAAAGGAAAGTGCTGCAAAATCTAAACTCGAGAGTAAAGAAGAATACATAGAAAGCAACCACCACTCCAGCCATGTAATCGGAGGGCAGTTTAATGGAGGCACTAAAGAATCCTTGGAGGTAGAGATCTTGCGATGCAAATGCAGCACCTGATCACAGAACAAGGTAGGTTCAAAGATGCCCCTTTCTTTTTTTAAAAAAAATCTTTTAACAGAAACTATTCGTTGGTCGAGGGAGAGGTGGACAGTCCGGCCGTCGCCGTGAAGCATGAGGTTGGAGTCTTCGAACAGTTGGGTGTAGCCTTCCTCAAAGGAGATAGTGGCGAGGTTGGGCAACTCCGAGAGGAAAGCAGCCTCATGGGAAGGGAGCAGAACCGAACACCAAAATAGGAGGAAATAGAAAGGAAAAGATAAAGTATGGACTACCGGAATGCGAAGAAGGCCTCCTCTTCTCAACCAAATGGAGGAGTTGGAGGAGATGCGGTGTGGTTGGACGGAGAAGCAAGTTCGTCGTGTCTTGATCCTGATCGGGAAAGGATCTAGGAAAGGGGAAGAGGGAGATGAGGCTGCGAGAGATGGTCGGAGGTTTAGGTTTAGGTTGAGAGAGATGTCTCGGTTTAGGTTTACGCGAGAGAGATGGTCGCGCGGAGGAAGGGGCGGGATAAAGATTTAGGTTTGGAGGGAACTTCACAGTGTGCAGATTTTGGCTTGTGGGGAAATTAAAATATTTTATTTTGGTTCATTAACATCAGATTTTAAAAACCGATGTTAAAATTGGTGTCTATTAATGAAAAAAAGGGCGCTCATAGACATCGCATAAAAAATCGATGTCTATGAGCTAAAATCTGCGGTCATAGACACCGGTTTTTAGAAAAATCGGTGTAAAATACTCAAAGACATCGGTTTTAGCCTAAAACCGTTGTTGTTCCACTGATGTCTATGAGAGATTTTGTTGTAGTGTAAACTTATGTTGATTATCTGAGGGACGCACGTGACAGGCAAGCCCATGTAAGGACAACATAGATTCATTCCTAATTGATCACATTTAGGTATAGATTTCAGTTCTAGGTCAGTTGTCTATTGCAAGAGAGAATCAACAACCTTCTACAAATGATGGACAATTGAGAAAGAAGACTTGGTAGATCATTTACATTGAAGAACCTTACAAAGAAACCAAAACTCCTAGAACATCCCTTTTATCAAAGCCCTTATTCTTGTTTGTTGTTCTTTCATTTCTATGTTTTACTTTGCATAGTTGCATTTAGCTTTTGAAAACCAATTTATTAGTTGTTTAGCTAATTCGTGTTGAGACATCTTTAGTCCTTATTCCAGTCCCTGTGGATACGATATCTTTTATTATTACTTACGACATTTCCGTACACTTGCAGAACAGTCAACAAGTTTTTGGCGTCGTTGCCAGGGACTGCGCTATAACATTAGAGATTATCAATTGAGTTAGACTAAACATGACTTTTCTTTTCATTTCATTAACATAGTTGTAACTAATCCTTAGAATTTTGTGTTCATAACTTTTTCTTGTATTCTTTTCTACTTCTTGCTTGTTGAAATTCTAATTCTGCGTTTTCGATTTCTAACACTCTAGTCTAATTTTTCTCTATTTTTCTTTTGGTTTAGTTACTTTCTTTCTTTTTCTTTTTCTCTTAAACATATCTTGCAAACTTGTTCTTGTGTATGTGAATATCTAACTTTGTAGGAGAGCTTCTTCCTCTAGACCCTGAGATAGACAGAACATTTCATAGAAGAAAAATTCTGCAAAGACATTTAGAAGAACAAGAACATTCTATCATGGCTAATAGACCACTAAAGGATTATGCAGCACCTTATGCTAGGGGTTTTCGATCTAGTATTTCAAGACTTTCAGTTGAAGCAAACAATTTTGAGATCAAACCTGTAATTATTTCTATGGTGCAGCAAAATCAATTTGGTGGAGGACCGCATGGGGACCCAAATCAACACTTGGAGGTCTTCTAGGAGATATGCGGCACAATGAAGATGAATGGTGTTCCTTCGGAAGCAGTGCGCTTATTATTATTTGGGTTTTCTTTGAGAGATAGAGCTAAGCAATGGTTAAACTCTTTGACTCCAAATAGCATCACCACATGGGAGCAATGTGAGCAACAATTTCTTGACAAATTCTATCCTCCAAGTAAAACGGCTCATATGAGAAATGTTATTTCAAGTTTCAAACAAGCTGACTCAGAATCTCTATTTGAAGCTTGGGATAGATATAATAGTATGCTCAGACAATGCCCACACCATGATTTGGAGAAGTGGTTAGTGTTACATACATTTTATAATGACATTAATTATCATACAAAGGTGTCTCTTGATTCAGCTACTGGTGGGGCACTTATGAACAAGAGCTTGGATGAAGCTGAAGAAATAATTGAAAGTGTATCACAAAATCACCATCAATGGGCTAATGAAAGAAGTGATGGCTATTCTTGTGTGAACACAACAATAAAAGCATCAAAAAAATTTGATGTTGATGCAGTTACTTTATTGGCTGCAAAACTGGATGCTCTTACAAAGAAATTTGAAAACATGGGAGCTATTCCAAGTAGGGTCAATGTCATTGTTTCGGCTTATGAAGTATGTGGAAGTTCTGAACATTCTAATGACTCATGCCCATTGGGGGCTATCACTGCACAAATCAATCAATTAGAGCAATGTGATGCTATCATGGGTCTTAATCAAAGGCAGAACAATCCATACTCAAATACATACAACCCTGGGTGGAAAAGTCATCCTAATTTTTCCTATAGAAATAATCAAGATCAAGGACCATCTATGGGGGCAAGACCTAATTTTCAATCTGGGCAGTAGAATTTTTAGCAACAATCTTCTCAAGGCATTCCTATGTCTAAAATCGAAAAGATGTTTAAAGAAATTATCTCTAATTAGAATGAAATGAAGCAGGACATTTTAAAGCTTACTTAGAGAATGGATAATTCTGATAGACATCAAAAGATTCAGGATAGCCAGATTGCCCAATTAGCTTCCTCATCTTCTAGAGCACCAAGACAACTACCTGGTAAACCTGATGTTAATCCTATGGAGCATTGTAATAGAATTGAACTTAGGAGCGGACGGACCTTGGGAGATCCCCAAGTGACTGCTCCAAAAGGGATGTAAACTGAAGAAGAGCTCTCTCCTCCAACTCCAAATCAGATTCAAGATGACGAGGAGAGTACCACTAAGGTTGAAGAGACTCTTCCACTTAACCAACAAAGTAGAGTAGTCCCTTTTCCTCAAAGACTTGTAATGCTCAAGAAAGATGAAGAGTTTGGTAAATTCTTGGAGAAAGTTAAAGAGATATGTGTTGAAGTGCCACTTATTGATGCAATTCTACAAATGCCCAAGTTTTCCAAATTCTTGAAGGACATCATGTCGAACAAAAGAAGGAGAGGAGGTATAGAGACTAGCACTTACAGAGGAATGCAGTGCTCTTTTTGAGAAGAATACTTCCCCAAAGTTAAAGGATCCAGGGAGCTTCTATATTCCTTGTAATATATGAACTGAATTTATTGAGAAAACTTTTTGTGATTTGGGGGCAAGTGTAAGCCTCATTCCTTATTCTATTTGTAATAAATTAGGTCTCAAAAATTTTAAACTTACTACTATGGCACTGCAACTTGCTGATCATTCCTGCAGGTACCCTATGGGTATTGTTGAAGATGTGCCAGTAGAGGTAGGTGGGAGTATAATTCCCACAGATTTTGTTGTGTTAGACATGGAGGAGGACCCCAAAAATTCCTATCATATTAGGAAGATCATTCCTTGCTACAGCTGGAGCTATTATAGATGTTAAAAATCATAAACTTTCTTTGGTAATTGGTAAGGAACAGTTGGAATATGATTTATCTAATGCCTCTAACCATGTCTCTTCTCTGTTAAATGCTTGTAGCAGGGCAAGCATTTACAAACTTGAGGAATGGAACTTCCATCCTCATGGGAGGCCACCAAATGGAGAGAATAATGTGGTGGAGGATGTTGGGAGAAGGCCTCCCAACAAAAATGAAAAATATGTTTGTCCTCCTAGGGCGAAGAAAAGAGAAGAATGATTAGAATGGTCGAGCTAAAGACCTTAAACAAGCACTTCTTCGGAGGCAACCCAAGTGTTCTTTTAGTTAAATGCATTTCATGTTTTTTTTATTTTTCATTAGTAGTGTTTTTACTTTGTTTTGCTTTGTTTTCAGGTTGAAATTTCACTTCCATAAGCTGGCCATGATTTCTTCATGGGCATGGAAGTATTGGAGAAGCAAGAAAAGAGAAAAATCATCAAGTGGAGCAAAACAGAGCATGGTCGTGTGTTGTACACGGCCAGGCATATGCTGCAGAGAAGGGAGATACTCTGGTTGTGTCTACATGACACGGCCATATAGAGTCCCCAGAGAAGAAAAGGTGAATGGCCGTGTCCCAGACACGGCCGTGTGAAGGCTTCAGAAGAGGAAAGTTTCTTGGTCATGTCTCACACACGGCCGTGTTAAGAAACCAGTACAAAAGCATGCACTGGCTGTGTCATCCAACATGGTCGTGTGCTAATTCCAGAGGAAGAAACGGGTGAGGTCGTGTCCCAGACACGGCCGTGCAAGGATATATGAGGAGAAGAACGTTACGGTTGTGCCAATTGGCACAACCGTGTGAGCCAACCCGAGAGGAAGAAGGGAGGGGTCGTGTAGATCTACATAGCCCGTGTGGAGAAAACTGTTCAGGCCGTGTCTCCTATACACGGCCAGATTTAAGTCGTGTCCACCACACACCCGCCTCATCTCAACATCCTCTTCTCTCCAAGACTCCTTTCTTCTTCAACCTTTTCTCCAAATCTTCTCAGATCTAGGTCTAAAACTCTTTCTTTTCCACAAACTTCATCTAGATCCAGATTTTTCTTTTCTCCTAGAATCAAGATCTCCACTTTCATAACCCTAAGATCTTATTCTTCAAGATCTATTTCTTCAAGATCTAACTTCTGTAATCACAAATATTACCCTTCCCCACTCAAACTTGACAATATGTCCAACCTTCTGAAGAGACTTCGCAACGGGGGTGGTGGATCTAGTGGAGACAAAGGGAAGAAGCCAACCAAAGATAAAGGGAAACAACCGGTGAAAGGCAAAGGAAAGAGGACCTCACGCGACGAAGGTAATGACAATGAATTCAATATCGTGTTTAGAAATGATGATCAAATAACTAGATTTACAATTCTTGTCAATAGAAAGATCGTGTATACTAGATATATGGACCCAATTGTTTTAGATATGATTGGAATTAGGGACGATATAGATTGGATGATTAGGTTCCTAGAATGGAGTGATATTTTGTACACACATCTACCTACTTATCCTCACCTTGTTTTGGAGTTTCTAAGTTCACTAGATGCCCATTTTCCCAATGAGGATAACTATGTCGGCAAGATAACTTTTAGGCTAATGAGTCCAGAATTTCAATGGGCATTTAGTGATTTTAACACTTGTTTTGGATTGTCTTCTGGTAGCTCTAGGAGGTTTGATTCTAGGTTTAATTGGAATCATTTTTGGAGTTCGATCACCGGATTAGATCAACCCTATAAGCCCTCTAGAGCCAAGGCTTCTCACATGCAAAACCTTGTTTTTAGATATCTACATCGAGTCATGAGCAAAACTATTTTTGGTAGAGGGGAAAGTGATGGAGTTGTTAAGAAAGTAGAACTTTATTCTCTATGGGCTATGTTACATATGGTTGATTTTGATTCCGATTTTCATTTTTTGTAAACCTTAGTGAGAGCTATGAGGGCATGTTCGGGATCGATAGTTCTTGGCGGTTTGATTACTCAAATAGCCATTAACTTGGAACTTGATTTAGATGGGTTGGAAGTTATTCATGGCAATGATATGATCAACATGGATGCATGCCTTGCTATGAAAATGATTGTTCGGTATGAGAATGGTTTTTCATTTCCTAGGAGGAATGGTTTTCCTTTACCTCGTCCTTGTCCTGAATGAACTTCAGTTTGCAACCCAGCTAATTGGGTAATCACTGATTCTGACCCCGAAAATGTCTCTTCCATATCCGGAGACAAAGAGCCACAATTTGAGCCCTCGTCATCTGGACACACACAGCCCTACGGATATCCGGATCCTGCTAGGCATGCTTTTGCCTATGGTATGGGTCCCTCCATATTTGACTTTTCGAATTTTCGTTCATCTCTAGAATCACTTCACGAGACGCAAAATGCCCAACGAGAAATGTTGGAAGGTCGCTTCTCTTTATCAAACGACCAGTTTAGAGAGGTCTAAAATCACTTTCAGTTCACGAGGAATTTTCAAGGTCAAGTGGTTGAATTTGTCCAGGACTATGATACTGATCAGGCTAAAATGAGAGATTTTATGCAAAGCATGAGAATCACTAGCCAACAAGTTGATGCTTTGTTTAAGTATCATATAATCCTGAGCGAAACTCCAGGTTTTCCTAATTTTCCCATTGGCCAACCTCGTAGGCCTAGGCCTCCTTTCCCTCATCCACCTCCACCTCCTCCACCATTTTAATTTCATCGGGATGATGAAAAGTTTAAGTTCGGGGGGGTGTCAATAACCTGATTTTTTCGATTTCCCTATGCATTCTAGTTCTCAGTTTTTGCTTGTTTTCTGCATGTTTAGTTTTTCTTTCGTTCTTACTTTGATTGCTTGTTTTTGATAGCCACTTGACTATCTTTTGAAAGTTTTGTGGCATACATCTTGAGAACATCAATACTTCACTTATATGCTTTCTTGTCTTCAAGTTGAAATGTTAGCACGTTCATTATCTAGATTCATGATGTTTGAAGTGATGCTAGTAATATGCTTAATGAACCTCTTTTCTCTATCTTAAGTCGTATGAAATAAGCTAAGTATCTTATGGAGATGAGTTTTAGTTTTGGCTTGACCTTAAGAATCTTATTTTCACTTCACTTCTACTTGATACTTGAATGGTTGATATCATTGAAATAGTCATGATTCATCTTGTTTGTTTAGTACTTGGTTTCCATGGTGATTTCTCAAACTTCATTTTGTTTACTGGATGAGGCTCAAATCATGTAAGCTCATTTGGAAAAATCAAAATATCCCAACATTTGTGCTAAAAGTACATTTGTGAATAAGTTTTACACAATGCAAACACTTAGAAAAAAAGAGTGAATAAGGGATAGAAAAAACAGTTGTCATGAGTGGAACCTAGCAAGTCACCCCTTTGAGACCGAGTTAGGTTACTGGGGAAATGACTGCTTAGTTTCTCTTGAGATTGAGCACGCCTTTGAGACCTTGGGTTGATTGAGAAATATGAACCAAATGTGTGGCAAGTAAGTGTCTCTCACTGGTTACTTGTCTATCACCGGAAACATTAGGAATTCAAACTTGATGACGACTTGACTAGGACATAGATTGAAACTTGAAGAGTTTTGAGTTACCTTACACTGTGCACAAGAGTCTTATGCTTGAGCCATACTTGACTTGTTTCCATGATCATGCTTGTTAATGAAACTTTTTGATAGAGTTAAGAGAATGCAATTAGGGATATGAGAGCATTGTAAAACATATGAATTTAGATTGCGGCATTTTGCTTGAGGACAAGCAAAGGTTTAAGTCTGGGAGTGTGATGTGCGTAGATTGTATACACTTGTTTAGTATGTTTTGACGCAAATTCACATACTTCGAGCATTCTTTATCTATGCATTATCGTACTTCCAGCTTCCCTTTCAGCATATTTACTCTTTTTGTTCGGAGATCTGCTTTTTGTGCATTTTCTATGTGCAGGAGTCAATTTTGGAGAAGATTTGATGCTTGAACGAAGAAGGAAGGCACAAGCCTTGTGTGCCACACGGCCATGACATGGGGGGTTGCCCAGGCCGTGTGGTGATCACCACCCATGTGGCTGCAGCAGAGAAGGAAGAAGTCATGGCCGTGTGAGCATCACACGACCGTGCTAGGTTTGAAGCCAAGAAGGTTCATGGCCGTGTGCACCACACGGCCTTGCAAGTCATCCAGAACCAAAGTTATACACGAACGTGTAGATCTACACGGCCGTGCAACATTTCCAGACCCCAAGAATGCCTTGGCCGTGTGCACCACACGGTCGTTCAAGAGCTCCGGAGCTGGAGGCAGCACAGGCCATGTAGATCTACATGGCCGTGCGAGGGGAGCAGTGGCAGAGCATGCCACGGCCGTGCACACCACATGGTCGTATGAGGCAAGCAGATAGGGGAGTAGCACAAGCCATGTGATCTTCACACGGCCGTGTCTCTGGGCTATGTGGCGCCCAAACCCTCCTTCTATATAAGTTCTTCTTCAAGATTTGAAAGGGGATCTTCTCCCTTTTAGGGGGGGAATCAAGATTTGGGCATTCCTCCACCTTCTTGGAGGGATTTTCAAGCGATTCAAGGGCGGATCTTCAATGTATCTACTCCGGAATCGAGGATTGGATCCGAAGATGATTCTTCATCGTAGATAAGCTTTTCTTCCTTTATCTTCTTGGATTTGGGATCAAGATGCTTGTATTCTTCTTATCTTTGGATTTCTTTTTTCATTATATAGAGTAGATTTCTTGTTCTAGGATGGAGGGAGTAATTGTAAGGATGATTTGATGTAAAACTCTTGTGGATTTGCCAATTTTCTATTTCTATGATTTTGCCCTGTTTGTATCCATTTGATCTTGTGTGGATTGTTGTGTTTGGACCTAATTACCATACTTGGTTGAATGTTTGGATATCTTATGGATCTTGTAGAAATTATTCTTTATTCGATTTTCTGAGGGACGTTCATGACAGGAACAAGTCCATGCAAGGACGTTTGAGGGGTAATCTTGAAGGGGAAATTAGGTTATTCAAGAGGGTAGGATAGATTGTTGTATTAATCTTTATATCTTGATGCGGTTGAGAAGAGATGAATTCTTATGTTGATTATCCGAGGGACGTAGGTGACAGGTAAGCCCGTGTAAGGATAACATGGATTCATTCCTAATTGATCACATTTAGGTAAAGATTTCAGTCCTAGGTCAGTTGTCTATTGCAAGAGAGAACCGGCAACCTTCTACAAATGGTGGAAAATTGAGAAAGAAGACTTGGTAGATCATTTACATTGAAGAACCTTACAAAGAAACCAAAACTCCTAGAACATCCCTTTTATCAAAACCCTTATTCTTGTTTGTTATTCTTTCATTTCTATGTTTTACTTTGCATAGTTGCATTTAGCTTTTGAAAACCAAATAATTAGTTGTTTAGCTAATTCAGGTTGAGACATCTTTAGTGCTTATTCCAGTTCCTGTGGATACGATATCTTTTATTATTACTTACGACATTTCCGTACACTTGCGGAATGGTCAACTGTCACTTTTGCCAAGTCTAAGGCACCTTCAAGTAGTTGAAGGCACCTTCCATAAAGGCTCAAAGGCACCTTGAAAGGTTTAAGGCGCCCTGTAACGACCCAACTCCTGGGTACTAAGCTGTGAGCCGGATCGCTACATTAACTACTGAAACTGCTGTGCCGTACTGTGCGGAAAACTGGGTAAAATAAAATTTCTCTAACTGACGCTATTAAATTGACAACTGGTACACTCATGCTGTTATAAGGAAGGGTTCAAGACCTTTCCGGTAGGAGTATATGTGCTAAGGAGGATACTTGACCTCCCATCTGAGCTAGAACTCAAAGCTATCTTCCCAGCTAGC
Organism: Zingiber officinale; assembly: GCF_018446385.1. Taxonomy (NCBI): domain Eukaryota; kingdom Viridiplantae; phylum Streptophyta; class Magnoliopsida; order Zingiberales; family Zingiberaceae; genus Zingiber; species Zingiber officinale. The sequence continues at coordinate 42,867,662 of NC_056005.1, read as the reverse complement.
TGTTGTTCGATCCACGGACCGATCAAACTTGCCGTGATTCTGTACCCTGCTGGATCGGTCTACGGACCGATCCAGCAGAGACTGGATCGGTCGGCAAGACCGATCCAGGTGTGTCTGGATCAGTCTGCAGACCGATCCAGGCACCTGGAAATCTTCTCCGAGGCTACTGTATCGAGCTGGATCGGTCGGCTGACCGATCCAGGAGGATACAGTAGCATTCTGTATCTCGCTGGATCGGTCGGCTGACCGATCCAGTGGTACAGCTCAGACCCTGATCGGTCTGGGGACCGATCAGTGTCTGATTTCACTCGAGAGTTCTGATTTCAGCACTTTGGCATGCCAAAACATCACACAACAGTTCTAAAACAATGGAGATACATTCTAGCATGTAATTACTAATGTTCTAAACATGATAAACTAAACAAGACATAGTTACTAAGCTAGAACAATTAGTAACAAGACTAAGTATGAAACTAAACATGTTAAGTGCTAAAACTGAAATAAAAGCGTATAGATCCCAAGGATCTTTATTCCAGACCCCTTGCACACACACATCATCGTAGCATCGTCCCCCAGCCTCCGCTAGTCCACTTTTCTTTTACCGGTATCTGCAGTATAAGAAAAATAGTATCTGTAAGCCAATAAGCTTAGTAAGGAACCATCTACCTCACAAAAACATGCAACGATGCAATTATGTTTTTAAAACATGCTGTTTGAAACCTAAACTGAGCATGCAAGCATGGCATGGCATGGTATCATACAAAGCATGGCATGACATATAAACTGAACCTGAAATTGAACTAGTCATGCTTATATCTAAATTTGTATACGAACTCAAATCATGTAAACTGAACCTGACTGAACTGAATTCTAAATTAGTGTTCTCATCACTGGTTTCAAATTTGAAAACTATACATATAATAGATGAAAATACTAAACATGCTGTTGGGCCCTGGCAACTGTACTTACTGTGCGCGCATCCCTACGAGACCCGGGATTGCAAGTTCCGAATCCAGCAGGGTTACTAGGTTATCTGAACCTAGGGACGACTGTGGGAGTCCAGCCCATGGATATCTGATCCAAGTACAATGCCAACTGAATAAAAGTAAAATACTGAATACTGTTTTATCTTACTTTGCTGTTCTAGGTTATCTGAACCTAGAGCTAGGTTATCTGAACCTAGAGGCTACTGTGGGAGCCCACCCAATGGATATCTGATCCATTTGCTGTAATATCTGATAATAAACTGAGTAAAAATGTTCTAATTCATTTTACATGCTGTTAGGACTCCTATTGGTGCATCCTTCGGAACTGAGCATTCTACCGAACGCTTGGTGTGCACTAAAAGCACACCCTAAACCGAAAACTGTGAAATTACTGAACTAATGCCAAAACTAACAAGCGAGAGCAATTATACTGCATGTGAGGGGTTTCTTACCTCAATCGCAAGGTTTTCTTACGATTTATTCGCTAGGTTTTTCCGAAAAAACTGCTCCGTTCGACGAACCGCTTACGTCCTCGCGTTCCTCTCGCGGAGAAGAACCGACTTCGTACAGGTGTTGTCGCTGGAAAGTGAACACACGATCCTAGGGAAGGGACCCTAGGTTTCCCTTGCTTTGTTTTGCTGCGTCGAGAGAAAGAAACGGGAGAGGGAGAGGGTCTCAGTGAGGGTTTGGAGAAGGTCACGAACCAATTAGAAATAAACCAACCCACTTAAACCACCTATTTATATCATATGGTAATTCCGGTCTAACTCTAATATAAATATAAATGTTTCTCCTTTCTCTCAGCACGGCCCTGCTGGGTTCACTGGTTACTAACATTATCCCTTAAACCATAGGTCTCGAGTTCGACTCCCGCTTAGGCCGTTTTCGTTCCCAATTCTTTTTGCTACTTCCGATACTCGTAAAATTCTGGAAAAATATCTAAAAATTCCACAAAAATCATAGAATAATTATAAAATAAATTCGGGAATTTTTCGGGCTTTACAATCCCCCATACCTTATAAAAAGTTCATCCCCGAACTTAAAACAATTCTGGGTACTTCTGTCTCATGCTGGCCTCTGTCTCCCATGTCGCCTCTGCTGCTGTGTGATTTTGTCAACTGACTTTGACTAATGGTACATCCTTATTCCGTAACTTCTTTACTGCTCGGTCTATTATCTGAATAGGCCGACTGTCATAGCTGAGATCATCACGGACCTGTACCAACTGGGGCTCAATCACCTGGGTGGCGTCTGGAATATGCTTCTTCAGCATGGAGACATGAAATACATTGTGGACAGCTGACATCTCCTGAGGTAACTCTAGCTCATATGCTACCTTGCCCACTCTCTTCGTGATAAGGTATGGTCCCACATATCTGGGAGCTAGCTTTCCCTTCTTCCCAAAGCGATGACTCCTTCATGGGAGCTACTCGAGGAAAACTGATCCCCAACCGAGAACTCTAGGGTGCGTGGGTGTCGGCATAGCTCTTGACGGCTCTGTGCTATCTCTATCCTCTGGCGAATCTATAGCTGTTGTGGTATCTGCTACTAGATCAGTCTGAAGCTCTAGTTCCTTCCATTCACCACTCTCATACCAGTAGATTGGATGCACCTCCGCCCATAGAGTGCCTCATAAGGTGCCATGCCAATAGTGGCACGATAGCTGTTGTATGCAAATTCGCTAGACTCGGATATTTGCACCAACCTCCCTTGAAATCTAGGGCCAAGCTCGGAGCATATCTTGAGTACATTTACTCGCTCCGTCGACCATCATGTCGAGGATGAAAGGTCTAAATTTTAATTGGGTGCCCATAGTGACTGCACACACTTCCAGTGTGATGTAAATCTGCTGTCTCTGTCCGATATAATGGTTCGTGGGACTCCATGCAGCCTGACAATCTCCTTGAGATATAACTGAGCTAGCTGCTCCATAGAATAGGATATTCTGATAGCTAAGAAGTGGGCTGATTTAGTCAACCTGTCGACTATTACCCAGATGGCATCAAAACCATTCGTGGTTCTGGGTAATCCCACTATGAAGTCCATAGAGATATCCTCCCACTTCCATTCTGGAATCTGGATCGGCTGCAGAACTCCTCCTGGTCGCTGATGTTCTGCCTTAACCCTCTGACAGGTTAGACAGATGCTGACGTATCTGGCGATGTCTCGCTTCATCCCAGGCCACCAAAATCGTTTCCTTAGATCCTGATACATTTTGGTGGAACCAGGATGCATCGCATAGGGAGTCCTGTGAGCCTCGTCTAGAATCTGTCTCCGTAGCTCCTCCTGATCTGGAACACAGAGTCTGTCACCAAAATACACTACCCCACTGGCGGACACTCTGAACTCTCCACTTTCTGATTCTGCTAACCCTTGCTTGATTTTCTGGATTTCAGAATCCTGCTCCTGAGCTGTCTGGATATCATCAAGCAAGGTAGATGCTAAGAACATAGTGGAAAGCTGCCCGACCATAAGCTCGAGACTAAAATCTGTAATCTCCTTCCTTAGGGGTGGTGACATAGCTGCTAAAGATAATAAGGTGGCACTGGACTTCCTGCTGAGTGCGTCTGCTACCTTATTAGCTTTCCCTGGATGGTAGAGGATATCTATGTCATAATCCTTGACCAGCTCTAACCATCTGTGCTGTCGCATATTCAGATCCTTCTGAGTAAAGAAATACTTCAGACTTTGATGATCTGTATATACTCACACTGAGCTCCGTACAAATAATGTCTCCAAATCTTGAGAGCGAACACCACTGCTGCAAGCTCAAGGTCGTGAGTAGGATAGTTCCTCTCATAATCCTTGAGTTGTCCGGAGGCATAGGCGATCACCTTGCCTTGCTGCATCAATACTGCTCCTAATCCCAATTTGGAGGCGTCCATGTAGATGTCAATGCATGTTTCTTTGGTATAGCTAAAATAGAACCTTGGTCAATCTCGTTTTGTTATTTGTTCTCATGATCCTCATCCCGAAATTTCTTGTTCTTCCGGTGAGAGCTGTCAGTGGAGGCTATCCTGGAGAAGTCCTCTACGAATTTCTGTAGTAGCTTGCTAATCCCAGAGTTGGCGTTCTCGGTCTCTTCCAGTTACTTACTGCTTCTATCTTGCTGGGATCTACCATAACACCATCCTTGGAGATGATGTGACCTAGAAAGGCTACCTGGTCTAGCCAAAATTCACATTTCGTGAATTTGGCGTATAGCTGGTTCTGCTGAAGGATCTACAAAACTGTCTTCAGATGCTCTGCATGATCCTCCTGAGTGCCTGAATAGATAAGAATGTCATCGATAAACACAATGACAAACTTGTCTAAGTATTCTCTGAATACTCTGTTCATGAGGTCCATGAAAGTAGCTGGAGCATTTGTCACGCCGAAAGGCATGACTACGAACTCATAATGTCCGTATCTGGTCCTGAAAGCTGTTTTAGGTATATCACCTTCCTTGACTCTAGCTTGGTGATATCCTGATCTGAGGTCAATTTTAGAGAACACTGTGGCTCCCTTTAGCTGGTCAAACAGGTCATCTATCCTGGGGAGAGGGTACCTGTTTTTAATTGTGACCTGGTTCAAGGCACGGTAGTCTATGCATAGGCGCATGCTTCCATCCTTCTTCTTCACGAACAACACAGGTGCTCCCCATGGTGAGTGACTAGGGCGTATGAAACCCTTGTCTAGAAGCTCCTGTAATTGCTCCTGAAGTTCCTTCAGTTCAGCTGGAGCCATGCGGTACGGTGCCTTGGAAATTGGATTTGTGCCGGGAATGAGCTCTATCTCAAATTCAATCTCCCTGTCTGGTGCTAAGCCTGGTAGCTCTTCAGGGAAGACTGCTGGGTAGTCACACACGACTCGAACCTCTGATAGCTGTTGGTTCTTGTCCTGGCTAGTGCTGACTACATTTGTTAAAAATCCCATGCATCCTGAATCCAATAGCTGCTGTGCTTTCAATGCTGAGAGAAACTTTCTGGCTTTTCTCTTTGGTTTTCCTATGAACTCAAACTGTACTCCTGCTTCAGGTTGGAATATGACCTTCTGTTTACGGCACTCTATAGAAGCGCCGTATCTGATCAGAAAATCCATTCCAAAGATGACATCATAGTCAGTCATTTCTAGCACTATCAGATCACCAAAAAGTTCTCTGTCTGCTATAATGACTGGCACTGCTCTGAGCCAGTGTGTAGATGCCATAATGTCTCCTGAGGGTAGTGTTGTCAGAAACTGACTATTGAGTACTTCTGGAGGTGTTGCTAATTTTTCGGCAAACGCCCTGGATACATAAGAGTGGGTTGCCCCGGTATCGAATAAGACAGTTGCATCATGCTGTAAAATACTGATCTGACCTGTGACAACTGTCGAGGCATTTGCTACGTCCTCTCTGGTCAGTGAGAAAATCTTGGCATTCGTGGTAGCTGTGGGGGCTTCTAATCTGCCCTGACTGATCTGTTGACCATCTAAGGCAGCATACATCTGGTGTAGCTACGCTGGCTGAGCTCCATACTGTATTGGCTGAGGCTGAGGAAGACTGTTCTTGTTCGGGCACTGCTTAGCCATGTGCCCTTCCTGTCCACATTCAAAACAACCCCGCGTACCCTTGCGGCAAACTCCTGGATGATGTTTCCCACAAGTAGTACACTTGGGATGTCTGGAATGTTTTCCAGCTGGTCCTCCTTTTGGGTCACTGCTTGCCTTACGTTTCCCCTTCCAGTTGGAGCTATGTCCCTGTTGTTTCTGCTGAGTACCTGAGCCCACTTGCCCCTTGGGCTCTGTGAAAACCTGCTTCTGCTGGATGATGCTGTGCTGATAGTGCTCGGTGATCAGAGCACTACTCACTAGCTCCTCTGTGGTTTGTGGCCTATGAACGCCACCAGCCACATTCATTGCGATCTCTGGTCTGAGCATCTTCAGCATCAACCGTACTCGTTCCTTCTCTGTGCTGACTAGTTCTGGACACAGACGGGCCAACCTGTTGAATTTCTTCACGGCTTCCTGAACTGATAAGTTGCCCTGACGAAATTCTGTAAACTCGTCATAGTGTCGGTTCGTGACTTGCATGTGAAAGAATTCCTCGAAGAATTCTTTCTCGAAGTTGGCCCATGTCATCTGGTTTACTGGCCACTTCGATTTAATCCGCTCCCACCACATGCGTGCGTCTCCTGTTAAACAGAAGGAGGCACACTTCACCTTTTCGTGCTCTGGCCAGTCTAGAAGCTCCATCGTGCTTTCCAGTGTTTTAAACCATGCCTGAGCATCCCATGGTTCGCTGGTGCCTGAGAAGTTCTCGGGTATTCTCTGCCACTGGATAAGGTAAGCTTCTCTCTTAGCCCCTGCTACTGGGACTGGTACTGCAGGCTGAGCTGGTACAACCTCTGTGATTACTGGAGTCGTGAGGTTCGATGCTGGAGTGACTGGGGGAGTAGTCTGCTGGTTAGCCTTTAAGGAGGCTATCTCCTAGCTACTAGTGCTGTAAGGTCTGGGGGAGGCACTGAACTGCCTGCCTCATGCTGGGGCTCAGTCGCTGCTGCTTTCTTAGCTGGACGTCCTCGTACCATTTTCTAAATAGCAGAGAACACATATATATAACTAGGCTATCATGTTATAGTTAACTACTGGTAACATGTTAAATACTATCACTGTAAACATGAATTAATTAACTACCAACATGCGAGCAAACATGAAAGTACATATAACTGATATGAAAGCTGAAAACAAAACTGAGTGAGAGATGTTCTTACTTGGAAGCTGCAGGAACAATGCTGATGTGTGTGTAGGAAGTATGGAACACGGCTCTGATACCACTCTGTAACGACCCAACTCCTGGGTACTAAGCTGTGAGCCGGATCGCTACATTAACTACTGAAACTGCTGTGCCGTACTGTGCAGAAAACTGGGTAAAATAAAATTTCTCTAACTGACTCTATTAAATTGACAATTGGTACACTCATGCTGTTATAAGGAAGGGTTCAAGACCTTTCCGGTAGGAGTATATGTGCTAAGGAGGATACTTGACCTCCCATCTGAGCTAGAACTCAAAGCTATCTTCCCAGCTAGCTGTTGTTCGATCCACGGACCGATCAAACTTGCCGTGATTACGTGCCTGGATCGGTCTACGGACCGATCCGAGATCGGATCGGCAAGACCGATCAGGTGTGCGGATCGGTCTGCAGACCGATCCGTGCACCGGGGCGCCGAGATGCCTACCTTTCGATCTTGGATCGGTCGGTGACCGATCCGAGCACTGAAATCTTCTCCGAGGCTCTCGTATCGGTGGATCGGTCGGTGACCGATCCGAGAGGATCTGATAGCATTCTCAGGATCGGTCGGTGGCCGATCCGATGGACCAGACCACGATCGGTGCGGGACCGATCGATGTCTGATTCACTCGAGAGTTCTGATTTCAGCACTTTGGCGTGCCAAAACATCACACAACAGTTCTAAAACAATGGAGATACATTCTAGCATGTAATTACTAATGTTCTAAACATGATAAACTAAACAAGACATAGTTACTAAGCTAGAACAATTAGTAACAAGACTAAGTATGAAACTAAACATGTTAAGTGCTAAAACTGAAATAAAAGCGTATAGATCCCAAGGATCTTTATTCCAGACCCCTTGCACACACACATCATCGTAGCATCGTCCTCCAGCCTCCGCTAGTCCACTTTTCTTTTACCGGTATCTGCAGTATAAGAAAAATAGTATCTGTAAGCCAATAAGCTTAGTAAGGAACCATCTACCTCACAAAAACATGCAACGATGCAATTATGTTTTTAAAACATGCTGTTTGAAACCTAAACTGAGCATGCAAGCATGGCATGGCATGGTATCATACAAAGCATGGCATGACATATAAACTGAACCTGAAATTGAACTAGTCATGCTTATATCTAAATTTGTATACGAACTCAAATCATGTAAACTGAACCTGACTGAACTGAATGCTAAATTAGTGTTCTCATCACTGGTTTCAAATTTGAAAACTATACATATAATAGATGAAAATACTAAACTTGCTGTTGGGCCCTGGCAACTGTACTTACTGTGCGCGCATCCCTACGAGACCCGGGATTGCAAGTTCCGAATCCAGCAGGGTTACTAGGTTATCTGAACCTAGGGATGACTGTGGGAGTCCAGCCCATGGATATCTGATCCAAGTACAGTGCCAACTGAATAAAAGTAAAATACTGAATACTGTTTTATCTTACTTTGCTGTTCTAGGTTATCTGAACCTAGAGCTAGGTTATCTGAACCTAGAGGCTACTGTGGGAGCCCACCCAATGGATATCTGATCCATTTGCTGTAATATCTGATAATAAACTGAGTAAAAATGTTCTAATTCATTTTACATGCTGTTAGGACTCCTATTGGTGCATCCTTCGGAACTGAGCATTCTACCGAACGCTTGGTGTGCACTAAAAGCACACCCTAAACCGAAAACTGTGAAATTACTGAACTAATGCCAAAACTAACAAGCGAGAGCAATTATACTGCAGGTGAGGGGTTTCTTACCTCAATCGCAAGGTTTTCTTACGATTTATTCGCTAGGTTTTTCTGAAAAAATTGCTCCGTTCGACGAACCGCTTACGTCCTTGCGTTCCTCTCGCGGAGAAGAACCGACTTCGTACAGGTGTTGTCGCTAGAAAGTGAACACACGATCCTAGGGAAGGGACCCTAGGTTTCCCTTGCTTTGTTTTGCTGCGCCGAGAGAAAGAAACGGGAGAGGGAGAGGGTCTCGGTGAGGGTTTGGAGAAGGTCACGAACCAATTAGAAATAAACCAACCCACTTAAACCTCCTATTTATATCATGTGGTAATTCCGGTCTAACTCTAATATAAATATAAATGTTTCTCCTTTCTCTCAGCACGGCCCTGCTGGGTTCACTGGTTACTAACATTATCCCTTAAACCATAGGTCTCGGGTTCAACTCCTGCTTAGGCCGTTTTCGTAATATAAATGTTTCTCCTTTCTCTCAGCACGGCCCTGCTGGGTTCACTGGTTACTAACATTATCCCTTAAACCATAGGTCTCGGGTTCGACTCCCGCTTAGGCCGTTTTCGTTCCCAATTCTTTTTGCTACTTCCGATACTCGTAAAATTCTGGAAAAATATCTAAAAATTCCATAAAAATCATAGAATAATTCTAAAATAAATTCGGGAATTTTTCGGGCTTTACACGCCCTCCTCCCGAAAGGCACGAGGGCGCCTTCAATACCATTGAAGGTGCCTTTAGCAGCTGCTACCGAGCTCCAAACTTCTCCCTTGGTTCTTCCACCGCTCTGCTCGGTTGGGTGATTTCAACCATACGGAATAAGGCTCACCCGAACTTATTTTTTGAGCTTCTCCTCGAGCAGGCTTCCTCCCCGGCTTCTCATCCCTTGAATATCATGCACGTCCTTCTCATCCACCGATGTACTCTTCCACGGCATCTCATCCCTCGGACGCACCATCAGCTTGTTGGTTAGTCCTAGGAAAATCGTACCGGCTCCACTGTACAAAAATTTTGTACAAGTGTCGAACCTTTCCTTAAATAACCTATTGTGTTCTTTAAAAGTTAAATTAGGAATCGCAGATGGAATTAACATCATTGATTCCAAATTTAACTAATCTGTTCTTAATATTTTAGATTTGAATCGCAAGCGGAACTTAACATTATTGATTCAAATCCAACTAAGTTATTAATTCCATAACTATTAATTTCCAAAATTGGCTTCCGGAACTGCATGGTGAGGCACATGGCCTTCTTGGATACGGGAGCAACCACCACCGCCTAGGCAAAGCCTTTTAAGGAAAGCTAATATTTATTTCCTTAAATAACTCTAGGTTAACCAAAAAAAACAATCGAATCACAAATTCGAAAAAGAAGAAAACACAAACTCAAAAAAAAACTATTTCAAAAACTCTAGAATCATATGCCTCTTGTGTTTGGTATTTCCAAAAATAACAATACAAAGAAAACTAGTATGATACGGAAAACAATTACTAGTTATACCTTTCTTTGTAAGCAAAAATAACCTCTTGATTTTCTACCGTATTCCTCTTCTAACCTCAGACGTTGTGTGGGCAACGATCTTCCGAGACGAGAACCACCAAGCACCTTCTTCTTCTTTGCAAGGTTCGGCCACCACCACCAAGCTCCAAAGGATGCAAGAACGAAACCTCCTTTCTCTCCTTTTCTCCAAGCTAGATCCGGCCACTACAAGGACTCCAAGAGAACAAGATAGTTCGGCCACAAGAAGGAGAAGAGAGAAGAGGAAGAGGCCGACCACCACACCAAGGAAGTGAGGGAGGAAAAGAATAATAGAGTCGTCCCCCTTGGAGGCACCTCTACCTCCTCTTTTATATTCCTTGGTCTTGGCAAATAAGAAAATTTAATTAAAAACTTCCTTAATTCTTTTGCCATGAAAAAGAAAAATTAATTTATTAAAAATCAATTTCCTTATTTCAATAATATTGGCCGGCCACTTATTTCCCCAAAACAAGGAGAGTTTTAAATAAACAAGAATTAAAACTTCCTAATTTGTTTCCAGAAATTTATAAAAATTTCTCCAATAATTTTATCCCTTCATGATTGGATAGTAAAAGGAAATTTTATAAATTAAAATCTTTCTTTTAAACATGTGGATGATTTCCAAAAGGAAAGTTATCTCTAAAAATTAAAATCTCCTTTCAATCTATAAATAAGGAAAGATATCAAATCTTTTCTTAATCTTTTGTAGAAACTTATAAAAGAGAATATTTAATTTTTAAACTCTCTTTTAAACATGAACATGGTTAAAAAGGAAAGTTTTTTTCAAAATTAAAATCTACCTTTCAATCTACAAATAAGGAAAGATTTCAAATCCTTTCTTAATCTTTTGTAGAAAGCTATAAAAGGAAAGATTTAAATTTTAAACTCACTTTTAAAACCATGGAATCCACATAAGAAAAATTTATAAATAAAATCCTTTTTAATATGATGTGGCCGGCCACCTAAGCTTGGGCTCCAAGCTATTGGCCGGCCACCTTAAGGCTCAACCTTTAGGCTTGGCCGACCCTAAGCTTGAGCTTCAAGCTTGGCTTGGCCGACCCCTATTGGTTGGGTAAAAAGGTGGGTATGTGGTGGGTATAAATCTCTATATACAAGAGGCTACGATAGGGACCGAGAGGAGGAATTGGTTTTGGTCTCCCGATGAAATTAAGCATCCCGTGTTCGCCCCGAACACATAACTTAATTTCATCAATAATAATTCATTCCACTAAAGAACTATTATTGAACTACCGCACCAATCCCAAATTACATTTTGGGCTCCTTCTTATTATGAGTGTGTTAGTCTCCCTATGTTTAAGATGTCGAATGTCCACTAATTAAGTGAGTTACTGACAACTCATTTAATTAATATCTTAGTCCAAGAGTAGTACCACTCAACCTTATCGTCATGTCGGACTAAGTCCACCTGCAGGGTTTAACATGACAATCCTTATGAGCTCCTCTTGGGGACATTATCAACCTAGATCACTAGGACACAGTTTTCTTCTATAATCAACAATCACACACTATAAGTGATATCATTTCCCAACTTATCGGGCTTATTGATTTATCGAACTAAATCTCACCCATTGATAAATTAAAGAAATAAATATCAAATATATGTGCTTGTTATTATATTAGGATTAAGAGCACACACTTCCATAATAACTGAGGTCTTTGTTCCTTTATAAATTCAGTATAAAAGAAATGACCCCTAAATGGTCATGCTCAATACACTCTAAGTGTACTAGTGTAATTGTATAGTTAAGATAAACTAACACCTAATTACACTATGACCTTCCAATGATTTGTTCCTTTCCATCTTGGTCGTGAGCTACTATTTTTAATTTATAAAGAACCGATAACATGATCTTCTGTGTGTGACACCACAAACTATGTTATCTACAATATAAATTAATTGAACATCTACATTTGGTATATATAAATGTAGACACTTGACCAATGTGATTCTTATAAATGTTTATACAAAAGCTAGGCTTTTAGTATACACTCCAACAATCTCCCACTTATACTAAAAGACTATGTTGCCATAAATGCTGTCATACATCTGATTCCCATCCATTCAACATGCCCATCAAAAGCTCTTGCCTTAAGGGCCTTAGTGAAAGGATCTATAGGTCATCATTTGATGCAATCTAGGCGGCAACAACTTCTCCTCGTTTATACAATTTCTCGTATTGGGTGGTACTTGCGCTCTATTGTGTTTACTTGCCTTATGGACTCATGGTTTCTTCGAGTTTGTTACTGCACCAATATTATTGTAATAATCTTTGGACAACCCAGAAATCATATCTAAGTCCATCTTTAGGTTATTGAGTCATTCAACTTCTATGGCTGCCTCTGAGGCTGCCACATACTCAACTTCCATAATGGAGTCTGAAAAGCACCTATGCTTAACACTCCTCCATAGTTATGGCTTTACCTCCTAAAGTAAACACAAAAACCCCGAGGTCGACTTACTATTGTCCCTATCTGCTTGGATGGCAAAATCCGTGCAACCCACAGGGACCAAATTATCTGCCTTGTAAGCTAGCATATAATCTTTAGTACCTCTAAGGTACTTTAATATATGCTTTACCGCAGTCCAATATCCTCGTCCAGGGTTACTTAGATATCTACTAACCATGCCCACGGCAAAACAGGTATCCAGTCTCGTACACAGCATTGCATATAGTTAGGCTTCCCACAGCAGAAGCATAAGGAACTGCCTTCATATCCTTTATCTCCTTTGATGTCTTCAGAGACATCTCTTTAGATAAAGTTACTCCATACCTAAAAGGTAAGAAACCTTTCTTGGAGTTCTTCATGCTAACGAGCAAGGATTCTATGAAGCTCGGGATAAGCACAACATTCTTTTCTTGCGATCCCTTATGCCTTTGATCCCAAGATTGTGTGCACATTCTCCTAAGTTCTTCATATCGAATTGTTTGGAGAACCATACCCTTACTTCTGACAACACTTTGATATTGTTTCCAACTACCAAAAATGTTATCTACGTATAGTACAAGAAATACCACCATATTTCCATCACACTTCTTGTATACACAAGACTCATTCGGTTATTAAATAAATCCATAGGTCCGGATTACTTTATTAAACCGAATGTTCCAAGACCTAGAAGCTTTACTTCAGTCCATAGACTGATTGAGCTTACACACAAGATACTCTTTGCTCTTTGCAATGAACCCTTCTGGTTGCTATATATGGATGTTTTCTTCAAGACTTCCATTGAGGAAAGCTGTCTTGACATCCACTTACCAAATAGATAAAAGAATTCGGATAGACTTAAGCATGACTACCGGCGAAAAGGTTTCCTTTTTCAACAAGCTTTGCTTTGAAAGTTTCCACCTTCCTGTCTATCCCTCTTTTCCTATTGTAGACCTATTTACACCAAATAGCTTTTACACCATTTGGTGGTTCTATAAACTCCCAGATTTTATTAGAATACATATATTCTAATTTTGTATTCATTGCTCTTTACAAAGATGTTATATCTTTATCTTGGAGCGCTTCGTCATATGTTCGGGAATTAGGTTCATGTTTACCAAGGATCTAGACCAAGGCTTTCCTAAAACATGAATCTTTCTGGTTGCCTAACAACCCTCCCACTACGACGAGGCACTATCTTCAATGTGTATCATTTGTGATACATGTTGCAGTTGCTTGTGATATTTCATCTTGTATAGTTGGTACTAGATTAGACGTGTCCTTTATTATTTTCTTAAGAACAAATTTACTTATGGGCTTGTGGTTCATTATATAGTCCTCTTCTAAAAATCGGTCATTGATGCTAACAATGACCTTCTGATTTTTAAGACTATAAACCTTCTTTCGTTTATCTAGGATAACCCACAAACAAGTGAACTCCTATCCAACTTATTATTGTCTCTCTTTAACATATGTGCTGGACTACCCGAATCCGAATATGCTTCAAAATAGGTTTACACCTATTCAGCAATTCTATATGAGTAGAGAGTTCTGACTTGGAAGGTACTATGTTCACTTTCGTTTTCAGAGTATATCCTTAAAACGAATTTGATAATTTTCTGAATAACTCATCATCTATCTAATTATTCTATAAGAGTCCTATACCTTCTTTCTACTACACCATTCTGTTGGGGTGTACCAGGTGCAGTTAGTTGGGATTGAATCCCTACTTTTGATAAGTGACTCCTAAATTGTCCCAAGAGGTACTTGCCACTACGATCTTACCATAGTGACTTGATACTTTTACTTTAACGTTTCTCCACATCAGCCTTGTACTCTTTGAACTAATCAAAGCACTTAGTCTTGCGGCATATCAAGTAAATGTATTTGTATCTTGAATAGTTGTCTATAAAATAGATGAAATATTCAATACTACCTCTTGTCTGCATAGTCATAGGATCACACAAATCATAATGAACCAATTCAAACATATTTTTGGCTCCATACCCCTTAGACTTAAAAGCTTCTTGGTTATTTTTCCTTCTAAGTAAGACTCGCAGGTTGGAAAGATTTCCACTACCAATGAACCCAAGAGTTCATTGATTATTATCCTTTGAATCCTACTCAAGTAATATAACCTAGCCTTAGATACCAAAAATATGATTGGTTCATTTTCGAAGGTTACTTTCTCTTAAAGTTAGAAAATTAATCTCTATTTATTGCATCGTGGGAGTTATTGGATTATAAATTGTCAACCAACATACCAGAACAGATAACTTCCCTATTTTCTTAATAGCAAGTTTGTTATCAAAATAGACAGAATATCTATTCTTTAATAGTTTAGAAACTGAAATCAGGTTCTTTCTAAACTTAGTACGTAAAGACAATTTATTATAATCCATATTTTATTCCTATAAAAGGATAAACATCTCCCACTGCAACAGCTGCTACTTTTACAACAGTGCCCATGTGGACGGTGATTTATATAGTTGTCGGATTTTCTAGAACCCCTGCAATGAATTGCAGACATAATCAGTGGTTCTTGTATCTACACACCAGGTACCGGTAGATAACACCACTAAATATGTTTCAACAACTAATAAAATACACTGTTATTGTTTTCAGTTCTGAGAGGACAGTCTACCTTAATGTCCAAGTTTTCCAATCATTACAATTGGGACTACTAAGTCTATTCTATAGTATAACAACTAGGGGATTGACTAACATTTGAAATCCTTAGAATCACAAAAATATTTGGTCAAGACCAACATCTCAAAATCCCCTTGAATTTTGTATGTCACGTTAGTGTGGACGTATACAAATTCTAAAAAGAGATTTCATCCATTAATTTTATTATCTCGTCAACCTATGACAAATAAAATTAATAGTTGGTCTGTCTTTGATCAAATATTTGGTCAAGACTCTAAATTTAAAATAATATTGATCCCTCAAACAATACTATTTAAATTTACCAAAACCTCAAAACACCGTGAATTTTGCATGCCACGTTAGTGTGGACGTATACAAAATCAACATTTGTAAGAGGAGAGTTTTACCCATTGACTATCTTGTCAATATAACTTTTTGACAAATAAAATTACCTCAAACACCATGAATCATGTATGCCACGTTAGTATGGACGTATACAAATTCAAACATTTGTAAGAGGGGTTTATTAATTTTATTATCTTGCCAATCTAGTTTTATGACAAATCAATAGTTGGTTTCCCTTTGGTCACACAAGTGATAGTAGTGACTCCGTTGGGGAGGATACTATTAAATGTGTCTAAGTGTATACCATTACTTGATACTAAGTCCATTAAATAGAATTGTGCCGCTTCAGATGGAGAAGATCACACACATCCTAAATAACTTCCTATAACCATCCATTAAGGAAGTTTGATATAGTGATCCGCAAACAAACTTATCCGTTGTGGAGGGAGGCACTCAGAGCCAGCACGCAAGCTTGTTGCATCACTTACAAACCAGTAATGGAGACCATGGGATTAATATACTAATCCCTCTCCCACTTAGCTATTTAAGGTGAGGAATTTTAACCTAATCTAGCATTCATCACATGCACACACACATCACAGTAAATAAAGCAATAAATATGAAAATTAATTTTTCAACTATTATGGCTTCTTCCCTCACTATCCTCCGTGTGTTTCAACCCTAGCTGCTGCCATCTTTAGCCACCGCCATCAGGTCGAGTCGTCGCATCAATCTTGCTTCTTATTTCGCTGCGCCTCTGGTGCTCCAAAAGTACCACGCCTCGCAAGCATCCGATCCGCGACAAATATAGAATTTTACATATATCGATCCTATATTCCATAAAGGAATGTACATGTATTCTAGATCGAACGAAAATGTAAAAACCTAATAACTAATACATCTCCTGCTGTATTTAATTACATATAATCATGCACACACAATTAAATGCCCTTGACATGTCCAAGGGTCCAATCACACACAATAAAAATATGTCATAATAGTTGGAGCCTGCAACCACAAAGTTAGCACATCCTACTATTATCCTGCCTAAATTATGTATGACATGTGCACAACCTAATTTGAAAACCAAACACAGAGGCAAACCCTAGCTCTGATACCAATTGTTGGTTAGTCTTAGGAAAATATTACCGGCTCCACTGTACAAAAATTTTGTACAAGTGTTGAACCTTTCCTTAAATAACCTATTGTGTTCTTTAGAAGTTAAATTAGGAATCACAGACGGAATTAACATCATTGATTCCAAATTTAACTTATCTGTTCTTAATGGTTTAGATTTGAATCGCAAGCGGAACTTAACACTATTGATTCAAATCCAACTAAGATATTAATTCCAAAAATATTAATTTCCAAAATTGGCTTCCAGGGCTGCATGGCGAGGCACATGGCCATCTTGGATATGGGAGCAACCACCACCGCCTAAGCAAAGCCTTTTAAGGAAAGCTAATATTTATTTCCTTAAATAACTCTAGGTTAACCAAAAAGAACAATCGAATCACAAATTCGAAAAAGAAGAAAACACAAACTCGAAAAAAAAACTATTTCAAAAACTCTAGAATCATATGCCTCTTGTGTTTGGTATTTCCAAAAATAACAATACAAAGAAAACTAGTATGATGCGGAAAACAATTACTAGTTATACCTTTCTTTGTAAGCAAAAATAACCTCTTGATCTTCTACCATATTCCTCTTCTAACCTCGGATGTTGTGTGGGCAACGATCTTCCGAGACGAGAACCACCAAGCACCTTCTTCTTCTTTGCAAGGTTCGGCCACCACAAGACTCCAAGAGAGGATGAGGTTCGGCCACCACCACCAAGCTCCAAAGGATGCAAGTACGAAACCTCCTTTCTCTCCTTTTCTCCAATCTAGATCCGGCCACCACAAGGACTCCAAGAGAACAAGATAGTTCGGCCACAAGAAGGAGAAGAGAGAAGAGGAAGAGGCCAACCACCACACCAAGGAAGAGAGGGAGGAAAAGAATAATAGAGTCGTCCCCCTTGGAGGCACCTCTACCTCCTCTTTTATATTCCTTGGTCTTGGCAAATAAGAAAATTTAATTAAAAACTTCCTTAATTCTTTTGCCATGAAAAAGAAAAATTAATTTATTAAAAATCAATTTCCTTATTTCAATAATATTGGTCGGCCACTTATTTCCCCAAAACAAGGAGAGTTTTAATTAAACAAGAATTAAAACTTCCTAATTTGTTTCCAGAAATTTATAAAAATTTCTCCAATAATTTTATCCCTTCATGATTGGTTAGTAAAAGGAAATTTTATAAATTAAAATCTTTCTTTTAAACATGTGGATGATTTCCAAAAGGAAAGTTATCTCTAAAAATTAAAATCTCCTTTCAATTTACAAATAAGGAAAGATATCAAATCTTTTCTTAATCTTTTGTAGAAACTTATAAAAGAGAATATTTAATTTTTAAACTCTCTTTTAAATCATGAACATGGTTAAAAGGAAAGTTTTTCTCAAAATTAAAATCTACCTTTCAAACTATAAATAAGGAAAGATTTCAAATCCTTTCTTAATCTTTTGTAGAAAGCTATAAAAGGAAAGATTTAAATTTTAAACTCTCTTTTAAAACCATGGAATCCACATAAAAAAAATTTATAAATAAAATCCTTTTTAATATGATGTGGCCGACCACCTAAGCTTGGGCTCCAAGCTATTGGCCGGCCACCTTAAGGCTCAACCTTTAGGCTTGGCCGGCCCTAAGCTTGAGCTTCAAGCTTGGCTTGGCCGACCACTATTGGTTGGGTAAGAAGGTGGGTATGTGGTGGGTATAAATCTCTATATACAAGAGGCTACGATAGGGACCGAGAGGAGGAATTGATTTTGGTCTCCCGATGAAATTAAGCATCCCGTGTTCGCCCCGAACACATAACTTAATTTCATCAATAATAATTCATTCCACTAAAGAACTATTATTGAACTACCGCACCAATCCCAAATTACATTTTGGGCTCCTTCTTATTATGAGTGTGTTAGTCTCCCTATGTTTAAGATGTCGAATGTCCACTAATTAAGTGAGTTACTGACAACTCATTTAATTAATATCTTAGTCCAAGAATAGTACCACTCAACCTTATCGTCATGTCGGACTAAGTCCACCTGCAGGGTTTAACATGACAATCCTTATGAGCTCCTCTTGGGGACATTATCAACCTAGATCACTAGGACACAGTTTTCTTCTATAATCAACAATCACACACTATAAGTGATATCATTTCCCAACTTATCGGGCTTATTGATTTATCGAACTAAATCTCACCCATTGATAAATTAAAGAAATAAATATCAAATATATGTGCTTGTTATTATATTAGGATTAAGAGCACACACTTCCATAATAACTGAGGTCTTTGTTCCTTTATAAAGTCAGTATAAAAGAAACGACCCCTAAATGGTCCTGCTCAATACACTCTAAGTGTACTAGTGTAATTGTGTAGTTAAGATAAACTAATACCTAATTACACTACGACCTTCCAATGGTTTGTTCCTTTCCATCTTGGTCGTGAGCTACTGTTTTTAATTTATAAAGAATCGATAACACGATCTTCTGTGTGTGACACCACACACTATGTTATCTACAATATAAATTAATTGAACATCTACATTTGGTATATATAAATGTAGACACTTGACCAATGTGATTCTTATAAATGTTTATACAAAAGCTAGGCTTTTAGTATACACTCCAACACGGCTCTCTCCCATGTTGTTCTTCTCGCTATCTACGTCTTCCATTTGACTTCTTGTGTTCCTAAGCTCCTACACACTTAGACATAAAGATCAAATACAGCAAGACCTAACTAAACTTGGTTAACCACATCAAAACTATCCTGGGGTTCTAACTTTACCCTAATTCCATATTCAGTTTGTAATAAGCTTGGCCTCAAAAACTTTAAACTAATTACTATGGAACTTTAGTTAGCTAACCATTCTTGTAGATACCTTATGGGTATCATTAAAGATGTGCCGGTAGAGGTGGGTAGTTACATCATATCCACTAGTTTTGTTATTTTAGACATGGAGGAGGATCCTAAGATTCTAATAATTCTGGGAAGACCTTCTCTTATAACTACCAGAGTTATTATTGATGTGAAAAATCATAAGCTATTTTTGGTTATTGGTAAGGAAATGTTAAATTTTGATTTATCTGAACCTCCTAACAATGTCTCTTCCTTTTTAAACAATTAAGCGGGTGGATTCTCACAAAATTGTGGAATGGAACTTCCATTCTAATGGAAGGTCATCGGATGCAGTACATGATCCAGCAATAATTAGGAGAAGGCCCCCAACAAAGAACAAGAAGTCATTTTCCCTACAAGGGAAAGAATGAAGGAAGAGACAGTAGCACCAACATAAGGAGGGAAAGTCATGCCTCTATAGGTATAATCTATGTCAATAGAGATGGGTCAAGCTAAAGACCTAAAACAAGCGCTTCTTGAGAGGCAACCCAAGTAGTTTTTTAGTTAGTTCAGTTTATAATTTCTTTTCTCATTTAGTGTATTTAAGTGTTTCTTAATTTTATTTTTAGGTTGTGAGCAGCCTCCACAAGCTGACCTTGATCATCTCATGGGCATGGAGGCGTCAACAATGTCAAAAAGGAGAAAACTCTACCCTTATACACCCTACAGAGTCAGCCGTGAGACCTCACACAACCGTGTGAAGATAGCAGAGAAGGAAAAGAAAAAGGCCATGTGATTTTATATAGCATTGTGAATCCAGCTGAGAGGAAAAAGAAGGTGGCCGTGTGGACACACACGGCCGTGTAAAGTGTTGGTGTAGGGCGCACCGGAATCGAACCTGAGTTTTGATGTTGTCAAAGGTTCAAGTTAAGTCTTGTTGTGATCTAACAAGTTACCTAAGTGTGCAACTTATTTACTTAACTGGAAAAGTCCTAGTTGGAGGCTAGGCAAGAAAGACTTAGCAGATCATAGAACCCAGGTGTAAAATCCAAGTGTGTCGAGAGGATTCGACACTTGGTAGAGAAGTTTGATAGGTTTGAAGGACCGTAGATCGAAGGAAAATCCTCGGTAGCCAATCCAAGGCTAAGCCATAATGTCCAAACATGTCTGGAGGACCATGTTTGGTAGGTAGGTTAAGGTAAGCAACTGGAGAAGCGATAGTGAGGTCGTGTTCCTAAAAGGAACAACCTAAGCCCATTGATCCAACTGAAGAAACTGGGAAAGTTTTCAAGTTGAGATCAAGACAGTTCTACTGTCTAATACTCTTCATGCATTAAATATAGTATTACTGTGCTAACCTTTATTTTGTAGGATTATATTGTCTAACACTATTTTGTAGATCCGACCTAATCGATCGACCGAACGTAGGGATCAGTCTATTGAACAAGCTTGACTTAGATCAAAGATCAGTTCAGACCAAAGCAGAGCATGTTCCAATCTAAGCTTGATTGGTCGATCGAAATAAAGGATCGGTCAACCGAACCCTGATGACTCAGCACAGATCAGATCGAGCCAAAGCAAAGAAGGAAGCCAGGCTGATCGGTCGACCGAACTAGAGAATAGGTCGAATGAAAGATCATCACATTCATGGGCAGTAAGTACGAATCTCGGTGAATAGGGAGGTTCTCTGTTCGGTCAACTGAACAAAGGGACCGATCGATCAAACCATTAAACATCATTAATGCTGAGGATCGGATCTCAGTGAAGAAGGAAGGGAGTGGGTTCAGTCGACTGAACGTTGGCAAATCTTATAAAAAGTGCTCGAGGTCCGAGGCTCAGCAATAAAGCAAGAAATCTATTTGAAGTTCATCTCTGTGTAAGTTGTTGTTCGTACTATGACTACTCATCTTCATAAGTAAGCTACTACTAAAAGAAGTGTCGACCGAGCTTCAACTTTTATATACTGTCGATATAATTATATTGCTTGCATTGTATTTAATTCAAGTAAGATAGTAGGCTATTACTATCTTACTCATTTACTTGTATGCACTACTTCTTTCCAAGGTTTTTGAAAATAAGAGTTTTAATGAATTGCCCAATGGTGCGATCAAGGATCGCGGGTCTTGGAGTAGGAGTCGACCTAGGTTCTGAACCAAGTAACCAAATGAGTCTTCTACTTTCCGTTGTATATTATGATTGTCTTTAAAACACGAAAAAAAGTTATTAAAGTGTGATATTCAACCCCCCCCCCTCCTCCTCCCTCTATCGTACTCTTTTGATCCTATAATTGGTATCAGAGTCTGGTGACTCTGAAATTACTTAACCATTTTTTGAGCAATTTTTAAAAAAATTTCTTGTTCTAAAAAGTTTTTTTTACTCTTAAGTAATACTTTTTATTCTTTATCCCGGACTACAAATCCTAAGACGGAATCTTGAAAATATTTTTGCCTTTATTTCTTTTATTGCAAGGATGTCAAATTCCTACCAAGAATGGTACACCATTGTCCACCCTTCACTGTTCAAAGGAGAAAATTTTAGCTACTGGAAGAATAGAATGGAGTGCTACCTCAAGTCCGACATCGAACTCTGGTTTGCTATACTCAAAGGATACACTCTGCTAATGGTAGATGGAAATCCGGTAGAACCAGAAGACTGGACACCTCCGATGATCAAGAAGGCACAACTAAATTTCAAAGCGATCAACACCATTCAATGTGGCCTAACAATGGAGGAGCTAAATCGAGTTGGACCCTACGAAGATGCAAAACAACTCTGGGACCATCTGGTAAAGCTACATGAAGGAACCGACAAATCTAAGGTAAACAAAAGAGATTTGTTATTAAATAACTTATTTAACATTTAAATGCTTCCTAGAGAGACGACCATGCAACTACACGCTCGGTTAAAAGATATTCTCAATGGCCTACATCTAATCGAACATAACTTGGAGAAATGTGACATGATAAGGTATGCATTAAATGCTTTCCCGAGAAACACCTTGTGGGCATCAATAATAGATGCATACAAGGTTTCAAGGGATCTTTCAATTCTTAAATTGGATGAATTATTTTACAAATTAGAATTGTATGAACAATCTAACCTGGGTCAAAAAGAGAAAGGTATTGCTTTCTATGTAGGATCAAGCAAAGAAACCAAGACCAGAACTAAAAAAGAACAAAAAAGTGAGTCTGGCTCAGACTCAATCAATGAAGAGGAGCTGGTCAACATGATCCAAAAGCTACTAATAAGAAAGAAGTTCAAAAGGAGTACCAAGAAGACACCAATCAATCAGATGCAGAATAAATCAGAAATGATTTGTTATGGATGCAATAAGAAGGGTCATTTCAAAAATAAATGCCCAAATTGGAAAGAAGAGAATCCAAAATCAACAAGAAGGAAGTGTTAGGATGAATACTAAAAGTCTAGCTTTTTGTATGAACATTTATTTAGAAATGAGAATCACATTGGTTAAATGTCTGCATTTAGTTAAATGCAGTTGTCCATTTAATTTATATTGTAGATAACATGGTGTGTGTTGTCATACAGAAGATAATGTTATCATTTCCTTATAAATGATAAATAGTAGCTCACAACCAAGATGGATTGGGACAAACCATTGGAATAGTTGTAGTGTAATTTGGTATTAGTTTATCTTGAATATAAAATTACATTAGTATAATATATGTGTATTGAGTAGGACCATTTGAGGCTGTTCTTTTTATACTGACTGCATAAAAGAACAAAATCTCTGTTATTATAGATGTGCGTACTCTTAATCCCGATATAATAACAAACACATATAATTAGTATTTATTTCTTTAATTTATCAAAGGGTGAGATTTATTTAGTTAAATTAATAGGCCTGATAAGTTGGAAATAATATTATTTATATGGTGTGTTGTTGATTATAAAAGAAAACTATGTCCTAGTTATCTAAGTTGATGATGTCCCCTTGAGGAGCTCATAAGGATTATCATGTAAACTCTGCAGGTGGACTTAGTCCGACATGATAATAAGGTTTAGTGGTACTACTCTTGGAACTATATGTTAATTAAGTGAGTTGTTAGTAACTCATTTAATTAACGGGCATACGATATCTTAAACACAGGGAGACTAACACACTCATGATAAGAAGGAGTCCATATTGTAATATGGGATTGGCGCGGTAATTCAATAATAACTCTTTAGTCGTATGAGTTATTATTGATGAACTTGAGCTGGGTGTTCGGGTCGAACACAGGAAGCACAAGTCCATTAGGAGGCCAAAACCAATTCCTCCTCTCGGTCCCTGTTGTAGCCTCTATAAAGCCTCACATTCACCCGTTTTAGTTTTACTTCCTACCCAAGAAAGGGGCCGGCCACATCCTTGCTTGGTACCCAAGCAAGGGGTCGGCCAAGCCTTGCTTCCTACCCAAGAAAGGGGTCGGCCAAGCCTTGCTTGGTGCCCAAGCAAGGGGCCAACCAAACCAAAAGAAAAAGAAAAAAAAAAGGGAAAAGGAAGAGAAAAGAAAAGAAAGAAAAAAAGGGAGATTTTTTCTTAACAGAATTAGAGATTTTTCTAAAAAAAATTACGTTGATTCTTTTCTAAAAATTTTCTAAAAAGAATTATATTAATTCTTTCCGAAGAAATTGTTCCAGAAAGAATTATGTTAATTCTTTCCTAGAGATTTTTCTAAAAAGAATTATGTTGATTCTTTCTTAGAAATTTTCTAAAAAGAATTATACTAATTCTTTCTTAAGAAATTTTTCTAAAAAGAATTATGTTAATTCTTTTCTAGAGATTTTTTCTAAACAAAAATTCTATTACTTTTTCTACTTTTTTATCTGGCACAAAGGGTTATAAAAGGAGAGGAGGTTGTACCACAATAATCAATCAATTAAGAATTGATAAGTTTTTCTCCACAACTAAAAACCCCCTTCTTTCCCTTAAGGTCGGCGCCCCATCCTTTTCTTCTTCCCTTTCTTCCCTCTAGGGCCGACCCCCCACTTCCTTTTCTTCTTCGCTTTCTTCCCTCTAGGGCCAGCACCCCATCTTCTTTTGGTGGCTGGATCTTGGAGGAAAAGAAAATGAAGAGACGAAACACCTTGGTGGCCGGCGGTTTGGAGGAGAAGAAGAAAAAGAAGGTGCCCCTCTTCTTTGCATCTTTTGGTGGTAGGCGGCTTGGAAACAAAAGAGGGTGCAGGTGGTTTTTATCTTGGTAGATCGTTGCCCACACGACTTCCAAGAAGATGAGAGGAATATGGCAGAAGATCAAGAGATCTTTGTCTATGAAGAAAGGTACAACTAGTTGTTTATTCTGCAGCGCAACTAGTTTTTGTTTTCTTTGTATGAATCCTGAAATACCAACACAAGAGGCTAGCGATTTCATGTTTTTGTTTTTGTGCTTCGACTTTGTGTTTCGATCTTGTGCTTTGATTAAGATCTCTGTAGTTAAACCTAAGGTTACTGTGAGAAGTTTAAATATTCAATTTCTTTGAAAGACTTTATCTAGGAAGTGGTGGATGATCCCATAACCAAGAAGTCCTAGTGCCTCGCCAATGACCTGGAAGCCAATCCTTGAAATAAATATTTAATCAACTTCTGTAATATAGTTTAACTTCAGAAGAACACAAGGGTTGAACTTGGAGTAAAAATGTTAAGTTTTGTTTCCAATCCAGGTTTAACTTTGAAGAACGGACTTGGAGTAAAAATGTTAAGTTTTATTTCCAATCCAAGTTTAACTTCTGAAGAGCACATGGATTGCTAGGAAAAGTTTTGTACTTATACAAAAAAATTTTGTACAGGAGAAACAGAATGGTATTCCAAGTAGCACCTAACAAGTGGTATCAGAGCTAGTTTTCTGCCTCTGTGTATTTAGTTTTCAGTTAAATTATGCATTTTTCATACATAAATTTAGGTAGGATAATAGTAGGATGTGCAAATAGATTAACTCTGTGGTTACAGGCATCCTAGTTCCAACTATTATGGCCCTATTGTGTTTGTGTGTGATTGGACCCTTGGGCATGTCGAGGGCATTTTATGTGTGCGCACAATTGTAATTATTAAATACAGCAGGAGCTGTATTAGTTTTAGGATTTTACATTCTGTTCGATCTAGATTACATGTACATTCCCTTATGGAATATAGGATCGATAAATGAAAATTTTTATTTTTATCACGGCTTGTATCCTTGCTATGTGTGGTGCTATTTTGAGGACCAGAGGTGCGACGGAGAAGGAAGCGAGATAGACGCGACGGCTTAATCCATTGGCAGCATACGCGACAGCATGATCCATTGGCAGCATATTGGAGGACAACATTGGTTGAGTTCATAATACTTAGAAATTTTATTTTCATATTTATTGCCTTTATATGCTGTTTTATGTATTGTGATGCTGTGATGTGTGATGTGATGTGCATGCATGATTAAAATTCCTCGATTTTAAATAACTAAGTGGGAGAGGAATTATTTAAATAAATTCCACGGTCTCCATTACTGGTTTGTAAGTGATGCATTCAAACTTGTGTGTTGGCTCTGAGTGCCTTCCTCTACATCGGATGAGTTTGTTTGCAGATTACTAGATCAAACTTTCTTTATGGATGATTATAGGAAATTATTTAAGTTTGTGTGATCTTCTCCATCTGAAGGGGCACAATCCTATTTAATGGACTAAGTATCAAGTAATGGTATACACTTAGACGCATTCAATAGTATCCTCCCCAACGGAGTCACTACTATTTTTTGCGTGACCAAAGAAAAACCAACTATTAATTTTATTTGTCATAAAGTTAGGATGACAAGATAATAAAATTAGTGGACAAAACCTCCTCTTACAAATATTTGAATTTGTATACGTCCACACTATCGTGACATACCAAATTCACGATGTTTTGAGGTGTTGGTGAATTTAAATTATATTGTTTGAGAGATCAATATTATTTTAAATTTTAAAGTTTTGACCAAATATTTTATGATTCTCAGGATTTCAAAATGGCTTTCAATTCTCTTGTTGTTATTTTAAAAGAAAACAAACTTGCTGGTCCCAATTATATTGATTGGAAACGAAACTTGGACATTGGCTTAACTGCTGAGGGATATAAGTTTATACTTTTTTGAGATCTGTCCTAACGAACCTAATAGCGATTCTAGTGAAGAGGAGATTGACAGGCATAGGAAATGGGTTAAAACAGATGAGATGGCGTGGTGTTACATTTTTGCATCTATGTCAAATATACTACAACATCAGCATCAGACCTTACCTACTGCCTATGTCATGATGTACAATCTCAAAGAACTCTTCAGACATGAGAATCGTGTTGCTAGGCAGGAGGCTATGAGAAACTTGATGACGACCACCATGACTGAGGGGACACCCGTAAGGGATCATATCCTCAGGATGATGGCTCATTTGAACGAAATGCAAATCCTTGGAGCTGAAATCGATAGGGAAACCTAGGTCGATATCATTCTCCAAACACTACCCAAGAGTTTTGAGCAGTTTCGCCTAAACTATAATATGAACAAAAGGACATATTTGTTGGCGGAACTTCTGACAAAACTTCAAGCATCAGAAGGGCTATTTCATCAAAGTTTTCAAATTCACATTGCTAAAAACGTTTCTACTTCTAAGCCAAAAGGCAGGAAGAAGAAAAAGAAACAAATTGGTTCAGCAAAGAAGGTGATTCGACCTCAAGGGACTGTACCGCAAGCAGGGGTGAAGAAGCCGAAGGTCAAGTGCTTCACATGCAAGCAGTCTGGACATTGGAAGGTGGACTGTCCTCACAAAAAGCAGAATAATAAAGGTATATCTTATTCATTAGTTGTTGGAACATGTTTAGCGGTGTTATCTACCAGTACCTAGTGTGTAGATACGAGAGCCACTGATCATGTCTGTAATTCATTGCAAGGGTTCCAGGAAACTCGACAACTACATGAAGGGGAGATCACCATCTACATGGGCAATGCTACGAGAGTGGTGATTGTTGCAGTGGGAGATGTTTATTTATCTTTTGATAGCAATAAAACATTGATTTTGAGAAATTATCTTTATGTGCCAAGTTTTAGAAAGAAATTGATTTCAGTTTCTAAACTATTTATGAATGGATATTCTATTTCTTTTGATGACAAAGTAGGTGCAAAGAAAAATAGTGTAGTTGTCTGTTCTGGTACGTTGGTTGATAATTTGTATACTCTAAATCTAATAACTCCCACGATACACTAATAGGAAATTTAAAAGAGAGAGATTTTAATCTTTCCCTTTTAGAATTACCAAATTCATTTTGGGGATATGCTCTGGAAACAGCAGTGTAAATTCTGAATCTGGTACCTTCTAAGTCAATACCCTCTACAACCACAGAATTATGGAATGGGCGTAAGCCTAGTTTGAAACACATTCAGATTTGGAGTAGTCTACCACATGTGCTAAAGGGAGATGCTGATAAGTTGAAATCACGTACAAAAGTTCACTTGTTTGTGGGTTATCCTAAAGGAACGAAAGGTGGTTTATTTTATAGTCCTAAAGATCAGAAGGTCATTGTCAACACCAATGCCCAATTTTTAGAAGAGGACTATGTGATAAACCACAAGCCCATGAGTAAAATTGTTCTTGAGTAAATAAGAGAAGACACGTCTACTTTAGTACCAACGGTACAAGATGAGATACCACAAGAAACTGCAACACGTGTCACAAATCATGCACAATTACAGGTAGTGTCTCATCGTAGTGGGAGGGTTGTTCGGCAACCTGATAGATTCATGTTTTTGGGAAAATCTTCGGACATGATCCCTGGTAAACATGAAGCTGATCCCTGGTAAAGATGCAGCATCTTGGCAAAATGCAATGAACTCTAAAATAGAATCTATGTATTCTAATCAGGTCTTGGAGCTTTTAAAACCACCAAATGGTGTAAAAGCCATTGGATGTAAATGGGTCTACAAAAGAAAAAGAGGGATAGACGAGAAGGTGGAAACCTTCAAAGCAAGGCTTATTGGAAAAGGGTATACTCAAAAAGAGGGAATCGATTATGAGGAAACCTTTTTGCCAGTAGTCATGCTCAAGTCTATCCAGATTATTTTATTTATTGCTTTTCATATGGATTATGAGGTTTGGCAAATGGATGTCAAGACAGCTTTCCTTAACAGAAGTCTTGAAGAAAACATCTATATGAAGCAACTAGAGGGATTCATTGCAAAGGACAAAGAGCATCTTGTATGTAAGCTGTAACGCCCGAAAATTCTCAAAAGACTTTTATAAATATCCTAGTATTTTTTTGAAATTTTAGGATATTTCTACAGATTTTTTAGAGTAGCGGAAGTAGCAAAAACAAATAGAAATGCAAAATAGTCTAAGCGGGAATTGAACCCGAGACCTAGCAAACTCTAAGCCTTATAGGGTGACTCTAGTAACCAAGTGAACCCGGCAGGGCCGTGCTGAAAGAAAAGGGAATCAATTATATTTATGTTAGAGTTGGGTCGGATAAACCACTTAATATAAATAGGAAATTATTAAGTGGAGAATTGTTTAACGACAATTCTTTTCTCCACAAACCCTTACACGCCGCCTCTCCCTTCTCTTCTTCTCTCGGCGCACCAAGCCAAAGGGGCTAGGGTTCCATCCCAAGGGCTATAGGAGCACTTTCCGGCGACAACCCCGGTACAAGGGCGCTCCCCTCCGTGAGAAGAACACATAGATGTAGGAGGATCATCGAGAAGATCGTCTTTCCGGAAAACCTAGCGATCGGATCGTAAGGAAAACTAGCACAGGATATAAGAAACCCCTCACCTGCAGTATAAGTAGATTTTTGTGTGTTTTATGCATTAGTTTAGGCATATGCAAAATTTTCAGTATGTAGGGTGTGAATTAGCGTACACCAAGTGTTTGCTTTAATGCTTAGCTCAGTAAAATGCCACAGTAGGCATTTCAATAGCTCAGTAAATGCAGTAGAAGCATTTAAAATAGCATATTAGACTTGTTCCAGCTTATATGGGACTACGGTCCAATGGGTGGGCTCCCACAGTCGCCTCTAGGTTCAGATAACCTAGTTCTAGGTTCAGATAACCTAGTAAGAGCAAGATAAGGTATATTAGATACAAATCAGTACTTTACTTTTCAGTGGCACTGTACTGGCTTCAGTTGACCTTGGATTGGGCTCCCATAGTCGTCCCTAGGTTTAGATAACCTAGTAACTCTAATAAATTCGGGACTTGCAACCCCGGGTTTAGTTAGAGATGCGCGCATAGCAAGTACAGTTGTCGGGCCCATCAGCAGCATGATTATGTATTTTCATCTATTTATGATATATAGTTTTCCAAAGCTTCACAATTTAGTTATGTGATTTCAGTTCAGGATTTATATCAGCTTAGCATTTATTTAGATAGCTGTTTTATCAGCTTAGTTCTATCTTGTTGATACCAAAAGATATTGCCATGATCAGCTTT
This sequence comes from Zingiber officinale, assembly GCF_018446385.1. Classification (NCBI taxonomy): domain Eukaryota; kingdom Viridiplantae; phylum Streptophyta; class Magnoliopsida; order Zingiberales; family Zingiberaceae; genus Zingiber; species Zingiber officinale. The sequence goes on along the minus strand of NC_056005.1, from coordinate 42,837,872 downwards.
TGCTTTCTATGTTTTGTATTCCAGAATGCCATGTTTTAGCATGTTCAGCACATTTTTTCCAATAGCATGTTTTCAGAATATAAATTGCATCGTATGCATGGTTTTGTGAGGTAGATGATTTCTTACTAAGCGTAAGCTTATAGATACTTCTTTCCCTTATACTGCAGATAAAGGTAAAGGAAAGATGGACTAGCGGAGGTTGAAGGTCAATGCAGTGAAGATGTGTGTGGATGGGAACTTGGAATAAAGATGTTTGGGATCTAGCAAACCTGCACCTAGTATTTCTGATTCTAGTTATTTTCCTACATTGTAGAATGTTTGGGTAGCATGAATTGTGTAGTATGCATTAAGTTTGATATTAGATAGCACCTTATGGGTAATGTTATGCCTAGTAGTTTGGTTTTATGCTTATAGAGTTGATACATGTGATTTGGGCACGAAACAGTGTTGAAATCAGATTCCTGGTACGAAATCAGAAACCCCAATCGATCAGCCGATCTATTGGAGGCTTCTCGATCGATCAGCTGATCGATTGACGAGTTTGTACCGTGAACAGTAAGCTCCGGGATCGATCCGCAGATCGATCTGGATGCATTCTATCGCGAACAGAAAGCCCTGGAATCGATCACTGGATCGATTGGAAAGTCTGGATCGACCAGTCGATTAATCGAGAATATCACCCCACGCACAGTAGCGCGCTGAATCGATCAATGGATCGATTAGTCAGGCCGGATCGATCCAGAATTTTGTCTGTGCACAGTAGCACGCTGAATCGATCAACGGATCGATCAGATGACTCCAATCAATCAGCCGATCGATTGGAGTGTCTGATTTCAACTGGAAGGGTCTCATTTCAGTCTTTTGATCAAATCAAAAGTTTGGGTTCCTTCCCTAGTGTATGCATGTCAATGGAAAGGTCTTTGAACCTAGTCTTACAGACCATAAGGGTCATTAGTAGAGGAAGATTTTAATTAGCACAGTTTTCCGCACCTTATATTTAGCACAGCATAATGTGACGGTCCGGCCTCGCAGCCTAGTTAGTAGGAGGTGGGTCGTTACAGAGTGGTATCACAGCAAGTTCCATACTTCCTACACACACATCAGCATTGAACCTGCAGCTTCCAAGTAAGAACATCTCTCACTTTACTTATGTTTCTTGTTTCATGTTTAGAGATAACTAAAGCATGTTTGTTTACGATAGTATTTAACATGATAATAGTAATTACGCAATTATGATTGTATTAGTTATGTATGTCCTCTATGTCTCTAGAAATGGCACGAGGACGCCCAGCTAGAAGGGCACCAGCCACTGAGCCCCAGCACGAGGCAGGCAGTTCAGCGCCTCCTCCAGACCTTACAGCAGTAGTGGCTCAGTTACAGCAGCAATTAGCTGAACAGCAACAGGAGATAGCCACTTTAAGGGCTAACCAGCATAACACTCCCACTGTCACTCCAGAGCCTAACTTGGCAACTCCAGTAGTGATAGAGGTTCCACCAGTCCAACCTGTGGTACCAGTGGCCCCAACAGCAGGGACACAGAGAGAAGCCTATCTGATCCAGTGGCAGAAAGTCAAGCCGGAGAATTTCTCAGGCACCAGTGAACCATGGGATGCTCAAGCCTTGTTCAAAACACTGGAGAGTACGATGGAGCTTCTGGACTGGCCAGAGCATGAGAAGGTGAAGTGCGCCTCTTTCTGTCTGACAGGAGATGCACGTATGTGGTGGGAGAAAGTTAAAGCGAAGCGCCCAGTGAGTCAGATGACATGGGCTGACTTCGAAAAGGAATTCTTCGAGAAGTTCTTTCACATGCGGGTCACAAACCGCCACTATGACGAGTTCACTGAGTTTCGTCAGGGCAACCTTTCAGTTGAGGAGGCTGTGAGGAAATTCAACAGACTGGCTCGTCTATGCCCAGAACTAGTCAGCACTGAAAGGGAACGAGTCCGGTTGATGCTCAAGATGTTAAGGCCGGAAATAGCAATGAATGTGGCTAGCGGTGTCTGTAGGCCGCAAACCACAGAAGAACTAGTGAGCAGTGCTTTAACCACCGAGCATTACAAGAACAGTATCAAGCAGCAGAAGCAAGTCCTCTCAGAGTCGAAAGGCCGAGGCTTAGGTACTCAGAAACACCATGGCCACAGCTCCCACGGCTCTAACTGGAAAGGGAACTCCAGCAACAAACGCAAACCAGGTAGTTACCCAAAAGGAGGACCAGCTAGCAAACAGCCCAGCTATCCCAAGTGTTCCACTTGTGGAAAATTTCACCCAGGAGTTGTCGCAAGGGCACTCGAGGATGTTTCGAATGTGGCCAGGAAGGGCATATGGCTAAACAATGCCCAAACAAGACCAGCTTGCCTCCACCACAACCAATTTAGTACGAAGTCAAGCCAGCCCAGTTACACCAGATGCAGGCTACTTTAGACGGACCATCCATCAGCCAGGGCAGACTAGAAGCCCCCTCAGCCATGACGAATGCGAGGATCTACTCACTCACCAGAGAAGACGTAGTGAATGCCTCGACAGTTGTTACAGGTCAGATTAGTATTTTATAGCAAAGTGCAACTGTCTTATTCGATACTGGGGCAACCCATTCTTATATATCCAGGGCATTCACCGAAAAATTGGCAATACCTCCAGAGGTACTCAGTAGCCAATTTTTGACGACGCTACCTTCGGGAGAGATTATGGCATCCACGCACTGGCTCCGAGCAGTGCCGATCATCATAGCAGATAGAGAGCTTTTTGGTGATCTGATAATATTAGATATGGTCGACTACGACGTTATCTTGGGAATGGACTTTCTGACGAAGTACGGTGCCTCCATAGAGTGCCGTAAACAGAGAGTTGTATTCCAACCTGAAGCAGGAGTGCAGTTTGGGTTCATCGGTGAACCAAAGAGGAAGGCCAAGAAATTTCTCTCAGCTCTGAAAGCACTGAAACTAATGGGTTCAGGATGTATGGGATTCTTAGGACATGTAGTCAGTACCAGCCAGGACAAGGACCAAAAGCTAGAGGAGGTCCGAGTCGTATGTGACTACCCAGTAGTCTTTCCTGAGGAATTACCAGGCCTAGCACCAGACAGGGAGATAGAATTTGAGATAGAGCTCATACCCAGTACAAATCTCATCTCCTAAGCACCCTATCGCATGGCTCCGGCCGAACTGAAAGAACTTCATGAGCAATTGCAAGAGCTGCTAGACAAGGGCTTCATACGCTCTAGTCACTCGCCATGGGGAGCGCCTGTATTGTTCGTGAAGAAGAAGGACGGGAGCATGCGCCTGTGTATAGACTACCGGGCACTAAACCAAGTCACGATTAAGAACAGGTACCCTCTTCCCAGAATAGATGACCTGTTTGATCAGCTAAAGGGAGCAGCAGTGTTCTCTAAGATAGATCTCAGATCGGGATATCATCAGGTGAAAGTTAAAGAAGGTGATATACCCAAGACGGCTTTCAGGACCAGATACGGACATTATGAGTTCGTAGTCATGCCCTTTGGCGTGACGAATGCTCCAGCTACTTTCATGGACCTCATGAACAGAGTATTCAGGGAATACTTAGATAAGTTTGTTATCGTGTTCATCGACGACATTCTTATATATTCCAGAACTCAGGAAGAACACGCGGAACACCTGAAGATAGTATTGCAGACCCTTCAGCAAAACCAGCTGTACGCCAAGTTCACGAAATGTGAATTCTGGCTCGATCAGGTAGCCTTTCTGGGTCACATCATCTCCAAAGATGGTATCATGGTAGACCCCAGTAAGATAGAAGCTGTGAGTAACTGGAAAAGACCCAAGAACGCCAGTGAAATCAGAAGCTTTTTGGGACTAGCAGGTTATTACAGAAAATTCGTAGAGGACTTCTCCAGGATAGCCTCCCCACTGACAGCTCTTACCAGAAAGAACAGAAAATTTCAGTGGACAGAGGACTGTGAGAACAGCTTCAGCGAGCTAAAGAGGAGATTGACCAGTGCTCCCATTCTGGCTCTACCAGAAAACACAGACAGCTTTGATATTTACAGCGATGCCTCTAAATTGGGACTAGGAGCAGTACTGATGTAAAATGGTAAGGTGATCGCCTACGCCTCCAGACAACTCAAAGACTATGAGAGGAACTATCCTACTCATGATCTTGAGCTTGCAGCAGTTGTGTTCGCCCTCAAAATTTGGAGACATTACTTGTATGGAGCTCAGTGTAGAGTGTATACAGATCATCAGAGTCTGAAGTACTTCTTCACTCAGAAGGATCTGAATATGCGACAACACAGATGGCTCGAACTAGTCAAGGACTACGATATAGATATCCTCTACTATCCAGGAAAAACCAATAAGGTGGAAGATGCACCTAGCAGGAAGTCCAGTGCTACCTTACTATCCCTAGCAGCCATGTCACCGCCCCTACAGAGGGAGATCATAGATTTCAGTCTCGAACTTATAGTAGGACAGCTCTCTACTATGACGTTAGAATCCACTTTGCTTGGTGACATCCATACAGCTCAGGAGCAGGACCCTGAAACTCAAAAAATCAAGCAAGGGTTAGCAGAATCAAAAAGTGGAGAGTTCAGAGTGTCCGAAAGTGGGGCATTATATTTCGGTGACAGACTATGCGTTCTGGATCAGGAGGAACTACGCAGGAAGATCCTAGACGAGGCTCACAGGACTCCTTATGCGATGCATCCTGGCTCCACCAAGATGTACCAAGACCTAAAGAAACATTTCTGGTGGTCGGGGATGAAAAGAGACATCGCTAGATATGTCAGTACCTGTCTGACCTGCCAGAGGGTCAAGGCAGAACATCAGAGACCAGGAGGAGTTCTGCAGCCCATTCAGATCCCAAAATGGAAGTGGGAGGATATTTCTATGGATTTCATAGTGGGATTACCCAGAACCACGAATGGTTTTAATGCCATCTGGGTAATAGTTGATAGATTGACTAAATCAGCCCACTTCTTAGCTATCAGGATATCCTACTCCATGGAACAACTGGCTCAGTTGTATCTCAAGGAGATTGTTAGATTACATGGAGTCCCATGGACCATCATTTCAGACAGAGACAGCAGATTCACATCACACTTCTGGGAGTGTGTACAATCAGCATTGGGCACTAAGTTAAAATTTAGCACAGCTTTCCATCCTCAGACAGATGGTCAGACGGAGCGAGTAAATCAGGTACTCGAAGATATGCTCCGAGCGTGTGCCCTAGACTTTAAAGGAAGTTGGTGCAAATATCTGAGTTTATCAGAATTTGCATACAACAACAGCTATCAGGCCACTATCGGTATGGCACCTTACGAGGCTCTTTACGGGCGAAGGTGTAGATCTCCAATATGCTGGTATGAGAGTGGTGAACAGAAAGAACTAGAACTTCAGACAGATCTAGTAGCAGATACCACAGCAGCTATACAGCAGATCCACCAGAGGATAGAGACAGCTCAGAGCCGCCAGAAAAGCTATGCTGATATACGGCGCAGACCCTTAGAATTTTCAGTTGGGGATACAGTATTCCTCAGAGTGGCTCCCATGAAGGGAGTAATGCGTTTTGGGAAGAAGGGAAAACTAAGTCCCAGATATGTGGGACTATACCTCATCACAAGGAGAGTGGGCAAAGTAGCATATGAGCTAGAGCTACCCCAAGAAATGTCAGCTACCCATAATGTATTCCATGTCTCTATGCTGAAGAAGCATACCCCAGATGCCAACCAGGTGATTGAGCCCCAGTCGATACCAGTCCGCGAAGACCTCAGCTATGACAGTCGGCCTATTCAGATAATAGACCGAGCAGTTAAGAAATTGCGGAACAAGGAAGTACCATTAGTGAAAGTTATTTGGCAAAATCACACCACAGAAGAGGCAACTTGGGAGACAGAAGCCAGTATGAGACAGAAGTACCCAGAGTTATTCTAAGTTCGAGGATGAACTTTTTATAAGATATGGGGGATTGTAACGCTCAAAAATTCTCAAAAGACTTTTATAAATATCCTAGTATTTTTCTGGAATTTTAGGATATTTCTACAGAATTTTTAGAGTAGCGGAAGTAGCAAAAACAAATAGAAATATAAAATAGCATAAGCGGGAATTGAACCCGAGACCTAGCAAACTCTATGCCTTATAGGGTGACTCTAGTAACCAAGTGAACCCGGCAGGGCCGTGCTGAAAGAAAAGGGAATCAATTATATTTATGTTAGAGTTGGGCCGGATAAACCACTTAATATAAATAGGAAATTATTAAGTGGAGAATTGTTTAACGACAATTCTTTTCTCCTCAAACCCTTACACGCTGCCTCTCCCTTCTCTTCTTCTCTCGGCGCACCAAGCCAAAGGGGCTAGGGTTCCGTCCCAAGGGCTATAGGAGCACTTTCCGGCGACAACTCCGGTACGAGGGCGCTACCCTCCGTGAGAAGAACACATAGACGTAGGAGGATCGTCGAGAAGATCGTCTTTCCGGAAAACCTAGCGATCGGATCGTAAGAAAAACTAGCGCAGGATGTAAGAAACCCCTCACCTGCAGTATAAGTAGCTTTTCATGCTTTTTATGCATTAGTTTAGGCATATGCAAAATTTTCAGTATGTAGGGTGTGAATTAGCGCACATCAAGTATTTGCTTTAATGCTTAGCTTAGTAAAATGCCACAGTAGGCATTTCAATAGCTCAGTAAATGCAGTAGAAGCATTTAAAATAGCATATTAGACTTGTTCCAGCTTATATGGGACTACGGTCCAATGGGTGGGCTCCCACAGTCGCCTCTAGGTTCAGATAACCTAGTTCTAGGTTCAGATAACCTAGTAAGAGCAAGATAAGGTATATTAGCTACAAATCAGTACTTTACTTTTCAGTGACACTGTACTGGACTTCAATTGTCCTTGGGTTGGGCTCCCATAGTCGTCCCTAGATTTAGATAACCTAGTAACTCTAATAAATTCAGGACTTGCAACCCTGAGTTTACTTAGAGATGCGCGCATAGCAAGTACAGTTGTCGGGCCCATCAGCAACATGATTATGTATTTTCATCTATTTATGATATATAGTTTTCCAAAGCTTCACAATTTAGTTATGTGATTTCAGTTCAGGATTTATATCAGCTTAGCATTTATTTAGATAGTTGTTGTATCAGCTTAGTTCTATCTTGTTAATACCAGAAGATATTGCCATGATCAGCTTTTGCTTTCTATGTTTTGTATGCCAGAATGCCATGTTTTAGCATGTTCAGCACATTTTTTCCAATAGCATGTTTTCAGAACATAAATTGCATCGTATGCATGGTTTTGTGAGGTAGATGGTTTCTTACTAAGCGTAAGCTTATAGATACTTCTTTCCCTTATACTGCAGATAAAGGTAAAGGAAAGATGGACTAGCGGAGGTTGAAGGTCAATGCAGTGAAGATGTGTGTGGATGGGAACTTGGAATAAAGATGTTTGGGATCTAGCAAACCTGCACCTAGTATTTCTGATTCTAGTTATTTTCCTACATTGTAGAATGTTTGGGTAGCATGAATTGTGTAGTATGCATTAAGTTTGATATTAGATAGCACCTTAAGGGTAATGTTATGCCTAGTAGTTTGGTTTTATGCTTATAGAGTTGATACATGTGATTTGGGCGCGAAACAGTGCTGAAATCAGATTCCTGGTACGAAATCAGAAACCCCGATCGATCAGCCGATCGATTGGAGGCTTCTCGATCGATCAGCTGATCGATTGAGGAGTTTGTACCGTGAATAGTAAGCTCCGAGATCGATCCGTCGATCGATCCGGACGCATTCTGTCACGAACATAAAGCCCTGGAATCAATCACTGGATCGATTGGAATGTCTGGATCGACCAGTCGATCAATCCAGAATATCACCCCGGGCACAGTAGCGCGCTGAATCGATCAATGGATCGATTAGTCAGGCCGGATCGATCAGCCGATCGATCCAGAATTTTATCCGTGCACAGTAACACGCTGAATCGATCAACGGATCGATCAGATGACTCCAATCGATCAGCTGATCGATTGGAGTGTCTGATTTCAACTAGAAGGGTCTCATTTCAGTCTTTTGATCAAATCGAAAGTTTGGGTTCCTTCCCTAGTGTATGCATGTCAATGGAAAGGTCTTTGAACCTAGTCTTATAGACCGTAAGGGCCATTAGTAGAGTAAGATTTTAATTAGCACAGTTTTCCGCACCTTATAGTTTGCACAGCATAATGTGACGGTCCGGTCTCGCAGCCTAGTTAGTAGGAGGTGGGTCGTTACATAAGCTCAATCCGTCCATTTATGGATTGAAGCAAGCTTCGAGATCTTGGAACATCCGGTTTGATGAAGTGATCCAGTTTTATGGATCCATTTAGTGTCCGGATAAGTCTTGTGTATACAAGAAAAGCGACGGAAACGTGGTGGTATTTCTAGTACTATACATAGATGACATTTTGCTCATTGGCAACAATGTCAAAGTGTTGTCAGACGTAAGGGTATGGTTGTCCAAGCAATTCGATATGAAGGACTTGGGAGAATGTGGACATATTCTTGGGATCAAAGTAATAAGGGATCGCAAGAAAAGAATGTTATGTTATCCTAGCTTATTTTAGCATGCAAAACTCCAAGAAAGATTTTCTACCTTTTCATCATAGAGTACCTTTATATAAAGAGATGTGTCCTAAGACATCAAAGGAGATAGAGGAGATGAATGCAGTTCCTTATGCTTCGGCTGTAGGAAGCCTAATAATGCAATGTTATGTACGAGACAGGATATCTGTTTTACAGTGGGCATCGTTAGTATATATCAAAGTAATCCAGGACAGGGATATTAGATTGTCGTAAAGCATATATTAAAGTACCTGAGAAGGACTAGAGATTATATGCTAGTTTACCAGGCAGATGATTTTCTCCCTGTAGGTTACACGGATTCAGATTTCCAATCAGATAGGGACAATAGTAAGTCAACCTCGGGGTATGTGTTTACTTTGGGAGGTTGAGCCATAACATGGAGGAGTGTTAAGCAGAAATACGTTTCGGACTCCACTATGGATGATGAGTATGTGGCAGCCTCTAAGGCAGCCAAAGAAGCAATATGGCTCAGAAACTTCTTGATGAACTTAGATGTGATTCCTAGTTTGCCTAAAATTATCATAATTTATTGTGATAATAATGGTGCAGTAGCAAACTCGAAGGAACCACTAGCCCATAAGGCAAGTAAATACATTTAGCACAAGTACCACTTAATACGAGACATCATATAACGAGGAGAAGTTGTTGTCGCCAAGATTACATCAGCAGATAACCTAGATCCTTTCACTAAGGCCCTTCCGGCGAGAGCTTTTGATGGGCATGTTGAGGGGATGGGAATCAGATGTATGGCAGCATATATGGCAGCATAGTCATTTAATATAAGTGGGAGATTGTTTGAATGTATACTAAAAGTCTAGATTTTTATATGAACATTTATTTTGAAATGAGAATCACATTGGTCAAATATCTGCATTTAGTTAAATACAGTTGTCCATTTAATTTATATTGTAGATAACATTGTGTGTGGTGTCATACAGAAGATAATGTTATCACTTCCATATAAATTATAAATAGTAGCTCACAACCAAGATAGATTGGGACAAACCATTAGAATGGTTGTAGTGTAATTTGGTATTAGTTTATCTTGATTATAAAATTACATTAGTACACTATGTGTGTATTGAGTAAAACCATTTGGGGTTGTTCTTTTTATACTGACTGCATAAAAGAACAAAATCTCTGTTATTATAGATGTGCGTACTCTTAATCCCGATATAATAACAAACACATAATTAGTATTTATTTATTTAATTTATCAAAGGGTGAGATTTATTTAGTTAAATTAATAGGCCTGATAAGTTGGAAATAATATTATTTATATGGTGTGTTGTTGATTATAAAAGGAAACTATGTCATAGTAATCTAGGTTGATGATGTCCCCTTGAGGAGCTCATAAGGATTATCATGTAAACTCTGCAGGTGGACTTAGTCCGACATGATAATAAGGTTTAGTGGTACTACTCTTGGAGCTAGATGTTAATTAAGTGAGTTGTTAGTAACTCATTTAATTAACGGGCATACGATATCTTAAACACAGGGAGACTAACGCACTCATGATAAAAAGGAGTCCATATTGTAATATGGGATTGGCGTGGTAGTTCAATAATAACTCTTTAGTCGTATGAGTTATTATTGATGAACTTGAGTTGGGTGTTCGAGTCGAACGCAGGAAGCTCAAGTCCATTAGGAGGCCGAAACCAATTCCTCCTCTCGGTACCTGTTGTAGCCTCTATAAAGCCTCACTGTAATGCCCCAGCCTGGGCCGGCCCCACCCAAACCGAACCGGGAACGCCACCATAATTGCCCATCGGGTTGACGACTAGCTCCACAGACCACCGGAGGTCCTTTCAACGTGCTTTGTCCTCACTCGCACGCACCCTAGAAAACTTCTCAGGAGGTCACCCATCCTCAGATTTCTCCAAGCCAAGCACGCTTTACTTTGGAGTTCTTAAGTTTGGACTTCCGAAAAGGAAGGTGCACATTGGTGATATGGATAGTATCATCTAACCTTTTAAACCATACTTAACCAGAATCTTAGAATCGGGGTATTACAATCACCCTCACTTGGTTACCAGGATTCATAAACTCTAATACTTAAGCCTGGAGGTTTAGAGTTCGAATCCTGGGGGAGGCAAAAATCCACTGACCCAGGGGTGGAAAGTCCTAGTGAGTAACGGCACGGCAAAGGGTCGTCGGTCGACGACATGAGAGGTCGCCAAATGGGCCGACGACATAAGGGTCGCCAGTTGGGCCGCCACAAGGGTCGTCCAAGAGGCCAAAGGGCCGAGTCGTTACACTCACATTCACCCGTTTTGGTTTTACTTCCTACCCAAGAAAGGGGCCGGCCACATCCTTGCTTGGTGCCCAAGCAAGGGGCAGGCCAAGCCTTGCTTCCTACCCAAGAAAGGGGTCGGCTAAGCCTTGCTTGGTGCCCAAGCAAGGGGCTGGCTAAACCAAAAGAAAAAGAAAAAAACAAGGAAAAGGAAGAGAAAAGAAAAGAAAAAAAAAGGAGATTTTTTCTCAACAGAATTAGAGATTTTTCTAAAAAGAATTACATTGATTCTTTCTTAGAAATTTTCTAAAAAGAATTATATTAATTCTTTCCTAAGAAATTTTTCTAAAAGGAATTATGTTAATCCTTTCCTAGAGATTTTTCTAAAAAGAATTATGTTATTTTGCTCCTAGAGATTTTTCTAAAAAGAATTTTGTTCATTCTTTCTTAGAAATTTTCTAAAAAGAATTATACTAATTGTTTCTTAAGAAAGATTTCTAAAAAGAATTATGTTAATTCTTTTCTAGAAAGTTTTCCTAAACAAAAATTTTATTATTTTTTCTTCTTTTTTATCTGGCTCAAAGGGTTATAAAAGGAGAGGAGATTGTGTTAGAGTGTATACTAAAAGCCTAGCTTTTGTAAACATTTCTTTTGAAATAAAGAATCACATTGGACAAAATGTCTACATTTATGCTAAGTGTAGTTGTTCAATTAATTTATAGTGTAGATAACATGGTGTGTGGTGTCACACACAGAAACACCACACACAGAAGATCATGTTATCGGTTCTTTATAAATTATAAATAGTAGCTCGCAACTAAGATGGAAAGGAACAAACCATTCGAATAGTTGTAGTGTAATTAGGTATTAGTTTATCTTGGCTAATAAATTACACTAGTACACTCTAAGTGTATTAAGCAGGACCATTTAATGTAAGTTTTTTTATACTGACTTAATAAAAGAACAAGACCATAGTTATTATGGAAGTGTGCGCTCTTAATCCTAATATAATAACAAGCACATATATTTAGTATTTATTTCTTTGACTCATCAAAGGGTGAGATTTAGCTCGATAAATCAATAGGCCTGATAAGTTGGGAAATGATATTACTTATAGTGTGTGTTATTGATTATAGAAGGAAATTGTGTCCTAGTAATCTAGGTTGATAATGTCCCCAAGAGGAGCTCATAAGGATTGTCATGTTAAACCCTGCAGGTGGACTTAGTCCGACATGACGATAAGATTGAGTGGTACTACTCTTGGACAAAGATATTAATTAAAGAGAGTTGTCAGTAACTCTTTTAATTAGTGGGCATTCGACATCTTAAACACAGGGAGACTAACACACTCATAATAAAAAGGAGCCCAAAATGTAATTTGGGATTGATACGGTAGTTCAATAATAATTCTTTAGTGGTATGAATTATTATTGATGAAATTAAGTTGGGTGTTCGGGTCAAACACGGGAATCTTAATTTCATCGGGAGACTAAAACCAATTCCTTCTCTCGGTCCCTATCGTAGCCTCTTGTACATAGAGATTTATACCCACCACATACCCACTTCTTACCCACCTTTATACCCATCCTAAAGGGGGTCGGCCATGCAAGCTTGGAACTCAAGCTTGGGTCGGCCAAGTAAAGAGGATGAGTTTAGTGGTGTGGCTGGCCCTAGCTAGAACTCAAGCTTGGTGTGGCCGGCCACATCATATTAAAAGGATTTTAATTTTTAAAAATCTTTTCTTATGTAGATATCATGGTTTTAAAAGATAGAGTTTAAAATTTAAATCTTTCCTTTTATAGTTTTCTACAAAAGATTAAGTGAAAGATTTGATATCTTTCCTTATTTGTAGTTAAAAGGAAGATTTTAATTTTTTGATAGAACTTTCCTTTTTTGTAACCATGTTCATGATTTAAAAGTAGAGTTTTAAAATTATATATTTCCTTTTTTAAGTTTCTACAAAAGATTAAGAAAAGATTTGATATCTTTCCTTATTTGTAGATTAAGAGGAAGATTTTAATTTTAAAAGATAACTTTCCTTTTTGGAAATCATCCACATGTTTTAATAGAGAGATTTTAATTTATAAAATTCCTTTTATAACCAACCATGAAGGGAAAATTATTAGAGAAATTTTTATTTTAAAATTTCCGGAAACAAATTAGGAAGTTTTAATTTTGTGTTAAAACTTTCCTTGCTTGGAGCAATGAGGTGGCCGACCATGATATTTAAGAAAAGGAAATTGGTTTTAATTAATTAAAATTTTCCTTTTCATGGCAAAGAAGATAAGGAAGTGTTTATTTAAATTTTCCTTATTTGCCAAGACCAATTATTATAAAAGAGGGGGTAGGGGTGCTTTCATGGGGAACAACTCTATTATATTTTTCTCTCTTTTCTTCCTTGGTGTGGTCGGCCATCCTCTTCTCTTCTTCCCTTCCTTTTGGTGGCCAAACCTCATCACTCTCAAGGAGACTCTTGTGGTGGACGGATCCTACTTGGAGAAGAAGAAGAGGAAGGAGTTTCTTGCGTCCCTTGGAGCTTGGTGGTGGTGGTTGAACCTCTACATCCTTGGAGGAGTTTTGGTGGCCGGAACTTGGTGAAGAAGAAAGAAGGGCTTGGGTGGTTCTCATCTCGGTAGATCTTTACCCACACAATGTCTGAGATAAGAAGAGGAATATGGTAGAAGATCAAGAGGTTATTGCTTACAAAGAAAGGTATAACTAGTAATTGTTTTCCTCATCATACTAGTTTTTCTTTGTATGAATTCCAAATGCAAGAGGCCTATAATTCTAGGTTTCGAATTTGTGATTTAAGTTTGTGTTTTTTTTTGTTTTTTGAATTTGTGATTCGATTGCTCTTTTTGGTTAAATCTAGAGTTATATAAGGAAATTAAATATTAGATTTCATTAAAAGGTTTTGTCTAGGAAGTGGTGGTTGCTCCCATATCCAAGAAGGCCTAGTGCCTCGCCGTGTTTAACCTGGAAGCCGATTTCTGAAATTAATATTTAATTAAATTTATAACATAGGTGGATTTGGATCAATAATGTTAAGCATCGTTTGCGATCCAAGTCTAAACCATTAAGAATAGATAAGTTAAATTTGGAATCAATAATGTTAAGTTTCATTTGCGATTCCGAATTTAATTTCTAAAGAACACAATAGGTTATTAGGATAGATTCGACACTTGTACAAAATTTTTGTACAGTGGAACCGGTACGATCTTCCTAGGACTAACCAATAATTGGTATCAGAGCTAGGGTTTGCCTCTGTGTGTTTGGTTTTCAGTTTAATTATGCACATGTCATACATAGTTTAGGCAGGATAATAATAGGATGTGCTAACTCTGTGGTTGCAGACTCTAACTATTATGGCTTATAGATATTGTGTGTGATTGGACCCTTGGACATGTCAAGGGAATTTTATTGTGTGTGCATGATTGTATTTAACTAATATAGCAGGAGCTATATTAGTCCTAGGATTTTACATTTATGTCCGATCTAAATTTGATGTATTTTCCCTTGTGGAATATAGGATCGCTGTATGTAAAATTTTATTTTTGTCGTGGATCGTATCCTTGCGAGGCGTGGTGCTATTTGAGGACCAGAGGCGCAGCGGAAAAGGAAGCTCGATGGACCCAACGACATGAACCCTAGGGTAGGCAGCACGCGAAGGACAGTGATGGAAAAGGCCATAATAGTTGGAAAATTAATTTCCATATTTATTGCTTTTATTTACTGTTATGTGTGTGATGTGTGTTTGCTAGGTTAAAATTCCTCACCTTAAATAACTAAGTGGGAGAGAGATTTTTAAGTAAATTCCACGGTCTCCATTACTGGTTTGTAAGTGATGCAACAAGCTTGCGTGTTGGCTCTGAGTGCCTCCCTCCACAACGGATGGGTTTGTTGTTGATCACTAGATCAAACTTAATGGTTATAGGAAATTATTTAGGAGCTTGTGATCTTCTCCAACTGAAGGGGCACAATCCTATTTAATGGACTAAGTATCAAGTAATGCTATACACTTAGACGCATTCAATAGTATCCTCTCCAACGGAGTCACTGCTATTGTTTTGCGTGACCAAAGGAAAACCAACTATTAATTTTATTTGTCATAGAGTTAGGATGACAAGATAATAATATTAATGGGTAAAACCTCCTCTTACAAATGTTGAATTTGTGTACGTCCACACTAACGTGGCATGCAATATTCCCGGTGTTTAGAGGTGTTGGTAAATTTAAATAGTATTGTTTGAGGAATCAATATTATTTTAAATTTAGAGTCTTGACCAAAGTTTATTTTGTGATTCTTAGGATGACTTTCAACCCACTGGCCATTATACTCAAAGAAAACAAACTTACTGGTCCAAACTACATAGATTGGAAAAGAAACCTGGATATTGTCCTAACTGCTGAAAGCTATAAGTTTGTACTGACAGAGGTCTGCCCTGATGCACCTAATAGTGATTCTAGTGAAGAGGAGATTGAGTATCATAAGAAATGGGTAAAGGCAGATGAGATGGCGCGCTGTTACATTTTGGCTTCGATGTCAAATGTATTGCAACATCAGCATCAGGACTTACCAACGGCTTATGATATAATGAACAATCTCAAAGAACTCTTCGGACACCAGAGTCGTATTGCTAGGCAAGAGGTAATGAGAAAGTTAATGACGGCCACCATGTCAGAGGGGACACCTGTAAGGGATCATATCCTCAAGATGATGGCTTATCTGAACAAAATACAGATCCTTGGAGGTGAAATCGATGGGGAAACCCAGGTCGATATTATTCTCCAAACGCTACCTAGAAGTTTTGAGCAGTTCCGCCTGAACTATAACATGAATAAAAGGCAATATACGTTGGTGGAACTTCTGACAGAACTACAGGCAGCAGAAGGTATATTTCATCACAGTTCTCAGATCCACTATGCTGAAAATGGTTCTACTTCTAAGTCAAAAGCAAGAAGAAGAAGAAACAGGTTGTCTCAGTAAAGAAGGTGAATAAACCTCTAGGTACAAGACCAAAAGCTAGAATGAAGAAGTTGAAGGGCAAGTGCTTCATCTGCAAGCAGTCAGGACATTGGAAGGCGGACTGTTCTCGTAGGAGAGAGAAAAAATAAGGGGTTCTAGGAAACCCGTCGACTATATGAAGGGGAGATAACCATCTACATGGGCAATGCTACTAAAGTGGCGGCTGTTGCAGTGGGAGACGTCTACTTATCTTTTGATAGAAATAGAAGTTTGGTTTTAAGAAATTGTCTTTATGTACCCAGTTTCAGAAAGAATTTAATTTCAGTTTTTAAACTGTATTTGGATGGATATTCTGTTTCTTTTAATAACAATGTGGTTATAAAGAAAAATAGAGTTATTATCTGTTCTGGTGCATTGGTTGGCAATTTATATACTTTAAATCTAATTTCTCCTACAAAGCAACAAATGAAAATTAATAACACATCTTCTAATTCAAATAAGAGAAAGGAACATTCGGAGATGAACCAAACATATCTTTGACATCTAAGGCTTGGTCATATTAACTTGAGTAGGATTCAAAGGCTAATAGTCAATGGACTCTTGGGTTCATTAGTGTTGGAAAACTTAAATAGGATTCAAAGGCTTATAGCTGATGGACTCTTGGGTTCATTTTCCAACATGTGAATCCTGCTTGGAAGGTAAAATGACCAAGAGACCTTTTAAGGCCAAGGAGTATAGAGCCAAATATTTGCTAGAACAGGTTCATTCTGATTTGTGTGGTCCTATGTCTATCCAAGCAAGAGGTAGTTATTTATATTTTGTCTCTTTCATAAATGATTATTCAAGATGCGGATACATTTACTTGATACGTCGCAAGTCTGAATGCTTTGATAAGTTCAAAAAATATAGGACTGATGTGGAGAAGCGTCTTGGTAAAAGTATCAAGACACTAAGGTCTGACCGTGGTGGCGAATACCTCTTTGGAGAGTTTAGGAATTACTTATCAAGTCGAGATCCAATCCCAATTATCTGCACCTGGTACACCCCAACAGAATGGTGTGGCAGAATGAAGGAATATAACTCTTATGGAAATGGTTAGATCGATGATGAGTTATTCAGAATTACCAAATTTATTTTGGGATATACTTTGGAAACAACAGTGTACATTTGAATATGGTACCTTCTAAAACACTTCCTTCTACTCCCATGGAATTATAGAATGGGCGTAAACCTAGTTTAAGTCATATCCGGATATGGGGTAGTCCAGCACATGTGCTGAAGAGAGATACTGACAAGTTGGAATCACGTATAGAAGTTTGTCTGTTTGTGGGATATCCTAAGGGGGCGAAAGGTGGTTTGTTTTATAATCCTAAAAATCAGAAGATTATTATTAGCACCAATGCTCGATTTTTAGAAGAAGATTATGTAATGAACCATAAGCCCATGAGTGAAATTATTCTAGAAGAAATTAGAGAGGACACGTCTATTTTAATACCACCAGTACAAGATGAAGTACCACAAGAAACTGCAACACGTGTTACAAATGATGCACAGTTACAAACAGTGCCTCGTCGTAGTGGGAGGGTTGTGAGGCAACCTAAGAGATTCATGTTTTTAGGAGAGTCTTTGGACTTGATCCCGGGTAAATATGAACCTGATCTCTGGACATATGACGAAGCACTCCAAGATAAAGATATAGTATCTTGGCAAAAGGCGATGAATTCTGAAATAGAATCTATGTATTCTAATAAGGTCTGGGAGCTTGTAGAACCACCAAATGGTGTAAAAGCCGTTGGATGCAAGTGGATCTAAAAAAGGAAAAGAGGGACAGACGGGAAGGTAGAAACCTTCAAAACAAGGCTTGTTGCGAAGGGGTATACTCAGAAAGAGGGAATCGATTATGAGGAGACCTTTTCACTGGTAGCTATGCTTAAGTCTATCCGGATACTCTTATACATTGCTGCTCATATGGATTATGAAGTTTAGAAAATGGATGTCAAGACAGCTTTCCTAAACGGAAGTTTTGAAGAAAACATCCATATGAAGCAACCAGAAAGGTTCATTGAAAAGGCAAGGAGCATCTAGTGTGCAAGCTCAATCGGTCCATTTATGGACTGAAGCAAGCTTCAAGATCTTGGAACATCCGGTCATATGTATTTATTTAGTGTTCGGATGAGTCTTGTGTATACAAGAAGTGTAACGGAAATGTGGTGGTATTTCTTGTACTATACGTAGATAATATTTTATTAATTGGCAACAATGTCAAAGTGTTATCGGATGTAAGAGTATGGTTATCCAAAAAATTTGATAGGAAGGACTTAGGAGAATGTGCACACATTCTTGGGATCAAAGTCATAAAGGATCACCGGAAAAGGATGTTGTGCCTATCTCAAGCTTCATATATAGATACAATCCTTGCTCGTTTTAGCATGAAAAACTCCAAGAAAGGTTTCTTACCTTTTAGGCATGGAGTAGCTTTATCTAAAGAGATGTCTCCAAAGACATCAAAGGATATTGAGGACATAAAGACAGTTCCTTATGCTTCAGCTGTCGGAAGCCTAATGTATGCAATGTTGTATAAGAGACCGGATATCTGTTTTGTCATGGGCATGGTTAGCAGATATCAAAGTAACCCTGGACAAGAACATTGGACTGCTGTAAAGAAAATATTAAAGTACCTAAGAAGGACTAGAGATTATATGCTAGTTTACCAAGCAGATGATTTGCTCCCTATGGGTTACACGGATTCGGATTTTCAATCAGATAGGGACAATAGTAAGTCTACGTCAGGCTATGTGTTTACTTTAGGAGGTGGAGTTATTGCATGGAGGAGTGTCAAGCAGAAATGTATTTCAGACTCAACCATGGAAGCTGAGTATGTGGCAGCCTCTGAGGCAACAAAAGAAGTTGTATGGCTTAGGAACTTCCTAATGGACTTAGATGTGATTCGTGGTTTGCCCAAAATGATCACAATTTATTGTGATAATAGCAGTGCAGTTGCAAACTCGAAGGAACCACGATCCTATAAGGCAAGTAAACATATAGAGCGCAAGTACCACCTAATACGAGACATAGTAAAGAGAGGAGAAGTTGTCGTCGCCAAGATAGCATCAGTAGATAACCTAGCAGATCCTTTCACTAAGGCCCTTCCGACGAAAGCTTTTGATTGGCATGTTGAGGGGATGGGAATCAGATGTATGGTAGCAGATATGACAGCTTAGTCTTTTAGTATAAGTGGGAGATTGTTAGAGTGTATACTAAAAGCCTAGCTTTTGTAAACATTTGTTTTGAAATAAAGAATCACATTGGTCAAAATGTCTACATTTATTCTAAGTGTAGTTGTTCAATTAATTTATATTGTAGATAACATGGTGTGTGGTGTCACACACAGAAGATCATGTTATCGGTTCTTTATAAATTATAAACAGTAGCTCGCAACTAAGATGGAAAGGAACAAACCATTGAAATAGTTGTAGTGTAATTAGGTATTAGTTTATCTTCGCTAATAAATTAAACTAGTACACTCTAAGTGTATTAAGCAAGACCATTTAAGGTAAGTTCTTTTTATACTGACTTAATAAAAGAATAATACCTTAGTTATTATGGAAGTGTGTGCTCTTAATCCTAATATAATAACAAGCACATATATTTAGTATTTATTTCTTTGACTCATCAAAGGGTGAGATTTAGCTCGATAAATCAAAAGGCCCGATAAGTTGGGAAATTATATTACTTATAGTGTGTGTTATTGATTATAGAAGGAAATTGTGTCCTAGTAATCTAGGTTGATAATGTCCCCAAGAGGAGCTCATAAGGATTGTCATGTTAAACCCTGCAGGTGGACTTAGTCCGACATGACGATAAAATTGAGTGGTACTACTCTTGGACTAAGATATTAATTAAAGAGAGTTGTCAGTAACTCTTTTAATTAGTGGGCATTCGACATCTTAAACGCAGGGAGACTAACACACTCATAATAAAAAGGAGCCCAAAATGTAATTTGGGATTGATGCGGTAGTTCAATAATAATTCTTTAGTGGTATGAATTATTATTGATGAAATTAAGTTGGGTGTTCGGGTCAAACACGGGAATCTTAATTTCATCGGGAGATTAAAACCAATTCCTTCTCTCGGTCCCTATCGTAGCCTCTTGTACATAGAGATTTATACCCACCACATACCCACTTCTTACCCACCTTTATACCCATCCTAAAGGGGGCCGGCCATGCAAGCTTGGAACTCAAGCTTGGGTCGGCCAAGTAAAGAGGATGAGTTTAGTGGTGTGGCCGGCCCTAGCTAGAACTCAAGCTTGGTGTGGCCGGCCACATCATATTAAAAGGATTTTAATTTTTAAAAATCTTTTCTTATGTAGATATCATGGTTTTAAAAGAGAGAGTTTAAAATTTAAATCTTTCCTTTTATAGTTTTCTACAAAAGATTAAGTGAAAGATTTGATATCTTTCCTTATTTGTAGTTAAAAGGAAGATTTTAATTTTTTGATAGAACTTTCCTTTTTTGTAACCATGTTCATGATTTAAAAGTAGAGCTTTAAAATTATATATTTCCTTTTTTAAGTTTCTACAAAAGATTAAGAAAAGATTTGATATCTTTCCTTATTTGTAGATTAAGAGGAAGATTTTAATTTTAAAAGATAACTTTCCTTTTTGGAAATCATCCACATGTTTTAATAGAGAGATTTTAATTTATAAAATTCCTTTTATAACCAACCATGAAGGGAAAATTATTAGAGAAATTTTTATTTTAAAATTTCCAGAAACAAATTAGGAAGTTTTAATTTTGTGTTAAATCTTTCCTTGCTTGGAGAAATGAGGTGGTCGGTCATGATATTTAAGAAAAGGAAATTGGTTTTAATTAATTAAAATTTTCCTTTTCATTGCAAAGAAGATAAGGAAGTGTTTATTTAAATTTTCCTTATTTGCCAAGACCAAGGATTATAAAAGAGGGGGAAGGGGTGCCCTTCATGGGGAACAACTCTATTCTATTTTTCTCTCTTTTCTTCCTTGGTGTGGCCGGCCATCCTCTTCTCTTCTTCTCTACCTTTTGGTGGCTGAACCTCATCACTCTGAAGGAGACTCTTGTGGTGGCCGGATCCTACTTGGAGAAGAAGAAGAGGAAGGAGTTTCTTGCATCCCTTGGAACTTGGTGGTGGTGGCCGAACCTCTACATCCTTGGAGGAGTTTTGGTGGCCGGAACATGGTGAAGAAGCAAGAAGGGCTTGGGTGGTTCTCATCTCGGCAGATCGTTGCCCACACAACGTCCGATATAAGAAGAGGAATATGGTAGAAGATCAAGAGGTTATTGCTTACAAAGAAAGGTATAAGTAGTAATTGTTTTCCGCATCATACTAGTTTTTCTTTGTATGAATTCCAAACCCAAGAGGCATATAATTCTTGGTTTCGAATTTGTGATTTGAGTTTATGTTTTTTTTTATTTTTTGAATTTGTGATTCGATTGTTCTTTTTGGTTAAACCTAGAGTTATATAAGGAAATTAAATATTAGATTTCATTAAAAGGCTTTGTCTAGGAAGTGGTGGTTGCTCCCATATCCAAGAAGGCCTAGTGCCTCGCCATGTTTAACCTGGAAGCCGATTTTTGAAATTAATATTTAATTGAATTTATAACATAGGTGGATTTGGATCAATAATTTTAAGCATCGTTTGCGATCCAAGTCTAAACCATTAAGAACAGATAAGTTATATTTGGAATCATTAATGTTAAGTTCCGTTTACGATTCCTAATTTAATTTCTAAAGAACATAATAGGTTGTTAGGAAAGGTTCGACACTTATATAAAATTTTTGTACAGTGGAACCTGTAAAATCTTCCTAGGACCAACCAACAGGTTGTGCCACAACAATCAATTAATTAAGAATTAATAAGTTTTTCTCCACAACTAAAACCCCCTCCTTTCCCTTAAAGTCGGCACTCCATCATTTTCTTCTTCCCTTTCTTCCCTCTAGGGCTAGCACCCCACTTCCTTTTCTTCTTCCCTTTCTTCCCTCTAGGGCCGGCGCCTCATCTTCTCTTGGTGGTCGGAGCTTGGAGGAAAAGAAAATGAAGAGACGAATCACCTTGGTGGCCGGCGGTTTGGAGGAGAAGAAGAAGGAGGAGGCACCCCTCTTCTTTGCATCTTTTGGTGGTAGGCGGCTTGGAAACATAAGAGGGTTCGGGTGGTTTTTATCTTGGTAGATCGTCACCCACACGACTTCCAAGAAGAGGAGAGTAATACGGCAGAAGATCAAGAGGTCTTTGTCTACGAAGAAAGGTTCAACTAGTTGTTTATTATGTAGCACAACTAGTTTTTCTTTTCTTTGTATGGATCCTGAAATACCAACACAAGAGGCTGGCGATTTTATGTTTTCATTTTTGTGCTTCGACTTTGTGTTTCGATCTTGTGCTTTTATTGAGGTCTCTGTAGTTAAACCTAAGATTACTGTGAGAAGTTTAAATATTCAATTTCTTTGAAAGGCTTTGTCTAGGAAGTGGTGAATGATCCTATAACCAAGAAGGCCTAGTGTCTCGCCAATGACCTGGAAGTCAATCCTTGAAATAAATATTTAATCAACTTCTGTAATATGGTTTAACTTCAGAAGAACACAAGGGTTGAACTTGGAGTAAAAATGTTAAGTTTCGTTTCTAATCCAGGTTTGACTTTGAAGAATGAACTTGGAGTAAAAATGTTAAGTTTTGTTTCCAATCCAAGTTTAACTTCTGAAGAGCATATGGGTTGCTAGAAAAAATTCTGTACTTGTATAAATTTTTTTTGTACAGGGAAAACAGAATGGTATTCTAAGTAGCATCCAACAAGAAGAAGGCCCTTAAAACAACATGCGATGAGTCATCCTCCGAAGAGTCTGATGTGGAAGAACCAAAGCACTCAAGTCATCTTGCCTTTATGGCAAGAAATTAAGATTCCAATTCCGATTCCGAGAAGAGTACGAGTCCGAAGTCGACACCGAGTCCAAGAGAAGCCACAGATCCGCATCCGTTTCCGAAGGTCCCAATATGGTAACGATTTATTCCAAGTCAAATTTAATTAAAATAGTTAAATGTTTGTTTAAAAAATTGATAAAATCTGAAAACAAAATAACTTGCTACTTAAGGAAATAGACCACCTTAAGAAGCAAGTTAACTTGAGTGACTCGACTATCCATGTTCAAGTTGGAACTTCAACTCAAGTTACAAAACTTGAGGAAGAAAATTTCAACTTGAAAGGACAAGTCGAGCGATTCAAGAAAATGATGAAAAAGTTTGAACTGAGATCCAAGTGTTTAAATATGGTTCTTGGGTCGCAACGAGCCTTGTACAACAAATCTAGATTTGGCTATAAAACAAATAAAACAAACAAACCATATCTGTCTTTAATTAGTCAAAATGTTAGAAGTTAAGTCCAAGCATGGGGGTTCCAATAAAATGTTTAAACAAACCAATCAAACCAAACCTATACTTGATTCCTAAGAGTCAAATCCATTACTTAGATAGACCATATCCAAGCTATGACTCAGGGAGAGCAAATAGAAAAATGGTTCAACCAACTTGATCAATCTACTATGCATGATTAGGAGTTGGTTTAGTTTTTCTACTTAGTTTAGAATGGTAAGTCAAAAAGGTTTACCAAACCCTAATAACATAGCATCAGAATGGATTGGGATGATAGTACGTCAAGGAAGCTTTGTCGAAGGCATGTCTAGGATGAATCCTAAGTATTCTACCTGGTGCACTAGACTTAGTGGATCTAACTGAACCTACTCCAGTCAAACATGGGCTAGTTAGACCAAAACTTAGTACTAAGTTTTTTTTTTGGCAAGACTATTTTGTAAAGTACCTGTGCGTAGGATCGCTGAAGGCTTCTTCCAGATCTACAGAAGGTTATCTTCATCAGGTATCATCGTTTATCAGAGCTAATGCTCGTCTTCGCAAATTTCAGACAGGATCATTATATAAGAATAAAGGTCAAAAATATTTGAATGAGTATATTGTTCCTCATTTATGTTGTGTTATAAAATTGTATATCATTTGTCAATTTATTTTGCAATTGGTATTATGTTATGATTTTATTATTAAATTGTATATTGTTTTCCTATGCAATTTCTCATCCACTTAGGTGACATAGGTTTTTGTTGAATTTCTTGGAGAAATGGAATCTAGATCAGGATCTTCAAAATTTTCAATTCTGGGTAGTTTCAAGTATAAAGAAGACCTCTATATGATTTCAATTTTTAATGGCTTCAGTCTAATGGAGCTATTTCTTAATCTTGGAAGAAAATGTGATGAGATTGCTCAACAAAATGTGGTCTTGCAATATCTAGCTCCACATCAGAATATGTATATGACATTGAGTGAAGATGATGACGTCTATATTATGGCATATCTTTACACATCTATGAGATTGACAATAATTAATATGAGAGCAGTGAGAAAAGATGAAATGGGTTCCCACAATCTCGAGAGGTAAATAATTTTTTCCTTGATTTTTTTGCCATCGGAATTGGGTTGATATTGATGATGATGAAATTTATTATTTTTTGTTTTACTGGATACTTCATTTGTAGATTACAATTGTTGATGATATCTTGTTTAGTTATTTATCATTTTTTAACCATATGTTTAATGGAGATATGTTGTTGGTGTGCTTCTTGTGAATCTTGATCATGTTAAAGTTTTAGTTGTGAAGGCATTGAATCATTTGAACTATTAAACTGAACATGACTATATTCTATTTATGTTGCGTTAATAATTTATTAAAAGGTAAACAATGGGAGATCAACAAAATATTGCACTACGTAAAATAGTTATGTATATATACATAAAGTACTAATAGGTTAAATCATTCCATGCTAGAAAATGATGTCCTATTGTTTAGATTTCATATACATCCACATTTTGTATTGTACACATTTCAGTTTTGTTGATAAGTCTTTGATAATTATGTAAGAATTGAATGGTGTGTGTTTTGGTGTATAAATAGTAGGTTAACTAGAATTGTTTTATACTTATAATGATATTATACTCACTGTTAAACTGATAAGGTTTGAAACTGAAGAAGAGACATAAACTGATAATGATGGCCATCTTGAAGTGGGTTTTTGGTAAGAAATTCTATAGATGTTTGGAGTCAAAGCATCCGTGGAGGGCCAAATATTCAAGGATGTTGCAGAATTTCAAAATATGCTAAAAATTATACAATTGCTATGAAACGATTATTTTTGTATAAAAAGAATGATAATAAGAAGGTTATTCTTGTTTGTAGTACAAACAACTATTCTTGGAGAATATATGCTTCAAGACATAAAGCTGACAAACTTTTTGGCATTAGAAAATGCAATCTAATACATACTTGTGGAGATGACAATCTTTATAGTAGAGGACATCCTAAACCCGATGTTGCCTGGATTTCTAATATTGTGATGGACAGATTGAGGGGAGAGCCCTTGTATTGACCATGCACGATGTTGAAAGATATTCACAGAGATTATGGGGTCGAGCTTAATTACAATAGGGTTTGGAAAGGGAAGGAATTGGCAACGCATGGCATTCATGGTGTAGAGGAGGGGGCATATGATAGATTAAGATGGTATTGTAGTGCTATCAACGAAACTAATCCTAGAATTTTTGTTGAGTGTGAAATTGATCATTGCAGTAATAAATTTAAATGATTATTCATCTGTTTCAATGCATGTGCAACTGGTTTTATCAATGGATGTAGGCCCTTGGTTTTCTTGGATGGCACTCACATAAAGAATAAATACACGAGATGTATTTTGGTTGTTGTGGCAAAGGATGCTAATGATGATCTTTTCACATTAGCATATTTAGTTATAAATGTTGAAAATGATAATAATTAGGGATGGTTTTGTTTCCAACTTAAAAGTGCCCTACTTTCACATCACTTTATTGGTTTCCATGATTTCACCTTTTTATCTGACAGACATCCTGAGATAATCAAGGCTATTTAGTTAGTATTCCCAAGCAGTCATCATGCCTACTGTTTGAAGCATTTGTAGATAATTTCGTGAAATAGGTTTGTCTAATGGTATATTTGTGTTAGAAAACATTACTTTTTGAATATTATTTTGTGTATACTGGTATATATTCTTTTTTTTCATTATTTGAATGTAGGTCATGCAAAGCCACCCACTTCATAACAAAAAAACATTAGTCATTTGTTTTCAAGAAAGCTGCATATTCCCTGTCAAAACAAGAGTTTCAAGAACATGTAACAATATAATATGGTCAATGCCACTTGTTAAAGACTTCACAGTATCTTTGTGTCAAGAAAGTTGGGCAAATTCATGTTTTCTAGGAAATCAATGGGGTGTCATGAATAATAACAAAGATGAATCTTAGAATAATTAGGTTAAAACAACACTTTTTCTTCCTATTGTGCCCATGGTGGACCATATACGCATTCAAATTACAGACATGAGCACAGATGATGTGAAGCAACAATGGGGATGGTTAAAATATTGAGTCCATCACAAGAGAATGCTCTTGTAAAAACATATGCTGAATCTCACAACTTGAAAGTGTGCAAGGCATGTAGCTGGTGTTTTGAGGTTGTGGATGGGGATAAATCATTTGTTGTTGATTTGTCTGTTATGACTTGTTCATGCAAAGCATGACAGATTAATAAGTTTCCATGCAAACATGCATGTGCAGCAATAGAATCAAAGTCATTGTCATTATATGATTTATGTGACAAATACTTTAAGATAGAGTTATATTGCGAAATCTATAGAGGAATCTTAAATATGATCCCTACATGTCACATGTATGAGTCCAATCCTAATCACCCATTTGTAATCAATGCTCCTGATGTTCGAAGCCAACCAGGTAAAAGAAGAACTTAAAGGATATCTTCACAATCCAAAAAACGTGTGACAAAGTGTGGTCGGTGTCATGGGCGAGGCCATAATCGACGCAGTTGCAAAGAAGTCATTAACTAACTCTACTTTTGTTTTATGAAAATAGTGTGGAACTATTTGATTTATAAGTAAATCATTATATACTAAAATTTCTTTTAATGAGCATGTACTCATATATTTGAACTTAAAAGATTATGATTGTTCTAAAAACAACTATTATGTTTTCCAATATACAGGAAAAGGGGGATGATAGAACAAAGAAGAAGTGAGGATGCATCGATAAGAAGGTGTACTCGATCTAGCGACAATATTCGTGGCATGTTGTTGCTTTAATGGTCCTTTTATGTTATCGTATTCTATTAAGTTAGTGACTTTTATGTACTGTTTATGCAATGTGAGCTTATTACTAGTTGATGATTGAGAATGGTGTGATATCTATATTTTATACTTTTAGTAAGTGACTCATATTTGTTGTTGTTGTTTCGGTGTATTTTCTAGTTCAATCATAAAATTGAATGTTTAGTATACTCTTTATTTCCATGTCATTTGTGGATATAGTAACATGTGTAATAGGATCTTGACAAAATTTCATCAAAAAATAATGATAGTGAAATAAAAATGGTAGCAACTTGTTTGTCCTACTTAGTTACTAATTACATATGAGGTTGAATCAAGATCATGATGGAGCTGCCACCAAAACTTTATACTTAATTTCTTAAAATAATACTCAATCTAAAATAATTCATACTTAATTTTTCACAATGTATACTAAAAATATACTATTTTGTACCAATATTCTGTTTGCTCTTGGCATAATAATGATAGTGAAATAATAATTATAGCAACTTATTTTTCTACTTAGTTACTAATTACATGTGAGGTTGCCTCAAGATGATGAAGGAGATGCCACTAGAACTTTATACTTAAATTTATTAAAATAATACTAAATCTAAAACAATTCATATTTAAATTTTCACAATGTATACTAAAATTTTCCTATTTTATACCAATAATCCGCTTATTCTTGACATTTTCTTAGTAGTGAAATATTAATGGTAGCAACTTGTTTTCCTACTTAGTTGCTAAATTACATGTGAGGTTGCATCAATATCATGATGGAGGTGTCACCAGAACTTTATACTCAAATTTCTTAAGATAAAACTTAATATAAAAGAATTATACTTAAATTTTCACATTGTATACTGAAATTATACTATTTCATACCAATAATCTATTTACACTTGGCATAATAATGGTAATGAAATAATAATGGTAGTAACTTGTTTTCCTACTTAGTTACTAATTACAAGTGAGGTTGACTCCAGATGATGAAGGAGAGGCCACCGAAACCTTATACACAAATTCTTAAAATAATACTCAATCTAAAACAATTCATACATAAATTTTAACAATGTATACTAAAATTTTATTATTTTGTACTAATAATCAGCTTGTTCTCAGTATTTCCTTGGTCGTGAAATAATAATAGTAGTAACTTATTTTCCTACTTAGTTACTAATTACATGTGAGGTTGTATCAAGAGTATGAAGGAGTGTCATCGAAACTTTATACTCAAATTTCTTAAAATAATACTCAATCTAAAATAATGCATACTTTAATTTTAACAATGTATATCAAAATTTTACTATTTTGTATTGATAGTCAGCTTGCTCTTGGCATTTTCTTGGTAGTGAAATAATAATATTAGAAACTTGTTATTCTACTTTATTGCTAATTATATGTGACTTTGCATCAAGATCATGAAGGAAGTGTCACCAAAACTTTACACTCAAATTTCTTAAAATAATACTCAATTTAAAACCATTCATATTTAAATTTTCAAAATGTATACTGAAATTTTACTATTTTATACCAATAATCCGCTTGCTTTCGCATTTTCTTAGTAGTGAAATAGTAATGGTAGCAACTTTTTTACTACTTAATTACTAATTACATGTAAGTTTGCATCAAGATCATGAAAGAGGTCTAACTTGAACTTTATACTCTAATTTCTTAAAATAATACTCAATCTAAAATAATTTAAACTTAAATTTTCACAATTTCTACTGAAATTTTACTATTTTCTACTAATAATCTACTTGCTCTTGGCATTTCCTTAGTAGTGAAATAATATAACAACTTATTTTCCTACTTAGTTACTAATTACATGTGAGTTTGCATCAAAAACATGAAGGAGGTGTCACTTGAACTTTATACTCTAATTTCTTAAAATAATGTTCAATCTAAAATAATTCATACTTAAATTTTCACAATGTATACTAAAATTTTACTATTTAGTACTTATAATCTGCTTGCTCTTGGCATTTTCTTAGTAGTGAAATAATAATGGTAACAACTTATTTTCCTACTTAGTTGCTAAATTGCATGTGAGTTTGCATCAAGATCATGAAGGAGGCTCCATTGGAACTTTATGCTCAAATTTCTTAAAATAATATTCAATCTAAAACAATTCATACATAAATTTTATCAATGTATACTAAAATTTTACTATTTTATACTATTAATCCACTTGCTCTCAGTATTTCCTTGATAGTGAAATAATAATGGTAGTAACTTATTTCCCTACTTAGTTACTAATTACATGTGAGGTTGCAACAAAATTAAGAAGGAGTGTCACTGGAACTTTATACTTAAATTTTTTAAAATAATACTCAATCTAAAAGAAGGCATACTTTAATTTTAACAATGTATACTAAAATTTTACTATTTTGTACAAATATTCTTCTTTCTCTTGGAATTTCCTTAGTAGTGAAATAATAATGGTAGCAGCTTAGTTTCCTACTTAGTTGCTAATTACATGTGAGTTTGCATCAAGATCATGAAGGAGGTGCCACTGAAAATTTATACTCAAATTTCTTAATATAATACTCAATCTAAAATAATTCATATTTAAATTTTCACAATGTATACTAAAATTTTACTATTTTATACCAATTATCCACTTGCTCTTCTCATTTTCTTAGTAGTGAAATAGTAATGGTAGCAACTTATTTTTCTACTTAGTTGCTGTAACACCCCACCCTCCTCACTACTAGTCTGCGAGGGTGGAGCGCTACTAGACTACTAACTTTACTTAACTATCCTTGTTCACATGTTGATAGAAATTCCTAAAACTCTCGGAGAACTCAAAACATCAATTAATTAGCAGCGGAAGACTAAATGACTCATCTAATATATTCTTAATAAATGGCAATCTTAATAAATTCTTATGTTAAGTCCCAAGGCTTCTATAGTCCAGGCATCACACATCATCGAACACCTCCTTGTCGCCTTCCTTTGCTAAAACTTTTCCTTTCCTAAATCTGCAGTAAGAGGAAATGCAAACTATAAGCGAATGCTTAGTAAGCGCTGTCTAACTCACAAAACTTGAATATGCATGTAAATATACTGAAATCTAAGAATTGAAAGCTCTAAAGAAAATCCTATACATGCTCATCTAATAGCAAAAGAACAATGCATACTGGAATGCTAAACATGTAAAGCAAATCTAAACAAACACGCTAGCATAAAAGAGAACTAAACTTGCTGGATTTTAAACTTATGTGAAGCTTGTTTTACTTGTTTAAAAACTTATACTTTAATACTTCAAAATAATAATCAACTTTCTTCTTGGGCCCGGCAACTGTACTTGCTATGCGCGCATCCCTAACTAGACCCGAGATAGCTGGTCCCGAATCTAGTAGGGTTTACTAGGTTATCTAAACCTAGGAACGACTATGGGAGCCCAACCCAAGGACAACTGAGAGTCCAGCACAGTGCCACTGATAAAAGTAAAATACTTGTTATCTTTTAATACTTCTAATATATAATGACTTGGTATTTTAACAAGCACCTTGTGTGCCAAAATCTCTAAAGTCTTGACTTTGGGATCTACTTAAGGTCTTGGCCTTTTTCTTTCTTTTTTTTATCTTTCTTATACTTGTTAATACCTCTAATAAAAGAATGCTTCTTTTAAAAACTGAAATGTTTAAACAAATTCTAACTTTGAAATGCATAAACAAAAATCTGCATACTATGCTAATCAAAATTCTGCATACTATGCTAATCAAGATTCTGCATTCTATGCTACACTATTTCTGCATACTATGCAAACATAAATTTTGCACTATAATACTTAACCAAACTGCACTATAATCTTTTTCTTTAAAAACTACACTATAAGTTCCATCAAAAATCTGCACTACAAGTTCCACCAAAAATCTGCACTATAAATTCCACCAAAAATATGCACTATAAGTTCCACCAAAAATCTGTGCTATAAATTCCACCAAAAATCTGCACTACAAGTTCCACCAAAAATATGCACTATAAACTTAATTAAAAATCTGTACTATAAGCTTAATTAAAATCTGCACTATAAGCTTACATAAAAATTTACACTATAAGCTTAATTAAAATCTGCACTATAGGCTTAATTAAAATCTGCACTATAAGATTAAATAAAAATCTGCTCTATAAGCTTAAATTAAAATCTGCACTATAAGCTTAATTAAAATCTGCTCCATAAGCTTAATTAAAATTTGCACTATAAGCTTACATAAAAATCTGCACTATAAGCTTACATAAAAATCTGCATATGAGCTTAATTAAAATCTGCACTATAAGCTTAATTAAAATCTTCACTATAAGCTTAAGTAAAAATCTGCACCGATAAACTTAATTAAAATCTGCACTATAGGCTTAATTAAAATCTGCACCTATAAGCTTAATTAATATTTGCACTATACGCTTAATTAAAATCTGCACTATAGGCTTAATTAAAATTTGCACTATAAACTTACATAAAAATCTGTATATGAGCTTAATTAAAAATCTGCACTATAAGCCCTCCTCATGCTTCGAATTCAAGAAGAACAAAGGTCCGAAACTACTCCTACTGCAGGTGAGAAGCACTTACCTTGCTTCTTGGACTCACAACCGAACAAAAAGAGCTTCTAGGACCTTGGCCGACCGCCGGAGATGATGCCCTAACTCCCTTTCGTTTTCTACCCGAGCTCCGCCATCGTACGCAAAAGAGAAGGAGAGAATGGTTTAAGCCACGGGAAAACAAAGCATCAGCTTATCCCTTTTTATCTTAATATTTCTGTTAACTCCTTAAATAAATTCGCTACCTTTTCTAAACAGACAAATCCAACATCAACTTATCCCTTTTATAATCCAATATTCTGTTAACTATCTTAAATAAATTCGCTACCTTTTCTAAACAGACAAATCCAACATCAACTTATCCCTTTTATAATCCAATATTCTGTTAACTATTTTAAATAAATTCGCTACCTTTTCTAAACAGACAAATCCAACATTAACTTATCCCTTTTATAATATTCTATTAACTATCTTAAATAAATTCGCTACCTTTTCTAAACAGACAAATCCAACATCAACTTATCCCTTTTATAATATTTTGTTAACTATATTAAATAAATTTGCTACATTTTCTAAACAGATAAATCCAACATCAACTTATCATTTTTATAATCCAATATTCTGTTAACTATCTTAAATAAATTTTGCTACCTTTTCTAAACAGAACCGCCTGCTTGACCACTTGGTTAGCCAGATTTTCTTAAGGCTTGGTTCGGTCGGAGGTTGCAGGTTCGAATCTTGGCTAATTTTCTTTATTTTTTGTAACTTGTTTCTTTTGGTAAAAATATCAAACGAACTCCAAAAATTGCATAAAAATACTCTAAAAATTTCTAAAAATCTCTAAAATTTTTCTAAAGCATTTTTAAATATTTTTAAATACTATTAGAACTCGAAATGAGGAAATTTGGGATGTTACAATTTCCCATACCTTATAAAAATTCGTCATCGAACTTAGAACAATTTTGGATATTTCTGCCTCATGTTGTTCCTTACACAAGAACTTTATCTAGCTTAAGCACATATAAACAAATACTTCTAAAGATTTCTCTTTACTGCAAAAAAGAAAAGCATACTAAAAAGAATTTAAGTACTTTCTTACTTGAAGACGGCAAGGTTGGTGCTGATGTGTGATGCTGGAGAATAGGAACTGCTCTGATACCAACTTGTAACACCCCACCCTCCTCACTACTAGTCTGCGAGGGCGGAGCGCTACTAGACTACTAACTTTACTTAACTATCCTTGTTCACATGTTGATAGAAATTCCTAAAACTCTCGGAGAACTCAAAACATACAATTAATTAGCAGCGGAAGACTAAATGACTCATCTAATATATTCTTAATAAATGGCAATCTTAATAAATTCTTATGCTAAGTCCCAAGGCTTCTATAGTCCAGTCATCACACATCATCGAACACCTCCTTGTCGTCTTCCTTTGCTAAAACTTTTCCTTTCCTATATCTGCAGTAAGAGGAAATGCAAACTATAAGCGAATGATTAGTAAGCGCTGTCTAACTCACAAAACTTGAATATGCATGTAAATATACTAAAATCTAAGAACTGAAAGCTCTAAAGAAAATCCTATACATGTTCATCTAATAGCTAAAGAACAATGCATACTGGAATGCTTTAAACATGTAAAGTAAATCTAAACAAACATGCTAGCATAAAAGAGAACTAAACTTGCTGGATTTTAAACTTATGTGAAGCTTGTTTTACTTGTTTAAAAACTTATACTTTAATACATCAAAATAATAATCAACTTTCTTCTTGGGTCCGGCAACTGTACTTGCTATGCGCGCATCCCTAACTAGACCCGAGATAGCTGGTCCCGAATCTAGTAGGGTTTACTAGGTTATCTAAACCTAGGGACGACTATGGGAGCCCAACCCAAGGACAATTGAGAGTCCAGCACAGTGCCACTGATAAAAGTAAAATACTTGTTATCTTTTAATACTTCTAATATATAATGCCTCGGCATTTTAACAAGCACCTTGTGTGCCAAAATCCCTAAAGTCTTGACTTTGGGATCTACTTAAGGCCTTGGCCTTTTTCTTTTTTGTTTTATCTTTCTTATACTTGTTAATACCTCTAATAAAAGAATACTTCTTTTAAAAACTGAAATGTTTTAACAAATTCTAACTTTGAAATGCATAAACAAAAATCTGCATACTATGCTAATCAAAATTTTGCATACTATGCTAATCAAGATTCTGCATTCTATGCTACACTATTTCTGCATACTATGCAAACATAAATTTTGCACTATAATACTTAACCAAACTGCACTATAATCTTTTTCTTTAAAAACTGCACTATAAGTTCCATCAAAAATCTGCACTACAAGTTCCACCAAAAATCTGCACTATAAATTCCACCAAAAATCTACACTATAAGTTCCACCAAAAATCTGCGCTATAAATTCCACCAAAAATCTGCACTACAAGTTTCACCAAAAATCTGCACTATAAAATTAATTAAAAATCTGTACTATAAGCTTAATTAAAATCTGCACTATAAGCTTACATAAAAATCTACACTATAAGCTTAATTAAAATCTGCACTATAGGCTTAATTAAAATCTGCACTATAAGCTTCAATAAAAGTCTGCTCTATAAGCTTAAATAAAAATCTGCACTATAGGCTTAATTAAAATCTGCACTATAAGCTTAATTAAAATCTGTTCCATAAGCTTAATTAAAATCTGCACTATAAGCTTACATAAAAATCTGCATATGAGCTTAATTAAAATCTGCACTATAAGCTTAATTAAAATCTTCACTATAAGCTTAAGTAAAAATCTGCACTTATAAAATTAATTAAAATTTGCTCTATAGGCTTAATTAAAATCTACACCTATAAGCTTAATTAAAATCTGCACTATAAGCTTAATTAAAATCTGCACTATAGACTTAATTAAAATTTACACTATAAACTTACATAAAAATCTGTATATGAGCTTAATTAAAAATCTGCACTATAAGCACTCCTCATGCTTCGAATTTAAGAAGAACAAAGGTCCGAAACTACTCCTACTGCAGGTGAGAAGCACTTACCTTGCTTCTTGGACTCACAACCGAACAAAAAGATCTTCTAGGACCTTGGCCGATCGCCGGAGATGATACCCTAACTCCCTTTCATTTTTTGCCCGAGCTCCGCCATCGTACGCAGAAGAGAAGGAGAGAATGGTTTAAGTCACGGAAAAACAGAGCATCAGCTTATCCCTTTTTATAACTTAATATTTCTGTTAACTCCTTAAATAAATTCGCTACCTTTTCTAAACAGACAAATCCAACATCAACTTATCCCTTTTATAATCCAATATTCTGTTAACTATCTTAAATAAATTCGCTACCTTTTCTAAACAGACAAATCCAACATCAACTTATCCCTTTTATAATCCAATATTCTGTTAACTATCTTAAATAAATTCGCTACCTTTTCTAAACAGACAAATCCAACATTAACTTATCCCTTTTATAATATTCTATTAACTATCTTAAATAAATTCGCTACCTTTTCTAAATAGACAAATCCAACATCAACTTATCCCTTTTATAATATTTTGTTAACTATCTTAAATAAATTCGCTACATTTTTTAAACAGACAAATCCAACATCAACTTATCCCTTTTATAATCCAATATTCTATTAACTATCTTAAATAAATTTTGCTACCTTTTCTAAATAGAACCGCCTGCTTGACCACTTGGTCAGCCGGATTTGCTTAAGGCTTGGTTCTGCCGGAGGTTGCAGGTTTGAATCTCGGCTAATTTTCTTTATTTTTTGTAACTTGTTTCTTTTGGTAAAAATATCAAACGAACTCCAAAAATTGCATAAAAATACTCTAAAAATTTCTAAAAATCTCTAGAATTTTTATAAAATATTTTTAAATATTTTTAAGCACTATTAGGACTCGAAATGAGGAAATTTGGGTTGTTACAGTTGCTAAACTACATGTGAGTTTGCATCAAGATCATGAAGGAGGTGCTACCAAAACTTTATATTCAAATTTCTTAAAATAATACTCAATCTAAAATAATTTATACTTAAATTTTCACAGTATATACTGAAATTATACTATTTTGTACTAATAATTCACTTACTCTTGGCATTTTAATTGTAATACCCATAGGATCCCTAGCAATTTTATATAAATTATTGCATGATTAAAATAGGCTTTATGTAGACTTTTCAAAAATAAAGAGCAAAAAGAACCAACAAGAGGCATGACCAAGGTTTGAACCTTGAACCTCTTGGTAAGTGGTTGTAGGTGATAACCAGTAGCCCCAGCAGGGGTGTGCTGTTAGGAAGAGAAGGGAGATTGTAGTTAAGGGTGGTGAAAGTGAAGGCCCCCTTCACTTAGAAGGAAAAGTTTGAGTTTCCTTCTTCCTTTCCAATGAAAAGACGGTTTTGCCTTCTTCCTTCATTTAGCATAAATAAGAGAAAGGAAAGAAAATTTTCATTTTTTTCTTCTTCCTTCCTCCTTCTCCTTCCTCCACCAAAAATTCAAGCCTTTCTTCCCTCATTATCTAAATCAAGCTAAGAGCCTTCTTCCTAGGAAAACTTCTCAAGCAAGGGTACTCTTCCTTAGTAAACCAAGCGAAAGGATGTAAGTATTTCCCCTCACCTGCAATACAAGTAGCTTACGTATGCTTCTATGTTCAAATGTTGCTTGAAAAACCTAGGGTCTTGCCTTGCAAGTTTCGGCCAAGATAAGGATAAGAGATTACCTATGATTGTCAAAAGTTTCATGCTACTTGTTGCTTAAAAAGTGTAGAACCATCTCCTTTAGGTTTCGGCCAAGGATAGATAAGAAGGTTTAGAGAAAAGTTTTGAAACCTAACTATGCTTGTTCATGATTTCTTATGATGTATGATCTCCTATATGATGTTAGTTTAAGTTTTCATGCCATATGTTACTTGAAAAGTTAGAACCATGACATGTAGGTTTCGGCCAAGAATAGATAAAAGGTTTAGAGAAAAGTTTTGAAACCTAACTATGCTTGTTCATGATTTCTTATGATGTATGATCTCCTATATGATGTTAGTTTAAGTTTTCATGCCATATGTTACTTGAAAAGTTAGAACCATCTCCTTTAGGTTTTGGCCAAGGATAGATAAAAAGGTTTAGAGAAAAGTTTTGAAACCTAACTATGCTTGTTAATGATTTTTTATGATGTATGATCTCCAATATGATGTTAGTTTAAGTTTTTCATGCCATATGTTACTTGAAAAGTTAGAACCATGACATGTAGGTTTCGGCCAAGAATAGATAAAAGGTTTAGAGAAAAGTTTTGAAACCTAACTATGCTTGTTCATGATTTCTTATGATGTATGATCTCCCATATGATGTAGTTTAAGTTCTTAATGCTTATGTTGCTTAAAGACCTAGAACCATGACATATAAGTTTCAGCCAAACCAAGGAACTAAGGTTTGTGTTTGCTAAAGGTCACACATGTGATGCTATGTATCATGAAACATTAGAAAATTGAGCCATGTTTAAATGTTGCTTGAAAAACCTAGAACCATGACATGTAGGTTTCGGCCAAACCAAGAAAACTAGGGTTTATGTTGCTAAAGGTTTCCTATGTTATGATAAGTACCATGTGATACTAATGTGATGCTTTTCTTGTTTAAAATGTTGCTTAAGATCCAAGACCATAACCCTTGCAAGTTTCGGCCAAGTCATGATTAGGGTTTGTAGAAAGTTCTAAGAAAAAAAAAGGGATTCCAACTATGCATGATAATGACTCTCTATGATATGCTATGTGAGATGTGAACTTCATGATTACCATGTTATGTTTATGCAAGACATATGTATGATGTTATGCTATAAGAGTTGTTTCCCTATAAGTTGGGATCAAGAGCACTCTTCATGATATGACAAGAACATGCTATACTTCATGACATGACAAGAACATGCTATGCTTTATGACATGACAAGAACATGCTATGCTTTATGATATGACAAGAACAAGCTATGCTTTATGATATGACAAGAACATGATATGCTATTTTACTTTTGTATTGGCTTGTACCGGACCCTAAGAATGGTCCATGGGATGGGCTCCTAAGTTGCCCTTAGGTCGATGGTCAATGAAACGGGCCTAGTAAGGGATGGGCTCCTAAGTTGCCCCTAGGTCGATGGTCAAAGAAACAGGCCTAGTTCCTAATAGGTTCGAGATTAGCTATCTCGGATTTATTTAGGATGCACACAAATTCATGTATGTGGTACAAAGTCGGGCCCTCATGTTGAGATTATGTTTAAGTACCTATGTAATATATGTTTTCAAAGGAACATCTTGCATATATGCATTATCATAAGTTTTCAAAAGAACATCTTGCATATAAGCATGCTATATGATTTTCTTTATGCTCTCATATACTATGTTTCCATACTCTCTTGAGTGATGTCTAAAATGCCTATATGAACATGCTTTATGGTTTTCTTTATGCTCTGATATACTATGTTTTCATACTCTCTTGAGTGATGTCTAAAATGCCTAGATGAACATGCTATTACCTTATGCTTATGCTCTCATGTGCAAGGTTTATTATTCATGTTTCTATGTTTTTTTTTTCATGTTATGATTCATGGTTTTGTTAGTAGGAAAGGGATCTTACTAAGCCTATGTGCTTATAGTTTATTTTCCTTGTACTGCAGAAAAGGGTAAAGAATGGCTAAATTAAAGGGAGCAACAGGAAGGGCAAGTGTGTGTGTGGCAGTGGCATAGTGGAAGTGATCTGTCTATGTTTTCAAGACTTATATATGTCTTAAACTTTTGCATGTGAACTTATACTTTCTCCTGTTGAATGAAACCTTGTTAGTTATCATGAACTCTAGAGAATAATATCCATATTAGTTCCTTCTTATTTAGTAGATTTTATGCTCTAGTTAAACAAGCATGCATCATGTATCAAGTAGTAGATATCAAGTCATGTTATGGACGCTAGCATGTTCACATGTCTAATATGTTACAAGATGATATTGTTCTCCATATTATGTTGTTAACATGCATATGACTAAATGAAATGAAAATTTTTCTTCCACTGCCATGACCCCATATGCATATGCATGTATGTATGTAGCATTGGTAACGCCGTCCCTTCTAGGCACAAGAAAGGCAGGCGTTATAGTTTGGTATCAGTGCAGGTTTGCCTTTCCACTACACACACACCTCAAGCCTCCATCCTGCCGCTCCAAGTAAGAAATTCTATGCCTACTCTATTCTTTTATGTATAGGAATGCTTTAATCTAAGTATGCATGTCTACTCTATTCTTTTTAATTATGATAAGGAATGCTTTAGTCTAAGCATGCATGAATATAGGTTAGAATGGTAATCTTATGCTAGCATTGTTATCATTGATGAAGATAAGTATGGCTAGAAGATGCAATACCAGAGCTGATGAGACAGTACCCCCACCGGATCTGATGCATGTAGTTACCGAGCTCCAGCGTCAGGTTACAGAACAGCAGCAGGTGATTAATGCTCTGATGAATCAACAGGGAAACCCTGCTACCCCACCAGTGAATCCGAATACGATGCCAGTCGTACCTACAGCTGCACCGGTACCACCCGTGGGTCCTGCCCCAGTGATTCGACAAGAGGCATACCTGATTTGGTGGCAGAGGCTGAAGCCGGAAACTTTTTCTGGTAACTGTGAACCATGGGACGCTCAAGCCTGGTTCAAGACTGTAGAGAGTATAGTAGAGCTTCTAGATTGGCCTGAACATGAAAAGGTCAAGTGTGCATCATTTTGCCTTTCGGGAGATTCCAGAATATGGTGGGACAGAGTTAAAGCAAAGAGACAAGTAAATCAAATGCGATGGACGGACTTTGAAATAGAATTTTTCAAAGAATTTTTCCATATGCGTGTGACAAACAAGCACTACAACGAGTTCACCGAATTCCAGCAAGGTGATTTATCAGTTAATGAAGCCATGAAAAGATTCAACCGACTAGCGCGTTTATGCCCAGAGCTGGTCAGCACAGAAAGAGAAAGAGTCAGACTCATGCTGAAAATGCCCAGACCCGAGATAGCTCTGAATGTGGCCGGCGGAGTTAATAGACCGTAGACCGCTGAAGAACTGATTAGCAGTGCTCTGATCACTGAACACTACTTGAAGGTGCTGCATAAAAGCAAGGGTCAAGCTCAGTCGGGAAGACAGAAACCTCAAAGTGCCAAAGCCAGCTGGAAAGGAAACCATAGTGGTAAGAGAAAGCAATGGAACGACGCTAAGGGTGGTCCAGTGAACAAACAACCCATGTACCCTCAGTGTACCACATGTGGAAAGAAGCATCCAGGGGTATGCCGCATGGGTACAAATAGGTGTTACAACTGTGGACTGCAAGGGCACAGAACCAAAGATTGCCCCACCCAGGTTCAAACACCTCCTCAGCAGTACATCTAGAACAAGGGTGCTCCCTCATAGCTACACCAGATGCAAGCTGCAATAGAAGGCCCTCATATCAGCCAAGGGAGATTGGAAGCCTCGCCAGCTACGATGAATGCTAGGATTTTCTCCCTCACCAAGGAGGATGTAGTGAACGCTTCTACGGTTGTCACAGATCAGATATTTATTTTTAGTCAGCATGCTACTTTATTATTTGATACTGGGGCAACACACTCGTTCGTCTCTACACCTTTCACAAGGAAGATAGGCATGCCACCACAAGCCTTAGATTGCAAGTTCTTAACGACACTGCCTTCGGGAGAAGCGATGTCATCTACTCATATGCTGCGAGCCGCACCCATCAGAATCGCAGACAGAGAACTCTACTGTGACCTGATAGTGCTCGACATGCAGAATTATGACATTATTTTGGGCATGAATTTTCTGAGCAAGTATGGTGCTTTGATCGAGTGCCGTAAAAGGAAAGTGGTCTTCCGGCTAGAGGCAGAACTGATGTTTGAATTTATTGGAGAGCCAAGGGAAGAAACTAAGAAATTCTTATCAGCCTTAAGGGCACAAAAGATGTTAGATAGCGGATGCACTGGGTTTCTAGCACATGTGATTGATACAAGACAAGCAGAGGACCAGAAGCTGGAGGATGTCAGAATTGTATGCGACTACCCAGAGGTATTTCCCGATGAACTACCAGGGTTAGCCCCTGATAGAGAAATTGAATTTGAGATCGAATTGATTCCTGGTACTAAACCGATCTCTAAAGCACCTTATCGGATGGCGCCGGCTGAATTAAAGGAACTTCAGGGACAGCTACGGGAACTACTCGACAAGGGACTTATTCGCCCTAGTCACTCTCCGTGGGGAGCTCCAGTACTGTTTGTGAAAAAGAAAGATGGATCAATGCGAATGTGCATAGACTACCGAGCGCTAAATAAAGTAACGATTAAGAACAGGTACCCTCTACCATAGATTGACGACCTGTTCGACCAGTTAAAAGGTGCCACTGTCTTCTCTAAGATTGACCTGAGGTTTGGCTATCATCAAGTAAAAGTGAAACAGGATGATATACCGAAGACGGCTTTCCGAACAAGATACGGACACTATGAGTTTGTAGTTATGCCCTTCGGAGTGACGAATGCTCCTGCTTTGTTTATGGACCTGATGAATCAGGTATTCTCGGCATTTCTCAACAAATTTGTGATCGTTTTCATCGACGATATCCTCATCTATTCGAGAAACCAAGAAGAGCATGTCGAACACCTGAATATTGTATTACAGATTCTCCGGGAGAAGCAGTTGTATGTGAAATTCTCCAAATGCGAGTTTTGGCTAGATCGAGTATCCTTTTTGGGTCATGTTATCTCCAAGGACGGAGTAATGGTAGACCCAATCAAGATTGAAGCCGTAAGAAAATGGAATAGACCAAAGAATGCCAGCGAAATCAAAAGTTTTCTCAGGCTAGCAGGCTATTATAGAAAGTTTGTAGAAGGTTTCTCTAAGATTGCAACCCCTATGATCGCTCTCACCAGGAAGAACAAGAAGTATGAATGGACAGATGACTGCGAGAACAGTTTCACATAATTGAAAAGGAGACTGACCAGTGCTCCAATCTTTACTCTCCCGAGAAGTAACGAAAGTTTCGATATGTACAGTGACGCTTCCAGATTAGGACTCGAAGTTGTACTCATGCAGAACGGCAAGGTCATTGCCTATGCCTCTAGGCAACTCAAGGAACATGAAAGGAATTATCCCACTCATGACCTAGAGCTAGCAGCCGTGGTCTTTGCTCTCAAAATATGGAGGCACTATCTATATGGAGCTCAGTGTAGGATTTATACCGACCACCAGAGTTTGAAATATTTCTTCACACAAACGGACCTAAATATGAGACAATGCAGATGGCTCAAGCTAGTCAAGGACTATGATTGCGAGATATTTTATCATCCGGGAAAAGCAAACAGAGTGGTCGACGCACTCAGTAGGAAGCCCCATGACATATCACCCTGAGGTCGCTATCGGCAATATCCCAACCCTAGTAAGGTAAGTTATGAGTTACGATAGGAAACAAAAGTACCCGAAGTTATTCTAAGTTCGAGGACAAACTTTTAAGAGGTATGGGGGACTGTAACACTTATAGGATCCCTAGCAATTTTATATAAATTATTGCATGATTAAAATAGGCTTTATGTAGACTTTTCAAAAATAAAGAGCAAAAAGAACCAAAAAGAGGCATGACCAAGGTTTGAACCTTGAACCTCTTCGTAAGTGGTTGTAGGTGATAACCAGTAGCCCCAGTAGGGGTGTGCTGTTAGGAAGAGAAGGGAGATTGTAGTTAAGGGTGCTGAAAGTGAAGGCCCCCTTCACTTAGAAGGAAAAGTTTGAGTTTCCTTCTTCCTTCCCAATGAAAAGATGGTTTTGCCTTCTTCCTTCATTTAGCATCAATAAGAGAAAGGAAAGGAAATTTTCATTTTTTTTCTTCTTCCTTCCTCCTTCTCCTTCCTCCACCGAAAATTCAAGTCTTTCTTCCCTCATTGCCAAAATCAAGCTAAGAGCCTTCTTCCTAGGAAAACTTCTCAAGCAAGGGTACTCTTCCTTAGTAAACCAAGCAAAAGGATGTAAGTATTTCCCCTCACCTGCAGTACAAGTAGCTTACGTATGCTTCTATGTTCAAATATTGCTTGAAAAACCTAGGGTCTTGCCTTGCAAGTTTCGGCCAAGATAAGGATAAGAGATTACCTATGATTGTCAAAAGTTTCATGCTACTTGTTGTTTAAAAATTGTAGAACCATCTCCTTTAGGTTTCGGCCAAGGATAGATAAGAAGGTTTAGAGAAAAGTTTTGAAACCTAACTATGCTTGTTCATAATTTCTTATGATGTATGATCTCCTATATGATGTTAGTTTAAGTTTTCATGCCATATGTTACTTGAAAAGTTAGAACCATGACATGTAGGTTTCGGCCAAGAATAGATAAAAGGTTTAGAGAAAAGTTTTGAAACCTAACTATGCTTGTTCATGATTTCTTATGATGTATGATCTCCTATATGATGTTAGTTTAAGTTTTCATGCCATATGTTACTTGAAAAGTTAGAACCATCTCCTTTAGGTTTCGGCCAAGGATAGATAAAAAGGTTTAGCGAAAAGTTTTGAAACCTAACTATGCTTGTTAATGATTTCTTATGATGTATGATCTCCTATATGATGTTAGTTTAAGTTTTTCATGTCATATATTACTTGAAAAGTTAGAAACATGACATGTAGGTTTCGGCCAATAATAGATAAAAGGTTTAGAGAAAAGTTTTAAAACCTAACTATGCTTGTTCATCATTTCTTATGATGTATGATCTCCCATATGATGTAGTTTAAGTTCTTCATGCTTATGTTGCTTAAAGACCTAGAACCATGACATGTAGGTTTCGGCCAAACCAAGGAACTAAGGTTTGTGTTTGCTAAAGGTCACACATGTGATGCTATGTATCATGAAACATTAGAAAATTGAGCCATGTTTAAATGTTGCTTGAAAAACCTAGAACCATGACATGTAGGTTTCGGCCAAACCAAGAAAACTAGGGTTTATGTTGTTAAAGGTTTCCTATGTTATGATAAGTACCATGTGATACTAATGTGATGCTTTTCTTGTTTAAAATGTTGCTTAAGATCCAAGACCATAACCCTTGCAAGTTTCGGCCAAGTCATGATTAGGGTTTGTAGAAAGTTCTATGAAAAAAAAAAGGATTCCAACTATGCATGATAATGACTGTCTATGATATGCTATGTGAGATGTGAACTTCATGATTATCATGTTATGTTTATGCAAGATATATGTATGATGATATGCTATAAGAGTTGCTTCCCTATAAATTGGGATCAAGAGCACTCTTCATGATATGACAAGAACATACTATGCTTCATGATATGACAAGAACATGCTTGCTTTATGACATGACAAGAACATGCTATGCTTTATGATATGACAAGAATATGTTATGCTTTATGATATGACAAGAACATGATATGCTATTTTACTTTTGTATTGGCTTGTACCGGACCCTAAGAATGGTCCATGGGATGGGCTCCTAAGTTGCCCCTAGGTCGATGGTCAAGGAAACGGGTCTAGTAAGGGATGGGCTCCTAAGTTGCCCTTAGGTCGATGGTCAAAGAAACGAGCCTAGTTCCTAATAGGTTCGAGATTAGCTACCTCGGATTTATTTAAGATGTGCGCAAATTCATGTATGTGGTACAAAGTCGGGCCCTCATGTTGAGATTATGTTTAAGTACCTATGTAATATATGTTTTCAAAGGAACATCTTGCATATATGCA
Source organism: Zingiber officinale (assembly GCF_018446385.1). Classification (NCBI taxonomy): domain Eukaryota; kingdom Viridiplantae; phylum Streptophyta; class Magnoliopsida; order Zingiberales; family Zingiberaceae; genus Zingiber; species Zingiber officinale. The sequence goes on along the minus strand of NC_056005.1, from coordinate 42,793,585 downwards.
TTATCATAAGTTTTCAAAAGAACATCTTGCATATAAGCATGCTATATGATTTTCTTTATGCTCTCATATACTATGTTTCCATACTCTCTTGAGTGATGTCTAAAATGCCTATATGAACATGCTTTATGGTTTTCTTTATGCTCTGATATACTATGTTTTCATACTCTCTTGAGTGATGTCTAAAATGCCTAGATGAACATGCTATTACCTTATGCTTATGCTCTCATGTGCAAGGTATATTATTCATGTTTCTATGTTTTTTTTTCATGTTATGATTCATGGTTTTGTGAGTAGGAAAGGGATCTTACTAAGCCTATGTGCTTATAGTTTATTTTCCTTGTACTGTAGAAAAGGGTAAAGAATGGCTAAATTAAAGGGAGCAGCAGGAAAGGCAAGTGTGTGTGTGGCAGTGGCATGGTGGAAGTGATTTGTCTATGTTTTCAAGACTTATATATGTCTTAAAGTTTTGCATGTGAACTTATACTTTCTCCTGTTGCATGAAACCTTGTTAGTTATCATGAACTCTAGAGAATAATATCCATGTTTGTTCCTTCTTATTTAGTACACTTTATGCTCTAGTTAAACAAGCATGCATCATGTATCAAGTACTAGATATCAAGTCAAGTTATGGATGCTAGCATGTTCACATGTCTAATACGTTACAAGATGATATTGTTCTCCATATTATGTTGTTAACATGCATATGATTAAATGAAATAAAAAATTTTCTTCCGCTGCCATGACCCCATATGCATATGCATGTATGTATGTAGCATTGGTAACGCCGTCCCTTCTGGGCACAAAAAGGTCGGGCGTTACAGTCATGGTAGTAAATAGTAATGGTAGCAACTTATTTTCCTAATTAGTTGCTAATTACAAGTGAGTTTGCGTCAAGATCATGTAGGTGGTGTCATTGGATCTTTATACTCAAATTTCTTAAAATAATACTCAATCTGAAATAATTCATACTTAAATATTCATAATGTATACTAAAATTATACTATTTTGTACCTATAATCCGCTTGCTCTTGGCATTTTCTTGGTAGTGAAATAGTAATGGTAGCAAAATGTTTTCCTACTTGATTGCTAAATTACATGTGAGTTTGCATCAAGATCATGAAGGATGTGCCAACAAAATTTTATACTCAAATTTCTTAAAATAATACTCAATCTAAAATAATGTATACTTAAATTTTTACAATGTATACTAAAATTATATTATTTTGTACCAATAATTCGCTTGCTTTTGACATTTTCGTAGTAGTGAAATAGTAATAGTAGCAACTTCTTTTCCTATTTAGTTGCTAATTACATGTGACTTTGCATCAAGATCTTGAAGGAGGTGCCACCAAATCTTTATACTTAAATTTTCTTAAAATAATACTCAATTTAAAACAATTTGTACTTAAATTTTTACATTATATACTAATATTTTACTATTTTGTATCAATAATCTCCTTGCTTTTATCATTTTCTTGGTAGTGAAATAGTAATAGTAGCAACTTATTTTCCTACCTACTTACTAACAAAATATGAGTATTTTAACAATGTATACTAAATTTTACTATTTTGTACAAATATTCTTCTTGCTCTTGGCATTTCCTTTGTAGTGAAATAATAATGGTAGCAGCTTAGTTTCCTACTTAGTTGCTAATTACATGTGAGTTTGCATCAACATTGTGAAGGAGGTGCCACTGAAAATTTATACTCAAATTTCTTAAAATAATAGTCAATCTAAAATAATTCATATTTAAATTTTCACAATGTATACTAAAATTTTACTATTTTATACCAATGATCTACTTGCTTTTCTCATTTTCTTAGTAGTAAAATAGTAATGGTAGCAATTTACTTTTTTACTTAGTTGCTAAATCACATGTGAGTTTGCATCAAGATCATAAAGAAGGTGCTACCAAAACTTTATACTCAAATTTTTTAAAATAATACTCAATCTAAAATAATTTATACTTAAATTTTCGCAGTGTATACTAAAATTATACTATTTTGTACTAATAATTCAGTTGTTCTTGGCATTTTCATGGTAGTAAATAGTAATGGTAGCAACTTATTTCCCTAATTAGTTCTAATTACATGTGAGTTTGCATCAAGATCATGTAGGAGGTGTCATTGGATCTTTATACTCAAATTTCTTAAAATAATACTCAATCTGAAATAATTCATACTTAAATATTCATAATGTATACTGAAATTATACTATTTATCCGCTTGCTCTTGACATTTTCTTAGTAGTGAAATAGTAATGGTAGCAAAGTGTTTTCCTACTTGGTTTCTAAATTACATGTGAGTTTGCATCAAGATCATGAAGGAGGTGCCAACAAAATTTTATACTCAAATTTCTTAAAATAATACTAAATCTAAAATAATGTATACTTAAATTTTCACAATGTATACTAAAATTATACTATTTTGTACCAATAATTCGCTTGCTCTTAACATTTTCTTGGTAGTGAAATAGTAATAATAGCAACTTGTTTTCCTATTTAGTTGCTAATTACATGTGACTTTGCATTAAGATCATGAAGGAGATGCCACTAAATCTTTATACTTAAATTTTTCTTAAAATAATACTCAATTTAAAACAATTTGTACTTAAATTTTTACAGTGTATACTAATATTTTACTATTTTGTACTAATAATCTGTTTACTTTTAGCATTTCCTTGTTTGTGAAATAGTAATGGTAGCAACTTATTTTCCTACCTACTTACTAACTAAATATGAGTTGCTTCATAAGTTCATACACAACCTATTATGTACAAGATGCTCAATTTATCAAAAATTATACTCTAGATTGGATTATTTGTGAATAACTTGGTTTATACTTATATATTCACATGATAATGCATGTATGCACCATAAAATGTTTCATTTCATATATAGCCTGTGTAAGTTATGCACTACTTCTATTATCAAAAATAAATTATATTCAATATCAGCATTTTTCCAAGATTCGAACTAAATTAACTCGAAATAATTCAAAACCATTCATGACTACATACCATATATAACCAACATTACCTATTTTCTAGATTTCAACAACAAAAACATCCACTTTCCAAAATATTAAGCATATACACTTAAATAGCAAATAAAGTTTGTCAAGGCCAAAATATCTACAAATACACCAACTCACAACCTAAACATGTTTTCCACCAAAAACCATAATCACATGGGATAAATTAGTGAAGACTATTTTTTCATAATCCCATTTTCATCCAATAAAATAACAGTTGCCATGTGTGCCCGATAAATATCCATTTTCACTTCTCTTTCATAATTTGACATTTCATCATTGTCATGCACCAGACACTCGATCCACAAATAGGTGTAAATGCCACAGTCGAGATTCTCACCTTAATGACTGCACTTTTTCTTAGTTACCGTGACAACACCAATGTTGAAGCCCGAAAACTGCATCATGTATCTAGATAAAAATCATGCCTACAAATATTAGTTATGCTTTAAAGATTAAATTTTATGAGTTATTGAAATACAAATGATGAAACTCACATAAACTTTTGCTGTCTCAAAAGAACATGGATGAGGCTTTAGGTTCATCATCTTGAATTGCCCTTCTATTACTGAATAGATTAACAAAAACCAATATCATCCATAGTTCAAGGGAAAAATAATATATTTTAAATAAATTTTCATTCAGATCTTGCAATTGGTTCCTTGTTATAGAAGTTAGTTTTCCAACAGAATCATCATACTCCCCATTTCGTAGCGTTTAATTATTCCTCTATCATTCTAGTTTATCAAGAACTTCTCTCTACATGTAGAAATAGAGTCATAATTCTTAAAAATTAAATAAATTAATTGTAAGGTCAAAGAATAATAAAAACCTGAACACCCGTGTCCATGCAAAAAATTTCACCCTTTCTTCTAACTTTGCTTTGTCATTATTCTCAGATAACAATTAATAATTTCCCATCTAACTAGATTACAAAATTAAAAAACCACATAATTCAAGCTCACTGAGTACCACATTATCTTCCTCCCACACGATAGCACTACAAAATATGGAAATTTATTTTATATTACACTATAAAGGAATAATATTTCAAAAAAAAAGAACCACATACAAGATTAACATGTTAAGGATCTTTAGCCCGACTAGAAGGGGGTTGAATAGACGTTAACCCCAATCTATCGCTTCCTACATATTCGTTAGCACAGCATAATACAAATAATACAAATATGAATACTAAAGCTAAACTAAAAGACAAGAACAATAAAGCAAACCAAGACACAGTGATTTAGGTGATTTGGAGATAACTTGCTCCTACTCCACGGATGTTCGTAAGGTGGATGATCCCTATCCATTAGTGGATTAGCCCTTGGCAAACTTTGGCTACCTCAAGTCTCCTTGTGGATGGAGAAATCTCATCACAACACCAACCAAGACCTCTTGGATTACAAATAGCACTTAAAAACTTTGGAGACTACTAATTAGGGTTAACCCCCACTAATTTTGTCAACCAAGGCTAGCCACCCCAAGCTCCATTATATAGGGCTTGGGGAAATCAGTAAGCTGATTTTACCATTATCAGTCTCCTCCTGATGCTTTCACAAGTCAACTGCTGCTGGCTAATGGTGTTGGACACCGTGGTTGTTTTGATGCGATCAACCAAGTTAGGTTAGGTCATGTTTGATTTTGATCCCTGTGTCTATGTGTGCAGAAGCTTTGGAGCACAAGAAGTCAAGCAGAAGACGTAGCTAGCGAGAAGGATGGCACGGGAAGGGAGTCAACGGGCTCGGTGCGTCTAAAGGACGAAAGAGCTACGGAAGAGTACACTGGTGGACGAGAAGAACGTGTGCGACTTTCGAGGGATGAGAAGCCGGGATGGAAGCTTGCTCGAGGAGAATGCCGGAAATTGGGTTTGGGTGAGTCCTATTTTGGTTGACCTCAATTACCCAAGCAATCGAAACTTCGGAAGTTGAAGTGAAGATGAAGAAATGCTGGAAAATCAGCTGGAGGTGCCCTCAACAGTCGTTGGAGGTGCCTCCGCCCTCACCAGAGTGAGGGCACCCTCAACAACATTGAGGGCACCCTCAACAACATCAAGGGCATTGAGGGTGCCCTTAGCTGGGTCAAACTGTCCATTAACGAGCAGATAAAATTTTATCCATTATCCACTTTGAGGCTCCCTTAACCCCTTTGGAGTTGCCCTCAAGACTCAAGATAGGATTTTCAGGAGCTATATAAAGGCCCCTGGAGCTAGGAATTATTCATTCAACTCAGTATTCAATTCTTAGCAACTCTTAGAGCTTTCTTAGTGTGTAAAAGGCTTCTCCACCTATAGTGAAGGAGACATTTCTAGTGGAGGTTTTCAATTGCCTTGGATTAACAACCACCTAGGTTATAACCAAGTTAAATTTCTTGTCTCTTCTTTTTTGTTATTTTATTTTATTGTTGTTGCTATTTTAGAGTTAAAAGAATAAGGAGGGTATTTTCTTTTTGCAGGTAATTCAATCCTCTCCTCTTGCCGGCCCCGCTGCACCAACAAGTGGTATTAGAGCAAAACCGCCTCAGAAGGACTGACCACCGACTAAATCATCAAGATCAAGACGATGGATGGTTCAAGTATTCATCCCCCGAAATTTGATAGAGACTTCACTACATGGAAACGCCGAATGGAGGTATTCTTCAAAACAGAATTTGATATTCTTTTAGTTATGAAATTTATGGTTTTGCAGTCCCTAAAGATAAGGAAGAATATAACTGGATGAAAAAAGAACAATCTAATTTCGTGGCCAATGGAAAGGCAAAGTTCCATCTGCTCAGCATTTTGCCACCCTAGGAGGTAAGTCGGATCGGAAGCTACGACTCTGCCAAAGACCTTTGGGAAAAATTCCTGGAGCTCCACGAAGGCACCTCAGAAGCAAAGTTAGCAATGCGCGACATTCTTCGAACTCAGCTTACAAATCTCCGGATGAACAATGGCGATAAGGTAGCGCAACTCCAAGAAAGAATCAAGGAGCTAATAACTCAACTAAACAACCTTGAAGAATCGGTAACAAATCGAGACTCGATCTGGTATGCGCTCAACACCTTCCCAAGTACTCTAGAATGGGCATCCTTAGTAAATGCATACTACATCTCTAAGGACTTTGAGGTAAGTACGCTAGAAAATTTATTTTCTACATTTGAACTTCACGAGTCTCGAATTGCAGAACCTAAACAAATAGAGAAGTCAAATATCAATGTTGCCCTACAAGCCGAGATGGACGATCCCGACTCTGAAGCGTCAATCGATGAAACTGAAGCAATGTTATTGGTAAGAAAGTTAAATAAGTTTATTAAGACTAATAAATTTAGATCGCAGTTGAGAAAGCATCAACATAATAGAAGGATGGTTTAATGCTACAACTGTAATGAGGAAGGGCACATCAAGGATGACTACCCAAAATTAAAGAAAAGGGACAAGGAGAAGTCCCAAAGAACGATGTCCTTTAAACGCAAAAGTTTGAAGGCTACATAAGATGAATCATCATCCTCCGAATCTGAAGTCGAAGCCTTCTCGGGATTAGCACTGTTGGCCAACCATCAAATTGAAGAAAAAACTAGCTCAGAGATGAGCATAGATGAAGGGGGAGAATCAGAAGAAGAAAGCTGCGATGAAAGGGGAGTATCAGAAATTGAGGTAAGTAAGGTATGTGCTCTAACTCCCAAGCAGATCTTTCAGTTCATCAAAGTTCTTACAAAAGACCTAGTAAAATCAGAAAAAAAAATTGCTGATTTAAAAATATTGTTAGATAATTTACAAACAGAAAATGATAATTTGAAAATAAATGTGTGTTTAAAGAGCTACGAAAGAGTACACCGGTGGACGGGAAGAACGTGTGTGACGTTCGAGGGATGAGAAGCCAGGGAGGAAGCCTGTTTGAGGAGAAGGGCGGAAATTGGGTTCGGGTGAGCCCTATTTCGGTTGGTCGCAATCACCCAAGCAATCGGAACTTCGGAAGCTAAAGTGAAGATTAAGAAATGCTAGAAAATCAGCTGGAGGCGCCCTCAACGGTCGTTGGAGGTGCCTCCACCCTCACCAAAGTGAGGGTGCCCTCAATAGCATTAAGGGCGCCCTCAATGCCCTTAAGAGTGCCCTTAGCTGGGTTAAACTGCTCGTTAACGAGCAGATAAAACTTTATCCGTTATCCACTTGGAGGCACCCTCAACCCCTTTGGAGGCGCCCTCAAGACTCGAGATAGGATTTCCAGGAGCTATATAAAGGCCCCTGGAGATAGGAATTATTCATTCAACTCAGTATTCAATTCCTAGAAACTCTTAGAGCTTTCTTAGTGTGTAAAAGGCTTCTCTGCCTACAGTGAAGGAGACATTTCTAGTGGAGGTTTTCAACTACCTTGGATTAACAACCACCTAGGTTGTAACCAAGTTAAATTTCTTATCTCTTCTTTTCTGTTATTTTATTTTATTGTTGTTGCTATTTTAGAGTTGAAAGAACGAGGAGGGTATTTTCTTTTTGCAGGCAATTCACCCCTCCCCTCTTGCCGGGCGCGCTACACCAACAAACGGTCCTCCATAGAACCCGCAATTCTGCCAATGGCTCTTTACTAGTCGACTGATGCCACCATCAGTCGGCTGATCCTTTTAGCCATTAGGTGTTTCTATGCCTTGCCCCAATCAACTGATCCCATCACCAGTCGATTGGTAAAATCCTAAACCTAGGATTTCTCTTCCCGAGTACATTTCTCTCGCATTCAGATCCTCACAACTCACTTGACTCTTCTTCACGGCCTTGACCTCTTACCTTCAAGCCTCCTTCCTTTGGTTCTCATCCCTCGAATGCATTCAAGCCTATGGCTTGTCCCAATGCTAACCTTGGTGTATGCCTCAAAGTGCACGTCCCTTGTCTTGTCCTTGCTGCCTTGTCCATGGTCCATCGGATGCTCCATCCTTCACCTAACCCAAAGTCATCAAGCTAAGTCATATGTGTATCCTGTAAACCTGTATAATTCAAATACACATATCAAATACAAGGCAAACTTAACTTAAACCCTTTGCTTAAACATCAAAACTCATGCTCACACCAGACCCTCGAGATTGCTTCCAACAATCTCTCCCTTTTTTATATTTGACAATACATTTAAGTTAGGGAAAACATAATAGTAATAAATCATGCCAAGTCATACTTGGACTTACATTACCAAGGCTACACACTTGGACTTACATCGCCAAGGAAATATATAAAATGCATTGGAACCTATCACAAGGCTCCCCCTATTGGTTGCTACTCGGACTACCGTTCTAGTTCCCCTGTACAAAAATTTATACAAGCATAGAATTATCCTAGCTACCCATGTGCTCTACTAAAGTTAAATTTGGATTGCAAATGATGCTTAACATTATTAATCCAAATCGTCCTTTAGAAGTTAAACTTGGATTAGAAACGATACTTAACATTTTTACTCCAAGTTTAACCGATGTGATCTTCCTAAATTAAACTATATTACAGAAGGTAATTAAATATCTATTTCAAAAATCGGCTTCCAGGTTAAACATAGCGAGACACTAGGCCTTCTTGGGTATGAGATCATCCACCACTTCCTAGACAAAGCCTTTCAAAGAAATTTGATATTTAACTTCTTACAGTAAACTAGGTTTAACTACAGATACCTCAATAGAAGCACAATATCGAAACATGAAATCGAAAAATAAAATCGATAACAAAATGATAAACTAAAACTGATAGCCTCTTGTGTTTGATTTTCCAAGATCTATACAAAGAAGAGGAACTAGTTATGATGCGGAAACAAATTACTAGTTATACCTTTCTTTGTAACTTATAGACCTCTTAATCTTCTGCTGTATTCCTCTCCTTCTCTTGGACGTCGTCTGGGCGACGATCTTCCAAGATGAAATCTACCCAAGCTCCTTCCTTTGCTTTCATGTTTCGGCCACCAACTATCCTCCAAGGGATGCTAGACAAGAGAGCTTCCTTCTCTTCTTCTTCTCCTTCAAGCAACCGACCACCAAGAGAAAACCAAGCTTGATGTCGTCGGCCTCCAAAGAAGAAAACAAAAGGAGAAGAAAGAAGGAAGAGGGATGGCCACCAAGGGAATAGAAGAGAGGAGTTTCAACCACAATAGAGAGGATGCAAGGCTTAGGTTGTACTCAATGAGGCACCCTCTCCCTCTCTTTTATAATCCTTGGTGAATCCAAAAAAGGAAAGTTTTAAAACAAAAAATTAAAACTTCCTTTTATTCTTTTACATGGTCGGCTGCCACTTGTGCAACAAACAAGGAAATATTTTAAACAAAAAATTAAAATCTCTTTTAAAATCCCTTTTGTGGTTAGCTATAAAATGCATGTTTTATAAAATTAAAATCTTCTCTTTTAAATCCTTTTGTGGATGTCTATAAAAGAAAATATTTAAAATAAAACTCCTTTTATATCATGGTTACAAAAAAAGGAAAGTTTAAAATTAAAATCTTTCTTTTAAACATTATAGATAACTATAAATAAGGAATGATTTCAAATCTCTCTTTTAATCCTTTGTAGAAAGTTATAAAAGGAAAGATTTTAAAATTTAAAACTCTCTTTTAAAACCATGTGGAAAGCATCATAAAAGGAAAGTTTTTAACAAAATAAAAACTCCCTTTTATTTCCTTTTGTGACCGATCTAAAAAAGGAAAGTTTTATAATTAAAATCATCCTTTTAAATCCTTTTAATGGATATCTATAAAAGGAAAGATTTTACAAAAAAATAAAACTTCCTTTTCTATGTGCGGATGGTTGGCCCCTTGCTTGGGCACCAAGCAAGGCTTGGCCGGCCCTAGCTTGAGGTCCAAGCTTGGATTGGTCGGCCCCTTGCTTGGGCTCCAAGGAAGGATGTGGCTGGCCTATAAGCTTGGGTAAGAAGCTGGGCTTTGGGTAGATATAAGGCTTTATAAATAAGAGGCTACAACAAGAACCAAGAGGATAAATTGGTTTTGGTCTCTCGATGAGCTTGAGCTTCCCGTGTTCGCCCCGAACACCCAACTCAAGTTCATCAATAATAACTCATACCACTAAAGAGTTATTATTGCACTACCGCACCAATCTCATATTACAATATGGGCTCCTTCTTATCATGAGTGCGCTAATCTCCCTATGTTTAAGATATCGAATGTTCATTAATTAAATGAGTTACTGACAACTCACTTAATTAATATCTAGCTCCAAGAGTAATACCACTCAAATTCATTGTCATGTTGAACAAAGTCCACCTACAAGGTTTACATGACAATCCTTATGAGTTTCTCTTGGGGACATCATCAACCTAGATCACTAGGACACAGTTTCATTCTATAATTAACAATGCACCATATAAATAATATCATTTCCCAACTTATCGGGTCTATTGATTTAACAAACTAAATCTCACCCCTTGATAAATTAAAGAAATAAATATTACGTATACGTGCTTGTTATTATATCATGATTAAGAGTACGCACTTCCACAATAACAGAGGTCCTGTTCTTTTTTACAGTCAGTATAAAAAGAACAACCTCAAATGGTCCTGCTCAATACACTCAGAGTGTACTAGTGTAATTTTACAATTAAGATAAACTAATACCAATATTACACTACAACCATTCCAATGGTTTGTCCCATTTATCTTGGTTGTGAGCAACTACTTATAATTTATAAGAAACTAATAACATAATCTTCTGTGTGACACCACACACCATATTATCTTCAATATAAATTAAATGAACAACTACATTTAGCATATAAATGTAGAAATTTGACCAATGTGATTCTTATTTCAAAATAAATGTTTATACAAAAAACTAGACTTTTAGTATACATTCTAACACCCCTACACCTAAGCTCCCCATTGAGTTAGGAATTTCATCACAAAGGTGTTTAAGGTTTTCCACTTAAACCTTACTTCTTCCCCCTTTGCCTAATATCAAAAAGTTTCCAACAATATCCCAATTGTTGAAACTTGATCATCCAAAATAACCCTAAACTCATGTATTTATCCCCCAAGGATCTCATACACCTATACGAGTTGTCCTAGTCAAACCCAATGCTAAAAAATAGTTTCAGACTTGTATCAGTCGATTGCCACAGTTACCAGTCAACTACCCTTATCGAAGTCAACTCACATAAGTATTCTATGTTCGATAAATACTATTACCAGTCAACTGGTATTTGCATCAGTTAATTGGCATCCTGTTTTTAGCCTAAATAATATTTCTAACCTAACTTCAAAAATACACTAAAAAATCCTCAGACATCCAAAAATCTCCAAACTTCGTGGAGAGGCCTATTTTACCTGTGTCTACTTGAAAAAAATACATTTAAAAATATACATATCTTGGATTCCAAGATTGACATAAAACTCAAAACTATCTAAATGATTCAATTGAACCTTGACCTAAAGTCCTAGTTTTGACTTTCTCTTGATGTATCTGCCCATACTAAACCACAATGTATCCTTAACATTAGTTTATATGACATCTATACATCAAAAATTAATTTTCATGCTAGAGGACCCTAATGTCATATTTCCATGCATGAATTTAACTCAATTGTGCTAATTCCCTTGATTTGAGACTCAAGTCCATCTCCAAACTATTTTGGCACATTTCATGACCCATTTAGAATCCCAAGCAAGGCCCACTTGAGATCCATTGATCATGGGTCCACTTTTGTCTCTTTTAGCTTCTCCTATAGCTCTTAACCTTAATCACCTCCCTAAGTAACTCATCTATTGTGGCTAAACCACAATGATGCCCTTTAGAAGATTTCCTTATCTTCTCAACCTTAGACACATCATTCTTGCCATAAGTATATGCAACCCTTGTATATTTCTTCTCATTGACCTTGGATGACTCTCCCTTGCTATTATCATTTGTCACCCTAGCATATGATCTCTCCTAGGCCTTGGAGAAACTACTAGATTGGTATCCCAAATCTAATCTATCATTGTTAGGTCTTTGGCTACCAAACACCATACATAACCCTTTAAATTCAATATTGAATCTCTCTAGAATTTTATTTAAAATATCAAGTTTTGCCTTCAAAGCTTAATTCTCCTTTTCTAGATTCTTAACCCTAGAATTGACTCGTCCACCTTGGACATTCCTAGGCCTACCTATTTTTCTAGGCATATATCTCCCCTTTTTAAGATTTTTGCCTAGGTTCTCTATTACCTTCTTCTCCTTAGGTAATGAGAATCTAACAAGCCTAGGTTCATCATGAATAGGTACCTTAGGGTTAATTCTAAAATTTACCCTACTTCTATCATAATACTTAAAGTTAAAATTGTGCATGGACATACTATGATTAACAAAATCATTTCTCCTAGCATGCATGAGAAAATAATAATTTGAATTACATTTCAAATTAGGGCATACCTCCCTTATGAAGATCCCCCTTAACTTGAGCTTCTCTTCTTCTCCCATTTCTTCAAATGCACTAGTTTCTTGATCCCCGTCTTCTTAAGGTATTTGGTGTGGTAGTGTCCCTACTTCCCACACGTGAAGCATACAATGTGTTCTCCTCCTTAGGGTTTCTTCATCCCTACAACCCATGTTAGTATTTAAAATAATTTGATTGGGTTTAAGAATTACCTTCATACCTATTGGATGCCTAATCTTATAGTGTCCATTCTCATTGTAACCAAAGCAAACGATATGATCCTTTAACTTCAATTTGGTGGAGGTGCTATCTAGGTTGACTACTTTCAAGACCTCTTCTTTGTCTATCTTAGATTCTTCTTCAACGCTTGAAGATGTGGATGGCACTTCCTCATCTTCCTTCTCCTCGAAAGTTGAACACACGTCACCTTCTAGTTGTTCCTCCTCCACTTGAGCCACTTCATCCCTTTCTTTGAATTTTTATTCTTCTTGTGTAGGCTTAGGTTCTTCGCCTAAATCATCTTTATCTTGCTCCACAACTCATGAGCATTTTCGTACTCACCTACACATTTCATCACATCATTAGGAAAGATTTTAATCGATATTACCTTTGAATCTACCTTTGAGTGTGAGGTTTGCTCCTTCGTTCAATAACGCGATCGAAGTCTTTCCCCTTTCTTGTCTCTTAGAACTTCAAATGGCCCCTCAACCACCATCATGGTATCCCAATCCATCTCAAAGAAGGCCTTCATTTTCACCATCCAAAAGGTGATATGCCATAGGCTTCCCCTTCATATTTCAGCGGAGCAATCAAGTTGTACCCTTAGCTTCCTCGGTTGTTAGTCCGATGGAGAGCAACCTTGCTCTGATACCACTTGTTGAGGATTTTTGTCCTGGCTAGAAAGGAGGGTTGAATAGACGTTAACCCCAATCTATCGCTTCCCACGTATTAGTTAGCATAGCGAAATACAAATAATACAAATACGAAAGCTAAACTAAAAGAAAAGAACAAGAAAGCAAACCAATATGCGTTGATTTACATGGTTCGGAGATAACTTGCTCCTACTCTATTGTTGTTCGTAAGGTGGACGATCCCTATCCATAGATGGATTAGCCCCTGGCAAACTCCGACTACCTTAAGTATCCTTGTGGGTGGAGAAGCCTCACCACAACACCAACCAAGACCTCTTGCATTACAAAGAGCACTTGAAGACTTTGAAGACTATTAATTAGGGTTAACCAAACACTAATTTTGTCAACCAAGGCCAACCACCTCAAGTTCCATTATATAGAGTTTGGAAAAATTAGTAAGCTAATTTTACCTTTACCGGTCAACTAATGTTTTCACTAGTCGACTGGTGCTAGCCAACGGTCCTTCACAGAACTCGTGATTCTTCCAATGGATCTTTATCAGTCAACTAATGTCACTACCAGTCAACTGATCCTTTCAGCCATAAAGCATAAAAATATTTTGTGCCCTACTCCAGTCGACTAGTAAAATTCTAAACTTAAGGTTTTCCTTCCCGAATACATTTCTCTCACACTCAGACCCTCATGACTCACTTGATTCTTCTTCACAACCTTGATCTCTTGCCTTCAAGCCTCCTTCCTTTGGCTCTAGTCCCTCGGATGTATTCAAGTCCGTAGCTTGTCCCAATGTCATCCTTCGTGTATGCCTCGAAGTGTGCTTCCCTCAGCTTGTCCTTGCTTCCTTGTCCACGATCCCGGATCTGAAGCCATCAAGCTAAGTGATATGTGTATCCTGAAAATCCGCACAACTCAAATACACATATTAAATACAAGGGTAAACTTAACTTAAACCCTTTATCCAAATATCAAAACTTATGGTCACACCGGACCCTCAAGATTACTTCCAACATAACATACTCCAACTTATCTTTAGAAAGATACTTTGTTAACATCTTTCGCTCTTCATTCGTTGCTTCTTCATGTCCATTAAAATCTGATTTTTCTCTAAATTCATTCATTACATCCTCAACAGCATTCCTTCCTATTTTAGGTATACTGGTGTCTCCCTACATGGGAGATAGATTTAGGAACATAAGAAAAAAATAGAAACATAGTTAGCAACAAATAAATAAAATTAACTCTATTTTACCAATTCCACCGTTAAAGTGTCAACAAGCGATGTTAAAACCTCTTTGTCCGCCTTTCTCCTACGTTTTGGCATTGTACTCAGTGGCATAACAAATATTTTAGCCTTTTTTTCTAAATACGGTCTACCCTTCTCATTACGGTCATTGCAATGGACGAGGGGAAATGATTGGTCATGCCTATGGCTAGTGAACTACCAACGATGCTCCCTGAGTCGCTTTTATCATTAGTCTCACTGATATCTTCACTAGATTCATCTTTCTCCTCGATTTTACACTCATATACATTACTTTCACATTTAATCTTTGGCTCATGCTATGGCTCACTATCAATGTCTTTTGTCATCAGTCCACTATTCTACCAACTTGTACCATCAATGATTTCACCACACTTTACACATTCTAGGACCTAAAAATTTTGATTTATGTAGTAAATAAATGTTTTGTCAATTTCATTTAATAAAATATTTAATTATTCATAATATTACTGAAAAACCTCCTCGCTTTGGATGAAAAGTTTATCTTTATCCGAAAATTGTACGATGGACAACACATTTTTCACAATTAAAAATAAATGGTCACTACAACCGATCATATTTGGGTATGCCTACAAAAAAAAATATGACCTTATTTTAGTATAGTTAATGCATTTTAATAACCACTAGGTCGAATCAGCTTTTTTAGTTATCTTACTTTCACACCAACAGACCAATCGAGGAAAAGTATGTAGAGAATGTATAACTCCAACTCCAAGAGAAAAAAAAATTTCATATAGTCATACCTACATAAATAAATATATTAATATAACAATACAAAACATAATAAAAGCATACTTAAAAAACTCACCATGAAACCAACGGTTGAACCATCTAAATACTCCTTTCTCAGAATATTTCCTTCACCCTTTCTAATATATTGCAAAATTTGGTAGTTGAAAAATATGTATACTGCATCTCCCCACAAACAATCAAAGAAGATTGTCAGGTCATCAATGTATGGCATAATGAATCAAGGTGTTAAGTAATGCCCAACATAAAATATGATACAATTAAACACAAAATAAATAAACATCCTGACAAAATCATCAAGATCGGAGTTATTCTCCGATCCTGCTAAGGAGGAAAGTCTCTCATAAATCGCACTTCTACTAATGTTGCCAACTTTTCCTGATAAATGCCGAGCTATAAATTTACACACGAGATTGACATCTAAATCAACTGGTTGCCCTAAATAATGCAATCCAACTATGGAAAACTCTGGCGATCTAAAGGGAACAACATTAGTTTCACCAAACACAAATGAACGAGATTGCAACTGAAATATTCTTTTTAAAATTAGATGAACTCTAGAATTGTAGATGGGCAATTTGGGCATCTTTAGTGATGGACTAAGTGGGGTGTTTTCAATACTCCTTTTTTTCTTATCACTCATTTTTGGGCTGACTTTAATCATTACAGCTATGAAAAAAGTTGACAAACAGCGCAATAGAGCTTTTTTACCACTCTTAACCTCCTTAGCTGCTTTGCTACTCTTAACCTCCTTTTCTTCTTTGCTAATCTTAACCATCTTTGCTTCTTTACAACCCTTAACCTTCTTTCCAGTCTCAAAAATATCATTTCTTAAATTTCTTAAATTTTTTACTATTTCTGTACCAAAAACATAAAACCAAATATCACACAAATTTAAACATTTGCGTATTTACAAAAAATAAACATTCAATTTAATAATAATAATAGAAAAAATTGAATATCATCATTAAACATGAACAATTTACTAAGTGAAGAACTTTAACTCCCCACTTCTTGACGGCTAATACTATATTAATAGAACTCATTTCTCACATTAATCGATACTAATCCCTCTTAAAATATTTATTATTTAGTTGAAGAATTTATAGGTTTAAAATAGTTAGATACTTCATATATCTATAGAAAGGATATCAAAATGTAAAAAATCACCACTAAATAGCACAAAATACTACAAAAATCGCACAATGACCCGCTAAAAATCGAGAAGTCAAAAAATTCGAACAATAACCAACAACAAATAAATAATGAAATGTGGAATCGAATAAAATGGGACTAATTGATCAAAAAACTACAAATGGTGAAAAAACTTATTATTTTTTGAGGTGACTGGCTAGCTTCAACTCTGTGTTTTTCATCGCTTGCTTCAGTATCCTCGTTGGTGGATTTGGTCGGTTGTTCGGTGGATCTCGATGGTTAAGGTTTTACATTGTTATTAGTGGGGATTGGCAGACTAATGGCTTTGTTTGGTTAGGATTAGGACTTTTTCTTCATAGAGATGAACTGATGGATATGGCTAGGATAGAAATGAAGAATAGGGAAAAGAATTAATTGGGAGGGGAGTAAATTTGTAAATTGATGTATTAGAGAGTAAAAAAAATTTTTAAGGAGTGTAAAATAAATGTTTTTTTATATGGAGTGGACATAAAGAAATTTTCATGATTAAAGATTTTTCTATAATTTACTCTTTTTAAAAATCAATTCACTAACCTAAATATCCCTTTATAAATTATGTTTCTCCTACAATCACAGGGCGCGCACAGATGTTTGAAAAGGTCTCTTCTGTCCGCACACGGATGACTTCTTGAGCACAAAGGAAGAGACATCCAGGACTTCACTTGTCATGTCATGACCATGTCCTGTCCAACTGATACTTTGAAAGGAATTTGGCATATTGCTCACTGTTCTGGTCATTGGTACAGGGACACCATTTTCTCTGGGAAAAAAAAAGTAGGATAATTTTGTTCTCTGGGTAGCTATAGTTAGACCACTCCTTTCAAAGGTTCCCAGATGCCTCTGCTGCATTTGACCGCTTCAAAATGAAATTATCACTTTGCAGGTCATCAATACCTTTGAGTCTTGTCCATGAGTTCTCCATATTCTGATGGATTTCATCATATCAGATTCAGGATGCAAATCTACCTGTTGCATTAGCAAAGAACAATTCACGATTTGGATTGTGACGAGTTTACTTAACAAACAACAAAGCCATGACAATGGTATTACCACAGACATCCAGCAAAAAAGGTCTTACCGGCAACATATGTTAAGTTTGATCATCAAAAACTCAAGGCAGCAGAAACAAAAAACCATCACTCTCAATTTAAGGTAAGTGGAGCCTGGAATAGTACTTCATTTGTTCAAAATCTCACATGTTTAAAAATTACATCGAAATTAATCGGAGGCAAGTATTATACCACCTTGTTTGATAGAGCATGCTACCATAACCTACCAGCTTATTCAAAGATGAGATCGTTGATAAAACTTTCGACAGAAAATCCATCTATCTTTTTTTCACATTTCATAACCAGATACCCTCAATGAGATGCTTCTTTATCAAGAATGAGACTCCCAAGTATACAAATTGTACAGAACAAAAATAAATAAGAGCTCAAACATATACCATCTTAGCTTCCATAAGGATTTAATATCGCGATCTAAACTTGCAATGATGGCATTTCAAATGCAATTGGGATACCAAGAAAATAACACTTCAAATGGCAATCAACTTGTGTCATTGCATTGTTCTCGTCAGCTTGCACTTCGAGATGAAGACGGTCAGAGAGTAATTATGGCTACAGAGTTTCAATAGCTCAGCCGCCCGTTGCTTCATTTCCGGATTGCAACCACTCTGGAGGACAAGCAGTAGTTTTGCGGCCAACCCAGCCTCAACAGCAAGGAAAGCACACTCATCGAGGGCAAGCTTACAGACGGCCCACAATACAGACAATGCATGATGAGTGCAAGCTTCAGAGGCATGCATCAAGAGCCTCACTGCTGTAGGGATGATCTGATGGCAATCCTTCAACGCTAATAACCCATCAGGTATAGTTGAAAGATCGTCCAAGATCTGCAACGCTGGTTCTATAAACTTCAGCTCCCATTTCGGGTTGGACAACAGCTCAGCAAGCTGTGGGACTGCTCCAATGCTCACCATTAAGCTGCGAACTTGCTCATGAGAGCCAATATCCTTGAGCAAGCTGAGTCCTGCTGCAACTCCATTTGGATGTCGCTTGTCCTTCACCAATCGCAATAAAGCAACCAAAAGGCTCAAACTTGGCACCACCTCTGACCGGAAACTTCTCTCCCACATTAGCATTTCGATCAACCTGGTGCAGTTGATCTTGGTATCAATTGTCCCTTCGTTTAGCAAGTCCACAACGAGTGAGATCTTTGCCGGCTGCATCAAATTAGCCTTTGTATCTGAATCCAAGGTGAGATTGACGATAATAGCAATCACCTCGGAGCCAACAGCATGAGAGGTGAAGGGGCCAAGGAGAGAAGAGAGAAGCGTTACTCCGGCAAAGTCCACCACTGACGTGTTGACAGGTGCATGGGCGACTACGATCTTGTGGAGCTCCTTGAGGGCTTGAACTCTGGCCTGCCCCTTGGCCTTTTTCAGGGTTTGGATGAGCTCGGTGGCGCGACCCTGCACGTTTTCGGACCGCTTCTTCATTTGGAGGTAGCGCTGCGAGAACCAGGCGTTGATCAGCTGGCAAAGGGTCCGGTTGGGAGTGACGGCGTCGTCCCAGAGCTCCTGCATCGTCGTGGGGCAGGTGAGGTGCCCCATAGAGAACCACTTGAGGATGTTGGCGCGCTCATAGGTCTGGCCAGTGATGAGGGTGACGGGATCAACCATGGGCTCGAGGGAGATCGGGCAGATAAACACTGAAGGCGCATCCTCCACCTCCGAATAGAGCTCCTCGATCATGTTCCTGAGGTTAGGCTTCTCAGCGACAGGCACCAAGGTGGCATCTTTCCCAGGCAGGAGGCCTCCACCCCCGCCTCCGCCACCCAGTATCCCGTCTTTGACGGCAGTCTCCAGATCCATGATCTGGCCGCCGCCCTCCAACTTCCAGGAAGCGTGTTGCTGGTACTGTGGCATTGTCGCTACGATCCGCAAGAACCCAACTTTGCATCACAAGGTTCGGCCTTTATGCAAGAATCAGACGAGAACAAGTAGAGGAAACTTAGCAGAAGCTCGCGGAAGAGACAGGAGCGGAGTTGAGACTTGAGAGCGTCCTTTTCCGCAGCTTTATGTGAAATTAGGTGTCGCTGTTCTCGGGTAGCGCCGGTCAAAAGAAAGCAACCTGTCATCATAACCAGCATAATGAACTCATAATATATCACTGCCCCTGCTCTCTCCCAAAGGCCGCCCTCTCTTTCTCTCTCGCTCGCGACCTCTCTCACACACTGGCTTCACCAGAGCTCGCTAAAAGGCAAATCATGGGGAACAAAAGCCCAAATAAGGAGGTGAAAAAGGGCGTGCAAAAAAAAAAAAGTACGCGCGAGAGAGGGAAATCCAGGCTAAACAACGCGAAAACGAGAAAGCAAACAAATTCCCCACTGTTGCGGTTCAAAATCAACAAATCGCACATGAAATCTGTGAGAGAGGGAGGAGAGGAAGAGGGCCTCACCGGCTCGGCTATCAGACGGATCGAAGAACGAGTAGGCGAGATCTGACGCAACCTTGTGAGGCAGCAGATAAAAGGCACTAACAGCGATGAGATAAGACCATTAAATACTAAAATCTTCATTATAGAAAGGGATTTTGAAAAGATAAGCCATAGTCTCGTTCGCTCGCTCGCTCTTCTCTTTTGCCTTTGGCAGAGAGGAAAGAAAGAAAAAGAAAAAGTAACGGACAGTGATAGGAGGATGGGGAGATGCCTGGAAGGAGCCGGTGGCAATTGCATGGCATCTCGGCCGGAGTAGCGCACGTGCAGTCGTGTCGCCTGACGGTCGCCGTATTCCAGCGCTGCTGTTTGGAATAGGACGACGACGCCTTTGACTCGGGTCCACGAAAAGAGTCATCCCATCGGGATCGGATCATCTGATCTTCTTATCCGGTTCCGCTCGTGGATCATGATAAGAGAATTGGTGAGAAGTTATGGTCCTCACCTATTAACAGGTGGGGGGTCATTACCTCCCACCAATGTAAAAGTTGGACCATGAGTTGGTCCAACTTTTACGGTTCAGAAGATCAGCCCCCATCCCTCCTCGAACGCTCAACGGTCAATTCTCACAACTGATGATAAATTTTGTATTTATCTCTTGGAAAATTTTGCATATAGTTCCTATTGCCAAATAAATTTTTACATGCAGCCCCTATCCATAAAAATCTTTATTTCCACTCTTTAGTCAAACATATTTACCTAATTACCCATTGATTTGGTAGTAAGAGTGGAGTCCCGTGCGGGATAGAGGTCAATGACATGTGGAGGTCAAAGCCAAGATAGTCAACCTAAAGGTGTGGTCGATCGGAAGGTCACCTAGCTGATCAGCCACGATCGCGCCCGATGCGGCGCAGGAACAGCTCGGTCGCGGGCTGGGTTTCCGACGCTCATGAGTCCGCCTAGGAAAGTTGAGGCGTCGGGCGGTCTGTTCGCTCGGACGAGTCGCGAATCAACGAAGACACTCCTGTCCGAGTATGTGGCCGAGCAGCCTTCCCGCTCGGACCAATACACGTCCCCTCCCGGACGACAGTGGGTCCCTGTATCTCTCCCGGTCAGACTAGTAACAGACAAAAGGAGCAGAAGAGGACAAAGAGGATAGTCGGTGATATCCTTCTCGAGACATGTGTCGTCGACGAACAGCATGGTTGGCGGTTGGACCGGACAGAGAATTGTACGGTGGAAGTTTCCACTATCATGTCAAAGATATGCTCAGACGGTTGAGGTATGACGTCAGGCGCACTTGTCTAACACGACTATTTCTAGGTATGCTTTGAGAAGCGTGCATGCCTCGAAGAACGTGCACGCACCTCCTGGGAGCCATATATAAGGGCCCCCAACCTTCGACGAAGGTATGCATTCTCATCTACTATAGCTCTTGGCCTCGTTACGCTGTTTCGATTTCTTCTCGCCTGACTTGAGCGTCAGAGGACCTCCCCGGGATCCCCCTCCCAGCTCGGTTTTGCTGCAGGTTCACCGGAGTCCACGTCAGTTCAGAGTCTACGCGGAGTCAGCAGAGAGCGCCTCGCCCCCAACATCCATCGACTCAACTCTCGGACAGGATTAAATTAGCGTCGTATGTGGGAACGCATCTGAATCCGAGCCGAGAAGATGGAGGAAGCTGGACGCTCACACACCGTGATGCTCTCTTCAGAAGAACTCGGCACGCTCATCCAGGCGCGAGCGGCGAAGATAGTGGAGCAGCAGTAAAAAGCGCTAGCCGAGCGGGGGCGCAGTAGGAGACCTCGGCGTCGGGCGGCCAAGCGGCCCAAGAAGATCGACTGAAGCAACACTCCACTTGGGCGCAGAATAAAGGTCAGATTGGCACACCATGAGACGTGTCGCCCGCTCCTATTCCGTTCCACCGAGCCTTGTTCCAGACTCCGTCCGAGCTAGCTCAAGCAAACCACGGGTCATCCAACGAAGCGCCCGTATGGGACGCCAGGAAGGGGAAGGTGCCTCAAACCAAGTCATCCCCCGAGCGGATCAATCGCCAGTTCTCTGAGGCGATTCTGCAAGATCCACTTTCAAAGCATTACGCCCCCCCCCCCTAGCGATTGGAGAGTACAACGGTACAACCGACCCGGACGACCACCTCGGTAAGTTCGACAACGCCGCCACTCTACATCAATACACCGACTGAGTTAAATGCAGGGTCTTCCTCACCACCCTGTCCGGCTCCGCACAACGCTGGTTCAGGAGGTTGCCAGACGGATCAGTACGGAGCTTCAAGGACTTCCGAACGGCGTTTCTCCACCAATTTGCCAGCAGCCGACGCTACCAGAAAACCAGCATCAGCTTATTTTCTATGAAGCAAGGGTCGAGAGAAAGCCTCCGAGCTTACATCCAGTGTTTTAACCAGGCGGCCATGGATATCGCCACGGTCTCATCCGAGACCATAGATATCGCCACGGTCGATGGAGATTTCTTCCGCTCGCTCATTCGAAAGTCGTCCCGCGACTACGATCACATGTTGAAGAAGGCGAACGAATACATTAATGTGGAGGAGGCTCAGGCAGCCAGGAGGAAGGAAGCACCACCCGAGCCTTCAACGTCGACCAAGCGTAGACCACTGGCCAGTCATCAACCCCCAAGGGGACCCCGAGCTGAAGGAGCACGCCCTCATCAAGAGGCAAGGTTGCACGCCGTCCAACATGTGGCAGCCGATCGACCCAAGCCAAAAGGCAATGTATGGACCCCCATGTTTTGTTCACTTCACCAGTCAGCAACCCACAACACCCGTGATTGTAGAAGTCTCGGCCCAATCGCTCACCCATCGCCGAGAAGCTATCACCGTCGATCGCCTTCGCCTGACCGATGGCATAATCATCAAAATGTCGGACGGCGAGAAGTCAGACAGTCACCCGAGCAACGACACCCGCACCAACCAAGAAGCAACCTCCGAGCCTCCCATGAGCGGGCCAGACCATCTGCTCGGAAGGAAGAAAATAGAAGCAACACTGCCCGGGGGGAAATCAACATCATCGCTGGAGGGCCAACCAGCGGAGACTTCAACCGAGCCCGCAAGTCGTACTCCCGACAGTTAGAGATCCATGCCGTAGGATGCAGCCGAGAGAAGGTGAATGGGCCCGAGATCAGCTTCGGTCCTGGCGATCTCGAGGGAGTTGAAATGCCTCACGATGACACCCTCATTATCCGAGCGGTAATAGCAAACTACACTATTCATCGCATCTTTATTGACACAGGGAGCTCGGTCAACATCATCTTCAAGAGGACGTTCGACCAGCTTCAGATCGACAGGGATGAGCTGCTACCTATGACAACGCCCCTGTTCGAATTCACTGGTAATGAGGTTCAGCCGGTCAGCCAGATGAAATTGGTCATCTCGCTCGGTGAAGAGCCGCTCAGAAGGACGCGGACCACTAACTTCATCGTAGTTGACGCGCCCTCGGCGTACAATGTCATTTTGGGCCGACCAGCCCTCAGTGAATTCCGGGTTGTCGTCTCAACATTCTATCAGAAGATCAAGTTCCCTATCGAGGACCAAGTGGGGGAGGTCAGAGGCGATCAGTTGGTAGCGCGACGCTGCTATGTGGAAATGGTCCGAGCAGAGTCGAGATCCGCTCGGAAGGCCCCCCGGATCGAGGTAAATGCTATAACTGAAAGGCCTCCCACCTTAGTTTATGAAGAAAAAGAAGAAATGCAGATCCGGGATGGTCGACCGGAGGCCACCACCTTCGTTGCATCCGACCTGGAAGCCGACCCGAAGGAGGAGCTGATCAGACGACCCGAAGATACCAGTCTGAAAGTGTTTTCAGCACTGGATTTTGACCGAGTCAGCTCTTATATGTGTATGAAATCCATGGGGGATTAATACATGAGTTTAGGGTCAATTTGGATGACGAGTTTTCAACAATTGGGATATTGTTGGAAAACTTTTTGGATGTTAGGCAAAAGGGGAGAAGTAAGGTTTAGTTGGGAAAACCTGAAAGTGCCTTTGCGTAGGGAGAGCCTTGGGATAGGTTCTTAAAAAGCCCGTTGTAAAAATCCTAGCCAATTAGGGGAGTGTAGGTGTAGGGGGAGCCTTGGGATAGGTTCAAATGCATGTTTCATTGTTTGTGATTTGGCGTTGTAAGTCCAAGTGTGTAGTCTTGGCATCGTAAGTCCATTCGGCGTTGTAAGTCCAAGTGTGTAGCCTTGGCATCATAAGTCCATTCGGCGGTGTAAGTCCAAGTGTGTAGCCTTGGCAACGTAAGTCCATTTGCTTTAGCATATTGTTTTGCTATTATGTTTTCCCTAACTTAAATGTATTGCCAAACATCAAAAAGGGGGAGATTGTTGGAACAATCCCAATGGTCCGTGCGACCATGTGTTTTGGTGTTTGGGCAAAGGGTTTAAGTTAGGTTCACCCTTGTTATTTGATATGTGTATGTGAGTGTGTAGGTATGCAGGATACACATGTGACTCAGGTTGATGGCTTCGGGTACGGTGAAGGATGGAGTATCCGAGGGACCGTGGACAAGGCAACGAGGACAAGGGCCGAGGGAAGCGACTTCGAGGCATACGCGAAGGATGACATTGGGGACGAGCCGCGGGCTTGAATGCATCCGAGGGACGAGAGCCAAAGGAAGTAGGCTTGAAAGCAAGAGGTCAAGGCTGCAAAGAAGTGTCAAGTGAGTCATAAGGGTGAGGGTACGAGTGCACGAGAGATTGTACTCAGAGTAAAATACTAGTTTTAGGGGGTACTGTAGCAGTACTGTAGCGTTACTGTAGCAGTACTATAGCGTTACTGTAGCAGTACTGTAGCAGTCGACTGCATGTTTTAGCAGTCGACTGGTGCAGTCGACCGCGCAGTCGACTAGGTGCGAACAAAATGGTTCTGTTCGTTCGGTCAGTGGGGATCAGTCGACTGCATGTTTTAGCAGTCGACTGCACAGTCGACTGGTATCGAGCCATTGGGATATAACGGTCGAATTTCCACAGAGGGCAGTCGACTGCATGTTTTGGCAGTCGATTGGTAGGCGGAGTTTTCAACCCGCGGCCTATATAACCAAGGCTTGGGAGCTTGTTTATAGTTGACGAAATTAGTGGTGGGTAACCTCTAATTAGTAGTCAACTAGTGCCCTAGCCATTCAAGTGCTCTTGATCGAATTATGGCGAGGTTTCTCCACCGACAAGGAGGATTGTGCTAGCCAGAGTTTCCGAGGATTAATCCACCGACAGATTGAGGGATCGTCCACCTTACGGACAGCCATGGAGTAGGAGCAAGTTATCTCCGAACCACGTAAACGAGCTTGTTAGCGGTTTGCATTCTTTCTTATTCTTGTCTTTAGTTTAGCTTGTTTGTTTTGTATTTCCGCTGCGCAAGCTAACAAGTGTAGGAAGCAAGGATTTAGGGGTGCCGTCTATCCAACCCCCCTTCAATTCGGCCGTCTGATCCCCAACAGAGAGGTGTGCCCATGTAATTCGTTATATGTACTTTCCGTTCATTTGCTCCCTTTGAATGCAGAAATGATATCAAAAAGAAAAGAATACGCCGAACGACTAGGCCCCATGAACACCGTCGAGCGGCGACGTTAAACTCTAGGGTCGAAGCGGCGACCATAAATATCTTTCTCGGAACACCGTCGAGCGGCGACGTTAAACTCTAGAGTCGAACCGGCGACTATAAACCCCTCGGCCTGAAGAACGTCGAGCGGCGACGTTAAACTCTAGGGGTGAAGCGGCGACCATAAATATCTCGCTCGAAAGACCATCGAGCAGCGACGTTAAACTCTAGGGTCGAAGCGACGACCATAAATATCCTGCTCGGAAGACCGTCGAGCGGCGATGTTAAACTCTAGGGTCGAAGCGACGACCATAAATATCCCCCTCGGAAGACCGTCGAGCGGCGATGTTAAACTCTAGGGTCGAAGCGGCGACCATAAATATCCATCTCGGAAGACCGTCGATCGGCGACGTTAAACTCTAGGGTCGAAGCGGCGACCATAAATATCCGGCTCGGAAGACCGTCGAGCGGCGACGTTAAACTCTAGGGTCGAAGCGGCGACCATAAATATCCGGCTCGGAAGACCGTCGAGCGACGACGTTAAACTCTAGGGTCGAAGCGGCGACCATAAATATCCCGCTCTGAAGACCGTCAAGCGGCGACTTTAAACTCTAGGGTCGAAGTGGCGACCATAAATATCCCGCTCGGAAGACCGTCGAGCGACGATGTTAAACTCTAGAGTCGGACCGGCGACTATAAGCCCCCCGGCCCGAAGATCGTCCCCCGGTCATGAAGTTCAGTCGTGTTACCGCGTAAACCTAATGGGAATTACGAAAGAGTGATGGTCTGGTATTCGACTTCCGAGCGGTAGCTCAAAGGGTAGGGGGTGAAGGCTCGTACGAATCAGACAACTCGCTCGGATATACACATCATGTAAGCAAACAGTGAAAGGCCAAAGATTCATTAAGCAAAATAAGCCGAACGGTGAATACATAAAATGAAAAAGGCCAAGCGGCCAGTACACAGCCACGACTTCACTCTAGATAATTGAAAAGCTCGTCCGGAATCGTGGTTAGAAGATCAGCATGATCACGGACAGGAATAGTGAAATCCTCTTGAAGACGACCCTTTTGTTAGTGCGGGAAGCATCTGATGATCAAACTCAAGTTTTGATAATGGCAAAGGGATTCAAAGTTAAGTTTAATTGTTATCTAATGTGTATGATTGAGTGTTTAAGGAAAGTCCTAGCTGCGGTTAGGCAAGGGGAAAACCCTAGGGGGTGGTAACTCTAGGTCATAGGGGGCGGTAACCCTATGCGAAAAGTCTTAGCGGTTCAAGAACTTCAGGCAAAAGTCCTAGGGGGTGGTAATTCTAGGTGGAAAGTCCTGGTGTCGTGAACCAGGTGGAAGACTGGACGAGCCGGGAAGAGGGTGTCAAGCAGAAAGTCTGGAAACATCGAGTGCCGAGCAAAAGTTCAATCGATCTGGAGGAGCGAGCTAGCATCAGGTAACTCTCCTGAGAGGAGTAGGTGAGGACGTGTTTCCCGCAAAGGGAGCAGTAGGCGTCGGGTCGACCTAGGATTTTCCGGTTGGAAATCCGAAGTCAGACCCAGACGGTCTGGAGATTGTCAAATTTGTTTCTATTATCTTTTGTGTTCGAACTCTATTTTGCAGGAAACTAATATTTTTATGTAGGGTTAGGACTGACCGGGATCGGTCGACCGAACCCTCAAGCTAGCAGATCAGATTTTCGGAGGTTGGACCGGGCTCGACCAAGGGATCGGTCGACCAGACCTAGGGATCGGTTGACCGAACCCAGGATGGACGTCGACTAGATCATGCAAGGTGGACTGAGTCAGAGCAGTTGTTCGGTCGGCCGAACCTGATTATCAGTCCGACCGAACCGTGGATAAAAGTTGACCGGATCGAGGCGGAGCGAGCGTATCAGATGAGGTGGAGGTCATCTGATCAGTCGACCGAACCGGTGATCAGTCGATCGATCCGCCTCGGGTCAAACTTGATCCCGAGCCTTGGGGATCTAGATCAGTTTTGCAGAGCTATAAAAGGGAGCCTCGGGGTGCAACTTCAAATCAACTTGAACAGAAGAACTTGTGATTTGGTGTGCTGCTCCGAAACCTTCGACTACACTCTGCTGCTCCGACAATCGGCAATCACTTTCATCTTTTTTAGTTTGTCGGTATAACTTTTCTTTTAAGCTTATATTTGTACTCACCTGTTTGTAAAGATTTATGAACTTATAGTTGTTGCCCACCGAAAGCGATCAACGATCGCGGGCCTTGGAGTAGGATTCGTCACAGGCTCCGAACCAAGTAAATCTTGGAGTCTTTTGTGTGTCTGTCTTTTATTTATTTTCGCTGCGTTACTCATAAGATTTCCGAAACGAAAAGTGAAAGCCACGAGCGCTATTCACCCCCCTCTAGCGCTTTCGATCCAACAATTGGTATCAGAGCGGGGTTGCTCTAAATTGGTACAACTACCGTTCGAGCATTTTTTTTCGTCGCTTTCTCGTTCGTTTAGGGTAAAAATAAAACCTTACGTCTTTCATTTTTTTCCCTCCAAAGTTGTTTTCAAAAAATTCATTTTCATCTTTTCACCTTTGGTTGGAATTAGCGAAATATCGCGTTTTCAAAAATTTATGGTAATATTTTTTTTAATATTTTTTTTTGTTATTTTATTATTTTTTTCTCGAAATTCCTGAATTATCATTTTTATTTCTCTCTCGCACTATTAATCCAAGACCAAGTCTTGGAACAAGTTTTATTGTATTTATTTTGTGAGATTGTCTTTCTAAAACGACCCATCAAGAAGGCTACAACACTGCTCGCCCACCACTCTTCTCCGGAGATGATTTCGGATACTGGAAGGGTCGGATGGAGGCGTATCTCCAGACTCACTTTGAAGTCTGGATGATCGTCAAAACTGGGCTTCAACTGCCAACTGACGACGTCGGTAAGCCACTACCGTACGAGAACTGGGACGCGAACCTTATCAAAAAGGTAGAAGCAAACACAAAAGCAACGTATACACTTCAGTGCGGCTTAACGAATAAGGAGCTGAATCGCGCCGGCCCATTCTCAAGCGCTGGGAGCTATGGGAGAATCTGATTCAGTTACACGAAGGTACCCAAGTAAGTCAGCATAATTTAATAGATGATTTATTTGAATTAAATGAACAATATGATACTACTTCGGCCGAGGAAGGTATTATGTTGGTTGCAGGTATAAGCAAGACAGAGGAAGCTAGAAAGAAATAGATGATGAAGGCAACATGGTCCGAGTCTTCAGACGAATTCGAGACTGACGAAGAAGAATCGGCAAGCTTCCTCGCACTACCAGTACTAGCATCTATGGCGAAAACTGAGTCCGAATATGAGACAGATACCGAGAGCAAATCCGGATCCGAGTCTGAGAAAAGCCACGGATCCATATCCGTTTCTGAATGACCCAAACCCACTGTAAGTTTATTAATTTCTAGTATTAATTTAGATGATTCGGAAAATTTAATTCCTTACTTATTAAAGAAATTGGCTAAATCCAAGATTATTGGAACGGTACACGTTGGGTTCCAAGAATCTTGATTTGATTCTTGTTCTTGGAAAACAAAGAGTCGTTTACAATAAATCCGGACTTGGATTTAAGTGAAAATAAAAATATAAATCATATTTGTCAATTATAAATAGATCAAATAGAAATATAGTTCAAGCATGAGTCCCCAAGCCAACCTTAGTTAATCAAGTCGGACTTGGACACTATTGGGTCCCCAAGGATCAAGTCTATTACCTTGATAGACCATATCGAGACTATGATCCAGGGGGAGCAAATAGAAAATCTATTTTTAAAATTGTTTGATGCTTGTTTTTCTTGCCTTTTATTATACATTCTTAGATTAGGATAGTTTAAAGACCTAGGCGTAATTTACACTTGTTAGTTAAACCTAGGGGTTTCAAAAAGAAAATCAAATATATATTTTCTTTGAGCGGTTATGTCTAGGAAGTGGTGGATGTTCTCATACCCAAGAAGGCTTAGTGTCTCGCCACGACCTGGGAACCAATCTTTGAAATGTGTATTTAATTGACTAATTGAAAAATCTAAGTTTAATTCAAATGTAAATTAATCCTTAGAAATAATTTAAATTAAAGATAATCATCTCACAAAACTATATAAGATTTCCGGATTGATAATTTAGAATCGGGTGATATGGATCTAGGACAAATTTAGTCAAATTAATCAATTTAAATAAATTAATTTAATTAACTAATTAAGTTAATTATCAACCTAATCAGATAAATTAACTTAATCAAATAAATTAACTTAAACCCACCTAAAAAATTTCAAAATTATTTAAAAATCTTTTAAAAATCAATTTCAAAAGTTATTTAAAAATCTTTTAAAAAATCAATTTCAAAAGTTATTTAAAAATCTTTTTTAAAAAAAAATCAATTTCAAAATCATTTAAAAACTCTTTTAAAAATCATTTAAAAATCATTTTTAAAAATCATTTAAAAACTCTTTTAAAATTCTTTTAAATATCATTCAAAATCATTTAAAAATTATTTTTAAAATCATTTAAAAATAATTTTAAAAACCGTTTTAAAAATCATGTAAAAACTCTTTTAAAATTCTTTTAAATATCATTTTAAAAATCATTTAAAAATTATTTTAAGAAAAAATCATTTGAAAAATTATTTAAAAATCATTTTGAAAAATTATTTAAAAATCA
The DNA here is from genome assembly GCF_018446385.1 of Zingiber officinale. Taxonomy (NCBI): domain Eukaryota; kingdom Viridiplantae; phylum Streptophyta; class Magnoliopsida; order Zingiberales; family Zingiberaceae; genus Zingiber; species Zingiber officinale. The sequence goes on along the minus strand of NC_056005.1, from coordinate 42,763,414 downwards.
GTTGAAAATAATTGAAAAATTATTTTAAAAGTCATTTTAAAAATTATTTTAAAATCATTTCAAAAAATTTTCAAATCCATTGTCTACAAAATTATAATTTGCAAATTATTTTAATTTCAAAATCTCAAAATCATTCTATTTTAAAGTCTTACTATCATGATTAATTTCAAAAAGTTTAGTGTTTTCGAGTAACTTAAAATCTTAATTATTATAATTCCTTCAAACTATTAATTTTAATGACTTTCAAGAATTTAATTTTCAAGTGAGTTATCTTAAAGTGACTTAATCTTAATGTTAATTAATTTTCAAATTATATGATAATTAATTTTCAAACTTATATCTGATTTTCATAATCTTAAACTCAGTTATTTTTTTTATTTGGAATTCAAATTCACTGAAGAATTCTAAGTTATATTTCGAATTCATTACTTTTAAATATTGATAAAGTAAAGTCAACTCCGTCTTACATTTACTCATTAGCTGAACATGTTTGATAACCTAGAATGAGTGAAATGGAAAATTAGGAAAAATAACAATAATCGTTAAGTTTTTTTTACATGCTTGGACTCTAGGACCCTAAGAATTTACTAAGGCATCAATCAAGGGGGAGTGAACAGAGTCGAGCTAAGTTGTTTTTTTTTTTAAAAAAATACTAAATACTTGGTAAAATAATTATTTTCAAAAAAAAGTCTTTGGTAAAATCTAAATATTTTCAAAGCAAAAATTTAACTAAAGTTTTTTTTAAGCCAAGTATTTTGACAAGACGTTCCTTTTTCAAACCTAAATGTTTATTACACTCCCGTTCAGGTAAGTTTTAAAACTAAGTTTTAGCTAAGTATCTTTCTAAAGCTTTTCAATGTAGCTAAGTTTCTTTTCAAACTAAATATTTTTTCTAAAACTTAGTATTTCAAACTAAATATTTTTTTAAACTTAGTGCTTCAAACTAAATAGTTTCAAAAGCTTATCAAAATTTAACTAAGTGTTTTGATATCATAAAATTAGTTAAGTTATTTTTTCAAAGTTGAAATAATTTTTAGCTAAAAGTATTTCTCAAACTTGGTTTTTTTAAAAGAAAAAGTTATGTTTTCCAAATTTATGACAAACTTTTTGTTTCACTTAGCTAAAAGCCTTACAATAAAATTTCTTCTAAAAAGCTAAGTATTTTTCAAAGTATGTTCTTCTAAAAAGCTTTTTCAAATTTACCTAAGTACTTTGTCACTCTTTCTTTTTACTCTCTTTTTTATTTTTATATATGGCAAAGGGGGAGAGTAGAAAATTCAAAGAAATTTAAAGAAAATTAAAAAGAAATTTTTGTTAAGGGGGGGCTTCTATTAAGGGAGAGCTTTAATGTGCTTACGTTTTATTTATGCTTGTGCTAATTTATGCTTATCTTTATTGCATTTTTTTCGTTAACTTTGAATTTCGGTTGTCATAATCAAAAAGGGGGAGATTGTTGGTGCGGGAAGCATTCGACGATCGAACTCAAGTTTTGATAATGGCAAAGGGATTCAAAGTTAAGTTTAATTGTTATCTAATGTGTATGATTGAGTGTTTCAGGAAAGTCCTAGCTGCAGTTAGGTAAGGGGAAACCCCTAGAGGGTGGTAACCCTAGGTCATAGGGGGCGGTAACCCTATGCAAAAAGTCTTGGCGGGTCGAGGGCTTCAAGCAAAAGTCCTAGGGGGTGGTAACCCTAGGTGGAAAGTCCTGGTGTCGTGAACCAAGTGGAAGACTGGACGAGCCGGGAAGCAGGCGTCCAGCAGAAAGTCCGGAAGCATCAAGTGCCGAGCAAAAGTCCAGTCGATCTGGAGGATCGAGCTGGCATCAGATAACTCTCCTGAGAGGAGTAGGTGAGAACGCGTTCCCCACAGAGGGAACAGTAGGCGTCGGGTCGACCTAGGATTTTCCGGTTGGAAATCCGAAGTCAGACCCGGACGGTCTGGAGACTATCAAATTTGTTTCTATTATCTTTTGTGTTCGAACTCTGTTTTGCAGGAAACTAATATTTTTATGCAGGGTTAGGACTGACCGGGATCAATCAACCGAACCTTGGGATCGATCGACCAAACCCTCAAGCTAGCAGATCAGATTTCCGGAGGTTGCACCGGGCTCGACCAGGGGATCGGTCGACCGAACCTAGGGATCGGTCGATCGAACCCAGGATGGACGTCGACTAGATCATGCAAGGTGGACTGAGTCAGAGCAGTTGTTCGGTCGACCGAACCTGATTATCGGTCGACCGAACCTCGGATAAAAGTTGACCGGATCGAGGTAGAGCGAGCGTATCAGATGAGGTGGAGGTCATCTGATCAGTCGACCGAACCGGTGATCGGTCGATCGATCCGCCTCGAGTCAAACTTGATCCCGAGCCTTGGGGATCTAGATCAGTTTTGCAGAGCTATAAAAGGGAGCCTCGGGGTGCAACTTCAAATCAACTTGAACAGAAGAACTTGTGATTTGGTGTGCTGCTCCGAAACCTTCGACTACACTCTGCTGCTCCGACAATCGGCAATCACTTTCATCTTTTTTAGTTTGTCGGTATAACTTTTCTTTTAAGCTTATATTTGTACTCACCTGTTTGTAAAGATTTATGAACTTATAGTTGTTGCCCACCGAAAGCGATCAACGATCGCGGGCCTTGGAGTAGGAGTCGTCACAGGCTCCGAACCAAGTAAATCTTGGAGTCTTTTGTGTGTCTGTCTTTTATTTATTTCCGCTGCGTTACTCGTAAGATTTCCGAAATGAAAAGTGAAAGCCACGAGCGTTATTCACCCCCTCCTAGCACTTTCGATCCAACACCTTTGTCTTCAGATAATCCGCCGTGGCGGTGATGCCGAGCTTGAACTCATGGACGAGCCGAGCGCAGGCTTTCTCAACAAATTTCTCCGAGCGTATGTAGTTCTGCTGCATGACAGCAAATCGGCTCGGCTCGGCTTCTTGATATTCTTGGAGGGCGGCTCAGGAGGCCTCAAGTGCATCCTTGAAGGTCTTCAAATCACCCTGGAGAGCAATCACCTCCATCGAGCGGCCGGCCTTCTCGGCGGTAAGAAGATCAGTCAACTCCTTCACCTTCAGCTCGTGTCCTCGAGCCTCGACATTCTTCGCCTCCAGGTCGGTGATGGCTTGATTCTTTCTGTTGGTGGCCAAAGTGATCTTCTTGTCGTATGTTTTGACCTGAGTCTCGAGCCGGTCCACCATAGTTTGCAAGGCTAAGGATTTGTGTCGCTTGGCCTCTAGCAGTTTATTAGTCTTATCTAGGTCAGCCTTCAGCTCGGCGTAAGAAGGGCCTTGAAGGGGAGCCCCACCAGAAACCTTTAGCTTTTTGAACTCCTCTTCAAGTAAAGCTAAGCGGTGGCATACCGCTATACTTTCCACCCAATGCTGCAACCCGGTCAAAAGAAAAACAGTCAGTACCGAACGGAGGAGATGAAATGAAGGCTTGCAATAAAAGTTACCCCGTGGTTTGTTGCAAATAGCTGTTGACGAGCAGCCCAGGGGCATCACACCCACACGCGCTCGGGCGTCCTCCCAGACTTTCGCAAGGGGTCCCCGGACGGTTATTAATTGTTCGGGGCTCGTCGGCTATTCGACAGCCTGTATATATTCCTCTATCGATAGGTGGAGCAAGGCTTTGATAGTCCTGCGCCGGCCCGGAGTAGACTGGCCGGATGCGGAAGGGGCAGAAGATTGTCCGACCGGCTCAGAGCGAATAAGAGATCACTTGATTACCCTTGGAGCCGGAGGGAGCGAGCTGAGAGGCCGAGCAACGACGGGGTCGGAAGGCCAATCTCCTTGAAATAGGGTCCGGTCAGAAGACAACGCTTCCACAGTCGCTGGCGCCAATAGAGGAGGATCGTCCATCTGCTCGGACACATGAACAGCTGAGGTGGCCGAGTGGGTTGGTGTGACCATTCGGCGGCGTTTGCACCCAACCAACGGGAGTTCGACATCAGTAGACTCGGCTTCCTCGGGTCGAGTGGCCGGTTGTGTAGTCGATGGAGCGGTCTCCTCGGCTGCATCAGTAGCTACCGTCCGAGCGGCAGACGCATCGCCCGCCATCTGCACCTCTTCACTCTCGCCTTCATGCGAGCTGATCGGGGTGATGCCAAGTCTCTTCGCCTCCTGCGCTGCAGCCGCCTCTATCTCGGTGGCCTTGCATTTTAGCATGTTGAACACCACCAATTTCATCATGGTCTCGGCTGCAAGAAAGAGAAAAGAAATCAGTTAGACTCAAAGAAAATGAGAGAAAGTTATTTCTTACCATGGTCGTTCGGAAGCCTCGTTCGGATCGGACTTAAACCGAATAGATACATCATCCCTTCGGGCAGTAGCTTATGGATGTCCAGCTTCAACTCGGGCAGCAGGTTAGCCGCATGAAGAAAAGCGGGCTCGGTCCTGTACCTTTTCAGGTCAGGGGGAGTCGGAAGCGAAGTTTGCCATTGGGTTCGGAAGGGTGGCGGCTCGGGAAAACTCAAAAAGAAGAAATGATCCTTCTAATGCTTGTTGGAGGTAGGCATGTTATCAAAGAAAACTAAGCCGATCCGAGTTTGAAACAAGAAGGTGTCCAGCTCAGACTGCTTGGGATAATAAAAATAATGAAAAATTTGAGGCTTAAGGGGAATGTTGTGCACTCAAAAGAGCACAACTATGCTGCATAACAGCCTAAAGGAGTTGGGCACGAGCTGGCCGAGCGGAATACGAAAGTAGTTACAAACTTTTATGATGAATGGTTGGATTGGAAACCTAAGGCCACCTACGAATTGGTCGTGGAAGAAGGTAATAGTGCCGGTCGGTGGGTCATGAGGCCGGTCGGATGACTCGGCCATAATGAGTTTGTGGTCAGCAGGGATGTCATATGCATTGATTAATTTAAAGGTATCCTCCGAATCAAACCAACTCTCCATGGTTTGATACCAAAGGCCGGGAGAGGGGGCAGACGAACTGGCCATAATCGGAGAATGAAAACACAAAAGGTTCGTCGGAAAGGTTGACGGAAAGTGCAACGATAGAGGAGACGTCGAGATAAACAAAGGGAAGTAAACACGAACACAAGAGAGGGTCAGAAAACTTACAAAAGAACCTAGAGGGAAGTAAAAGATCGTCGGAGCACTGAGGCCAGGGAAGTCAAAGAAGCATGCGGAGGCAGGGACGATGGAATAGGAGTCGGCGCCGGTGCTTTATAAACCTGGGGCTTGGTCAACCTTAGCCGTCCGATCCAGGTCATCGGAAGCGAAGTTGGCATCTGACCGTCGAATTTAAACCGCCGCCTGTCCCATCGGAGCTGACGCCCTCGCCGTACGATGACGGCGGCGGCGCCATGTGGCAACAAGTTAAGGGGCGCCATTTAATGAACGCTATTACTCGGGCGTGGGCGCGTGCTCAACCTTAATGGCAAGGATTGGCATGAATTCCGAGGAGATCCGGTGGACGTCAGCGTTAATCGTCCTCGGATCGACAAGGCAATCAGCGGCAAGAAAAACTGCCGAAAGCCTAGCAGGTAGGCCACCGGGCGGCTGCATGGTAGCCAAACGGCCGGTACACCACCAGACTAGCAGTCCAGTCAGTCGGACTTTCAGCCTCCTTCGACTAGACTTGAGGGGAAGGCACGTGATCCGGTAGTAAGAGTGGAATCCCGTGCGGGATAGAGGTCAATGACACGTGGAGGTTAAAGCCAAGATAGTCAACCTAAAGGTGTGGTCGATCGGAAGGGCACCTGGTTGATCAGCCACGACCACGCCCGATGCACCGCAGGAACAGATCGACCGCGGGTCGGGTTTCCGACGCTCATGAGTCCGCCTAGGAAAGTTGAGGCGCCGGGCGACCTGTTCGCTCGGACGAGTCACGAATCAACGAAGACACTCCCGTTCGAGTATATGGCCGAGCGGCCTTCCCGCTAGGACCAATACACGTCCCCTCCCGGACGGCAGTGGGTCCCTGCATCTCTCCCGGTCAAGCTAGTAACAGACAAAAGGAGCAGAAAAGGACAAAGGGGGCAGCCGGTGATATCCTTCTCGAGACATGTGTTGCCGACGAACAGCATGGTTGGCGGTCGGACCGGACAGAGAATCGTACGGTGGAAGTTTCCACTATCATGTCAGAGATATGCTCGGACGGTTGAGGTATGGCGTCAGGCGCACTTTTCTGACATGACCATTTCTAGGTATGCTTTGAGGAGTATGCACGCCTCGAAGAGCGTGCACGCGCCTCCTGGGAGTCCTATATAAGGGCCCTCAACCTTCGACGGAGGTATGCATTCTCATCTACTGTAGTTCTTAGCTTCGTTACGCTGTTTCGATTTCTTCTCGCCTGACTTGAGCGTCGGAGGACCGTCGCCGGGATCCCCCTCCCGGCTCGGTTTTGCTACAGGTTCACCGGAGTCCACGTCAGTTCAGAGTCTATGCGAAGTCAGCAGAGAGCGTCACACCCCCAGCATCCATCGACTCAACTCTCGGACAGGATCACCCATGATACTTTTAGGTATAACAAAAATCAATATAATTCCTCTTAAATTCAGTACATTAAATTAGAATCTAGTATATTTTCTATCAAATTAAGTACGATTCTTTTTTCATCTCAATTGGATAGAAAATATACTGAATTTTCTTTAAATGATACTCAATTGGATGAAAAATATACTAGATTTTTTTTAAATGGTACCCAATTGGATGAAAAAATATATTAGATTTTTTTTAAATAGTAAATGATGTTGAATTTATAAGGAATTATATTAAGCATGAAAAAAATCGTGCTCAATTTAATAGAAAATATACTCAATTCTAGTTTAATGTGCTGAATTTAATAGGAATTATACTTATTTTTAGACTATTTGTACCAAAAAATATGAGGATTAATTTTGATAAAAAATATAATCGATTCTAATATAAAGTACTGAATTCTAATATAAAGTGTTGAATTTAATCAGAAATATACTCATTTTTAGATTTTATATATCTAAAAATCTGAGGGGTAATTTAGGTAATAATATTTACATGAAAAAATTGAAACAAGTAATATTTTATATATAGAAAGTGAAAATAAAAATTGTTATGATTGAAAATTGTATGCAAAATTGTAATTATAAATTTCTTCCTTATTTGTAAAACGAATTTTTGGGAATTTGCGTAGTTGAGACTTGGGAGTGTCGCGACGTCGGAAGGGTGAGGATGAGTGGACGTTCGCGATTTGATCTTTTTGGTGGGTCTTTCCGCGTGTAACCAAAATCTTTTGGAATTAATATTTATATCGTATTTATAAAAATACATATTGTTTAAAATAAAACTTTTTCCTTTTTATAATCAAGGTAACTAATTGAAGTGGACGACACTAGTCGATCCAAATTAAATTGAATTGGAGCAACAGATTTAAAAAAAAAAAAATCATCAAGCCTTTTTATTAAATGTTTTGAGGATTCTAAAAGATTGAGATCTACTTGGTCCTTTGAGTTTATTCCTATATTAATTCTTATAGTTTTAGATCTTTAAAATATCAAAATAATTTTTTTGGACAAAAAAAATACTTAATAATTATTAGACACTATCTTACTAAACAATTTTCTTTACTTTTCTTCTTCATATTCTTTTGATCCCGATAATGGTCGGGAATGAATCTAGGCATCTCAATTCATACAGTAATTTTATTTTGTTTGTTTATTTTTTTTAGATTCATAGTTAAGCTAATTAAATTTTATTTATAGAATTTAGGAATTATGTTATAGTGTTTAAATTAAAAAAAATTTAGGTGCTCACGAGATATATATTTAAGATCTCTAATAGTATTTTTTTTTTTATTTATTGTTTTAACTTGGGATTAAGCTAATTAAAATTTTCCTTTAGCATTTAGGGGTTAAATTATAATGTTCAAGTTAAAAAAACTAAAACTAAAAAATTTTATATGTATTTAGGATTCAAGAAATGTTGATTTTAAAAAATAAAAAATAATAAAATTAAATTGATGTGCTTGGATTAAATCCAAATACCTCAATCACTGTAGCATTAAGCACTGTGGCATCGATGGTCGTGCAATGCATTGTCATAACATATCACTACACTCTATATATTGAAATGTGGGAAATTTTTATGAAATAAGATCAATCATCTTCCAGATTCGTCAGTTCAGATAGGAGGATATCTTGATTACTTAAAAAAGTATTTTACAATTTTTTGTTGGAAGTTTGTGCAACTCTAATTTTTCTATAATATTTTTATTTTCAAATATTAATAAAGATAAACAAAAAAATAAAAATTGAAAACAAGAACAAGAAATGGACTATGTCTTTGCGAGCTCCATGTCATTTTCACGAGTGACTTTTATCTCAAATCCCACTTTGATTTAAGTCAACTGAGCCACTTTATCATATAAGTCATTTGATAGTTGTCATTTTATTTATTTATTTTATTTATTATTATTATTATTATTATTATTTTGGTAATCAGGTGATTCTATCTAAGAATGTCAATGAATGAAGCATAATGAACAGACGTAGAGGCTACCTTCATCACCAATCGATTATCAACAATGAAGATTAGTGGGGAGGTCTATTGAAGCTTAGAATGGAGAAGATGAAAGGAGTGTTAGAATGATGACTGAGGGGCTTTCAACATAGCTACTTCGAAGCTCAAGTTAGTTTTCGACTGTGGTGGAGAAAGAAGAATCAAGAATAATTAGGATTTGTGGATACGTATGTTTGTGTACTTGAGCCCGTCGGAGAGGGCTACCTTTTATAGAGTGGTGACTGACTCTCACATTATCCACTTCCTGAAATAATCCAAAATCTTGAGATATATGCAATCGTTATCCACTTCCTGAAATAATCCAAAATCCTGAGATCTCCACGATCAATATCTACTTCTTGAACTCTCCCTTGACTTTGACTACCACATCAACAGAACTGTGGGCCTCCTTATCCACGTGGTGTTCTCTGACTACTTCCCAGATCACAAGTCTTCCCTTTAAGTATAGTCGAGGGAAGCGGGAATCCGATTGACTGGACTATGGTGTCACCGACTGGGACAAATCCAACTATCTCGACTACCCAAGCCACATTGTAGATTCTTTACGTATTTCCAAAGAGATTATGCATTAAATGTAAGCACACCTTTGACAATATGTTTTAGATGCTGCAACTCATATTAAATGTGTCACCTATGTCATCTTCCTCAATCACTAAGCCTAGAATGCACTAGTGTATCTCCAATGTTACATCATATTAATGTGATATTGTTGGTTGCTACTCGGAATACCGTTCTAGTTCCCCTGTATAAAAATTTGTATAAGCGTAGAACTATCCTAGCTACCCATGTGCTCTACTGAAGTTAAATTTAAATTGCAAATGATGCTTAACATTATTAATCCAAATTGTCCTTCAGAAGTTAAACTTGAATTTGGAACGAAACTTAACATTCTTACTTCAAGTTTAACCGATGTAATCTTCCTAAGTTAAACCATATTACAGAAGTTATCGAATATATATTTCAAATATCGACTTCCAGGTTAAACATGGCGAGGCACTAGGCTTTCTTGGGTATGAGATCATCCACCACTTCCTAGACAAAGCCTCACAAAGAAATTGGAGAAAGAACTTGATTTCAGTTTCTAAATTATTTAAGGATGGATACTCTGTTTCTTTTGATGATAAAGTGGTTGCCAAGAAAAATAAGGTGGTTATCTATTCTGGTACGTTGGTTGGTAATTTGTATACTCTTAATCCAATAACTCCCACGATGTGACAAATGAAAATTAATAACACATCTTCTAATTCTAATAAGAGAAAACAACCTTCGGAAATCAACCAAACATATCTTTGGCATCTAAGGTTGGGTCATATTAACTTGAGTAGGATTCAAAGGTTAATAGTCGATGGACCTTTGGGTTCATTGGTAGTGGAAAACTTTCTGACCTGTGAGTCTTGCTTAGAAGAAAAAATGACCAAGAGGTCTTTTAAGGCAAAGGGGTATAGAGCCAAAGAAGTATTGGAATTAATTCATTCTGATTTGTGTGGGCCTATGACTATCTAGGAAAGAGGTGGTTTCAAATATTTTATCTCTTTTATAGACGACTATTCCAGATATAGGTACATTTACTTGATACGCCGCAAGTCTGAGTGCTTTGATAAGTTCAAAGAGTACAAGGCTGATGTTGAGAAATATCATGGTAAAAGTATCAAGACACTACGGTCTGATCATGGTGGAGAGTACTTCTTAGGAGAGTTTAGGAGTTATTTATCATATATCGGGATTCAATCCCAATTGTCAGTACCTGGTACACATCAACAGAATTGTGTGGCGGAATGAAGGAATATGATTCTTATGGAAATGGTTAGATCAATGATGAGTTATTTTGAATTATCAAATTCATTTTGAGGATATGCTCTGGGAACGACGACGTACATTCTGAACTTGGTACCTTCTAAGTCAGTATCCTCTACTCCCACGGAATTGTGAAATGGGTGTAAGCTTAGTTTGAAACACATTCGGATTTGAGGTAGTCCAGCACATGTGCTGAAGGGAGACACTGATAAGTTGGAATCACGTACAGAAGGTCGCTTGCTCATGGGATATCCTAGAGGAATGAAAGGTGGTTTGTTTTATAGTCCTAAAGATCATAAGGTCATTGTTAGCACCAATGTTCGATTTTTAAAAGAGGACTATGTAATGAACCACAAGCCCATGAGTAAAATTGTTCTTGAGGAAATAAGAGAGGACACTTCTACTTTAGTACCAACGGTACAAGATGAGATATCACAAGTAACTGCAACACGTGTCACAAATGATGCACAATTACAAGTAGTGCCTCGTCGTAGTGGGAGGGTTGTTAAACAACCTAATAGATTCATATTTTTGGGAGAGTCTTCAGACTTGATCCCTGGTGAACATGAAGTTGATCCCTGGACATATGATGAAGCACTCTAAGATAAAGATGCAACATCTTGGAAAAGTGCAATGAACTCTGAAATAGAATCTATGCATTCTAATCAGGTATGGGAGCTTGTAGAACCACGAAATGGTACAAAAGCCATTGGATGTAAATGGGTCTATAAAAGTAAAAGAGGAACAGACGGAAAGGTGGAAACCTTTAAAGCGAGTTTGTTGCGAAGGGGTATACTCAGAAAGAGGGAATCGATTATGAGGAAACTTTTTCGCCGGTAGCCATGCTTAAGTTATCTAGATTCTTTTATCTATTGCTACTCATATGGATTATGAGATTTGACAAATGGATGTCAAGACAACTTTCCTTAATGGAAATCTTGAAGAAAACATCTATATGAAGCAACCAGAGAGATTCATTGTGAAGGGCAAAAAACATCTTGTATGTAAGCTCAATCGGTCCATTTATGGATTGAAGCAAGCTTCGAGATCTTGGAACATCCAGTTTGAGGAAGTGATCCAGTCTTATGGATTCATTCAGTGTCCAGATGAGTCTTGTGTATACAAGAAAAGTGACGAAAATATGATGGTATTTCTTGTACTATACATAGATGACATTTTGCTCATTGATAACAATGTCAAAGTGTTGTCAGACGTAAGGGTATGGATGTCCAAGCAGTTATATATGAAGGACTTGGGAGAATGTGGACATATTCTTGGGATTAAAGTAATAATGAATTGCAAGAAAAGGATGTTGTACTTATCCCAAGCTTTATACATCGATACTATCCTAGCTCATTTTAGCATGCAAAACTCCAATAAAGGTTTTCTATCTTTTCGGCATGGAGTACCTTTATCTAAAGAAATGTGTCCTAAGACACCAAAGGAGATAGAGGAGATTAAGGCAGTTCCTTATGCTTCGGCTGTAGGAAGCCTAATGTATGCAATGCTACGTACGAGATCGGATATCTGTTTTACCTTGGACATGGTTAGCATATATCAAAATAACCCAGGACAGGGACATTGAACTGTAGTAAAACATATATTAAAGTACCTAAAAAGGACTAGAGATTATATGCTGGTTTACCAGGCAGATGATTTTCTCCCTATGGGTTACACGGATTCGAATTTCCAATCAGATAGGGACAATAGTAAATCAACCTCGGGGTATGTGTTTACTTTGGGAGGTGGAGCCATAGCATGGAAGAGTGTTAAGTATAAATACATTTCAGACTCCACCATGGAAGCTGAGTATGTGGCAGCCTCTGAGGCAACCAAAGAAGCTGTATGGCTCAGAAACTTCTTGATGGACTTAGATGTGATTCCTGGTTTGCCCAAAGTTATCATAATTATTGTGAAAATAGTGGTGCAGTAGCAAACTCGAAGGAACCACGAGCCCATAAGGCAAATAAACACATTGAGCGTAAGTACCACTTGATACGAGACATCATAGAGATTGTTGTCGTCAAGATTACATCAGCAGATAACCTGGCAGATCCTTTCACTAAGGCCCTTCCGGCGAGAGCCTTTGATAGGCATGTTGAGGGGATGAGAATCAGATATATGACAGCATAGTCTTTTAGTATAAGTTGGAGATCGTTGGGATGTATACTATAAGCCTAGCTTTTGTATGAACATCTGTTTTGAAATATTTTGAAATGAAAATCACTTTGGTCAAATGTTTGCATTTTATATTTATATATATATGTCAATGCAGTTGTCCATTTAATTTATATTGTAGATAACATGGGGTGTGGTGCCACACAGAAGATTATGTTATCGATTAATTATAAATTATAAATAGTAGCTCACAACCAAGATGGATTGGGGCAAACCATTGGAACGCTTGTAGTTTAATTTGGTATTAGTTTGTTTTGACTATAAAATTACACTAGTACACTATGTGTGTATTGAGTAGGACCGTTTGAGGTTGTTCGATTTGTACTGACTACGTAAAAGAACAGAACCTCTGTTATTATGGATGTGCGTCCTCTTAATCCTTATATAATAACAAGCACGTATACTTAGTATTTATTTCTTTAACTTATCAATGGGTGAGATTTATTCGTTAAATCAATAGGGTCGATGAGTTGGGAAATAGTACTATTTATATGGTATGTTGTTGATTATAGTAGGAATCTGTGTCCTAATTATTTAGGCTGATGATGTCCCCTTGAGGAGTTCGTAAAGATTAACATGTAAACCCTACAGGTGGACTTAGTCCGCCATGATAATAAAGTTGAGTGGTACTACTCTTGGAATCAGATGTTAATTAATTGAATTGTCAGTAACTCATTTAATTAACGGGCATACGATATCTTAAACACGGGGATATTAACACACTCATGATAAGAAGGAGTTCATATTGTAATATGGGATCGGCGCGGTAGTTCAATAATAACCCTTTAGTGGTATGAGTTATTATTGATGGACTTGGGTTGGGTGTTTGGGATGAACACAGGACGCCCAAGCTCATCAAGAGGCCTAAACCAATTCCTCCTCTAGGTCCCTGTTGTAGCCTTTATATAAAGTCTTGCATCCACCCATCCATAACTTAGTTTGGTTTAACTTAACTTGGTTTGGTTTAACTTAACTTGGTTTAACTTAGTTTGGTTTAGTTTAACTTAACTTGGTTTGGTTTAACTTAACTTGGTTTAACTTGGTTTTGGTTTGGTTAAAAAAGGGAGATTTTTTCTAAACAAAATTCGGTTATAAAAAAGGAGACTTTTTCTAAACAGAATTCTGTTATTTTTCTTTCTTTGTAACCAACGGCAAAGGTTATAAAAGGAGTAAGTTATGACCCCTAAAACCTAACTTTCTAACTTTTCCACAAGCCCCTTCTCCTCCTTGTGGCCGGCGCCCCTCCCCTTCGTTGCTTAAGGCTAGCGCCCCTTTCCCCCTCCTCTTCCCAAGCTAGGGTCGTCGCCCCACCTTCTCCTTGGTGGCCGGCGCCTCTTCTTCTCCCTTGGTGGGCGGCGACTTGAAGAAAAGGAAGAAGAGAAAGAAAAGCAAGAATAGGAAGAGGAGGAAGAGGAGGAAGAAGAGGAAGAAGAAGAGGAAGAAGAAGATTAGAATGTGCCCTATCCTAGAGACTCCTTTTGTAGCCAGCGGTTTGGAAACCGAGAAGAGAAGGAGGGTGGTGTTGTCTTGGTAGATCATCGCCCACACGACGTCCAAGAAGAAGAGAGGAATACGACAGAAGATCAAGAGGTTTTTAGCTACAAAGAAAAGGTACAACTAGTTCTTTAATTCCGCTGCGTAATTAGTTCGATTTTCTTTGTATCGATTTTGAGTATCAATTTTGAATACTAACACAAGATGCCAGCGATCTTGTACTTCGATCAAGGTGTGCTTTGATCATTTAAGAACTTGCTTGATTTATCAAACACATGTTTGATCGAACATGCGGGTTGTTAGGAAAAGTTTTGTTCTTGTACAATTTTTTATACAAGGAAATTTAAACAGAACAGAATTCCAGCGCCTTCAGACGGTGCATGTCCTATCTCCACACCAATCATTGAGGGTGGTTTCACTGCACCTTCATCCTCCTCTTCGATGTCTGACCCCTAGATCTACCGTAGTATTATTGGTGCTCTACAATATGTCACAATTACACAACCCAATATTACTTTCGTTGTGAATCGTGTCTGCCAACAATAATGTAGATTGGGCTGGATCTCCCAAAGATAGACGTTCTACTAGTGGATATGCTATATTTCTTGGGCAAAATCTTATTTCCTGGCTTTCAAAGAAGCAACCTACAGTCTCTCACTCGAGTACTGAAGCTGAATATAAAGTTATCGCTAACGCAACGTCAGAAATTATTTGGCTACAATCTCTTCTTTCAGAATTACACTTTTTTCCAACTACTACGCCTAAAATATGGTGTGATAATATTAGAGTAACTTATCTTGCGGCAAATCCCATTTTTCATACTCGTACCAAGCATGTAGAGATTGATTTTCATTTTGTTCGCAAGCGTGTGGTGACTCAACAACTTTCAGTTTCTTATATCTCTATGGAAGATCAAATTACTGATATATTTACTAAGTCATTATCTAAATAACGTTTCACCAAATTAGCACTTAAATTCAACGTTCAGGCACTCCTGTTGAGTTTGTCGGGGGTAATGATAATAATGGAAATAATCTCTAATTGATTTCAATCAATTAGAATTTATTATATTTGGCGCACAATCAAGATCGACATGAATTAAATAGGAAAAATAATATTTCCAAGTATATTATATTACTATGTTTATAATTATTATGATTGTATGTCTTATTTAATCTTTCTATTATTATTTTGGACAATTTATATAAATAAATCTATTGACTTTGATAATAAAATTATAAAAAGCTCTATATTATTTCTCTCCTCTACCTATTAATTTCAACACTTTCTTCTCTTTCTTTTTCATTCTCTCTTCTTTCGTTCGAGGGATTCTTTTCATTTATCTTTTTCCTTCATTTTTTTTTATCTTCCCTTCCTGTAGAGATTTAGAGCATAAAAGTGTAAGATAGGATTTATTAGACTCAATTAGGCTCATTACTAGATTGTTGGCTCTTGAAGTTATTCTTCTTCTTTTTCGAGGACTCTGCACATACAGCATTTGATGATTTCTTCAATTTAGTAAATACTTTCGGTCTATGTTATATTATTTCCATCTTACCCGAAATACTTTCTTCAATTTCCTAAACAATTTCTGTCTTCAGTACAATTGTTGAATGATGAATCTATTATTTCGATCGTGAGAAACAATTTTTATTTTACAACTTTTAACTGCACCACATACTTAAGTTTACAAAATACTCATTTAATATATAGAAATTTCAAAATGACCAAATCACATATCTATTTCTAATTTTACCCTTATCAGTCGAATCGATTTGATACTATATCAAAATGTTAGATCAAACGATATCGTATTTATATGAAACTAGTTTCTATGTATTCGTCTATCTCTCTTGATTATATCTATGTCCTCGAATGTTAATTTGGCGTTTAGTACATCAACCGTTTTTGCCCAAAACTGACTGATGGATCAAACGACCTCAGATTGACATGAAATAAGTTCTTATATGTTCGTCTACCTCTCCTGATTATATATATCCCCTCAAATATCAATTTGACCTAATATATTAAGAGCAATGATTTTTTGAATATGAATCAATTTTTCAAATATATTCATGTTCAAAAAATTATTATTTTTAATATATTTAATCAAATTAAAGTTTGAGTGCATGGATATAATAAGGAGAGGTAGACGAACATATAAGAACTTATTTTATGTCAATTAGAGGTCATTTAGTTCATCAGTCAATTTTGGGCAAAAACGGTTGATGATCAAACAACCTCAAATTGATATAAAACTAGTTCTTATATGTTCGTCTACCTCTTCTGATTATATCCATACTCTAAAAATTTAATTTGACTCAATATATTGAGAATAATGATTTTTTGAACACGAATTAAATTTTTTAAATATATTTGTATTAAAAAAAATATTACTCTCAATATATTGGGTCAAATTGATGTTTGAGGACATGAATATAATCAAGAGAGGTAGAAGAATATATAAGAATTTGTTTTATGTCAATCTGAGGTTGTTTGGTTCATCAGCCGATTTTGAACATGAATTGAATTTTTTTAAATATTTTTGAGTTTAAAAAATTATTGCTCTCAATATATTGGATTAAATTGATGTTTGAGGGCATAGATATAATCAGGAGAACTAGTTGAACATATAAAATCTAGTTTCATGTCAGTTTGAGGTCATTTGGTCTATCAATAAATTTTGGGCAAAAACGGCTGATGGATCAAATGAACTTGGATTGACATGAAACTAGTTCCTATGTATTCATCTTCCTCTCATGATTATATCCATGCCCTCAAACTTTAATTTAACCTAATATATTGAGAGCAATAATTTGTTGAATACGAAAATATTTGAAACTAGATACCTCGAATTAACACGAACTAGTTTCAAATATTTTTGTGTTCAACAAATTATTGCTCTCAAAATATTGGGTTAAATTAAAGTTTGAGGGCATAGATATAATTAGAAGAGGTAAATGAATACATAGGAATTAGTTTCATGTCAATCCGAGGTCGTTTGATCCATCAGTCGCTTTTGCCCAAAATCAGCTGATGAACCAAATGACTTCCGATTGACATGAAGTTAAATTTTATGTGTTTGACTAGTTCTCTTGATTATATCTATGGCCTCAAATATCAATTTAATCCAATATATTGAGAGCAATAATTTTTGAACTCAAAAATATTTTAAAAATTCAATTCGTGTTCAAAATCGACTAATGGACCAAATGATCTTGGATTGACATGAAACAAGTTCTTATATGTTCGTCTACTCTCTTGATTATATCTATGGCCACAAATATCAATTTGACCTAATATATTGAGAGCAATAAATTTTTGAACACGAATATGTTTAAGAAATTTAATTCGTGTTCAAAAAATCATTCCTCTTAATATATTAGATTAAATTGATGTTTGAGGGCATGAATATAATCAGGAGAGGTAAACGAAAATATAAAAACTTATTTCATGTCAATCCGAGGTTGTTTGATCCATCAGTCGATTTTGGGAAAAAATTGTTGATCTACCAAATGTCAAATTGACATTTGAGGACATGAATATAATCAAGAGAGAGACGAACACATAGAAACTAGTTTCATATAAATCCAAGTTCGTTTGGTCTATCAACCAATTAGATCTAAAATTGATTTTGATTTACAAAAATAGGAAAAAAAAAATCAGTTCGATTGATTTAAAAAAACCAGTCGACTAATTTGATTAAAAATCGAACGTTTCGATATAGAATTAAATCAATTTGATTGTTCTAAAATACTAGTCGACTGATTTGAATATGTTTAAAAAATTTAATTTGTATTCAAAAAATTATTGCTCTTAATATATTAGATTAAATTGATGTTTGAGGACATGAATATAATCAGGAGAGATAGACGAATATATGAAATCTTATTTCATGTAAATCTGAGGTCGTTTGATCTATCAGTCGATTTTGGAAAAAAATGAATGATCTACCAAATGTTAAATTGACATTTGAGGATATGAATATAATCAAGAGAGAGATGAACATATAGAAACTAGTTTCGTATAAATCTAAGTTCGTTTGGTCTATCAATTAATTTGATCTAAAATTGATTTTGATTTAAACAAATTAAAAAATAAATTAGTTCAACTGATTTAAAAAATTAGTCGACTAATTTAATTAAAAATCGAACATTTCAATATAAAATTAAATCAATTTGACTGTTCTAAAATATCAGTCCTAAACTTTAAGTCCTAAACTTTAAAATTAAAAATGAATAGATTTTATCATTTTAAAACTTCTCAATACGAAATGAGTATTTTATAAATTTAAATACATCATTCAATAAAAGGCTGTTTATTCTACGTAACTTCATGGTAGGTTTCATTTTAACCGTGTCAATTTCATTTTACAATATTGTTTTATGGTAAAATATACCCTAAAAAACGTTTATTTGTGTTGACTGTACCAATGACTACGATATCGACGAGATGCACTAGAAGGATGATAACCCAACAAATTTTCTATTAAATTACGTAACAGTGATATGAACAATTATTGCTGAGTTACGCAAATAAAAGGTAAATATGTCACAACTTTATTTACGTACAATATTTAATAAATTCAGCCAATTAAATTTATAAAACTAGTTAGTGTAACTTGTGATGCTACATGACGTGCCATGCTGACGAGAAAAATACAAATATATTATTTAGTTTACTAAGTTGTACGTTATAAATTCTAAAAATTAGAATCAAGTATACGATTTTTAAGAAAATTAGTATTCTACCATTCATATGAATTAGAAATAGAATATTTGTCTTCAATATAAGCACGTAAATAAAAAATTAACAAAATAAAAAAAAAGCCATTTAAGTCAGGGATATTTTAAGTATCCAGGCAAGATGTTAAGAATAGAGAATTAAATATAATATATATTTTTTCAATATAAGCACATAAATAAATCATTAACAAAAAAAAAAGTTGACCTCCTTTATTTGAGTTGCATCAAAGAAAATAAAAAGTGAAAAAGGAGACAAACAATTACCTTCTGTATAAAAATAAAATAAAATCTTATTTTTACAAGAAGTTAAAGATTTTGTTTAAGTACTAAACAGAAGAATAATAATTACTTAAAGAATCTTAAACGATCTTTTGCATTGAAGTTCTAACTATTTATTTGATGCTGGGTAACAAAGTAACATATCCCCTTTTATTTATCAAGAAGCACAATTCTGGAAGAAACTACTCACCTTCAAATTCTTAGAGAAGAGAGGTCGGGCAGGGGAGACGTCTGAGCGAGGAAAGGGTGGCGGAGGAGCTGCTCTGCTGTGGGTCGCTTCACAGGTTCCCTCTGTAAGCACGAATTGACGAAGTTACGGAACTCCGGCGATGCTATAGATGGTGCCTCCGGCAGCGCCGCGTAGCAGATTGCCATCATTAAACTGGCCCAGTCGCCCTGCCTCCCTAGGCGTTCCCCAAAGGGAAACCGACCTAGAGAGAACTCGAGAATGCTCACCCCGAAGCTCCAGATGTCACCGGCGCGGCCGTCGTAGGCGCCCTCGTTCAGGTCGGTGTTGATCCGCTCGGGGCTCATGTAGGCGATCGTCCCCACGGCAGAGTTGCAGGGATCCATCGTCTGCGCCAGGATTCGGCCCACCCCGAAGTCGGCGATCTTGACCTCCCCGCGGGAGTTGACGAGAAGGTTCGACGGCTTGATGTCACGGTGCACGATCCGGCGGCGGTGGAGGTATGCTAGCCCCGAAAGAACCTGCCGCGCGATGCCAGCTAGCTGGGCCTCGGAGGAGAAGACGCGGCCTTCGAGGGAGCCACCGTCCATATATTCGAGAAGAATCTGGATCTCGCCGCCGCGGTCGTAGAAGCCGTGGCAGCGGACCACGGAGGGACTGTCGGCGTCACGGAGGATCTCGATCTCTCGGCGCATCTGGCAGCGGACATCGTCGTCGTGGTGTCCGTGGATGATCTTCAGGGCGTAGAGGCGTCCGGTGTTGCGGTGGCGGGTGAGCCAGACGGTACCGCCTGCGCCGCTGCCGACGCGGCGGATGCGATCTAAGTCAGCGAGGGCAGGGACGGGCGAGGAAGCGGAGGGTGGGGGAAGGGGGAGCGGGACGGCGAGAGAGGAGGGCTCGCGCTGAGGAAGGGGGAGGGTGAGGTTCTGCCGGCGGCGAGAGGTGCGCGTCGACGGGCCGCCTTGACTCGGTTGAGTGGAGTAGGCGGATCCCGATCCGGGTCGCATGGCTTTGATGCGTTAAGTCTGGAGGCCAATTTTGGGGGAGATGACAAGGGTTCAGCATTATATAATGATATCCAACTTTTATAGAAAAAATTGGGAAATTAAAAGTGTAATTTATAGTGGCGAGGGCCGATTGTTATTTTACACTTGTTGTTTGTTTTTTCAAAGTTTCATAATCAATATGCAATTATCCTAAAAATTATTAATAGCAAATTTGATTATTTTTCCAAGTCCCTAGGCCAGAAAAAAAATTTTATTATGTAATTTTTTTTTACTTTAATCCCTATTTTAACTTATTAATACACACTGATTTATTTAATTATCTTAGTTTTTTTTAAGTACATAAATTTTAAAATCATATTTAATTTTTCATAAAAATAATATATTTAAATAAGAATCTAATATATATTTTATTAAATTGAGCATTACTTATTTTCTTTTACCAATGACTTTTGGATAAATTATATTTCAATTTAAATTTGTTGTACCTATAAATAAGATTTTATTCTATAAAATAATAGTATAATTTCTCTTAAATTCAGCATTATTCAATTAGAATAGAGTATATCAATTGATTAGTCAGATGGAAAAAAGATATTTAATTTAATAGAAAATATATTAAATTTTTGTTTAAATATGTCAAATTTAAAAAGAATTATATTTCCGTTTTGATTTTTTTTTATAAAAAAAATGAGGACAATTAAATAAATTGGTGTAAATTAGAAAGTTGAAGTAAAGAAACGTTTATATATAAGAGTAAGAATAAATTTTTTCAGATACTAACTGAGATGAAAGTTGAATTTACATATACAGAATTTAAGACAATTTACCCTTAATATATTACTAAAAGGTTCTTAGGGAGAACTTAATAAGTGGCAAAAAAAAAAAAAAAAATGTAAAGAAAGTGCATAATTTACTTAGTCATTTTTTATTTCTTTATTTATTGTAATGATAGATGGTGTCTTTGACTTAGGTCTTCAATTCGTGTTTGTTTGGGAGTAGAAGACAAAACACAGCTAGGATAGAATTCTCTTTTCTGAGCTAAATATCATATAAAAAACTATATAGAGATGTATTTGGCCGAAAAATATTAAAAATTTTAATATATTGTATCTATCATATCAATATATATTGAATATATTAATATTAGTGGTATACCAAAATTTTTGGATAAGTTATTGATTAATATTTTCCTTATACCAAAATTTTTTATTCCACATGTAATATCTTATAAAAAATTCATTATAGGATATACCACTTCTGAAGATCCACAAGGGTTTTTTAAAACTTTGTCTAAAAGAACTCGGATTGATGGAATAAATGGACTTAACAGACAATCAAAATGGGACACAATAAAACCACACAAACTCTTGAGGCATCTCCAAGATAATAAAACACATGTGATGCCATGCCATGGATAGAACATTAGGAATCTAAATGGGACACTCGTTATCTGCCTTCTCAATCATTTTGGAGGTACTAGACAAAATAAAATTTAGATATTTAATACTTTTTCTTTAAAAAATAATATTAATTTAAAACAATGAATTTTATATAAAATCTAATTATCTAACTTTTTGAGATGCAAACGAATAATTAAATTTTTATATTCAAATTTTGCTAATAAATTTTTTCAATTATAAAATTATTAAATTATTTAATCATTTTAGATATTATTGAATGTAAATAAGACTATTTTAATTTTTTTTAAAAAAATATTTTTGCTAAAGGCATATTAACAAATATTGTCAATAGCATTATATAAGTTATCCATACATTCGAAAAATAATTTAATTTTTTTTATAAAATTAAGTATCTCAACAAGTATTGATTTTAATTTTGAATTTATTAATTTTTTTCTAAAATATTATTTTTAGTGAAAATTTAATTGCGTTTCATTTAAATCTTCAATTGATTTTTGATTTTTAATATTAGTAACAAATCTATAAAATACACGTTTTTGAGATTGAATATTTTTTT
Source organism: Zingiber officinale (assembly GCF_018446385.1). NCBI lineage: Eukaryota > Viridiplantae > Streptophyta > Magnoliopsida > Zingiberales > Zingiberaceae > Zingiber > Zingiber officinale. The sequence continues at coordinate 42,741,245 of NC_056005.1, read as the reverse complement.
TTATTTTTCTTTTATTTCCATGCTTTTTTCATATTTGGAATCAAAAAACTGTTGGAGCAATCCCAATGGTCCGCGGGACCATGTGTTTTGGTGTTTGGGCAAAGGGTTTAAGTTAGGTTCACCGTTGTATTTGATATGTGTACTTGGGTTGTGCAAGACTGCATGATACACATGTGACTCAGGTTGATGGCTTCGGGTTCGGTGAAGGATGGAGCATCCGAGGGACCGTGGACAAGGCAGCGAGGACAAGGGCCGAGGGAAGCGACTTCGAGGCATACGCGAAGGATGGCATTAGGGACGAGCCGCGGGCTTGTATGTATCCGAGGGACGAGAGCCAAAGGAAGTAGGCTTGAAGGCAAGAGGTCAAAGCTGCAAAGGAAGCGTCAAATGAGTCGTAAGGGTGAGGGTACGAGTGCATGAGAGATTGTACTCGGAGTAAAATCCTAGTTTTAGGGTTTTACTGTAGCGTTACTGTAACAGTACTATAGCAGTCGACTGCATATTTTGGCAGTCGACTGGTGCATTCGCTCGGTTAGTGTGGAATCGAGCTGTTGGGATGTAACGGTGAATTTTCACAGAGGGCAGTCGACTGCATGTTTTAGCAGTCGACTGGTAGGCGGGGTTTTCCAACCCGTGGCCTATATAACCAAGCCTTGGGAGCTTGGTTGAGGTTGACGAAATTAGTGGTGGGTAACCTCTAATTAGTAGTCAACTAGTGCCCTAGCAATCCAAGCGCTCTTGATCGAGTTATGGCGAGGTTTCTCCACCGACAAGGAGGATTGTGCTAGCCGGAGCTTCCGGGGATTAATCCACCGACGGATTGAGGGATCGTCCACCTTACGGACACGCCGTGGAGTAGGAGCAAGTTATCTCCGAACCACGTAAACGAACGTGTCAATTGGTTTGCTTGTCTTTCTCATTCTTAGTCTTTAGCTTTCGTATTTGTATTTGTATTGTTTGTATTCCGCTGTGCTAACAAATACGTAGGAAGCGAGTATTTGGGGGTGCCGTCTATCCAACCCCCCTTCAAGCCGGCTGACCGATCTCCCAACAAGTGGTATCAGAGCGAGGACGCTCTCTATTGGACTAACCGCCAAGGAGGCAAAAGATGACCGGCTTGATTGAACCTCCAAAGTTTGAAGGAGGAAGCCTTAGGGACATCACCTATTGGATGGTGAAGATGGAGATCTTCTTCAACACGGATTGGGACACCATGATGGTGGTAAAGGAGCCATTCAAAGTTCCAAAGGACAAGAAAGGAAAGAAGCTCCGAACACGACATTGGATGGAGGAGCAAACCTCACGATCGGAGGCAAACTCAAAGGTAATAGCAATTTTAATTGATTTATTGCCTCCTAATGTGATAAGTGGTGTAGGTAAATATGAGAACGCCCATGAATTGTGGAGCAAAGTGAAGAAATTACCATGGGAGGAATTTTTGCCTACACAAGAAGAAGAAGAAAAATCCGAAGAAAGTGATGAAGTGATCCAAGAGGAGAAGAAGGACCAATCGGATGTGGAGACCAATTCAACATCAAAAGAAGAAGAGGAAGTAAATTTGGTCACATTTGAGGAAAAGGATGAAGAAAGGTCATCCACAAGTGTGGATGAGGAAGATATAGCATCTACATCCTCAATGGTTGAAGAAGAATCCAAGACAAGTGAAGAAGAAGAAGAAGAAATCTTGGAAGAAGTCAACCTAGTGAGCACCTCCACCGAAGCAAAGTCAAAAGATCACATCATTTGTTTCGGGTGCAATGAGAAGGGACACTACAAGAGTAGATGTCCTATGGGTAAGAAAGAGGTATCTTCTAAACTCAATTCAATCTCTTTAGAATCTAATTTAAGTTGTAGGAAGAAGAAGGAGAAGAAGCACATTAGATGCTTCACGTGTGGAGAACTTGGACACTACCACACAAGATGCTCAAGGAAGGGAGAGTTCAGGAAGTTAGAGCATCTAAAGAAGTGGGAGAAGAAGAAGAGGAGCTCAAGTCAAGGGGGAGCTTCAAGGGTAAGGGAGGTATACCCTAATTTGAAGTGTAATTCAAATTCAAATTCTTATGTTCCCATGCATGTTAGGAAAAATAATGTTAATCATTATATGCCCATGCAAAATTTTGGTTTCAAATATCATGATAGGAGTAGGGTAATTGTAGATCAAAACCCTAGGAGACCCATTCATGAAAAATCTAGAAATGATAGACCTAAAGAGACCCAAGGCATTAATCCCAAGAAGGGGAGACATATGCCTAGAAAGGGTAGGTCTAGGAATGTCCAATTTGGACAAATTAACTCTAGGGTTAGGAACCTAGAGAAGGAGAATCAAGCTTTAAGGGGAAAGCTTGATAAGTTAGAACAATTCCTTAAGAGATTCAATGTTGGATCTAAGGAATTAAGGATGATGTTGGGTAGCCAAAGACCCAACAATGATAGATCGGGCTTGGGATACCGATCTAGTCCCTCTAAGGCCAATGAGAGTTCATATGCTAGGGTGGCAAATGATCATGGCAAGGGAGAGGTCTCCATGTAACGACCCGCCTTCTACTACTAGGCTATAAGGCGAATCGCTACAGTTGTACTGTGCTAAACTATACTGTGCGGAAAGCTGGGCTAATTAAAATTTTACTCTACTATAACTAAGACAGCTGATAAGAAAGGTCTAAAGACCTCCTTTGCTGGTGTACATGTGCTAAAGAGGGGAAACTAAACATCCCAACTTAGCTAGGGACTCATAATTTACTTCCCAGCTAGCTGCTGATCGATCCACGGATCGATCAGACCTGCTACGATTCTGTCCCCAGCTGGATCGGTCGGCAGACCGATCCAGGTATGTCTGGATCGGTCGGCAGACCGATCCAGGAACCTGGGAATTCTCCGGAAGCTACTGTATTGCGCTGGATCGGTCGGCTGACCGATCCAGTGGCACGATCAGGCTCTGATCGGTCTGGAGACCGATCAGAGTCTGATTTCGCCCGGAAAATCAGACTTCAGCACTTTGGCGTGCCAAAATACAATCTAACGACTACCTACTGCATAATAAACTATTCTAACAACATGTAATAACATTCTAACATGATTACTGACATTTTAAAACATTCTTTCATAGTTCAATGCGTTCCAAATCTAAATTGCATGAAAATGAAAGTATCAAAACTAATAAGCTGAAAGTGCTGAACGTAAATGCTAACGAGTTCTAATGCATAATTAAAACTTGTTAGATCCCTGAGATCTTTCATTCCAGTTCCACACACACCCATCCTCATCTGCATTGACCTCCAGCCTCCACTGCTAATCCACTTTTCTTTTACCTGTATCTGCAGTATAAGAAAAGTAGTACCTGTAAGCTAACGCTTAGTAAGAAACCATCTACCTCACAAAATCATGCATACGATGCAGTTATGATTTGAAAACATGCTATTCGAAAATATCTTGAACAGGCTAGCATGGCATGGCATACAATCATAGAAACATGGCATACTGAACAAGTCATGGCATAGCATACAACTAATCATAAAGCTAACATAGAGAACTGAACTGAAACATAATACTGAGCTAAACTAAACTAAACTGAAGCTGAAATCAACTCAACTAACATAACTGATTTTGAGTTTGAAAACTAGTACATAATAAGTGAAAATAATAAACATGCTGTTGGGCCCGGCAACTGTACTTGCTGTGCGCGCATCCCTACTAGACCCGGGGTTGCAAGTCCCGAATTTAGCAGGGTTTACTAGGTTGTCTGAACCTAGGGACGACTGTGGGAGTCCAACCCAATGGATATCTAATCCAGTACAGTGCCACTGAAAATAAAATACTGAAATAGCTAATACATGCTTTTTCATACTATTCCTAGGTTATCTGAACCCTAGAGCTAGGTTATCTAAACCTAGAGGCGACTGTGGGAGCCCACCCATTGGATATCTAATCCATATAAGCTGAAATAAACTGAAAATACTGAATAGATACCTCTAAAGTATCTAACTGAGCTGTTACAAATGCCTATGGTGCATTTTTACTAAACTAGCTATTTTATCGAACACCTGGGATGCTCTAACTCTTCTCCCTATTAGGGAGACCACCTCTAGGCACCCGACAACATCTAACCTCCTATCTGAAGAGGGAAGACATGCCCGGCCCATCTAAAGGTGCTCGACTAAGTCCCTAATCTGCGAAGAGAGTTAAATACACCCTAGATATCGATAAAAATCCGCATACATCCTAACTAAAGTATAAAAACTCAACCGGAAGCTATTATACTGCAGGTGAGGGGTTTCTTACCTCTTGATCGTAATTTCTTACGATTCTATTCGCTAGAACTCCGGTGGAGATGATCCTCTCGACGATCCGATCACGTCTTCGCGTTCCTCTCGCGGAGAAGAACCTCTTTCGTGTTGGAGTCGTCGCCGGAAGATGAACCTAGGGACCTTGGGCTAGGGCGCCGAGAGAAGGAGGAGGAAAGAAGAGGCGGCGTGAGGTTTTGGGAGAGGAGAAAAAGTGGCGTGAGGTTTTGGTTGAGAGATTTCCAAACCAAAACTAAGTTAAAATAAACCAAACCCACTTGAACCTCCTATTTATATTAAGTGGTAATTTTCGCCCAAACCTAACATAAATATTATTGAATCCCTTTCCTTTCAGCACGGCCCTGCTGGGTTCACTGGTTTCTAACATTATCCGTAAACCGTAGGTCTCGGGTTCAATTCCCGCTTAGGCCGTTTTACGATTCTATTTATTTTTGCTACTTCCGCTACTCGGAAAATTCCGGAAAAATATCTAAAAATTCCAGAAAAATCATAGAATAATTCTAAAATAAATTCGGGAATTTTTCGGGCTTTACACTCCAAGGCTAAGGGAAAGTTTTATACTAGGGTTGCATATGACTATAGCAAGGAGAAGTCAATGAAGGGCAAAGGAAAGTCATTTAATGGTAAGAAGAAATAAACCAAGGACAAGGTGTCCAAGGTTAAGAAAGTTACGTTTGTAGGCCAAGTGTCACCGGGGGTGGACCGATGTGGCCTAGCCATTGTGGATGAGTCACCTAGGGAGGTGGCTAAGGCTAAGAGCTCTAGGGGGAGCTCTAAGAGTCAATTTGGGACCCATGGCCAATGGATCTCAGGTGGGTTTTGTTGGTGCGGTTAGCACTAACGATTTAACCCAGGTTTTGATGAATGACAAATCAGGTTAAGTTAGTTTGTTGTTGTCTGACACTTTGATCGAGTGTGCAGGAGAAGTCCAGACAGGTCGACGGGCTGACCGGATGTCTGGCACGAAGCCCAGCTAGGTCGACGGGCTGACCGGATAGCTGGCACGAAGTCCAAGCGGGTCGACGGGCTGACCGGACGCTTAGGCACGAAGTCCAGCTAGGTCGACGGGCTGACCGGATAGCTGGCACGAAGTCCAGACGGGTCGACGGGCTGACCGGACGTCTGGCAGGTAAGTGAGGTAAGTCACTGGAGGGGAGTGACTGCGAGGACGCGTTCCCGGGAAGGGAACATTAGGCGTCGATCCGGCTTAGATCCATTTCGGATATCTAAGTCGAGATCGTGACTAGATTCCGGTCTCGGAAAGACGGAATCTAAGTCATACTCTTTGCTATTACTTTGTTGAACTTTAATTGTGCTAACAATCTGTTTTACAGGATATATATTTGCCTCGGACTAACTCTATTTTGCAGGAGAAGGAGTTCCTAGAAATAGGAGGTCCGGGCGCTCGGAAGGGATCCGGGCGCTCGGAGGTAAGTTTTATCCAAACTCGCGCGTCGCCACGTGGAGCTTGCTGGTTGGACCTGCCACGTCCCACCAGGGCGCCCGGAAGGGATCCGGGGTGCCCCGAGACTCATATAAAAGAAGGGTCAGAGGGGAGCTTCAGAACAACAACGAAAAGAAAGTCTTCTACTGCTTGCTCTACTGCTCTGCACTCCAGCGACGCTAACAAAGATCCGACAATACGCTCCTTTCCTTTTCTTTAATTCTTGTCGGTATTTTCTTTATTTTGCTAGCATTCCTGTACTTTAAATTGTAATCATTTTCGAACTGCTAGTGATTTCCCAACAAAAGTACTCACGGAGTACGGGCCTTCGAGTAGGAGTCGTCACAGACTCCGAACGAAGTAAAAAAAACACCGTGTTCAGTTTGTCTAAGTTTTTTTTATTCCGCTGCGCTTAACTCTTATTAACACTGTTTTTTTTTAATCGATATTCACCCCTCTATCGACGTTTCACGATCCAACAAGTGGTATCAGAGCAGGTACCGCTCTGATTTGGTGCAACCACCAATCAGACAGGGGGTGAAAAGATTTTTTTTTCTTTACGCTTAATTCTAAGTTGATATTATTATTAATTTGGGAATTTTTTTTTCTCGTTGCAATTAAATCTAAATTGGTGCAACACCAACTTAGACACAGCTATTATTTTTTCCTGCACTACTAATCCAAGACCAAGTCTTGGAACATTTTTTCGTTGTTTACTTGTGTGCAGAATATCTCAACTAGAAGGCTTCAGCACAGTACGTCCTCCCCTATTCAACGGGGATGACTTCTCCTACTGGAAGAAAAGAATAGAGGTGTACCTAAAGACGGATTACGATCAGTGGTTCAGCGTTATAAAGGCCTACTGAGCTCCAACCAACAACTCCGGCAATCCACTAGACACAGAACAGTGGACTCCGGACATGAGGAAAAAGGCGTCGACAGAAAACAAAGCAATCAATACGCTACACTACGGCCTAACACGAGAAGAGCTGAATCGGGTCGGACCGCATCAGAATGCTAAAGAATTGTGGGACAAATTGATCGAGCTGCACGAAGGAACGAGTGACGCAAAGGTAACAAAAAGAGATTTATTTTTAAATAAAATATTTAATATAAAAATACAGGAAGGGGAAACGACAAGTCAACTGCACGCGAGAATCAAGGACATCCTCAACGGACTCCACGCAATAGGCCATCAGATGGAAAATAGAGATTTAATAAGGTACGCACTAAATGCCTTTCCTCGTAATAGCTTGTGGGCATCAATCGTAGATACCTACAAAATTTCAAAAAATCTATCTAAGTTAAAATTAGACGAGCTTTTCTGTGAGTTAGAATTACATGAACAAACTAATGCTGGAGCCGAGAAAGGTATTTCTTTATTTGCAGGACCATCCAAAGAAAAGAAGAGCAAGTCTGAATCTGAAGAGGATTCCGGTCAAGATTCAGAAGACGAAGAATACCTGGTGAACTTGGTAAGAAAAATGTTCACCAGGAGAAAAAAGAGCTTCAGCAAAAAGGACCTTCAAAAGATCAGTCCTCCCGCGGAACAAAAGAATGTGACTTGCTTCGGATGCAACAAAAAGGGGCACTACAAGAGCGAATGTCCAAGACTGAAGTTCGACAAACCGAAGTCAGCCAAAAAGTGTTAGGATCGACGGTCGAGGCTAGAGAGGGGGGGTGTGAATAGCCGACCCCAAATTCGCGTTTCTTCCTACAATTTTAGTTAGCACAGCGGAAATACAATGTAGAAATGAAACAAAGAATAGCAAACCTTAAACTCGACGATGTAACGAGGTTCGGAGATGAAACTCCTACTCCTCGGCGTGTCCGTAAGGTGGACGAAGCCTATCAATCCGTCGGTGGATGAGACCCCGGAAAACCGGCTAATAGAAACTCCTTCTGGGTGGAGAAACCTCGCCACAAACTTCTTGCAACAGCAAGATAGGAGTACAAAGATATAGCACAATACAAAGGCAGTAAGAATGTAAAAACACAGCTTGCCTTCTCGTCGACTGGATGAAGCGGCAACTTCACGAAACACCTACAACAGCAGGAACCAGCCGAAGGAAGCTTCCACAAAGCTTCAGGAAAATGAGAGCTCAGCAAAGCTCTGATTGCAGTAAGATCAGAAAGAAAAGAGAGGCAGCAAAAAGCACCAAACCCTTCCCTGTAGAAACCTTCTTATATGAACCTGCGAAGAAGACAAAGAAGATACAGAGGAAAATCTAGCCGTTGTGTCTCAACGGCTAGACCTGGACCAATCAGGCCATAGCCTGATTGGTCCATAACATCCCTGATCGGCCTGTGGACCGATCAGGCCCTAGTCTGATCGGTCCCCAGATCGATCCCACCTCTGTGTGAACAGAGGTTGCCGATCCCTAATCGGTCTGTGGACCGATCAGGCCCTAGGCTGATCGGTCCCCAGACCGGTCAGCCACATCTCTCTGTGAGGCTTTAAAGCCTGATCGGTCTGTGGACCGATCAGGCAACGATCAGTAGCTTACTGATCGTTTTCTGATCGGTCTGTGGACCGATCAGATAACCCACAGCGACTGTTTGGTTACTGATCGGTCACCAGACCGATCAGATAAACCTGAGTATCACTGGATCGGTCACCAGACCGATCCAATGCCTTAGAGCTTCCCAGCCCTAAATCCTAAAGTCTTCCCGGTCTAGAGAATGAGCTACCAAGCCCTCTCTGACCTAGTCTGGAGAAACGAGCTACCGAACCCTCTCCGACTTCCATGTTCGGTCTAGAGAACGAGCTACCGAGCCCTTTCTGATCTAGTCCGGAGAACGAGCTACCGAGCCCTCTCCGACTTCCATGTCTGGTCCAGAGAACGAGCTACCGAGCCCTCTCTGACCTAGTCCGGAGAACGAGCTACCGAGCCCTCTCCGACTCCATCCGGTCCAGAGAACGAGCTACCGAGCCCTCTCTGACTTCATCCGGTCCAGAGAACGAGCTACCGAGCCCTCTCTGACCCTATCTGGTCCAGAGAACGAGCTCCCGAGTCCTCTCTGACCTAGTCCGGAGAACGAGCTACCGAGCCCTCTCCGACTTCGTCTAGTCCAGAGAACGAGCTCCCGAGCCCTCTCTTACCTAGTCCGGAGAACGAGCTGCCGAGCCCTCTCTGACTTCCCATGCCAAGCTTCCATACTTGGACTTCTCCCGTGCCAAGCTCCCTGCTTGGACTTTTCCGTGCCAAGTCTCCCTACTTGGATTTTTCCCGTGCCAAGCTCCCTGCTTGGACTTTTCCGTGCCAAGTCTCCATACTTGGACTTTTCCCATTCCAAGCTCCCTTCTTGGACTTTTCCGTGCCAAGTCTCCCTACTTGGACTTTTCCCGTGCCAAGCTCCCTGCTTGGACTTTTCCGTGCCAAGTCTCCATACTTGGACTTTTCCCGTACCAAGTCTCCATGCTTGGACTTTTCCGAATCAAGTCAACTCAAGTCGGGTCAACCAGGTCAACCTTGACCGAAGGTTGCACCCACAATCTCCCAAGTTTGTATTTTTGTCAAACATCAAGATACAACTTTTCTATTCTCGTCAAACATCAAAATGCAACTCGAGTCAGGTCAACTCGAGTCGGGTCAACCAGGTCAACCTTGACCTAAGGTTGCACCAACAATCTCCCCCTTTTTGATGTTTGACAAAAACCATAATCAAGTTAGGTTAACCCGATAACCTAACTTGGGTTTTCCAATAGTTCTCCAATCAATGTTCTTCCCTGAACATTCTCCCCAAACTCCAATGTTCTTCCTTGAACATTTTCTAAACATTCTCCCCCTTTTTGGCACATATCAAAAAGAGTGAATCAAGGTCAAGAGTTTCTTCCTAATGAAAGTCCCATACCTTTCATTGAAACCCTTAATTTCCCCCTTGATACTAAATACAACAATCAACATAGTGACCATCTCATATCACTTATAAAAACTCCCCCTAAAAGTCAACTCCTGCTTGACCAATAGGTAAAACTCCCCCTAAAGGTCAACTCCCCCTTGACCATTGCACCAACAATGTCTTGGAGAGTTTCAATCCTTTAGAAATCTAAAATACCAACTTCCAGCTGAAATTTCAGACAATCAGTCGAAAATCAGCATTTTGGCACGCTCAGCCCTTTACTGGATCGGTCACCAGACCGATCCACACTTCCCTGGATCGGTCCAGTGACCGATCCACACTACTCTGGACCGATCAGGCTCTTCTCTGATCGGTCCACAAATCTCTGATAAGAGTTCTGAATTTTTTCCTCCTGAAATTCAGAAACCCCTAAAAAATTACAGAAAATTCCAAAAATTATAAAATTTTGAGGATACATTCCTTATAACATATATTATCATGGAAAAATAGTTTTCTATGAAGATAACTTCCATTTTAAAATCTTGATACAAAGTTTGAAAGACTTTGAAATAGCTCAAGGTTAATCCATCTTTGTATCAACTTGCTCAATGATGAATGCTATCACTAGAAAAGTTTCATCAAGGTTTTTCAAATCAATTTTAAAATGATTTTAAACCATTCAATTTAGGACCACAATCTTAGGGCTAAATGTACATGACTTGTACACAAGCTTTCCCTATGATCCTCCATTTTGAATTAGGCTCATCTAGGTACAAGAACTATGCACCTTGATCTTAACTCATGATCCTAATATCTCACACACATCTAAGGTGTATCAAACACATCCAAGTCAATTTTGATGTGAGATATGATTTAGGTCATCTTAATCTAAGTTCTCATGCATTTTCTAAACAACAATTTGATTTCCATATCAAATTATGTTTTTGTCCTTAAATCAAATTAATTGATTATAAATGCAAAAGATGATGACATGGCATATAATGATATCATAAGTAAAAACATGTGCCAATGTCATGATGTCATGGCATAAAGTATGAAACTTAAATAAGGCATGACATATAGCTAACCTAAGTATTATCATGACATTTCAAATGATAATAAATTAAATATGATGTCATGACATGGCATATGACAAACAATACATGGCAAATAATATATAAAGGTATAGAAAATACCTAATTCTAGCCTTAGTTACCATTTTTGATAATTTTGATCATTTTGCCATAAATTCCATATTCCTAAGTGTAATAGACCTAAAATCATATACTAAAGATTTTTAGATCACTATGTGCCAATTAGATTGACCCTAGAGAATTCCTCGAATATGGTTGGCACATGCTAATCACCTTAGGAATAATTTCTTAATCTCATTTTCAAGGCATGATTACACCTTGAACATTCCTAAAGTGCCACCTTTTCCATGATTAGGTTAACTACCTATTCAATTAAGGTTGGCACACTCTAATTCATCTAGCGTGATGGAATCACGCTCCTAGGAACCCAATACCTATTTGAGCTCATTGGGTTCACTAAATATTCACTAAGGATGACTTCCCTAGCAACCCTCCTAGGCTTTAAAGCCTTGGTCATTCGAGACTCATCAAGATCAACTCTAGGGGTGACTCCCTTGTGACCTTGGTGATGGTCTTCCTAGCCCTAGGTCTAGTATAATCGAATGGAACATCATGATAAGTGGGCTTGACTACTTGAGACTTAGGTTTGTGACACAAACCTCTCATGTCCTTGGGCTTTGTTTTTTGACCCTTAGACCCTAGAGTTGACTTCTCTAAATTCTTAAGGGCCTTTTCTAAATTGTCAAGTCTTGACCTCAAGACTTGATTTTCCTTTTCTAATACCTCAAGTTTTAATTTGTCATTTATCTTTGAGGTATTCCTAGACATATGTCTAGTTGTTTTGGGATTTCTACCTAGGTTCTCCTTAGCCTTAGATGAGTTAATTCTAGGGTTAGCATTTCTAGAATTGTCCTTACCTAGGCTAATATGTTTGGCACCTAAGCACATGTATTGATTTCTATTGTTATCATGCCTATCTTTATTGACAATTGCAACAAAACTACTATTAACATGTGTCTTATTCAAATTGCAAGAATGTGCCTTAAAGGTTACCTTAGGGTTTGCCTTAGCTCCCCCTATCGATGTGCTCTGTCTCTTGTCCTAGTGAGGTTGCCTCCCCCTCGGACACTGGCTCCTATAGTGTCCCCTTTGCTTGAATTGGAAACACACCACGTGCTCCTTGCCCTTGCGTATTGGGACTCCGGCTTCCTTGACCCTTGGCGCCGGTGGAGTCTTCCTAATCCTCTTTGGACATTTACTCTTGTAATTCCCAAATTCCCTACACTCAAAGCACATTATATGTAATTTACTTGAAAGTAAATTGCTTGAGTTACCTAAGGTTGAGGATGGTTGTATGCTTTCTTCTTCATCCCTTCCGGAAGTAGAGGATTCTTCTTCTTGCTCCAATCTTGGAGAAGAACTCTCCTCCTCCTCTTCCTTAGATGTTGAGTAGCCCTCAACTTCTAATTCCTTTCCTCCATGATGTGAGCTACTTGGCTCACTTGACTCCTCTTCATGACTTGAAGTGGAGCTCTCCTCATGGAATTTAGTCAAGTTGTTCCACAACTCCTTGTCATCGTTGTATCCACCTATCTTACACAAGATATCATTAGGTAATGCAAATTCAAGGATTTTCGTTACCTCGTCGTTGATTGTAGATTGGTGGATTTGTTCCTTCGTCCACTTCTTCTTCTCGAGAGGTTCTCCCTTTTTATCCACCGGAGGAGTAAAACCTACTCGTACACAATCCCAATTCACTAGGTTAGTCATAAGAAAATACTTCATTCTTACCTTCCAATACGCGAAGTCATCGCGATCGTAGAAGGGTGGAATCGTGATGTCTTCTCCAAGTAGATCCATTCTCTAGCTTGTGCTCCCCCGGGTGTTAATCTGACGAAGAGCAACCTCGCTCTGATACCACTTGTTAGGATCGACGGTCGAGGCTAGAGAGGGGGGGGTGTGAATAGCCGACCCCAAATTCGCGTTTCTTCCTACAATTTTAGTTAGCGCAACGGAAATACAATGTAGAAATGAAACAAAGAATAGCAAACCTTAAACTCGACGATGTAACGAGGTTCGGAGATGAAACTCCTACTCCTCGGCGTGTCCGTAAGGTGGACGAAGCCTATCAATCCGTCGGTGGATGAGACCCTGGAAAATCGGCTAATAGAAACTCCTTATGGGTGGAGAAACCTCGCCACAAACTTCTTGCAACAGCAAGATAGGAGTACAAAGATACAGCACAATACAAAGGCATTAAGAATGTAAAAACACAGCTTGCCTTCTCGTCGACTGGATGAAGCGGCAACTTCACGAAACACCTACAACAGCAGGAACCAGCCGAAGGAAGCTTCCACGAAGCTTCAGGAAAATGAGAGCTCAGCAAGGCTCTGATTGCAGTAAGATCAGAAAGAAAAGAGAGGCAGCAAAAAGCACCAAACCCTTCCCTGTAGAAACCTTCTTATATGAACCTGCGAAGAAGACAAAGAAGACATAGAGGGAAATCTAGCCGTTGTGTCTCAACGGCTAGACCTGGACCGATCAGGCCATAGCCTGATCGGTCCAGGACATCCCTGATCGGTCTGTGGACTGATCAAGCCCTAGTCTGATCGGTCCCCAGACCGATCCCACCTCTGTGTGAACAGAGGTTGCCGATCCCTGATCGGTCTGTGGACCGGTCAGGCCCTAGGGTGATCGGTCCCCAGACCGGTCAGGCCCTAGGCTGATCGGTCCCCAGACCAGTTAGCCACATCTCTCTGTGAGGCTTTAAAGCCTGATCGGTCTGTGGACCGATCAGGCAACAATCAGTAGCTTACTGATCATTTTCTGATCGGTCTGTGGACCGATCAGATAACCCACAGCGACTGTTTGGTTACTGATCGGTCACCAGACCGATCAGATAAACCTGAATATCACTGGATCGGTCACCAGACCGATCCAATGCCTTAGAGCTTCCCAGCCCTAAATCCTAAAGCTTTCCCAGTCTAGAGAATGAGCTACCGAGCCCTCTCTGACCTAGTCTGGAGAAACGAGCTACCGAGCCCTCTCCGACTTCCATGTCCGGTCTAGAGAACGAGCTACCGAGCCCTCTCTGACCTAGTCCGGAGAACGAGCTACCGAGCCCTCTCCGACTTCCATGTCCGATCCAGAGAACGAGCTACCGAGCCCTCTCTGACCTAATCCGGAGAACGAGCTACTGAGCCCTGTCCGACTCCATCCGGTCCAGAGAACGAGCTACCGAGCCCTCTCTGACCTAGTCCGGAGAACGAGCTACCGAGCCCTCTCCGACTTCATCCGGTCCAGAGAACGAGCTACCGATCCCTCTCTGACCCTGTCTGGTCCAGAGAACGAGCTCTCGAGCCCTCTCTGACCTAGTCCGGAGAACGAGCTACCGAGCCCTCTCCGACTTCGTCTGGTCTAGAGAACGAGCTCCTGAGCCCTTTCTGACCTAGTCCGGAGAACGAGCTGCCGAGCCCTCTCCGACTTCCCATGCCAAGCTTCCATACTTGGACTTCTCCCGTGCCAAGCTCCCTGCTTGGACTTTTCCGTGCCAAGTCTCCATACTTGGACTTTTCCCGTGCCAAGCTCCCTGCTTGGACTTTTCCATGCCAAGTCTCCATACTTGGACTTTTCCCGTGCCAAGTCTCCATGCTTGGACTTTTCCGAATCAAGTCAACTCAAGTCGGGTCAACCAGGTCAACCTTAACCGAAGGTTGCACCCACAATCTCCCAAGTTTGTATTCTTGTCAAACATCAAGATACAACTTTTCTATTCTCGTCAAACATCAAAATGCAACTCGAGTCAGGTCAACTCGAGTCGGGTCAACCAGGTCAACCTTGACCTAAGGTTGCACCAACAAAAAGAAGGCCCTCAAAGCAACGTGGGATGACTCCTCGGACGAATCGGAGGTAGAAGAGCAGAAACACCAGAGCCACCTCGCGCTAATGGCCCGCGAAGCTGAAACGGAAGACGAGTCAGGAGATGAATCGGAAGACGGGTCGGAACCCGAATCAAGGCACGAGTTCGTACTCGTTTTCGAAGGCCCGGATGAGGTATATTTTAATTTAAACAAAAAATTCTTTAAAATTATTTCTTGCTTAAATAGTAAGTTAATTAAAATAGAAAATAAAAATAAATCACTCCTTGAGGAAAATCAAGACCTCAAGGAACAAATAAAAAATTCAAATCCAAATCAAGATCTAATACTTGAAGAGAATTCATCATTAAAATCAGAAATTAATAACTTAAAAGAAATACTAGAAAAATTCACTACAAGATCAAAAAATCTAGACTTAATCCTGAACAATCAAAAAGCATGTTATAATAAAACCGGACTTGGATACCAGTCGAACTCAAATAAAACCTTTAAGTCATTAATAACCCAATACAAATCAACTAATCAAGCTTGGGTTCCTAAAGCGTGTTTAACCACGCAAGTAGGAATGAATCAATATTACATACCTAAAGAAAAAATATATTATATAAACTCGAATAAACCAAATCAAAAACCAAAATATAAGTCAAAGAAATCAAAAACTCAACAAAATATAAATTATCACCAAGTTAATTATAATTATAAAAGAAATCGACACAAACCTAAAGCGAAAATTTAAATTAAAGGCCAATAATTCAGGGGGAGGCTCCAGAATAGCTGACACCTCCAAAACTAACTTACCCGACAGGGTAACCTAAACAAACTAACCCAGGAGGGTAATTAGGATTAGTTAAAAAGAGACCAAGTTTAACTTGAATCATGGTACTGGTGAAGTTTTTGGATGATAGTACGTTAGGGAAGCTTGGGCATCGCATGTCTAGAAAGATATGGTTTCGATCTGGTGCATTTGGCCAAGTGGAACTGACCGAAGCTACCCTTAAATGGTTCCTAACTAGTTAGACCAAGATTTAGTACTAAGCTCCGTGGATAGGACTATTCGGAAAACCTCGAAAGGTTGATTACTTCTAATGACGTCCATGTGACTCACCAAGCTTAGAAGTTTATCCGAAGAATGTCTATTTGTAGAGACCAAAGCTAAACCTGAATCTAACAAAAGTTAAACCAAACTCCATAATTAAAATCCAACCCATCTCACAAAATTATAGGATTCCCTGATTGAAAACTTAAATCGGGTGAGATGACTAAGGATCAAAATTAAATTTCGAATTAAAATTAAATTTCAAATTTCAAATTTCAAATGAATTAAATTAAATTTTGAATTTCAAATTAAATTAAATTAAAATTAAATTTCAAATTTCAAATTTAAATTAAATTTCCAATTAAAACTAAACTTCTTTTAAATTTATTTTAAACTTTAAAAATTATTTTAACTTTAACTTTAAAAATTATTTTAACTTTAAAAATTATTTTAACTTTAAAAATTATTTTAAAAAATTATTTTTACATTAAAAATTATTTTAACTTTAAAAATTATTTTAAAAAAAATTATTTTAACTTTAAAAATTATTTTAACTTTAAAAATTATTTTAACTTTAACTTTAAAAATTATTTTAATATAAAAATTATTTTAACTTTAAAAATTATTTTAACTTTAAAAAATTATTTTAAAAATTATTTTAACTTTAAAAATTATTTTAACTTTAACTTTAAAAATTACTTTAAAAATTATTTTAACTTTAACTTTAAAAATTACTTTAAAAATTATTTTAACTTTAAAAATTATTTTAACTTTAAAAATTATTTTAAAAAATTATTTTAACTTTAAAAATTATTTTAACTTTAAAAATTATTTTTAAAATTATTTTAAAAAAATTAAATTAACTTTAAAAATTATTTTAACTTTAAAAATTATTTTAAAAAATTATTTTAACTTTAAAAATTATTTTAAAGATTATTTTTAATTAACTTTAAAAATTATTTTAACTTTAAACTTTCAAATTAACTTTAAAAACTATTTTAAAATTATTAAATTTAATCGATATTAACTTTTAATTAAATTTCAAATTTAATTAAAATTAAAATGGTGTTTTTGAATTGAATCAAGTTAATTAAAATTTGAATTAAGTCAATTAAATTAGTTAAGTTAAATTTTGAATTAATCAAACTTCAATTAAAAAAAAAAAAAACCGGGGCGGGCGCCCCTGGTATTCCCTTCCGGGGCGCCCCGGAAGGGATCCGGGCGGCCCGCCCAAAATCAACCCCGGGCGCCCGGAATGGCTCCGGGCGCCCGGAGCTCCCTATAAATAGGGGGCAGCAGGCGCCCCCAACAATTGCCCCACAACCTTTTGTTGGTGCAACCTTAGGTCAAGGTTGAACTGGGTGACCCGACTCGAGTTGACCTGACTCGAGTTACATTTTGATGTTTGACAAGAATGGAGAAGTTATATTTTGATGTTTGACAAGAATAGGAACTTGGGGGATTGTGGGTGCAACCTTTGGTCAAGGTTGACCTGGTTGACCCGACTTGAGTTGACCTGATTCGGGAAAAGTCCAAGTATGGATACTTGGCACGGAAAAATCCAAGCAGGGAGCTTGGCACGGGAAAAGTCCAAGCAGGGAGCTTGGCACGGGAAAAGTCCAAGTATGGAAGCTTGGCATGGGAGGCCTGAGAGGCCTCTGGCTGCGTTCTCTAGACCGGATGGAGTCGAGAGGCTCGGTAGCTCGTTCTCGACTAGGCCGAGAGGGCCGGTGGCCGTTCTCTCGGACTTGATGGAGTCGGAGAGGGCTCGGTAGCTAGTTCTCGAGACTAGGCGGAGAGGGTCGGTGAGCTCGTTCCTCGGACCGGACGGTTGGAGAGGGCCGGTAGCTCGTTCTCCGGACTAGGTCCGAGAGGGCCGGTGCTCGTCCGGACCGACGTGGAAGTCGGAGAGAGCCTGGTGAGCTCGTTCTCGACTAGGTCCGAGAGGGCTCGGTGGCTCTTCTCTAGATCGAAGGCTTTAGGTTTAAGGTGGAAATGGATCGGTCTCCGACCGATCCAGGATATCTATGGGTATCCGGATCGGTCCGCCGATCGATCCAGGATACACTAATTCTCATCGGTCATCTGACGGTCCCGGTGACCGATCAGTAACCAAACAGATTGGGAGAAGGAATAGGAGGGATCGGTCGGTGGACCGATCCACCTATGGCCTGATCGGTCCACAGACTGATCAGGGCTCTTCAACCAACTCTCTGTGAGAGTTGGGATCGGTCTGGGGACCGATCAGCCTAGGGCCTGATCGGTCCCCTGACCGATCAGATCCATCCTGGATCGATCAGGGTGGAGCCTGATCGGTCCACGCCTAGCCGTTGAGTCACAACGGCTAGATTTCTGTGTCTTCTTTGTCTTCTTCGCAGGTTCAGGTTATAAATCGATGTTGAAGGCCTCTACAAAAAAAAAAAAAGTGCGCACTTCTTCTTGCTCCTGCGATCTGAGCTTTGTTGATCTCTCTGTTGATACAGTCTGACCTGGCTATTGTTTTGATGTTGACACGGATTTAAGTTTGTATCAGATGTTAATTAAACTCTGTTTGATTAATGATCAAGGTTGATCAAGTGGAAGGGAAAAGTCCAAGTTGGAAACTTGGCACGTGAAGTCAGAGAGGGCTCGGAGAGAGCTCGTTCTCCGGACTAGGTCAGAGCGGGCTCGGTAGCTCGTTCTCTGGACCTGACGAAGTCGGAGAGGGCTCGGTAGCTCGTTCTCCGGACTAGGTCAGAGAGGGCTCGGTAGCTCGTTCTCTGGACCGGACGAAGTCGGAGAGGGCTCGGTAGCTCGTTCTCCGGACTAGGTCAGAGAGGGCTCGGTAGCTCGTTCTCTGGACCAAACGAAGTCGGAGAGGGCTCGGTAGCTAGTTCTCCGGACTAGGTCAGAGAGAGCTCGGTAGCTCGTTCTCTGGACCTGACGAAGTCGGAGATGGCTCGGTAGTTTGTTCTCCGGATTAGGTCAGAGAGGGACCTAAGTGGACATTCCATTGTACATTGGATCGGTCGGCAGACCGATCCAGTGATACATAAGACAGTGGATCGGTCAGCAGACCGATCCAGTGAAACTAAGTTTCCATGGAACGGTCTGGTGACCGATCAGGAAACACTCAGTAGCACACTGAGTGTAATCTGATCGGTCTGTAGACCGATCAGGAAACACTCAGTAGCACACTGAGTGCAATCTGATCGGTCTTGGAGACCGATCAGGAGATGGTATTGCGAAGAGAAGAAGGCAGGGGATCGGTCGTGGAGACCGATCCACCTGCAGTCTGATCGGTCTCCACGACCGATCAGACAAGCTGCGGACCGATCAGGATATGTCCTGATCGGTCCATGGATCGGTCCATGGATCGGTCTGGTGACCGATCCACACACAATCAGATTTGTTCGTTGTTTCTGCGATTCCTCCACTGCATTTGATCTGCCTGATTCATGTGATATAACCCTCTGTGCTGTTAGCTTTTGAGTTTGCAGGATCACAGGTATCATTCCAAGCCTAATTTCAAATTAAGTCCATAAGAGGAATACGACAAATGGCCTTTCTGCTGTGATTCGCGGCGCATGGTGCATTTGAAGCATCAACGGCTACTGTTGTGATCTGGCTGCGATCCGCTTGACTCCTAGTGATTGGTTCGAGCTCAGAAGATACCAGTGAAGACTGTGATTTCATTGGTGTGAGTTCAGAGAACCAGGTAAGGAGGAAGAGGGATTGGCTGCAGCGATGATTCTATGCAGCTTGACCACGATCCGTGACAGCAGAGAACAGGGGCTTAAGAAGCAGTAAAAAGCGAGAGGAAAGAAGAACAAGAAAGCAAGAAAGTGAAAAAGAAAGAAACAAAATGTTCTGTTGATCGTTGAGGTGTGCTAAGTTCTTGAGCTCTCGGGTGAGAAACTGCTATCTGTGAGTTCTCTGTTTCCACTGATCCTCACGTGGTTGTAAGTGTTAGTTCATTCTTCTTTGCCACCGAGCTCTGTAAGTCTTGTGCTTTAACATATATATTTCTTGAGACTTTGTGGAGAGGTTACTCCACCGAGAAGGAGGATCTTTAGCCGGAATTTATCCGGGGTGCGATCTACCGAAGATCAAGGTGTCGTCCACCTTACGGACACGCCGAGGAGTAGGGGCAAGTTATCCCCGAACCTCGTAAATCCATGTGTTAGTGTGCTTGTTTCCTCTTTGTTTTAGTTTCCTAATTCCGCTGTGCTAACAAGTTTCTTTGTAGAAATTTGTGTTTAAGTTTTTAAGAGGCTATTCCCCCCCCCCCCCCCCCCTCTAGCCATCTAAGATCCCAACAAGTGGTATCAGAGCCTGGTGCTCTTCATCTGGACTAACATCCTAAGGAGCAAGAAGATGGCCATGAAGGAAGGATTCAGCACCAACAGACCACCCTTCTTCGATGGAGCAGATTTCCAATATTGGAAGAGCCGCATGGAGTATTACCTCAAGACTGATATCTCCATGTGGTTCTCGGTCAAGGAAGGATTCACACTACCGAAGGACGAAGAAGGTAAGGAACTCGATTCATCAAGGTGGTCTACCGAACAAACTCGTAAAGGGCAAGCCGATGCCAAGGCGGTAGTCACCTTACAATGTGGGATTGCCAAGTACCAACTCGTCAAGGTAGGTCCATTCTCGAGTGCAAAAGATTTATGGAACAAGCTTATCGAGCTCCAAGAAGGAACTCGAGATTCTCGGATAGCCAAGAGGGACCTATTCTTGAATCAACTACAAAATCTCACCATGAAGGAAAACGAAACGGTAAGTGAACTACATGGGAGGTTCAAGGAAATCATCAATGGTCTACATTCCGTAGATGAACGCGTGGAGAATCACGATCTAGTAAGGTACGCTCTTAAAGCCTTTCCAAGGAATGCCTTGTGGTCATCTATGGTAGATGCCTACAAGGTTTCCAAGGATCTTTCCATTGTTAAATTAGACGAATTCTTTTGTGAAATGGAACTTTATGACCTTGCTAACAAAGGTCAAAGAGAGAAAGGTATTGCCTTAGTTGCAGGACCAAAGAACAAGGATGGAAGAAGAAAGAGGGAAAAGAAGAAGGAGAAAGAGATTTCTTCATCTACATCCTCCTCCGAGTCCGATGATGAAGGTGGATCATCATCAAGCGAGATGGCAAATTTTGTGAGGAGGATTATGAGAAGAAGCCGAAGATACAAAGGAAAAGGTAAACCTAATGATCAAAATATCGATAAGACTAATGTTACATGTTATGAGTGAAGCAAGAAAGGCCACTACCGGAGTGAGTGTCCAAAACTCAAGAAGGAGGAACGGGCCAAAAAGAAGGAGGAAAGAGCCAAGAAGAAGAAAGCTCTCAAGGCCACTTGGGATGAATCTTCCTCAAGCTCGTCGGAGGAGGAAGAGAAGAAGGAGAAGAGTACTCGGCAATTGGCACTCATGGCAAGGGAGGAGTCCGAGTCCGAGAGTGATGACTCAAGCACTTCAGCCACGGCTTCATCATCTTCGGATGATGAAGAGGTAACCTCTTCTCACTTAGAAAAATTCTATAAGACTATTACACATTTGTCTACCTTGCTTAAAAAATCAAAAACAGAAAATAAATCATTAAAAGAAGAAGTAGAAAACTTGAGGGCCCTTAGGGAAGATGAGGTTGATGACCTACATCTAGAGGTCCTTGAGGATGAGAACAAGGCCTTGAAGGGTGAGGTTGAGAAACTCAAGAAAATGCTTGAAAAATTCTCAACTAGCTCTAAGACCCTAGACATGATTCTAAATGCCCAAAGGGCGGTCTACAACAAGGCTGGATTAGGATACCAACCTAAGGAGTCTAGCTTTATTTCTTTAGTGTCAAGAACCCAATTTCATAGATCGCATGTTTCTAGGGTTCATGAGACTAGGAAGAAGGTAACAAAGGCATGGGTGCCTAAGTCTTTCATTGTAGATGCATTAGGTCCCAAGATTTGGGTACCTAAAACATCTATCTTTCGTGTCTTGTAGACATTGGTAAAGGGGGAGCGTCTATCAACTTGGTTTGTTGATAGTGGATGCTCCAAGCACATGACCGGGGACAAGTCACTATTTTCTACCATTCAAAACAAAAATAGAGGTAATGTGTCCTTTGGTAATAATGGTAGCCTTAAGGTTATAGGGGTTGGAGACATTCATATATTCGAATATCTCCAAATCAAGAATGTCCTTCTAGTCAAGGGGATGACTTTTAATCTCCTAAGTGTCAGTCAATTGTATGATACGGGTTACACAATTGAGTTTCATTCGAGTCAATGTCTAGTCAAAAACATTGACACACTTGACACGGTACTAGTAGGCACAAGGGTAGATAACATTTATCAAGTTTCTTTTAAAAGTGCTACTAATGCTCTTGCTAAGTGTTTCATGTCAAAAGAAGAAGAATCGTGGCTTTGGCATAGGAGGTTGGCTCATGTGAACATGAAGAATATCCGGAAGCTGGTCAACAAAGGGTTAGTGCGAGGCTTACCAAACATCAAGTACCAAAAGACCAAATTTTGTGATGCATGTCAGAAGGGTAAGCAAACTAAAGCGCCTCATAAAGGTAAAAGCGTTGTAAGTACAACTACTGCCTTAGACTTATTACATATGGATTTGTTTGATTGCAGTAGTGTTATTTCATTAAATGGAAGTAGATACTGTTTAGTGATTATTGATGACTTTACTAGGTATACATGGACCTTCTTTTTGAAAACTAAGGATCAAACCATAGATATTTTTATTTCCTTTTGTAGAAGAACTGAAAATGAAAAATCAACAACAATTAAAACCATTAGAAGTGATTATGGTGGGGAATTTCATAATCATAGGTTTTTAGAATTCTGTCAAGAAAAGGGATATAGGCATGAGTTCTCTACTCCAAGGACCCCACAGCAAAATGGGGTTGTGGAGAGAAAGAACCGAGTCTTACAAGAGGCTGCACGAAGTATGCTCAATGAGTACTCACTACCGAGTTACTTATGGGCTGAAGCTGTAAATACAGCTTGCTATGTGCAAAACCGAATCCTGATACATAGATTTTTAGGAAAGACTCCCCATGAACTTTGGTTTGGAAAACCCCCTACAATTAAACATCTTAGGGTGTTTGGTTGTAAGGTGTTTATTTTGAACACCAAGGACCATCTTGGAAAATTTTTGGCCAAGGCTGATGAAGGGATACTGGTCGGGTACTCGTATCGAGTCTACAACAATAGGACTAAATTGATTGAAGAGTCCTCTGATGTAGCTTTTGAAGAAATCCCTAATTTAAATGATCAATCAAGGGATGTAGGAGAAATTCAATTTGAACTTAGAAGGCTAAGTTTGAATGATCGAAACATAGAAAGAGTCGAAGTTGACTCTGATGATGATGAGCAAAGGCAACAAAGAACTCAATCTGATCCTTTGCCTGATATTGAGTCCTTGCCTGTGCCTAGTGAGACCATTCATGAGGCACCACCAACACCAAGACAATCTAGGATAGCCACTAGTCATCCCCAAGACCAAATTGTGGGAGACATCCAACAAGGGGTTAGGACTAGGTCATTCTTTAGAAATGAGTCTAATGAAGTCGCATTGATTTCAGAGATTGAACCAAAATTAGTTGATGAGGCATTGCGCGATCCTGATTGGATCATAGCTATGCAAGATGAGTTAGGTCAATTTGAAAGGAGCCAAGTGTGGGACTTAGTTCCTAGACCTAAGAAGACCACCATTATTGGAACTAAATGGGTCTTCAAAAATAAGTTAAATCAAAAGGGAGAAGTTGTAAGAAACAAGGCAAGACTTGTAGCCAAGGGCTATAGTCAAGTCGAAGGTCTCGATTATGATGAGACCTATGCTCCCGTGGTCCGATTAGAGTCCATTCGTTTGATGCTAGCTTTTGCTGCACATAGAGGTTTCAAGCTCTATCAAATGGATGTTAAATCTGCCTTCTTAAATGACTTTATTAAAGAAGAAGTCTATGTTGAACAACCACCGGGGTTTGTGAATACCGAAGCTCCAAACCACGTGTACAAGCTCAAGAAAGCACTTTATGGGCTTAAACAAGCACCACGAGCTTGGTACGAAAGGTTGTCAACATATTTACTAGAAAAGGGTTTTGTAAGAGGCCAAATAGACCCAACACTATTTCTGCGTAGAGATGGTGAAAACATTTTTGTAGCCCAAGTGTATGTCGATGACATAATTTGTGGCTCAAATAACAAGGGCTATTTGAATGAATTTATTTCTCACATGGAAAGTGAGTTTGAGATGAGTCTAGTAGGAGAATTGACATTCTTCCTTGGACTTGAAATCAAACAAACTCGAGATGGAATTTATGTCCATCAGACGAAATACACTCAAGAGATGCTCAAAAAATTCAAAATGAGTGACTCTAAGGAAGTATCCACTCCAATGGCGACAAACACTCGTCTTGACAATGATGAGAGTGGGAAACCAGTTGATCTAATGCAATATAGAAGCATGATCGGTAGTCTTCTATATCTCACAGCTAGTCGACCAGACATACTTTTTGCTGTGGGCATGTGCGCTAGATATCAAGTTTGTGCCAAGGAATCTCATTTAACTGCAATTAAGAGAATTCTAAGATATCTCAAGGGCACAATTAGAGTAGGACTGTGGTACCCTCGTACGGAGTCTTTTGATTTGATAGGCTATACCGATTCCGATTATGCTGGATGCAAATTGGATCGGAAAAGCACTAGTGGGGGTTGCCAATTTTTAGGTTCATCGTTGATTAGTTGGTCAAGTCGGAAGCAACATTGTGTTGCTCTCTCCACAACCGAGGCTGAATACATTGCCATGGGAGAGAGTGTATCACAATTGTTGTGGATGATTCACACTCTAGAAGATTATGGACTTTCATATAAAGGAGTGCAAGTGTTGTGTGACAACATTAGCACAATAAACCTAACGAAAAATCCAGTCCATCATTCAAGGACCAAACACATTGAAGTGCGTCATCACTTCATTAGAGATCACGTAGCTAGGGGAGACATTGCACTCACATATGTTGAGTCAAAGTCAAACTTAGCCGACATTTTCACCAAACCCCTTCTGGAAAATGAATTTAGTCATTTAAGGAGAGAATTGGGGATGTGTTTGGCTCAATAGGCCATTAGGATTTCATCATGATCAATAAGGACAACTAAAACTACAAGAGAAATTGAGAAATTAATTTGGGTAACTTGGGGACATCTCACACAAACTATAAGGTTTAACAAATTGTTTTTGTTTGCTAAATATGGGGTGAGATGCTAGGATCAACCAAATTATTCAAAATGTATCATGCATCCCTTGAATAATTAGGTTGAAGAGACATAAATTGAGTATAGGGAAGGCCATTACATAATTCATGTGTATTTGGCTCCTAGATCTTACTCATATATTCCAACCAAGGAATCTTGGTTGGACCTGTGTCTAAAAATCATCTAACCTTGTTGATGTGTTGATTGATACCCTTGATTGATACCTTCCTGATTTTGATTGAAAATAGGACAAGTTAGTGAAGAAATTTTGACATATTTTGACAAACTTGTAACTACTCATAGCAAGGATATATTTTGAACCGATAGCCTGAGTCAGATTTATTACCTTGGTTCACTATAGATCATAGTTTCAGCAAACAAACAAAACAAACTTCTCTGGTTTTGAAACTTTGAGATTCGACACATTTGTTATGAAGTGTCTGAAACTTTCGAGCCCTAAATAATTCCAAATCATTAGAGCTCATCATTAGGAAATATTCATTGGTATCACTGAATATAATCTGTGGGCTCTTCAGATTCTAGGTTATGAACTTGGAAGTTGTTGAACCAAGTTTCAGAGCTTTCGATACAAATTTCAGAGACTGAAATCACTGATTATCAGACATTGATCGGTCCAGGGACCGATCAGGATGATATCTGATCGGTCTCTACGACCGATCAGGAGATTTCCACCTCTCTGTTCGATATCTGATCGGTCTGCAGACCGATCAGGGGTTCTGGCACGTGTCACTAGTCACTGATCGACCTCTGATCGGTCCGGGGACCTATCAGGAGGTTCCCTGATCGGTCCCCACGACCGATCAGGACAGTCCCTGACCGATCAGGACGTTCCCTGATCGGTCAGGATTTCTTCTGTTCGGACAGCCATCCGATCCTATGATCTGATCACCCTCTTTAACTTCCCCCAATCCTTCGTCCTCTCATTTCACGCCGAAAACCCTAGCCGAACCACTCCTCAGTCCCGACTCTTCTCTCCATCTTCTCCGAAAGCCTCAAATGGCGCCCAGGTAACTTCCTTTCTCCCCGAAATCTGTTCATTTTTGGCATTTTAGCTTCTTTTCACAGTGTATCTCTGTGTGTTGTCTCGGTTCTCGACTCTGTGGCTCCCGTGGACTCCCATTTGCCCCGACCATGTCCCATTTTTGACCTATTTAGGAAGAAATCAGCCGGTGAGGGTACTTCTAAGTCATCTGCTGAGAAATCCAAGTCCCAGGCACCCTCCCGACCTCAACCTTCTTCTTCTTCGAGATTCCCGAACCGACAGTTTGAACAAGCGTTTCAACAGAGGACATTCAAGCTACTCCCATGTCGATCTGTGGATCGAAAGTACATGGATGAGTTTTGTCCCTCTGTATCCGAAACCCTGGCTTATTATAAACTTGACTCGTTAGTCTACCTAGAAAGGGACATCAACTATGACCTAGTATCTGAATTCTACAACAATCTTCATCAGGCCAGTGATGGTGCTTATAGAACCAGAGTCGCTAAGAGAACTATCGATTTCTCCGTCGTAGAATTCTTTGGGTATCTAGGTTGCCGAATGTGTTCAGGAGATCCTTTTCCCGTTTATCCTGATTTACCCCATCCTTTACCTCCTCCATTTGATGTCTCACCTGATTCCATCTATGAGTACTTCTTCAGTCATCCTAGACCAGATGGACTGGATGAGTTCGATGTCGAGTTTCCTACTTTTGCGGCTCTGAGACTATCTCCTCCTGACTATATTCTTTTTAAGATAGTCACAAACTGTCTTCTTCCAATCACATCCAAACCTCTAGCAGAGATCCGACCATACCACTGCCTGATGCTTTATGGTTTGCGTCGGCGTCTCGATTTTGATATCATGTCGAGTATCTATTCTTCGATCATCTCATATACTCAGCCTAGCAGCTCCACTATTTATATGCCTTATGGGCATATAATTACAGATTGGCTCGAGACCCTTCTGATAGATGTGTCTAAGGGTAGGATAGTGAAGATGGTCAGACAGGATTGCAGACTTGGGAAACGGGCATTTTCCAAGTCCGGTATCTTGGGACAGAATGGGGCTGTTCGGTGGAAGGATGGGAGAGGTCTGGGAGAGTTACCACGGGCACTTCCTCGACAGGTTGCTGCTCCTCCTCCTACTGCTGATGAGGCCGATCCTGATCTGCGCTGACAGATCGCTGAGTTAGAGAGCCGCTTCGATCAGTACGATGAGCTGTTGTCTGCTGAGCTCCATGGATTGCGTGTTCGGATCGACCAGCGCTACGATGACTTACACAGTCAGCAGTTGGTGATGCAACAGCTGCTTATGGGCTGGATGACCAACTACCCACCTCCGCAGCATTTCTCGAGTCATCCACCTTCGAGCTCCAGCATGCCGCCTCAGGGTTACGTGCCTCCCGCAGATGATGATGAGGTTCCTCCTGTTGAGGATATTGATTGATACATTCTGTGTGTCACTTTGCCTGTCTGTGTTTTGGATGCTATTTGTTGGATATCTTTGTCTGACCTGGATACTTATGCTACTCATATATTTTTGCTATTCATTTGTCTATTTCTTGCTTTTCCTTATGCTTCAGTTCATATTAATATGCTGTTCCTATGCCATGACTTGATTGTATCTTATCTCTTTCTTGCTGTCATATAATACACTTAGAGGGAACTCTAGGTGCATTAAGAAAAAGACAGTATAGGTTAAGGGGGAGCCTTTTGAGTTTTGTCACCTCATTTGTACCTTTTCGGTGTTTGACAAAGGGGGAGAGGATACCTAAGTTTAGAGATGTATGAAGGCTTGATTTTAGGGGAGAAGATAACGGGAAGGATCTTGATTCCCGTTATTGACTTAGTGGTGTATCCATCTTAGGGGGAGGATCTTGATTCCCCTAAAATTATGAAAATAAGAACATTTCTGATCTAAACTTAAATCGTGTTGTCAAACAACAAAAAGGGGGAGATTGTTGATACAGTCTGACCTGGCTGTTGTTTTGATGTTGACACGGATTTAAGTATGTATCAGATGTTAATTAAACTCAGTTTGATTAATGATCAAGGTTGATCAAGTGGAAGGGAAAAGTCCAAGTTGGAAACTTGGCACGCGAAGTCAAAGAGGGCTCGGAGAGAGCTCGTTCTCCGGACTAGGTCAGAGCGGGCTCAGTAGCTCGTTCTCTGGACCTGACGAAGTCGGAGAGGGCTCGGTAGCTCGTTCTCCGGACTAGGTCGGAGAGGGCTCAGTAGCTCGTTCTATGGACCGGACGAAGTCGGAGAGGGCTCGGTAGCTAGTTCTCCGGACTAGGTCAGAGAGGGCTCGGTAGCTCGTTCTCTGGACCTGACGAAGTCGGAGAGGGCTCGGTAGTTTGTTCTCCGGATTAGGTCAGAGAGGGACCTAAGTGGACATTCCATGGTACATTGGATCGGTCGGCCCGATCCAAAGATACCATAAGATGCTGGATCGGTCGTGACCGTCGATGTCATAAGATGCTGGATCGGTCGGCATCCGATCCGGAAACTAAGTTCATGGATCGGCGGTGACCGATCGAGAAACACCGATGCCATGCGAGTAATCTGATCGGTCTATAGACCGATCAGAAACACTCAGTGCAGCACAGAGTGATCCATGGAAACTTAGTTTCACTGGAGACCGATCCACCTGCAGCCTGATCGGTCTCCACGACCGATCAGACAAGCTCGGACCGATCAGGATATGTCCTGATCGGTCCATGGATCGGTCCAGATCTGGTGACCGATCCACACACACATCAGATTTGTTTCTGCGATTCCTCCACCGCATTTGATCTGCCTGATTCATATAATCCTCTGTGCTGTTAGCTTTTGAGTTTGCAGGATCACAGGTATCATTCCAAGCCTAATTTCAAATTAAGTCCATAAGAGGAATACGACAAATGGCCTTTCTGCTGTGATTCGCGGCGCATGGTGCATTTGAAGCATCAACGGCTACTGGTGTGATCTGGCTGCGATCCGCTTGACTCCTGGTGATTGGTTCGAGCTCAGAAGATACCAGTGAAGACTGTGATTTCATTGGTGTGAGTTCAGAGAACCAGGTAAGGAGGAAGAGGGATTGGCTACAGCGATGATTCTGTGCAGCTTGACCACGATCCGTGACAGCAGAGAACAGGGGCTTAAGAAGCAGTAAAAAGCGAGAGGAAAGAAGAACAAGAAAGCAAGAAAGTGAAAAAGAAAGAAACAAAATGTTCTGTTGATCGTTGAGGTGTGCTAAGTTCTTGAGCTCTCGGGTGAGAAACTGCTATCTGTGAGTTCTCTGTTTCCACTGATCCTCGCGTGGTTGTAAGCGTTAGTTCATTCTTCTTTGCCACCGAGCTCTGTAAGTCTTGTGCTTTAACATATATATTTCTTGAGACTTTGCGGAGAGGTTACTCCACCGAGAAGGAGGATCTTTAGCCGAAATTTATCCGGGGTGCGATCTACCGAAGATCAAGGGGTCGTCCACCTTACGGACACGCCGAGGAGTAGGGGCAAGTTATCCCCGAACCTCGTAAATCCGTGTGTTAGTGTGCTTGTTTCCTCTTTGTTTTAGTTTCCTAATTCCGCTGTGCTAACAAGTTTCTATGTAGAAATTTGTGTTTAAGTTTTTAAGAGGCTATTCACCCCCCCCCCCCTCTAGCCATCTAAGATCCCAACACTCTCCACTGCTGAAGCTTCGTGTGAGCTTCCCTCGGCTGGACTCCAATTGATCAGTTGCTGCTGTTGTTGGCATCCGTGAAGTGGTTGCTTCATCACCAGTCGACGAGAAGGCAAGCAAACTAGTGTTTTTACATTCATATTGTTCTTGGCTTCTTGCTTTATCTTTGTACTCTGATTTTGCTGTTGCAAGAGAGATTGTGGCGAGGTTTCTCCACCCAGAAGGAGTTTTTATTAGCCGGTTTTCCCGGGTCTCATCCACCGACGGATTGATAGGATTCGTCCACCTTACGGACACGCCGAGGAGTAGGAGTATCATCTCCGAACCTCGTTATATCGTCGCGTTTGAGGTTTGATATTCTCCCATTTCATTTCTATCTTTTATTTCCGCTGCACTAACTCAAATTGTAGGAAGAAACGAGAATTTGGGGTCGGCTATTCAAACCCCCCCCCCCTCTCTAGCCGCATCCGAAGATCCTAACAAGTGGTATCAGAGCAAGGTCGCTCTTCGTCGGATTAACACCCGGGGGAGCACGAGCTAGAGAATGGATCAACTTGGAGAAGACGTCACGATTCCACCCTTCTACGATCGCGACGACTTCGCGTATTGGAAGGTAAGAATGAAGTATTTTCTTATGACCAACCTAGTAAATTGGAATTGTGTACAAGTAGATTTTATTCCTCCGGTGGATAAAGAAGGAGAACCTCTCGAGAAGAAAAAGTGGATGAAGGAACAAATCCACCAATCCATAATCAACGATGAGGTAATGAAAATCTTTGAATTTTCATTACCTAATGATATCTTGTGTAAGATAGGTGGATACAACAATGCCAAGGAGTTGTGGAACAACTTGGCTAAGTTCCATGAGGAGAGCTCCAATTCAAGTCATGAAGAGGAGTCAAGTGAGCCAAGTAGCTCACATCATGGAGGTATGGAATTAGAAGTTGAGGGCTACTCAACATCTAAGGAAGAAGAGGAGGAGAGTTCTTCTTCAAGACTGGAGCAAGAAGAAGAAGCCTCTACTTCCGGAAGGGATAAAGGAGAGAGCTTATATCCATCCTCAACCCTAGGTAACTCAAGCAACTTAATTTCAAGTAAATTACATATAATGTGCTTTGAGTGTAGGGAATATGGGCATTACAAAAGTAAATGTCCAAAGAGGATTAAGAAGACTCCACCGGCACCAAAAGTCAAGGAAGCCGGAGTCCCGATACGCAAGGGCAAGGAGCACGTGGTGTGCTTCCAATGCAAGCAAAGGGGACATTATAGGAGTCAATGTCCAAGGGGGAGGCAACCTCACAAGGACAAGAGACCAAGCACATCTATGGGGGGAGCTAAGGCAAACCCTAAGATATCCTTTAAGGCACATTCTTGCAATTCTAATAAGACACATGCTAGTAGTTTTATTACAATTGTCAATAATGATAAGCATGATAACCATAGAAACCGATACATGTGCTTAGGTGCCAAACATGTTAGCCTAGATAAAGACAATGCTAGAAATGCCAACCCTAGAGTTAACTCATCTAAGGTTAAGGAAAACCTAGATAGGAATCCCAAAACAACTAGACATATGCCTAGGAATACCTCAAAGAAAAATGGAAAATTAAAGCTTGAGGTATTAAAGAAGGAAAATCAAGTCTTGAGGTCAAGACTTGACACTTTAGAAAATGCTCTTAAGAATTTGGAGAAGTCAACTCTAGGGTCTAAGGGTCAAAAATCAAAGCCCAAGGACATGAGAGGTTTGGGTCACAAACCTAAGTCTCAAGTGGTCAAGCCCGCTTATCATAATGTTCCATTCGATTATGGAACAAGACCTAGGGCTAAGAAGACCATCACCAAGGTCACAAGGGGAGTCACCCCTAGAGTTGATCTTGATGAGTCCCAAATGACCAAGGCCTTAAAGCCTAGGAGGGTCATTAGGAGGGTTGCTAGGGAAGTCATCCCTAGTGAATATTTAGTGAACCCAATGAGCTCAAATAGGTATTGGGTTCCTAGGAGCATGATCCCTTCACGCTAGATGGTTTAGGGTGTGCCAACCTTAATTGGATAGGTAGTTAACCTACTCATGGCAAAAGGTGGCATTTTAGGAATTTTCAAGGTGTAATCAAGTCTTGAAAATGAAATTAAAAATTATTCCTAAGGTGATTAGGATGTGCCAACCACATTTGAGGAGTTTTCTAAGGTCAATCTAATTGGCACATAGTGATCTAAAAATCTTTAGTATATGATTTTAGGTCTATTACACTTAGGAATATAGAATTTATGGTAAAATGATCAAAATTATCAAAAATGGCAACTAAGGCTAGAATTAGGGATTTTCTATACCTTTATATGTTATTTGCCATACATTGTTTGTCATATGCCATGTCATGACATCATATTTATTTTATTATCATTTGAAATATCATGCTTAGGTTAGTTATATGTCATGCCTTATTTAAGTTTCATACTTGATGACATGACATCATGACATTGGCACATGTTTCCACTTATGATATTATTTTATACCATGTCATCATCTCTTGCATTTATGATCAATTAATTTGATTTAAGGATAGAAACACAATTTGATATGGAGATCAAATTGTTGTTTAGAAAATGCATGAGAACTTAGCTTAAGATGACCTAAACTCATATCTCACATCAAAATTGACTTGGATGTGTTTGATACACCTTAGATGTGTGTGAGATATTAGGATTATGAGTTAGGATCAAGGTGCATAGTTCTTGTACCTAGATGAGCCTAATTCGAATTTGAGGATCATAGGGAAAACTTGTGTACAAGTCTTGTACATTTAGCCCTAAGATTGTGGTCCTAAATTGAATAGTTTAAGATCATTTCAAAATTGATTTGAAAAATCTTGATGAAGCTTTTCTAGTGATAGCATTCATCATTGAGCAAGTTGATACAAAGATGGATTAACCTTGAGCTATTTCAAAGTATTTTAAACTTTGTATCAAGATTAAAAAATGGGAGTTATTTTCATAGAAAACTATTTTTTCATGATAATATATGTTATGAGGAATGTATCCTCAAAATTTTACAATTTTTGGATTTTTTGTAATTTTTTAGGGGTTTCTGAATTTCGGGAGAAAAATCAGAAATTCTTATCAGAGAATTGTGGACCGATCAGAGAAGATTCTGATCGGTCCAGGGAAGTTTGGATCGGTCATTGGACCGATCCAGGGAAGTGTGGATCGGTCTGGTGACCGATCCAGTGGAGTCCTGATCGGTCTGGTGACCGATCAGAGCGTGCCAAAATGCTAATTTTTTACTGTTGTCTGAAATTTCAGCTATGGAAGTTGGTGCTTTAGATTTCTAAAGGGTCGAAACTCTCCAAGACATTGTTGGTGCAATGGTCAAGGAGGAGTTGACCTTTAGGGGGAGTTTTACCTAATGGTCAAGAGGGAGTTGACTTTTAGGGGGATTTTTTGCTCGTCAAGTTTTTTTTTTTAAGTGATTATCACTAAGTTGATTGTTGATTTTAGTATCAAGGGGGAAATTAAGGGTTTCAATGAAAGGTATGGGACTTTCATTAGGAAGAAAATCTTGACCTTGATTCACTCCTTTTGATGTGTGTCAAAAAGGGGAAGAATGTCCAGAGAATGTTCAAGGAAGAACATTGGAGTTTGGGGAGAATGTTCAGAGAATGTTCAAGGAAGAACATTGGAGAACTATTGGAAAACCTAAGTTAGGTTATCGGGTTAACCTAACTTGATTATGGTTTTTGTCAAACATCAAAAAGGGGGAGATTGTTGGTGCAACCTTAGGTCAAGGTTGACCTGGGTGACCCGACTCAAGTTGACCTGACTCGAGGTATATTTTGATGTTTGACAAGAATGGAGAAGTTATATTTTGATGTTTGACAAGAATAGGAACTTGGGAGATTGTGGGTGCAACCTTTGGTCAAGGTTGACCTGGTTGACCCGACTTGAGTTGACCTGATTCGGGAAAAGTCCAAGTATGGAGACTTGGCACGGAAAAGTCCAAGCAGGGAGCTTGGCATGGAAAAAGTCCAAGCAGGGAGCTTGGCACGGGAAAAGTCCAAGTATGGAAACTTGGCATGGGAGGTCGGAGAGGGCTCGGTAGCTCGTTCTCTGGACTGGATGGAGTCGGAGAGGGCTCGGTAGCTCGTTCTCTGGACTGGATGGAGTCGGAGAGGGCTCGGTAGCTAGTTCTCCAGACTAGGTCAGAGAGGGCTTGGTAGCTCGTTCTATGGACCGGACGAAGTTGGAGAGGGCTCGGTAGCTCGTTCTCTGGACTAGATCAGAGAGGGCTCGGTAGCTCGTTCTCTGGACCGGACGTGGAAGTCAGAGAGGGCTCGGTAGCTCGTTCTCTGGACTAGGTCAGAGAGGGCTCGGTAGCTCGTTCTCTAGATCAGGAAGGCTTTAGGGTTTAAGGCTAGGAAATTGGATCGGTCTGCTGACCGATCCAGTGATACTATGGGTATCTGGATCGGTCCGCTGACCGATCCAGTGATACACTAGGTCATCTGATCGGTAACCAAACAGATTGGGAGAAGGAATAGGAGGGATCGGTCGGTGGACCGATCCACCTATGGCCTGATCGGTCCACAGACCGATCAGGGCTATGCAACCAACTCTCTATGAGAGTTGGGATCGGTCTGGGGACCGATCAGCCTAGGGCCTGATCGGTCCAGGCCTAGCCGTTGAGTCATAACGGCTAGATTTCTGTGTCTTCTTTGTCTTCTTCGCAGGTTCAGGTTATAAATCGAGGTTGAAGGCCTCTACAAAAAACAACGTGCGGACTTCTTCTTGCTCCTGCGATCTAAGCTTTGTTGAGCTTCCCTCGGCTGGACTCCAATTGATCAGTTGCTGCTGTTGTTGGCATCCGTGAAGTGGTTGATTCATCACCAGTCGACGAGAAGGCAAGCAAACTAGTGTTTTTACATTCATATTGTTCTTGGCTTCTTGCTTTATCTTTGTACTCCGATCTTGCTGTTGCAAGAGAGATTGTGGCGAGGTTTCTCCACCCAGAAGGAGTTTTTATTAGCCGGTTTTCCAGGGTCTCATCCACCGACGGATTGATAGGATTCGTCCACCTTACGGACACGCCGAGGAGTAGGAGTCTCCGAACCTCGTTATATCGTCGCGTTTGAGGTTTGATATTCTCCCGTTTCATTTCTATCTTTTATTTCCGCTGCGCTAACTCAAATTGTAGGAAGAAACGAGAATTTGGGGTCGGCTATTCACACCCCCCCCCCTCTCTAGCCGCATCCGAAGATCCTAACACCTTTCACTCTTACCAAGGTTCTATCCGAACCTTAGTGTGAGAGTGCTCTAAAATTAAATTTTCTAGCGGTGAAGACGCTGTTGCGACTCAACCGAGGTCATCAGTTCTATATTTTACGATGGCTCCTCGGTAAATTTTTTTTCTTAGAATTCTTTTAAATTTGTCTTGATATTTTCATTTAGAATATCTCTTTTATATACAGTAGGAAACGAAAGAATACTGGTGCTGGGCCCTCTAACGCTAGTACTGACCCTAGGTTTCCCACAGATGAACTTAGAGTCAAGTTTGAGTCAACCATTTATATGGCCATTAGGACTAAATGTATAGATAGATCGTTCTTTCTAGTTTCTTGTGCTCCCATTATGGAGGTTATAAACCACTATAACTTACGGAACCTTGTTGAATGTACTAGTCCGGTAAACATAAGTCTGTGTGCTGAATTTTGTAACAACCTAGTGAAAGTAGACGACCTTACCTATACTACTAGAGCAGTGGGTACTGATATCACGCTATCCCCTACGACGATCCGGGAGTTTTTAGGGTTACGTCCATCCACTTGTTCCTTTTTGTGCTATCCTCCCGGGGATCTACCATTCGGAGATCCCTACTCACATATCACTCTTGATACGATTTATTCGTATTTTTTTTGGGGAGAGCGAGATCCCACTGTGACCCAGTTTAGGTCGGTAGAACTTCGAGTCCAGGACTACGCTCTTTATAGGGTCTTAGTCTTCTGCATTTTACCACTGACTACACGGGACATCGCTGTGATGTGCTCATTCCATTCATTTTTACTCTATGCCCTGAGTCATAGGTTAGATATTGACATCAGCCTACATATCTTCTCCACTATTATCTACTCTGCTGGATATGCGACTAATAGACGAGTCCACATGCCTTTCTATCACATTCTGACAGCATATATGTCCTCGTTGGACATTGATGTCACTAGAGGAGACATTCGTTATATGACTGAGTTTGACGTCATAGCAGCTAGGAACTTCTCTCTAGCTAGTATCCACATAGATGAGGGTGACGGTACTATGTCTTGGCGGAGGGGGGCACGGCACCAGCACGATCCAGACGCACAGGGGGAGACCGAGCAGGATGAGTTCATGCTTGCACTGTTTCCAGAGGAGGTCGTTCCACCTCCACCACCAGCTCGAGCACCACGTCACGCACCACGCACTCTAGCTGACCGCATGACCGGACTAGAGAGAGCCATGGCGAGTCTCCAGCAGGAGAACTCTGACTTTCAGCGTGACATGCGGCGAGAGGTCTCCGAGTTACGAGCTGACGGGCAGACCCGACACACTGAGCTGATGACACTACTCCGCTCCTTGGGATCTGGACCACCCCCTTCCTCATCTCAGTAGCTCTAGTTATGACACTTCAGTTATCTGCATCACTTGTAGAATACTTTTTGATCTATCTAGTGCTCTTTCTGATATGGATTGATTATGTTCGATCGTAATAGACTAGGAGTTTCAAATTTCAAAAAATATTTTTTGAAAATGGTTATTCTAAAATTATAGGTTAAAACATATTTCATTTTCAAAACTTTCCTATTTTTAGATTTTTAAATATATTTTCAGCCTTAGACTAGTTCAAAATCCTTAGAAAGCATGTACCCATAGGACTAGTTTTGAGCATCTCACCAAAACTCTAGGCTTACCTTGCTTGTGATTGACGAACATAGAAAGGGGTGAGATGTATAGGCCACTTGCCTAAGACTTAAGATGCTTATTTCAGTGCATCGATATAAGTCTGGGCGTTAAATACAAAATATACATTAATCAAGTTAAGGTTGAACTTAACTTGACTAACCAAGTGAAAGCTGCTATCTTCTGATAAGTCAGTCAGTAACAAACTGGTTAGACATTTGAGTTAATGTCAGGTTCAGGGGGAGAAATAAAACTACTTCAGTATTTCAAATTGACTTGTTAAACTTATCTTTGAAAATCAAAGTCTAAACTCAACTTGGTTAAAAATGTGAAATTTTTTTTATTATTTTTGAAAATTTGATTCTGAAAAAGAATTTTACAAAATTGTTTTGAAAACTCCTTTGTTTAAAAAAAAAAATATTCTGCTTTGAATATTTTTTTCATTTTATGTTAGTGATTGAAAAATATTTTCTTAAATATTTCTTAAACTTATTTTTGAAAACTAACTCTTATAAAACTAAGTTGTTTTGGGTTTTACTTTTTGTTAAAAAATTGATTTTGAAAATTATCTAACTTAGTTTTGAAAATTGAATTTTTTTCTCTTAATTTTGACAATTTGATTTGAAAGTTTAAATTTTATAAAAATTAGTTTTAAAAATTGCTTTGTTATTGAAAATTGTGAAAATTAGATTTTTCAAAACTTAAGTTTACAAACTAAGCTTCTCAAAATCATTTTCCTTAATTTTGAAAATTGAATCTTTTACAAACTTAGTGTTAAAAAATAAATTTCAATCAGTTTTGAAAAATAGATCTTTCAAACTTAGTTTTGGAATTTTGATTTTGAAAACAAAATAAAAAGCAAAATAGACTTAGTATTTTTTTAAAGATTTAAGAAATAAAAGCAAAAT
Organism: Zingiber officinale; assembly: GCF_018446385.1. Lineage (NCBI taxonomy): Eukaryota > Viridiplantae > Streptophyta > Magnoliopsida > Zingiberales > Zingiberaceae > Zingiber > Zingiber officinale. Next base: position 42,703,918 of record NC_056005.1, on the reverse strand, counting down.
AATCTATGTTTTAACTCCCCCAGATTAACTTGACATTATTTCTTACTTTGTCTGAAGTCTATGTTTATGCTTACTTAATCCATGATTATTTTTGATGAATGCCAAAGGGGGAGGGTTAGGTGGTTAAGTTAGCTAAACCAATTTGAAAATACAAACTAACCTTTAAAACCACATAAATGCATGTTGTTTCTTGCATATGTTTTCACTAACTTAACCAGGTTGTCATTCCATCAAAAAGGGGAAGATTGTTGGTGCGGTTAGCACTAACGATTTAACCCAGGTTTTGATGAATGACAAATCATGTTAAGTTATTTTGTTGTTGTCTGACACTTTGATCGAGTGTGCAGGAGAAGTCCAGACAGGTCGACGGGCTGACCGGATGTCTGGCATGAAGTCCAAGCGGGTCAACGGGCTGACCGGACGCTTAGGCACGAAGTCCAGCTGGTCGACGGGCTGACCGAACGTCTGGCAGGTAAGTGAGGTAAGTCACTGGAGGGGAGTGACTGCGAGGACGCGTTCCTAGGAAGGGAACATTAGGCGTCGATCCGGCTTAGATCCATTTCGGATATCTAAGTCGAGATCGTGACTAGATTCCGGTCTCGGAAAGACGGAATCTAAGTCATACTCTTTGCTATTACTTTGTTGAACTTTAATTGTGCTAACAATCTGTTTTACAGGATATATATTTGCCTCGGACTAACTCTATTTTGCAGGAGAAGGAGTTCCTGGAAATAGGAGGTCCGGGCGCCCGGAGGTAAGTGTTATCCAAACTCGCGCGTCGCCACGTGGAGCTTGCTGGTTGGACCTGCCACGTCCCACCAGGGCGCCCGGAAGGGATCCGCGACGCCCCGAGTCTCATATAAAAGAAGGGTCAGAGGGGAGCTTCAGAACAACAACGAAAAGAAAGTCTTCTACTGCTTGCTCTACTGCTCTGCACTCTAGCGACGCTAACAAAGATCCGATAATACGCTCCTTTCCTTTTCTTTAATTCTTGTCGGTATTTTCTTTATTTTGCTAGCATTCCTGTACTTTAAATTGTAATCATTTTCGAACTGCTAGTGATTGCCCAACGAAAGTACTCACGGAGTACGGGCCTTCGAGTAGGAGTCGTCACAGGCTCCGAACGAAGTAAAAAACACCGTGTTCAGTTTGTCTAAGTTTTTTTTATTCCGCTGCGCTTAACTCTTATTAACGTTATTTTTTTTCGAATCGATATTCACCCCCCCCTCTATCGACGTTTCACGATCCAACAGGTTTTACTTGGGAGTTTAGGTTGGGTCATGGATTGAGTCAAGTGGTTTGGAGACAAACTTAAGTCTCAAACCTAGGGATTTGACACAATTAGATTGTGTTTCATGAAAGAAATATGACATTGGGGTCATATAGCATGATAATTGGTTTTGGATGTATAGATGCCACATAAATCAATGCTAGGGATGCATTGTGGGTTGACATGGGCAAATACATCAAGAGGAAGCCAAAACTAGAACTTTAGGTCAAGGTTCTATTGAACCATTTAAGCTAGTTTTGGATTTTGTGTCAATCTTGGGATTGGTGATAGATACATTTTTGAATGTATTTTTCCCAAGTAGACATGGGTAAAACAGACCTCTCCACAAAATTTGGGGATTTTTGGAGGTCTATGGAATTATTGATGTATTTCTGAAATTGGGTCAGAAATGCTGAAAAATGCTGAAAAACTGTGCCAGTCGACTGCTAGTTTTAGCAGTCGACTGCTAAAAGTTGCAGTCGACTGGCAGCGAATAGAAGCATTCTGTTTGCTCAGCTATTGGTGACCAGTCGACTGGTACTTCTTGCAGTCGACTGATACCAGTCTGAAATTGTCTTCAGCACTGAATTTTGACCAAGTCAACTCATACAAGTGTATAAAATCCATGGGGGATAAACACACGAGTTTAGGGTCAATTGGAATGACAAGTTTTCAACAATTGGGATATTGTTGGAGGACTTTTTGGATGTTAGGCAAAGGAGGAGATGTAAGGTTTAGTTGGGAAAACCTGAAAGTGTCTTTGCATAGGGGGAGCCTTGGGATAGGTTCTTAAAAAACCCGTTGTAAAAATCCTAGCTCATTGGGGAGTGTAGGTGTAGGGGAGCCTTGGGATAGGTTCTTAAAAAGTCTGTTGTGAAAATCCTAGCTCATTGGGGAGCATAGGTGTAGGGGGAGCCTTGGGATAGGTTCAAATGCATGTTGCATTGTTTTTTTTCATTCGGCAATGTAAGTCCAAGTGTGTAACCTTGGCATCGTAAGTCCATTCGGCGTTGTAAGTCCAAGTGTGTAGCCTTGGCATCGTAAGTCCATTCGTCATTGTAAGTCCAAGTGTACGTAGCCTTGGCATCGTAAATTCATTCGGCGTTGTAAGTCCAAGTGTGTAGCCTTGGCATCGTAAGTCCATTCGGCGGAGTAAGTCCAAGTGTGTAGCCTTGGCATCGTAAGTCCATTGTATGTATTAGCATGTTTATTTGCTATTTGTTTTCCCTAACTTAAACGTATTGCCAAACACCAAAAAGGGGGAGATTGTTGGAGCAATCCCAATGGTCCGCGGGACCATGTGTTTTGGTATTTGGGCAAAGGGTTTAAGTTAGGTTCACCCTTGTATTTGATATGTGTACTTGAGTTGTGCAGGACTGCAGGATACACATGTGACTCAGGTTGATGGTTTCGGGTTTGGTGAAGGATGGAGCATCCGAGGGACCGTGGACAAGCGACACAGGCCGAGGACTTCGGGTCTCGTGAAGGATGGCATTGGGGACGAGCCGCGGGCTTGTATGCATCAGAGCCAAAGAAGAAGTAGGCTTGAAGGCAAGAGGTCAAAGCGTCAAATGAGTCGTAAGGGTGAGGGTGCGAGTGTAAGAGATTGTACTCGGAGTAAAATCCTAGTTTTAGGGTTTCTTGTAGCATTCTTGTAGCGTTCGATCGCATGTTTTGGCGATCGCGCATTCGATCGCGCCGATCGGCAACGAATGTCTCTGTTAGTGTGGAATCGAGCCGTTGGGATGTAACGGTGAATTTCCACAGAGGGCAGTCGACTGCATGTTTTAGCAGTCGACTGGTAGGCGGGGTTTTCCAACCCATGGCCTATATAACCAAGCCTTGGGAGCTTGGTTGAGGTTGACGAAATTAGTGGTGGGTAACCTCTAATTAGTAGTCAACTAGTGCCCTAGCAATCCAAGCGCTCTTGATCGAGTTGTGGCGAGGTTTCTCCACCGACAAGGAGGATTGTGCTAGCCGGAGTTTCCGGGGATTAATCCACCGACGGATTGAGGGATCATCCACCTTACGGACACGCCGTGGAGTAGGAGCAAGTTATCTCCGAACCACGTAAACGAACGTGTCAATTGGTTTGCTTATCTTTCTCATTCTTAGTCTTTAGCTTTCGTATTTGTATTTGTATTGTTTGTATTCCGCTGTGCTAACAAATACGTAGGAAGCGAGTATTTGGGGGTGTCGTCTATCCAACCCCCCTTCAAGCCGGCCGACCGATCTCCCAACAAAAACTAGTTTGCATCAAATGAATGAAGAACCCTTACTTTGTGTTCAATCTAAAAGAAGAAGAAAGTGCGAGAAAGGAAGTGTAGGATCAAACTCGGGTGAACAACGTTATAAATTTTATAAGTAGATAGTAATAAAACTAATTGAATCAAACAAAGTAGCACAATAGAAATATAAATTATTTAAACAGACTCAATATCAAAGTAATGGAAGCATGCAAAGAACTTAACTACAAATTATGGCAAAAAAGCAAATGTGCTCGCCCCCAGCGCCCCGCCAACCCGTCCCAAGGTCAACACGGAGGAGGTAAATCATGGACGGCTACAAATTAAGCATACAAGTAGTTGATCAACTAAATAGAAGTTATAAAATATAAGGAAACACACAATGATTGTAAAATATGATTCTTATGCCTAATTTATCATTTTCAAAAAGCATCTTGAGATGGGAAAATCTTATAAAAAAATCTAAAATGTTTAGCAGAATAACAAATATGAGGCAACATAAAAATAAGTGAAATGTTATTCTAGATGTTGCCAAATAGAAATGAAGTGCAAGTCATAATGTGTTGCATTATAGAAGCAGAGAGAGCACAAGAGATTAATAGAATGTGAGAATGAGTGATTTCTAAACTCTACCTCGAAGCTCTTTTTATAGCACTCCTCTGGTCGCTTGGAGCTTTCGTAATCTCCTGTATTGATGTTGATGTGGCAATAACATTTATCTATTAGATAACATTAACGAAGCTCTTTGGTCAATTGGATGCCCTCATGTTGCTTAGGGAGTGGTCAAATCTGATCTTGACTTGACTCACTTAGATTGCTGATAATACCATCTCCTAGTTGCTTGAATGCTACTTCATTACTCGTATTATATGGTCGCCCTGACCCTGATATGGTTGCTTGGACCCTCTGAAATCTTGTAGTCGAGAGTTATCACAAACAGTTGCCCCAGATAGCCTCTAGTAGCCAAGAACCATATTTCCATACAGTAGTTACACACAATGAGTAGTATAGAAAATTTAAAGTTACTAGCACTTATGTTAGGTCTAGATGTTCAGCCTCTAGTTAATTCATCTAGACTGAGTTGCCAAGCTATAACTCCCAACTGATTCCACTTGGATTTGTTTGCCAAGCCTTCAGGTCTTAGCTAACTATTGGAGTTGCAAGGTTATAAACAAAGTTCCATATTAAAAATATATGAAAAACATCATTAGTTTATAAGAGAAAGATATCTCCATTGGTATGAGACTTTTTGGATAAATCCTAAAATAAACCCATGAGGGCTTAGGTGTAAACTAGACAATATCGTACTATTATAGATATATATAAATTTCTTCAATCTTAACAATTGATATTAGAGTTCAGACAATTAGAAGGTTTAACCACTAACTATGCACAAGAGTTATGGTATAATGGAGCCATGTGAGTAGAATATTCACCTCAAAAAAGGAAGCGGGGGTTACCATGTTCGGATCATGAGAACCAGATACTAAGCAGGAAGTCTTGATGGACTGCCAGACAGAGAAGCTCTAGTTGCGACTAGGCAAAAAAGACCTAGTAAGTCAGTTAGACTAAAGGCAAAGAAAGTACTAGTATGTTGGGTGGACCGAGGGACAAGAAGACTTAGTAGGTTGGTTGACTCAAGAGGTAGGAAGACTTGGTGGGTGGAGAATCAGACGTCAAATAGATAAAATTTCTGCTTTAGAGGGACCCTAGAGTCCTTCGTTTGAGGGGGGATTATTGGGGTTGTAAAATTATAAATAAAGTGTCATATTGAAAGTACATGAAAAAGATCATGAGCTTATAAGAGAAAGATATCTATATTGGTATGAGGTCTTTAATGTAGATAAAGCTCAAAAATAAAACCATGAGGGTCTATATCCAAAGTCGACAATATCATACCATCATGGAGATATTAAATTCCTTCGATTGTAACAAATTATTGGTGCAATCGACCTCTAGAGTTTTAATGTTTATTTGACAATGTTTAATGGAATCTAGTTAGGTCAAAATTGATTGGATGACTAGCAAATGGAAAAGTCCAAGTGGTCTAAGTGACTAGAGAGTTGTCTATGTGAATAGTCTACCAAGTGACTAGCAAGTCTAAGTAGTTAAGGTAACTGAAGGCTTGACAGTGGTGAGAAGTCTACCGAGTGACTAGTCATAACTAGAGGTTAGGCAAGTGAAAGACCTAACTAAAAGTTAGGTAGTGGTGAGAAGTTTATCGAGTGAGTAAACCTAACTAGAGGTTAGGTAAATGAAAATTCTTGGAGGAGTAAACTCTAAGCAGTGTGACTGAAAGGTTTTCGGTCATCGTGCGTGGTCTACCAAACCATCGAATATTGAATGCTATAAACATTACAGTACTTTACTATTCTATATCTATTGTGCTAATTCAGTGTTACAGGAAAGTCTTAGTGGATTGGGTCCATCAGACACTAAGAGGATAGATGAAATCTAAATAGGTTTGAAGGACTAAATGTTTAGTGAGTAAGTTAAGGTAAGCTCCTGGACTGGAGTACAATGAGGTCATGTCCCGATTGTGACAAACTTTAGGTGTTGATTTGACTAAAAAAATCAATGGAGGTTTTAAAGTTGAGATCAAGACCATCCTAACTGTCATACTCATCATATTCATATTATCATCTAACTCTATTTTGTAGGATCATGACCCCTTGAACTTCAATGGGTCATAACTTTTGACTTTGGAGTCAGAATCAAATTATGTCAGTAGCCACACATGTAGAATCCAATGATCTTCATTTCACCAAGGGTTCAATCGACCAAATTAGAGGTTTATCTACCTAAACTAGAGGTTTAGTTTATCAATCCCTGATAATAAGATCAAATCAGATTTAAAATCAAGTCGAAGAAGGAAATACTAGTTTAGTTGACCGATACATTTATCAGTCGATTGAACAAATATGGTAAGAGGAGATTGGATATGATCATATCGTGAAACAAAAGAAAATTCAGATGTTTAGTAGATTGAAAAGGGAGTCGGTCGACTAATAAATGTAGATTTCAGGAAAGATATGATCTAGACAGATTATGAACCCAGATGTGAAGCCTGGTAGATTTTAGAGTTTAGTTTATCGAAAAAAGGTTCGGTCTATAGGGAACTATAGTGCTAAACATGCTTATGCACAGCGAAAACCATCTAGTTCCTCTAGAAGATCCATGTGAAGGGAAAGAAAATATACTAAGTTTTATAAAATAGTATGAAAGGTTACACTTGTGGTGCATGATCACAGACTCCAGACAACTTGGATCTCAGCACGATCACACGTTCGCACCTCTACGGTATCCACACGAACAAGTATCTCCGTTTGTCTCACAAACTCACAAAAATGGAGAAGAAAATTACCTAAGGTTGTGCTAGCAACCAAGCAAGGTAATTTCGGCCAAGAGGAGTAAAGAAGAGGAAGGAGAATGAAGAAGTTATCAAAAATAAGAGAAAAATTGCTTAAGTATTTTTCATCCAATAACACTTAATGAGCATTAATTTAATAAATGAGCCTTAATGAGCATTCACTCTCCATTAAGGACCACACTTGAAACTTCTCATTTTGAATTCAATTTCAAAAATTGAATGACTCATTGAATTTCAAAAATTCAATGAATTAATCTCCATTAATCCTCACTTGAGTCTGATTCAAGTCTAATTCCCTTGAGTCTAACTCAAGTCTAATTCACTCGAGTCTAACTCAAGTCTAATTCAATCGAGTCTTACTCAATTAATCTCATGCAATTTCAAATTCAATGAATCACTATTTCATTAATTTGAATTGACTCCTTGAGTCTAGTTTGAATTGGACTTAATCTAATAATTATATCCAATTGAGTCTAACTCAATAAGTCCAATTCGGATTAGACTTAATACAATGATTCATCATATGAACCCATCTCCAAATCTACTTATTCTTTGTGTGTGACCCAATAAGTTCTCGTAACATTGGCAATGCATCCAAATCAACATTTAGATACATAAACAATGACTGACATCTAGCAAGACATTATTGCTATCCAAGTGACGAGAAAGTCGAGATCCGACCTAACATGTCCGTGACTATTATCTTATATGACTTGGCTCCTCTATCCTTGATATCTAGATTGATCAATGAGGTATAGACCGTGTCATCCTCTTATCAACCTTTGTGTTTCTTGATCTCTACGTGGACACACTCAATCAAATAAGCTCAATATCACATATTGACTCATTTGAGCATGGTCATGCTTTCTTGTGTCCTACTAATCAAGGGACCCACATATATCACTTCCATCATATAGAATGGATAGATCCCATCTACATCACTCACATCCCTCCGCATAATTCATTACATACCTAGTGATCAACTTTATTGTCCACCTTGTTACAGGTGATGTTTATCGATACCAAAGTACATAACTCCTTATGTAGGGAACCGTAGTGATTTCTGTTGGTTGGTCCTAGGAGGATCGTACCGGTTCCACTGTACAAAAATTTTGTACAAGTGTCGAACCTTTCCTAAACAACCTATTGTGTTCTTTAGAAGTTAAATTAGGAATCGCAAACGAAACTTAACATTATTGATTCCAAATTTAACTTATCTGTTCTTTGGAATTCATACAAAGAAAAATAACTAGCATGATGCGGGAAACAATAACTAGTTATACATTTTCTTTGTATGCTAATAACCTCGAGATCTTCTGCCGTATTCCTCGCCTCGCGTTGGACGTCGTAAATATGGTTGTCTTTTACTACTAAGACATGGCTAAATGGTTTACAGGAAGCTGAAAGAAAGATACCACTCAACTATGCTTCGAGATATACAAGTGGAGTGTCTTCTCGGAACAGTGATGGTTGAGATATATGAATATTATCATATAAAATTTTAGGATCGAAATTTAGTGTGTCCAATATACGTTTTCTCATATCTTGACCACTTGTATTAATGGATAATAATCATATATAATTTATCTCTTTCATATTGACTTAAATACAGATTGATAGGAGTGTTAGGGATGAAGAAATCGCCATTAGTTTTGTTAGGGATGAACGAATCTCATGAGATACAAAGGGGGGCCTTCAAAATTTTGTACATCGCATTCAAGGTCTTTCATCTGATAATCCTATTATTATGGTCAATGATTGATACTTCTGTTAGTATTTTAGTTACTGATGCTGCATTCTCCATGCCCCTGGATGTAGGTTGTTAGGTATTGTAGCAAATTTTGGTTCGCTTGATCTATGAATTCTTGAACATATTTATTGATGCCGCTCGGGTCGTCGTATTAGAACCGGGCTCACTTGACCGATGCCCCTCATGACAATGGAGGTCCATCATGCCCTGGGCTTCTCCATTTTAGCAGCCATGGGGAGCCTGGTCTGAGTAGGTTCTCTTAGCACCAATTTCTAACTCTCTGACATCGATCCAACCCTGCAGAGTTGCCCACTAGGAAAGCGGAAAGCAACATTACTAACGGCCAAACCAAACTGATAGTATGGATCATGGTTGTCGCCTCTGGTGCGAAGGCTCGCCGTGTGGTTGGCTGGAAGGTGGCATTTCTCTTGGGTGGTCGCTTACGGAACCCATTCTGAATTGGTGTGGTGATTTACGTGGACCTCCTCCCTCCGCGGCCATATAATCCCCAATGAAGATAAATGAAAGTATGATTTTCTTCTCACATGTGAAGGCTACTCTTCTTCATCTTGTCTCTCAACGCTCTCTCGTGCTCGCAGGATACTCATTTTTTACTCTTTTACTAATTTAGTATCGGAGGATCACGCTAACCCCAATTGACACTCAGACTTACAAGGCACCGACCGGGAGAGAAAAAAAAGATCCAACTGGGTGATCATATTTAAAAGTTTAATTTACAGTATCTCTTGATTAACCTTATCCAAAATAATCCTTAGTTCATTAATTATCTGGTAAAATAATGAGAAAAGGAATAATGATTGTAATGAAACTACATCAAGGGATCATGAATAAATTAAGAGTGCATTATGTCACGGAAGACTTCAAATTTTAGTTTATATATATGGGTTCATGGAATATATTCACGGATGAGTGTACAATATATCATATTCTTATATATAGAGAGTTTTGTTACTAGCTCACCCATCTATGAGTAATTCATATGTTCAATTTATTTTTAAAAAAAATCATTTTCTTAAACTTAAATATTAATTCTAAACCTTAAATCCTAAAAAAAAACCTGTGTAGGCTATCAATAAAAAACCTTATTTAATTTAGAAAATAAGCAATGTCTGATAATGAATAATTTCCACCTTGTCAGCAATTTAGGAATACAACTTGCGCCAAGTGTATTCACCTTCAGTATACTCATCAATCACCTTTGCAAATGTCGTGGCCTCGACAATGCATTGAACGTGCTCGACGCAATGTCAAGCCTAGATTTGGGGGTGTCCTGTAACACAATCATTCTTAACACTCTCATCAATGGACTCTGCATGGCAAGAAGGCTTCAGGATGGTATTTCCTTGCTCAATAGGTTGAAGTCAAGTCATAAGGCTCTGGGCGCTGCCCTTGACTTCTCCACCTATTCCTCCGCCTGCCTCAACTGTCACTGTTTCGATCGAGTGAGGAATAAATGAAGACGGAAAAAGAAAAGGCCCCAAAAGGCAAAGGAATTGCGGGGGAGAAACTATGCATGGGCTTGGTACCGTGGCAAGAGGTCAATGACAAGGGTAAATTAATAAATGTCAAAATAGATGGTTGTATAACCTAAATTTCACCAATCAACATTACAGTTATGTTTTATTCTTATAACTTTGATTATATGATTATTAGATAATCATGTAACTAAGATTATGTACGATAACTTGAACTGAACGTATCTTAATCATCATTAGGTAATCGGCCTATTTGTTGACCCGATTACAATTTGGGCTAGGTCCAAATGTGATTAGATTCAGACTCAGGTCGTGGTTAGACTCAACTCGTAGTTAGGTCTATATATACACCATCAATTGTTCGATTATCTTTAGCCGTGTCTTGGCTTTTTTTTTTTAAACACCATTTGCTGCTAATAATTTCCCAATCAGCTAAATAAGAGTGTTGCTTGTAATGTTCTCAACTTCTTCCTTGCTTTCCCTAGCATTTTAGAACGCTTAACTGGTAAAACTGTTCTTAAAATGGCAGCACTTAATTTGAACCATGGAGGTTAGTATACAGTTTATACATGATACTTTGTTACGCCTTGGCAGACTTGCATCATTTTAATGTATGATGTACTATGGTCAAAGTAAAGTGAGACAAGTAACGAGTACCTTAAACATATTAAAGGATTCACTTTTAACTAGGCTTCTAGACTTGAATATTTTTGCAGGTTCATTGAATCTGCTTACCAACAGATGCTAATAGCTTTTTTCCACTTCTATATACTTTTAGCGCCAAGGGAGCATGGTTCGTCTATTTGATTCGTCTCTGCTAATATAATATACGGATGCAATCTTCTTTCATATTAGAAACTTGTAATAATTACTACCTCAATAGATAGGGTCTACATTAAGGTGGGTCTAGAGTTTGTACCCTTGTTATATGATGAAATACTTCCAAAGAATTTGCTAATTCATTTGGACTGAGAGATTGGAGCACATTAAGAATTATACCAATGAACAACTTAATTGCAAAAAATATAAGAAATTTCCCAGATGGACATGTAGAGACTGACTAATAAGAATCTAGTGTCTGCAGATAAATAGTTGTACACTTTATCTTTCTGCAGAATCTAGTGTCATCAATAGCAGATCAACTTACATTTCCATTTGCTCTGCAGGTTCTCAGCAGGATATCAGTGCTGGGTTTTTTTCTGGTAGAGCCAGCTGCTGGCCCATCTGTAATTGAACAAACCGTTCACTTGACTGCTTTCGTGGATTTGATAGTACAGTACATCTGTTATATTTCTCGTTGCAACTGATACACACTTTATGCTTGCATGGCACACGGGGAACAAATGCTCGCGTGGTTAAGCATTTAGATCAGCCTAATGAAGTTTCTGTGCGTTTGTGCGAAATTATGCTTATTTAAATTAATGCTTTACAAAAGATTGTGAATGATCCAATAAGTAAGCGAATTAGTAAAATTAAACCATGTGAATCAAAGGATAAGTAGAGAGCAAAGTAGATTAAGACTCATGATTACCTAATGGTAATTAACATATAAGAGATTGATAAAGAGGAACATTGATTCAATAAAACTATTCACTTATAGCAAATAAAGATCAATAAGGGTAAACTAAGCATATTAGAGATGATAGTTTCCTTTCATTATGAATCAAAATCCGAACACCCACTAATTATATAGCACCAGAATTAGCCCACTGAATTACACAATGCTTCTGTAGAGCAAGCACTGGAGCATATTATGCTAGAAACAAACAATTTCAAGAAATTAAGACAAATTTGCTTCCTTTGCTGAGTGAAAGACAGTTGAACAAGAAGCTTCCCACCAACGAGGATGCAGATTTGGTGGGACGTCAAATGCTGAATGTTAATTGCATTTTAGTCTTCTAAAATGCCAATCTAGGAGATACATCTTATCTGAGAATGTCATGAATCCTAAGCATCGGTTTAGCTTAATTTCTCATCAATGAAGGGGTTACCAATCAGTTGATAGCCATTGCACCTGTTCCCTCTTGCGGGCAGACAATTGCTCTTCAATCTCAGATTCCTGATTTATTAACATTTTCTCCCTAGTCCACACTGAATCATACATGCATCTAAAGTTCAAGAGAATTTATTTTTCTTTTCTTTTTTTTGTACAGAATAACTCCATTGGGAATGCAGACCTAAATTATTGCAGCTAATCTACCTGAAAAACCAAACCGATGCAAGGAACTTTGTAAAAGTTATTCTCATTCTACTATTATTAATGCAAAAAGATTAAGAAAAGAGCAAGGAAATAACAGTGCACCAAGAGATATGCAATATAGCTCTTTCTAAAGAAGAAATATTTCCAAAAAGTTGGACTAGTGTAACAGAAAAAAACAATATCTAATAATGCAAGGATTTATATGATTAGCCAACTTTCATTGATTTGGATTTGTACATTTTAGTTTTAAAGTATATGTAAAATCAACTGATTTGCTGAACGAGTAATAATAAAAAATCCTTGACATTGCCCATTCGAAGACCACAAAACGCCAAATGATAGGGTCTGAATCTATTGTTTTTTCTCAAACTTACACATGAAGATAAAAACTCGAGCTGAACCTCTCTTGCATGTTACTTGTATAATTCTTATGAGCTTGGCACAATGCTACACAAGTTGGTAGATATTCTGTACTATTAGTGATTAGGTTCTATACTGTGAGGGATTAGAGATGTGTTAACCAGATGTCAACCAAATAAGCAGCCAGATTGTACAGTGAGTAAACTAACAAAATATTAAATAATTGACATAATTACTATTCCTTGTTTTACATTGAGTATGTGTAAGTACTCTAGGTTAATTTTAATGTGATTAACCAAGTTAAGTTGGAACATGTTTATTTTTTGATACTTTATGTCTAAATGTACAGGAACTTAGAAACACAAGAAGTCACGCGAAACACGCAGCAGACAAAAATGATGGCACGAGAAGCGAGTCAACGGACTCGATGCATCCAAGGGACGAAAAGCTGCGGAAGAGTACACTAGTGGGTGAGAAGGACGTGTGTGACAGTTCGAGGGACGAGATGGCAAGGAGGATGCCTGCTCGAGGAGAAGATCGGAGTTGGGTCCGGGTGACCTCGACTCCAGACGGTTGGAAGCATCACCCACAAGAGCTAAAGTCCGGAAAAGGTCAACTCGAAGGTTGACCTTGGGAGTGAAGAATTATGCCTTGAAGAACTGAGGCGCCTTAGTGGAATGGACGTGCCTCAGGTGGTTTGGACTGTCTCTGCTGCAGAAAGACATGGAGGCGCGCCTCCACGAACTGGAGGTGCGCCTCTACGAACTAGAGACGCCTCCACGGACTGGAGGTGCCTCAACTAAAAGGGCGAGGAGGTGCCTTAGATGGAAAAAGTTAGCCACAGTAACAATTACACACGAGAGACGCCTAATAAGGGTATAAATGAACCAAGCCGCTCGTGAGCTATTCGAAACTCGATTCGATAAAAGCTCGTTTGAACTCGTTTAATGAGGCTCGTTAAGATAAACAAACCAAGCTCAAGCTTCGTAATATTCGGCTCGTTAGCTCGTGAACACGTTCGTTAAGCTCATTAAGCAACTTTTAATTAAAAAAAATAATAGTTTTGATATTGAATTTATAGATTTTACACTCTACTTATGAAAAATATAGACAAATATATTAAATTTATTTATTATAATAAAATTATAAATTTTAATAATATTATTATAATTTTCTTTAAATATATAATTTAATTTTTAATGAATATTTGAATTTATGATTTATATTTATTAAGCTCGTTTAGGCTCGATAAAAGCTCGAATAAGCTCGTGAGCCATGAATATATTCGTTAAATAAAACTCGAGCTCGACTCGATTATAAACGAGTCAAGCTCAAACATTCAAGAGTTCGGCTCGGCTCGGCTCGATTACACCCCTAGCGCCTAAGATGGAACAGAGGCACCTCCATGCGTCCAAAGCCGTTGAGCATATCAGATCTGATCGGATAAGTTTTGCTAGCCTAGAGGTGCCTCGAGCTCCACTGAGGCACCTCCAGTATCACGTCATCCAACGATAAAAAGTGTTCTGAGCACTATAAAAAGAAGAGATGTCCTCTAGCTCAAAAAGAACACTTGTGCTTTACCTTTGATATTCTGTATTTCTTTCTGTATGTGCTTAAACGTTGTAAGAGGTTTTTTCGCCTTCAACGAATGAGAATTTTAGTGCTTCTACTGCCTTAAATTAGCAACCTCCTCGGTTGCAAACCAAGTAAAATATTGTTATCTCTTACTTTCTATTTATATTTATATTAACTAATGTGTGATTGTCTTTGCAAAATTTAGAAAGCAAAAGAAAATGTTGGTTTTATTTGCAAGGCAATTCAACTCCCCCTGCTAGCCTCACTGGGACCTCCGATTAGTATTAGAGCCAAGTTCGCTTTAGAATGACTAATTGCCAGCTAAAGCAAAAGAAAGATGGTCGGATCTAGAATCTACCCACCAACGTTTAAGGGGGAGTTCGTGTTTTGGAAGAGACGCATGAAGGTATTTTTCAAAACCGACTTCAATATATTATTAACAATTAAATTTGATTTTGAAGTGCCTCAAAGTAATGATGGAAAAGAACTTGAGGAGCATTATTGAACTAACAAACAATGGAAAGAATTTATGGCAAATGGTAAGGCCGAGTTCCATCTTTTGAGTGTGCTACCTACTCTAGAACTTGAAAGAATTGACACCTATAAATGTGCAAAAGAACTTTGGGAAAAGTTCTTGGAACTCAACGAAGAATCAAGAAAAGAAGAATCTGACTCTTCGATGGGCATCACTTCGTTATCCGATCCTTCAATGGACATCACTTCGTCATCAAAGGAATCCGAGACCAAGAAGATCACCGACACAGCACTAATAACCGAGTGTCTATCCGAAGACAAAGCCACTTCTGAGGAGAGCATTGATTAAGGAGGAGCGTCTACCGATGAGTATGACATGGTAAATCAAGTAAGTAAGCTTCTTGCAGATCAACTGTATGAGTGTATTAAAATGCTAAGTAGATCTTTATGTACAACTAGATCTAAATATCTAAAATCAAAGAAAGATTATACATGTCTGATAGAAAGTTTTGAAAAAAAATTGAAAATAAAAAATTTAACGTTAAAAGAACAAATAGAATTACTGAAAAAGAATTATACATGTTTGAATTTTTCACCAATCTCAAATGTTAGAAATAATGGGGGGCTTAATTGGAAGTTTAGACATCACAAAAGTCAGATTAGAAAAGTAACACGTAAAAATATTCCAAAAAATTATCTTGTTAACCCGTAGGTATGTATTTTGGGTTTCTAAATCATGCTTATTTTAAATAAATTTTTATGTATGCTTTAATTTTAATTTGCTTTAATTTTGTTTACAAAATTAGTTCGTATACCTGTTGTTTATATTTTTTTTTTATTTTTTCCTATGCTGCACAAATGAATATTCTGTTAGTATAAAGAGTTTCAAGATTTTTCAAAGATTATATAATTTTCTAAATTTTTTATTGAAAAATATTTTTTAAATTTTAAAATCCCTTCAGAGATTAATTTTGAAAATTCTGATTTTTCGAGATATTACCGTTGTATTTTGAATATTGAGAAAAATCAACTAGAAAATTATTTTTAAAATTTTAATTTTGAAAATGACTTTATCTTTACAATTAAAATAAAAATAGTCTATACTTGATTTTTTTTTTTTTCATGGTTTCAAATTATTATGATTATCATTGATAAAAAATTTCAAGATTTTTCGACAAATAAAAATAATTTTAAATTAGTTTTTCAAAATTTCTGATTAATTGGTTAAGAATTATTCCTTTTTGAATTTAATTTTCATAAAATGGCATATATATGATAGTTCTATCTTACACCCTTAGAAAAGCTTTACTATTTTTCTAACTGTTTTTTTTTTATGTTTTCCCTCATTTTTGATGTGATCAAAGGGGGAGAAATTAAGGATTAAGTTTAGGGAGAAGTATAAACTTTTTGTAAAAATTTAAAGATTTTTCTTTACTTGTTATAATTGCCAAATTATTGTATTAACTTGCAATAATTACTTATTTTATTGTTTTCTTTATCCTAACTTAACTTGAATTAATGCACATCAAAAAATGAGAGATGTAAGTACTCAGGGTTGATTTTAATATGATCAACCAAGTTAAGTTGAGTCATGTTTATTTTTTGATGTCTTGTGTCTAAGTATACAGGAAATTAGGAACACAAAAAGTCGAGCGAGAGATGCAGCGGGCGAAAAGGATGGCATGGGAAGTGAGTCGACGAACTCGATGCGTCCGATGGACGAGATGCAGTGGAAGAGTACAATGGTGGAGCGAAGACACACACGGAAGTATGAGAGAAGAAAAGTCAGGGAGGAAGCCTGCTTAAGGAGAAGATCGGAGTTGCGTCCAGGTGAGCTGAACTCCGGATAGTCGAAAGCATCACCACAAGAGCAAAAGTCTAAAAAAGGTCAACTCTGAGGTTGACCTTGGGAGTGAAGAATTATGCCTTGAAGAACTAAGGCGCCTTGGTAGAATGTGTCGGTACCCCAAGGTAATTTTGATGTGATCAAACAAGTTAAGTTAGATCCTGTTGTGTTTAACCTTGTGTCTAAGTGTGCAGGAACTTAGGAGCACAGGAAGTCGAGTGAAAGACGCAGCTAGTGAGAAGGACGACACGAGAGAGAGCCGAAGGGCTCGGTGTGTCTAAGGGGCGATGTGTTGTAGAAGAGTACACCGACAGAAGAGAAGGGAGCGTGCGGTGTTTTCGAGAGACAAGAAGCCGGAGCGGAAGATTGCTCGAGGAGCAAAAGACGCAACTGTCCGAGGGACGAAAAGCTGTGGAAGAGTACGCTGGCGAACGAGAAGAAAGCAAGCAGCGATTCCGAGAGACGAGAAGCCGGAGCGAAAGTTTACTCGAGAATGCCAGAAGCTGGGCTCGGATGAGCCCTATCCGATGGTCGAAATCACCCAAGCGAGTGGAACCGAATGAGGCCCGGATCAAAAGTCGGCAAAAGGCTGACTTCTGATGCCCAGGGCGCCCGAACCAGGTCGGGGCGCTCGGACTCGAGCGCACGGAACCATTTCGGGCGCCTGGAACCCGACTTTTATCCAGATCGACATGACTTTTAACCGTCGCGTCGGGGATAGATTTCTATCCCATTCCAGGCGCCTAGAACGCTTTCAGGCGCCTCGAGCAGGGCTATATAAACAACCCTACTCCCAAAAGCTAAAGTAGGATGAGAAACTATGAAACAACACTTCTATGCTTTTAGTTTTTTATTTAGCTGTCTAATTCTATGTTGTCATTGCTGTAAAGCGGCTTCTCTTTCTGAAGGAAAAAATTAGTGCGCTTTACCTCCTTGGATTAATAACCTCCTCGGTTGTAACCAAGTAAATTCTCGGTGCCTCTGTCTTTTAGTTTCTTTATTATACTTATTTTGCTTTTGTGCAGGGGTTATTCACCCCCCTCTAGCTGGTCGTCAAGGGTCCTAACAGAATGGAGGTGCCTCGGGAGGTTTGTATTGAAGCAATCTAGGTGCCCTAAGTTTTGATGTTTGAGCAAAGGTTTAAGTTAGGTTTATTGTTGTATTCGATATGCATTGTGAGTGTGCAGGATACAGGTACAACAACGTAAATCCAAGTGTGACTAGGTAATGGATGAAGTCCCGGAAGCGCGACCTCTTGGCAAAGGAAGATCCGACAACAATGACAAGGCCGATGAAAGCTCCAGAAGGCAAGGCGTGAAAGATGGGAAGGCATCCAAAGGGCGCAAGGCTGATGGAGGAGGCTAGAAGGCTAGGTCTAGGTTGTGCGGGTAAGGACGAGTGCATGAGAGACTGTACTCAGGGTAAAATTCCTATGTATACTGTAGCAGTACTGTAACGTTAGACTAGTGTTTTCATCAGTCGACTAGTAGCCGACAGTTAGCTTGTAACGGTCGAATTTCACTTAGGACCAGTCGACTGGTGGTTGTACCAGTCAACTGGTGGCGGGAAACATAGCTAGGTATTTCCTCCCGAACTCTATTTAAGAGATCTCGGGATGCTTGGCCATGATTGACGAAAATAGAGGTGGTTAACCCCTATTAGAGTCTCCAAAGTAATCTTATGTGCCTAGAGTGCTTGTGCGAGTTTGTGGCGAGGTTTCTCCACCCACAAGGAACTACGTGAGCTAGCCGGAGGTTTTCCGAAGAGTCATCCAACGATGGATCGAGATCGTCCATCTTACGAACAGCCGTGAAGTAAGAGCTTTATCTCTGAACCACATTAAATCAACATGTTAGATTTATTTTCTCTTGTTAGTATTTGTTTTTGTATTCCACTGTGCATACTAACCATTGTAGGAAGCAAACGTTAGGTAAGTCGCTATTCCCCCCCCCCCCCCCCCCCCCCTTCTCTAGCGGGCATCAAGGTCTCAACAGTTTGGACTATCTCTATCGCAAAAAGGCGCGGAGGCGCCTCCACCGACGGGAGGCGTCTCAGCTGAAAGGCGGGGAGGCGATTCAGATGGAACAGAGATGCCTCCGTGCAAAACTCAACCATAGTAACGACTACACAGGATACGCCTCAAATGAAACGGAGGTGCTTCCATGCGTCCAAAGCCGTTGAGCAGATTAGATCTGATCGGATAAGTTTTGTTGACCTGGAGGCGCCTCAAGCTCAACTAAGGCGCCTCCAGTATCATGTCAGCTAATGGTAAAAAGTGTTTTGAGCACTATAAAAAGAGGGGATGTCCTCTAGTTCAAAAAGAACACTCGTGCTTTAACTTCGATATTCTGTATTTCTTTCTGTCTGTACTTAAACGCTGTAAGAGGCTTCTCTGCCATAAAAAAAAAGAAGAATTTTAATGAGCTTTTATTATCTTGGATTAACAACCTCCCCGGTTGCAAACCAAGTAAAATATTCTTGTCTCTTACTTTGTGTTTTTGTTTATTTTAATTAATTAATGTGTATTTGTCTTTAATAAATTTAGAAAGCAAAAGAAGTGTTGGCTTTTAGGGTTTTAGGGGGGAATTCCCCCCCCCCCCCCCCCCCCCCCCTAGCTAGTCTCACCAAGACCTATAGTATGAACCCTAGGCGGACTCATAATTCAAGTATTAAATATTATCTCTTTTAGGTGGACTTATTTATAATTTGCATATAGGGATACGAACCGAACTCATCTAAAGTGATCTAACTTAAGTTTATTTTGGGTTATTAAATGTAGGTTGAATGCATAGAATCGTTTAGCTCAATTCATTATCATCTATGAGCTGATAACGAATTGCATTTCTATATAAAGGATTGGTACCCAAAGGTTTAAGGCATCTTGATAGAACCCTATTTATGAGAGTTTGCGGTGTCATCACCCTAATTCTCTTGGAAGACCACCTTATTGCTTTCGCTTCATCTTCTTCCACAGGGATTAAGCCGACAATGTCATAGGACAAGAATAATAACTCTTCAATCAGATTCCTCGTCATAGTTTATGAATTTATTCTGTTATGCCATGCTATTGATGAAATAGATATCATGCTTATAATTGTTTTCTTTATTCGAATTCCTTTACAAGGAATTCATGTAGTTAGAAGAAATCAATTTCCATCGATTGGTATTAGAGCATAGTTATTTCATTGTTTTCATGGCACTACAGTTGGGGTTTTCGGAGATCTAATGTTTACATGCTAGATTATGTTTTGCTAGAATTTGATCGCCAAAACATTATGTGAAAGAAACCTAGGATAGGCTTGGTTTTTTATGGTTTTTTGTATTTTATGAAGAACACAAAAAACAATGGTGAACCGTCATTTTCTTTATGGAAAACCACCACGTTCGATCTAATTTTAGCTCAAGTTGTGATAGTATAATCTATTGCTTTGGTAAGGTAATCAATCCATACCAAGTCTATGTTAGTGAACAGAAATATCTGGAATCGATTGACTTAATCGACCAGTTGGCCCTAATCGATTACATTCATTTGGCAATTGATTGGCTCAACGAGATCGAATACGCGATTGATTTTTAATTGACTACCACCAATCGATTGAAAATTTCACCAATCAATGTGATCTTGAGGTTGGACATAGTAGCATTTAGAATCGATCGGCACAATCAAATAAAGTTACCAATGCCAATAGATTAACAACCCTAAAATCGTGACAAAATCGATTTTAATCGATTATCTGGTTCGACTACTTTAAGTAATTGATTGGTGCTAAGCAGTAATCAATTGTTTTTTAAAGGGTTGAACGTAGAAGGTCGTTTAATCAATCAGCCAAATCGATTGAAAGCATCAATTGATTAATGATTTTCACCAATCGATTAACGGACTAAAATCAAGCTCAAAAAACTCTTGGATCAATTAAGGTGATCGATTGGTGATTACCAATCGATTTCCATGAATCAACAATTGATGGTTGAGTGTGAAATGGAACACAGAAGGTTCTGTGATCGAGTAGCGAGATCGATTGGGTATAACCAATCGATTGGCACACATCTGAATTGATTAATGGTTATGAAATCGAACACGGTAAGCTCTCAGATCGATTGGATCAATTGATTGGATCACCATAATCGACAGATACGTCTAAAACATAAGCTATTAAGGTTAATCAAGTGCTTCTTGGGTTTACCTATACAAGTGCTACTAAATTTAACTATTATGTCGGTCCAAAGGAATGCACCTTAGATAGGTTTAGTGCATTTTGTGTCAGTAGATGTATATCTATACTAAGAGTAATTGGCCCAAAAGACAATCACTTTTATGCCAGATATATGATTAAGGATAGCCTACAACTAAGGGAATTTATTTTTTTTCAGATCATGTACAAAGTATGTCAATGAAGGCATATTGTATAGTAGATTAAAATTATTGTAAATTATAGACCAAATATAACTCACATAAAGTATACAATTATGTGCATAATGGGTCGGCCTAAAGGAAGACTTATTATGTGATCAATTAAAGTTTGAATTATATTAGAGAGTACCGCTAATAAATTGTATTTTAATCCTGAGTAAAATGCAATGTTGTATTTGGTATCTCATAAAGAGCTCATCTATATGCATTTAAAATTTTATTTTATTTATATAATCTTATGATTTATTACTTGTAGTTATACATGTTCTTGACCTTAAGTAAATCGTGAGCTTATATTATTTTCTCTTTTAATTTTAGTGTAATTTGTAACTGTCAGTATTAATAACATCCCCACATTGCGATATGATTGTCTCACACCCCTGACTAGTGCTAGCACCATAGAACATAGGACTGAATTTGAAAAGTGAGAGCGATCAAACCGCATGCGTCTAAGTATGATGAGGTTTTCCATTCTTCTCAACTTTATTAGTTGTATACTCACTAACACTTGGTGGATAGATATAGGTGTTACTATTCACATAAGTGTCTCTGGATTATCTCAGAAGTTGTCTTCTACTTGATAGTGAAAGATACATCTATAGGGAGAAAAGGAAGAAAGCTAAAGTAAAGTCTATTAGTGTTTTTAGGCTTTATTTAGGAACTGATGTCTTTCTAGATTTAAAAAATATACTTATTGTACCATCTTTTTGACAAAATTTAATTTCAATTTCTTGTTTTAATAAATCAAATTATTCTTGTTCATTTGGAAATGGAATGTTTATTATTTTCTTAAATTCAGTGTTACTTGGTAATGATTCCTCAGTTGATAAGATTTATAAATTAACACCTTAATTCCTACAATTGACACTGTATAGTATAAGTACGAAATGCAAATTGACTAACGAGAATTCGTCTATGTTGTGGCATAGGGCGTTTAGGACATAACGTCTAGAAAAGTTAATGTCACATGGAATCTAGACTTTAATGTCTACATAAAGTGTGTTGAAAGAAAAACAACTAACAAAAGCAATAAGGGAGCACATCATTATAGTAATATTTTGGAGTTGATACATATAAATGTTTGTGGACCATTCATTAAGGCATCTTGGAATGGTCAAACATATTTTATTAGCTTCATAGACGATTACTCTTGATTCGGCTATATGTACCTTATTTATGAGAAGTCGCAATCTTTAGACATATTCAAAATTTTAATCTTTGGACATGTTCAAAATTTTCAAAACTGAAATTGAAAATCAACTAGATAAGAAAATAAAAGTCATTGGTATGACCATGGAGGTGAATATTACGATCAATATGATGGATCATGTGAACGTCTATGACTTTTTGCAAATTACCTTGCTGAGTGTGGGAGTGTGCCTCAATATATCATGTCTGGTACACCCAGTTAGAATGGTATAGTTGAACGTCGCAATCAAATCCTAAAAGACATGATGAAAAGTATGATGACCTTCACTTCTCTACCAGAGTTTTTGTGGGGTGAAGCACAATTTACCTACTTAATAGAATACCTAGTAAGTAGTAACTAAAATCCCATTAGAGATGTGGACGGCTAGGAGACCTAGCATTAGACACTTGCACGTCTAGAATTGTCCTGCTGAGGCTAGGCCATATAAGCCTAATGAAAAAAAAAAACTAGACTCGAGTACTATTAACTGTAACTTTATGGATTACTCTGAGAAGTCAAAGGAGTATAAATTTTATAATCTCTAATAGATCTTTCTTTAAAACGGAAAACGTCAAATTCATTGAGGATAGTGGGAGCACTAAAGTTAGGGAGGTATCTTTTGAGGAAAGCGTTAGCAATCCTCCTATGGTCACTACTAGTGCAATTCCATACCGCACATTATGGATATTGCACATCGTGAGTCAAGATATTCTCATGTCATCTCCAATGCAATTGAAGAAGCCTACCACTCAAAATAAGATATTGTCTCATATTGATGAGTACAAGTTTCAACTACCTCAAGTACAAGTGTCTTTAAGGCGATCCGCGAGGAAACGGAGATCCATGACTTCTCGTGATTATGTTTATCTCCAAGAGCAAGAGTTTGATATTGGGTTGGAAAGTGATCCTGCATCTTTCCAAGAGATCAAACAATGCTCATGGACGTTATGCAGGAAGAGTTGCAGTCTATGACTAACAATGATGTTTGGGAATTTGTTTAATTGCCTGAAGATACGAAATCCGTTGGTTGTAAATGAATATTTAAAACCAAGCGGGATTCAAGGGACAATGTCGAAAAGTATAAAGCTCATTTTGTGGCCAAGGGATTCACTCAAAAGGAAGACATTGATTACAAGGAAACTTTCTCATTTATGTCGATGAAAGACTCCCTTAAAATAATTATGACACTTGTAGTTCATTATTATTTAGAGTTATATCAAATTGACATAAAAACTACATTTCTCAATGGAGACATTGAAGAGACTATATATATAGTGCAACCGGAGAACTTTGAGTTTGAGGATTCAAAGCACCTAGTATGTATATTAAAAAATTCATTTATGTTTGAAATAAACATCCCGTCAATGGTACTAAAAATTTGATTAAGTGATTATTTTATTTGGATCTAGAGGGAATCCTGTTGATCAGCGCATACATGTTAAGTTCAGTGGAAGCAAGTTTGTTATACTTATTTTGTATGTGGACAATATATTGCATGCAAGCAATAATAAGGATTGAATGAAACCAAATCATTTATATCCAGTATTTTTAAAATGAAAGATCTTAGTGAAATATCCTTTGTTTTAAGTATACAAATCTACCGTGAACATTCAAGAGATAATCTTGGACTTTTATAGAAGACATATATTAAAAAGGTACTTATAAGGTATGACATACAAAACTGTACATATGGTGACACTCCCGCATCTAGAGGTGGCAGATTCAGTTTGTAGTAGTATTCACGACTTGAACTTGAAATAAAGATGAAACAATTCCCTTATGCGTCAACTGAGGGAAGTCTCATGTATGCATAGATTTGTACACAATCAGGTATAGCGTTCATAGTGAGGATGTTATTCCCTTATACGTCAGCTATAGGAACTCATGTATGCATAGGTTTGTACACGACCAGATATAACATTCATAGTGAAGATGTTAGGTAGATATATAAGTAATCCAACACCATCGCATTGAAAAGCGGTAAAGAAAGTGATGTGGCATTTGCAAAGAACTAAAGGACATATACTCACATATCGGAGGTCAGATTACCTGGAGGTGATTAGATATTCAGACTCAGATTTTGCTAGATGCTTGAATAGTAAAAGGTTCACTTCAAGCTATATTTTCATGCTCGTTGGAGGGACTATATATTTGAAGAGCATTAAGCAAACGCAGTAGTCACTTCTACTATAGAGGCATCTAATCATGGGATTTGGCTGTGGAACTTTATCACAGCGTTGCAGATTGTTAATGGCAATGACAGACCATTGAGAATCAACTGTGATAATAAAGCCATAAACTTGTATGCCAAGAGCACAGTTCATCGAAGTTCAAATACATCGATATCAAGTTTCTAGCGATTAAAGAAAGTTCAAGTTATGATAGAGCACATCAACACAGATTCCATATTGGTTGATCCACTAACCAAGGACTTAGTGCCTAAGGTGTTTCATACACATGTTGTGGATATGGGAGTTCTTCTTATGGAAGAAGAATTCATCTAGTAGGAGTCTGTATTTATTTTATTGCTCTATGTTAATAAAAATAAATATTTTATTTTGATTATTGTACGTACTTAATGTCCAAAACATTAATGAGAATTCTAGAATTCTATTTGGTTATTTTTCACACTTTGATATAAAGTATTATGAGCTGCTATTTAGCATTTGATAATTGTAAATATAATATAGATTCCTTTTAAAATCATAAAACTTGGATCATGATTTGTTGTTGTAGTTTAACATAAAGTATTTGCAAGGACGAGTTGGAAATTGACATGAATTGATCATATTTAATGTAATTTCCATAGTACACATCTATATCTTGATGTATGTCATTAATGACCTTGATATTATGAGAGATTATTACAGGCATATATAGTAATTATGACCTCTTTATTCATATACTAATGAAATTAATGGATCAGATTGTTTACGCGGTATTCTGTATTCATAAAGTTTGATATGAACTAAAGTTATATTCGCATGTCATACGCACATCACAAATAGTCCAAGTGGGAGATTATTGAATATTATCTCTTTTAGGAGGAACCGAACTCATCTAAAGTGATCTAACTTAAATTTATTAGGTTTCAAGTAATTGTATGTGGGTTAAATGTGTAAAACCCTTTAGTCCAATCCGTTATCATGTATGGGCTGATAAGGGATTGAATTTCTAAATAAAGGATTGGTCTCCAAAGGTTTAAGGCTTCTTGACAGAACCCTTATTCCTCTTTGATGAGGGTTTGCGACGTCGTCGCCCTAATTTCGTTGGAAGACCACCTTATTGCTTCCGCTTCATCTTCTTCCTTAGCGATCGAGCAAACAACGCTACAGGACAAGGATAATGACTATTCAATCAAGTTCCTTGTCATAGTTTATAAATTTATTCTGTTATGTCATGGTATTGGTGAAACTAGATCTCATGCTTAGGATTGTTTTCTCTGTTCGAATTCTTTTTGTTCCTAGAATTCATGTGGTCAGGAGAAATCAAAACCCATCCATTCTCAAAACCTGATTCTGATTGCTCCACCAAATTATAAGTGTATATTTGTTTGTCTTATAGAGCATTTCTCTTCTTTCATACCACCCATAAAACTTCCAACCTACTATCACAAATGTTGTCTCCTTATTGTCTCATTGGAAAGTTCTCAAAGTGGTATTCAAAGCCACATGGTGGGTTTCTTTGATGAGACAAGTAAAATAATCATATCCTAAAACAATGTAGAAAAAGAAGCAAAAGATCTAAAAAGAAAATGGCATATGCATAAAAGAAGAAAATAACTAATTTGATAGAATGACAGCTGAAAAGGAGGGTGCAGGGAGATGGATGTTTTAGCACTGTCGGGTGACATAGCATGGCATCTACAGGCGACAAGGAAATCTAGGTGTACCAAATTACATTCACCGGAGCTATATGATGAAGCTACAAGTTTTTATAGACAAGGAGGTTAGATTAATGGTTTAGATCAAATGTAGTGAGGTTGAATTAGCTTACGCATGATATTTGTGTGTGAATTATGTTATTTAAACATGCGTACATATTTTCCAGTAGTGAATGGAAAGGCTATGCATGTTGTCATCCAATTCGTATGAGTTTTCTACTAGAAAAGATTTCTTATTTTCTCCTCTTAACAAAACACATCTTCACAATCATAGGTTGATGAAGGTAACATGACCTGCCCAAGAACTTGTGAACCTAGAGGATCGGGCTCACTCTGTCATCTGTCTTAAGGATCCATCACACGATGCCTCAACCGATCTCATGCCAATTTCATATTAGAGTCAGGAATGGAGGACTCAATGAAACATCTGCTAGAAACCATAAAGAAGTATTACAAGGGTCAGCCATGTAACAGGCAATAACTTTAGGAATTGACCAAGCAGTTAAAATCTCTGAGAAACTTATTTGCCTACTGGACATTGAAGAGAACCTTCTTTTGACTGGTTCAATGGAAGTGAAAAATTATGGCATTCCAAGTTAGAATATTGTTACCCAACTACACCTCAAACGAAGGCAGCCCAGCACAATTTCTATATCTATTGCCAACGGGGGCAGATTGGAATGCTTGGGGAAATTCCATGGGTTACAAAATCAACTGCGATGTAATTATATCGGACATGTATTTTCTAATTCTAAATGGTTTTGATGCAGTATTAGGCATGCAATGGCTCTGCGCCCTCAGACCAATCCCATCTTGTTAGATGTTGTTCATTTTTGTTTTTTTCAGTTGACATCGGTATCCAACTTACGCTAACTAATCCTGGGGTAACCGGCCCAGTCCACAGAAGCACTCACGGCGAATAACCTATCAGTCCAGCATTCATGTGACTCCAAATTTGCAAGTTCCATTTTTCAAACATGGTCTTAAGATTTTGATTCCATGGTCATGAGCTTCATACTATAGGAGAGATATATAAAGCTGAAAGAAGATCTCATCGCCTTTGTGGCAATGGTTCCCATTATGAAGAAGCAGTAACGGCCAACTTTGATTTCCTCAGTGCTAATAAGATTTACTCTCTTTTCTAAATCAAGCACATTAATTGCTTATGTAAGCTGGAAAAATACGATCTTACACTTAATGCAGCAACAATGAAGGATAGCTTCTTATCCTAAGGATTGATGAATTGGTAGACAAATTTGATGGTGCTTGCTACTTCACCAAGCTGGATCTTCCCGCCCACATCCATCAAATCAGGATGCACCAACTAGACTTTCAGAACACCACCCTCCAAACTCATCATAGGCACTTCAAGTTTCTAGTAATGTCATTCATTCTCATAAACATGCATTCAATATTTCAAACCTTTAATGTGTCAGGTTTTTCAACCAACCAATCCTTCGTTGATTTTTACTCTTTTTTATGATATTTTGGTATATAGAAAAATCAGCTAAGAGCATCTAATGCACATTGAGAAAATATTTGTCATACTCCAAGAACAGACTCTAGCTTCCTCAAGCACAGCAAGTGTACTTTCCGCCAGCCTGAATTGACCTATCTGGGACAAATATTTATGGCACAGCCTGAGCCACCAACCCAAATAAGGTCAATGCCATCCAAGAGTGGTCCCAGCAATCTGCAAGTATTCTCTCTCGGATTAACAAAATTATACAAAACTATTTCATCGCATGACTCCTAACAAATACACTACATGAATGCATTCACTTAAGTCTCCAGAGGTTGAGGCGTCGTTTGCAAATCTGAAGCACCCTGTCAAGCACCAATTCTCGCTCTACCAAATTTGCCATTACAAATTGTTGTGGAGCGTAAATGCCACAAACTCAGGAATAGGCCAGTTTGGCAACAGGAAGGCTGCAGCCATGGCAGCGGACACCCACCTTCAGACATATTAAAAGGAGTTAATTGGGCTAGCGAAGGTGAGCAAACATTAGCCTCCGATTTGGAAACAGGCCTTCCTAATTTGGACAAATCATTCAAGCCTCAAATGTCAACTGGAACAATGCCTCCACACTGTGTTGGTGTTAGAAATACCCGCTAATCGACTAGTTTTGATAATAGCAGGATTCGAAATTAACCTGCGTTGTGATCTAACAAGCTTACCTGAATGTGCAGGAAAGACCTAGTTAAGGCTAGGCAACAAAGTCCTAGTCAAGGGATTAGGCATGAAGTCCTGGTCAACGAATTGGGCACAAAGTCCTGGCCAAATAGACTGGATAGAAATCTTGGCAAATTGAGTACATCGGACGGAAGTCCTAGGGTCGCGAACACCGGACAGAAGTCTAGATGGGTCAAAGATCGGACGTCTAGTAGAAATCCTGAGGGTCAAGATCAGATACTGAGCAAAAATCCAAACAGGAATTTTGTGAAGACCCGATTTTGGACATGGTGATGGACACTAGTGGGCATACCTTTAAAGGTTAAGTTAGGTTCAACTCCTAGAAATCTTAATACCATAAAATTGAACCCAAGTTTATGATTACTTTGTGTCATGTGTAGCTTTGGATCATAGGGATTTCGAATGCTGAGTCTAGTTACTCGTATGTTTCTTCTATGCTCTTCATCATGAGAATTTATGAGTCACATATTAAGTTTATGTGTTTTAAATTTTTATTCTAGTTATATCTATGTTTTTCTTGATTTCTATCAAGATGACTCAGTGAGTCATATGTTAAAATTTTATGCCTATGTTTCTTTTGGTTTTATCATGATAACATAAGTCATGTGTTAATCCTTTTATGTAACTTAGACTTATTCTAGCTATGCCAATGTTTCATGTGCTAAGTTGTAATGGTATGGTGGTCTTTCACCTAGCCTTTTTAATGAATAGATAACCTTTCACCTAGCATTTTTAATATGAATTTATTTGATACAAAGAAGAGAGAATTCGAATAACCATAATCATGATGATTAATGGAGAATTCGAATAGTCATTATAATGATAATTAATAAAGAATTTGAACAGTGATCATAATGAAGGTTATAAATGAAGAATTTATGGAGTCTATAACTCTTCATCTTCTTAATTAATGAAAATCATAAATGATGAATTAATTGAGATCTTAACTCTTCGTATTCCTTGAAGGCTATAAGTAGTCATCCTCGGAAAGATGCAAAAGGGAAATTCCTTCTATCGATTTCTCCCTCGTCAACTTCTTCTTCGTTGACCTTCCACCGGAAGAGATCGGTAGTTCTTCTAAGTCTTTGTCGATCCAAGAGGCTAGCACCTAACGGATCATATCAAGTTCCGTAAAGTTTCTGTCCAAACCGAAGAAGTTTCTGGCCAAATAAGTGAGTTTTTCGTTTCGAGTATAGCTGCAGAATATGTTTACATTTCGTTATTTTATATTGCAAATTCATTTCTTTTTATTCCAAGATGCACTGTTATGACTCAAGTTAGATATGGTAAAGGAAATTTCCGAAAGTATGATAAGATATGACAAGTTATGGCTCTGATGCGGTGGGTAATAATAATCGATATATGGCCCTGATGCGATGGATAATAATAACCGATATATGGCCTCACCCCTTAGAGGAATTATATATAGGGGGCTGATCAATAAAAGGAAATTTCCGAAAGCATGATAAGATATGACAAGTTATGGCCCTGATGCGGTGGTAATAATAACTGATATATGACCTCACCCCTTAGAGGAATTGCATATAAGGGACTGATTAGTAAGACCATGGAAAACAAGATGATTAACAGTGCTATGTTTTTGATTAAGTGCTATGTTTTTTATTAAGTTATATTTTTATCATGAATTTTGAATGTCTTGATAAAAGTATATGTTTTCGATTAAATTATGTTTCTGTCATGTTTTATGAAACATGTTTTCATCATGAATTCCGAATATTTTGCTATATTTTGTATTCTGTCATGCTATGCTCGATCGATCCCACTTACTGAGTGTTTTTCGAAACACTCACCCCCCTTACTCTCATCCCCAGATAAAGACGAGGAACAAGTTGAGAAAGAGAAGCAAGAGATGTTTTGGGGCTGATAATGAAGTCGTGTCCAAGTGATTCGTCCTTTTAGTTCATGTTATCTTTATTTGTACGCTTTCGCTTTTGGACTGTAAAGACAATATTTTCATTATAGTATTACTGGTTTGGTATGCACTTTATAAGACTTGTTGTTTTCAAGTATTTATATTCGTGAGCAACACCGGTGCCACGCGCCTAGGTCACAGGACGTGACATATTTCCTGAGAGGAGTTTATGAGGGCGCGTTCACTATTGAGGGAATAGTAGACATCGGTTTGACCTAGGATTTCACGAAAAATCCGAAAGTCAGAATCAGACAGTCTCAAGACTATCAAACTAAGTTAAAATGTTATATTTTGCCTTTTGTGTTAACTCTGTGGTGCAGGAAATCGAAATTGGAAGTTGATCGGAAAAGAAACTTCCAAGCACCCGGGAAGGGTCCAAGCACCCGGCGTGGGTCCAGGCGCCCGAATTGGGCTGAACCCATCCACAACTGCAGATGAGGTGGTGCGCTCCGATTGGTTAGCACACGTCAGAATCCAGACACTCAAAGATGGATAAAACCTACATAGATAGAGCTTCGCCGAGGTACGGCCACGTCAACCGTGCAAGCACCCAGAGATGGTCCAAGCGCCCGGAGTGGTCCAAGAGCCCGGAGTTGGATAAATCCCCGATGAAGCAGGATCATATAGACTTTAGTCCAAGCGCCCGGGAACGGTCCAAGCGCCTGGAAAAGGCTATAAAATGGGTTTCAACCAGTAGCTTTAGAACACAATTCTCTACGACTTTTATACTTGCACGCTGCTCTAAAAAGCTCTCCACGACGTCCAAACGTTGATTCGACAATCAACACCAAAGCTACTACTCATTTGAAGTTGTCGATAAATTTTATATTTGCATTTACTTTGTAATTCAAATTTCTTTTGTAATTCTTCGAGCTATTAGTGAATTGTCAAACGTAAACACTCAACGAGTGTGAGCCTTGGTATAGGAGTCGTCGAAGGTTTCGAACCAAATAAAACTAACTTATGTTAGTGATTTCTTTGTCCTTCTCTTAATTCTATTTCTATTGTGTTTTCTCTAATTTTTACGAAAAACATAAAAAAAACCACGAGTGCTATTCAACGCCCCCCCCCCCCCACCCTTCTAGTGCATTTTTCGATCCATTCAATTGGTATTAGAATGGGGGCGCTCCGAATTGGTGCAACCACTATAAGAGCCTTTCGTTGCTTTTTCATTTTTTTCAAGCAACACCACTCAAGCAATATTTCTTTTCAAGTACGTTATTCTTTCTTTCGATACTACTAATCCAAGATCAAGTCTTAGTACATTTTTCTTTTTATTTTTATTTTCTGAGATTGATTATATAAAATGGCCTATCAAGAAGGCAACAACACCACTTGTCCACCTCTTTTCTCCGACGAGTACTTCGGCCATTAGAAGAGCCAAATGGAGTACCACTTGAAGACACAAGTGAAAATATGGATTATCATCCCGACAAGGTTTGCACAACTGCTCGACGACACAGGAGTACCAGTGACATGTGAAAATTGGGACCGCGCATGATGAAAAAGATTGTGACAGACGCTAAGGCAATTCAGACTCTCCAATAAAGAATTGAACCTAGTCGGTCCCTTCAACAGTGTCAAGGACCTTGGGAGAAACTAATCGAGTTACACGAAGGCACCTCCGATACAAAAGTAAGTAAAAGATATTTAATTTTAAATAAATTATATAACATAAAAATATAGGAAGAAGAATAAAGTCAACTCCACGCTCGAATCCAAGATCTTCTCAACAACCTTCACGCGATCGGTCAGAAAGTGGAGAATTGAGATATAATAAGGTACACCTTAAATGCTTTTTCGAGGAACACTTTGTGGGCATCCATGGTAGATGCTTACAAAGTCTCTAAGGATATTTCATTAATTAGACTAGATGAGTTATTTTCTTAGTTTGAATTGCACGAACAAACTAATGTTACTCTAATCGAGAAAGGTATTACAAAAAGTTGAAACCCAAGTATCAACCCGAATTCGAATCTGAATCCAAAGACGAATCAGATTCCGAAGACGAAGACGGGATCACTGCCGAACTGGTCAACCTAGTTCGGAAATTATACAAAAAGAAGCAAAGGTTTACTAAACGCGAAATCAAGAAGGTGATCCAAACAAAGGTCAAAGGGAGTCCGTCATAACTAAGTCAGACTCCAAAGATCAAGTCAAAAATTATATGTTACAGCTGCAACATGTCCAAACCTCAAAGACAACAAGAAGCAAAAGAGAAAGAAGGCTCTAAAAACTACTTGGGACGAATCTTTTTCAGAAGACTCAGAGAAAGAAGAATAACCTCAAGCGAGCTTTCTTTTATTATTGGCACAAAAACAAGTTGTCGAAACCGAGTCTGAAACTGAAGTTGAATCAGAAGCCAAGTCCGAGAGAAACCACGAATCCGTATCTATTTCCGAAGGACCAAACATCAATGTATGTTCTGCATTAGTTGAAAAATTATATAACATGATATCTTACTTAACCTAGCCAAGTCCAATGTCCGAGAAGACTAACCAAATTGCTTCGTCTGAGCAAGTTCTAAGTGGAACTTCAACTCAAATTCAATAACTTGAGGAAGAAAATTCCACATTAAAAGCTCAAGTCAAAGAACTTAAGGATTTATTAGAATAGTTTACTTTAGGTTCCAAAAATTTTGATATGATTCTCGGAAAACAAATAGTCATATACAATAGATCCGGACTATAATACAAAGGCTAAGTCTCGTTTCAAATCATATTTATCAATTATAAATAGAAATAGAAACCAAGTCCAAGCATAGACCCCTAAGTTAACCTTGAATAATCAAGTTGGACCAAATTAATATTGGAACCCAATGATCAAATGCATTACTTAGATAGACCATATCAAGGTTATGATCTAGAGAGCCAATAGAAAAATTATTTTTATAATTAGATAAATTTGTTTGATTGTTTGATTGTTTGATTTACTACTTTAATATGTATGTTTAGTTTAATTTCTGTTTAATTTAGAATTATTAGATAAGGACTTAGGCTTGTTTGACACTTACTCAACCTAGTACCACGAGGGGGCGAGATGATAGTACATTAGGGAAGCTTGGTTTCGGAGTCAAATAGGATAAGGCGTACCCTCTCTAGTCTACATATTTAAGTGAAACTAACCGAAGCTACCTCGCCACATCCTAGACTAAGTTAGACCAAGATTTTTAATAGGAAAATTAAATATATAATTTTTTAAAAAGACTTTGTCTAGAAGTAGTTATTATTTTGATACCCACGAAGGTCACTGTGTCTCGCCACAGTTTGAAAGCTAATTTTTGAAATATATATTTAATTGACTGATGAATAAACCTAAATCTAACTCAAATGTCAATCAATCCTTAGATTTCAAATTAAATTAATAAAGACAAAATTAATAAACATCTCACAAAACTATAAGGTTCATTGAAAATTTGAAAATTTAGAAAAGTATGAGATGAATTTTATACCTAATTAGATTAATTCAACTTTAATTAATTCAACTTAAACTAACTTTAAATTAACTCAACTTAAATTAACTCAACTTAAATTAACTTTAAATTAACATTTACTTAACTTAAATTAACTTTAATTAATTTTTAAACTTAAAATATTTTTTTCAAAACCTTAATTAATTTTGAATGTTAAATTAACCTTAAATCAATTAATCTAAATCAAACCAAAATCTAATTAATCAAATCTAATTACATTTATGTCCATCTCATAGAGAACTTATAGAAATAACATGTATGACAATCTAAATTAGATGAGATAAAAAAATAAGAATCAATCATTTTGTCCTAAAATTCATTTAAGTTCGATCCAAATCAAATATTTTATGTATAGGAACATAATGATTTGGACCAATGGATATTGAATAGTGGGTGCTCTAGACACATAACTGGAGACAGATTTAAGTTTACTAACCTAAAACTTAAGAACTTAGGATCAATTGCATTTGGCAATAACAGAAAACTTAAGGTAATCGGAATGGATGTTGATAGTAGGTGCTCCAGACACATGACTAGAGACAGATTGAAGTTCACCAAACTAAAACTCAAGAATTTAGGATCAGTTGTATTTGTCAACAGAAAACTTTAAGATAATTGGAACATGTAATATTGAATTATGTTCCAATTTCATTATTCAAAAAATTTTATTAGTTGATAAATTTGAGTTTAGTTTACTTAGCATACGTCAATTATGTAATTCTAGTTATTTAGTAACATTCTCAAACCTTGAATGTTTAATTAAAATATTAAAAATCATGAAATAATACTTAAGAGAATTAGGAAAAATAACATCTACACGATTGATCTTCCAAACTTCTCACTTAAGTGTCTACTAACACAACAAGAGGAACCTAAGCTGTGGCATAGAAGACTAGGTCATACTCACTTTAGACTCATTTCAAGAATGAGTCAAACTAGTTTAGTTAGAGGTCTATCTAGAAAATACAATCTGTAATACTTATCAACAAGGAAAACAAACCAAATCAACTCACAAACCGACTACTTTAAATCAAACCAACTCAATACTTGAACCCCTACACTTAGATGTGTTTGATTCACACGGTGCTAAGTCACTAGGTAGAAACCAATACTACCTAATAATAATTGATGATCACTCCAGATTTACCCAGTAAAATTTTTAAATACTAAAGATGAAGCATTTGAAAAGTTTAATAATTTTTATAAATTAATAGAAAATGAAAAAAATATATTAAAATTAAAAGAATAAGAAGTGAAGATAGTGGAGAATTTAAAAATCATAAATTTATTGAATCCTGTCAAAACAAATAGGTATCATCATGAATTTTCATGCCTCGGAACTCCTCAACAAAATGGTATAGTTAAAAGAAAATATAGAACCTTACAAAAAGGAGCTAGATCAATGCTAAATGAATACAATCTACCTAACCAATTTTGAGCCGAAACTATAAACATGGCATGTGACATTCAAAATAGAATTTTAATCAACAAATTTTATAATAAAACTCCCTATGAAATTTATTATAATAAAATACTCGATTTAAATTACCTAAAAGTATTTGGATGTAAAGTTCATATATTAAATACTAAAAATTACTTAGGAAAATTTATATCTAAGTCTACAATTGGAATTTTCCTAAGTTATTCATGAGCATAAGATGAGAATTGCATAGATGAGGATGTTAAAGTGGATGTGTGGACATACGAAGATGTACAAAATAAGGAATGAGAGCATTAGAGAGAAAGTCGGAGTTGCATCTATTGAGAACAAACTCCGAGAGACACATTTAAGATGGTACGGACATGTACTTAGACGACCAATAAATGCTCCAGTTAGGCTATGTGAAACTATGATAAACATGCATATCAAACGAGGAAGAGGAAGACCAAAAAAGACTTGGTTAGCAACAATAAAATAAGATAAAATTTATTTAAATATAGATGATGATATA
Organism: Zingiber officinale; assembly: GCF_018446385.1. NCBI lineage: Eukaryota > Viridiplantae > Streptophyta > Magnoliopsida > Zingiberales > Zingiberaceae > Zingiber > Zingiber officinale. The sequence goes on along the minus strand of NC_056005.1, from coordinate 42,668,297 downwards.
ATAGGAGATAGAGCTCAATGGCGTAAAAGGATTCATACAGCCAACCCCACCTAGTGGGAAAAGGCTTGGTTGTTGTTGTTGTATTCCTCATCTAATAGAGCGTCTATAATAGAAACACCCAGAAATTGAAGAAACAACTAATATTATCTTTGATGAAGAAAATAATTAACTTAACAATTTGACAAGGAATAAAATGTTAGAAATTTATAAAATGACGAACCTAGACCTCAATCTAACACAAATGAAACAGAAGAACCAATTGTTAATCTTGGAGTAAGAATAACTAGATTAACATTTAATCACCGATCAAATTTTGGGCAATCCAACTCTAGGAGTCAAAACTCAATGATCATATATAAACTTAAGTCAAATAGCCCTAACATCCAAAATTAAACCAAAATACATAGAAGAAGTCTTACCTAACCCTAATTGGATCATAGCAATGCAGGAAAACCTAGCCCAATTTGAAAGAAATCAAATGTGGGACTTAGTACCTAAACCAGAGAATAAATCAATTATTGACACAAAATGAATTAGGAGTAAATTAGATGATAAAGGAGAAATTGTTAGGAATAAAGCTCAATTGATAGCTAAAAGATTAAGTCAAGTCGAAGGACTTGATTATGATGAAACATATGCCCCAGTAGCTAGACTTGAATCCATTAGGATGTTGCTGGCCTATGCAGCACATAAAGGGTTTAAATTATATCAAATGGGTGTAAAATCTACATTTCTTGATGGATTTATTAAGAAGAAGTTTCTATAAGTCAACATTCTGAATTTGAGGATCTAGATCACCTAAACTTTTTTTTAAACTAAAAAGGCCTTTTATGACTTAAAACAAATACCTAGAACCTGATATGAAAGGTTATCAACTTACCTAATTTCTAAAGGATTCAACCAAGGACAAATTGACTTTACCTTATTTGTTAAATCCTTAGAAAAAAAAAACATTATCAACTCAAATATACATAGATGATATAATTTTTTGTTCAAACAATACAAGTTTTTTAAAGGGATTTATCAAGTTAATGGAACATGAGTTTGAGATGAGCGTAGTAGGAGAATTTAACTTCTTTTTAGGCTTACAAATAAAATAAACTAAGGAAAGTATTTATGTTTTTCAAAATAAATATGCTAAGGAGTTAATTAAAAATTTTAGAATGAAAAATTCTAGAGAAATTAATACACTAATGACAATAAATGTAAAAATTGATAATGATCCAAAAGGAAAATCAGTTGACTTAAAAAGCTTTAAGAGTGTCATAGGTGGTTTACTATATTTAACTGCAAGTCGACCTGATATATTATTTGCAATAAGTATGTGTGCTAGGTATCAAACATGTACAAAAGAATCACATGAAAGTATGGTAAAAAGAATACTTAGATATATTAAAGGCATATTAAATGTAAGAATTTGGTACCCTAGAACTTCTCATTTTAATCTAATAGGATATTCTGACTCAGACTATGTTGGGTGTAAATTGGACAGAAAAAATACAAGTGATAGTTGTCAACCGGTACAAAGTCTAATCGGCTAGTTTAGTAAGAAGCAATACTGTGTTGCATTATCAACTACTAAAGCTAAATGCATAGCTTTGGAAGAATGTGTAGCTGAACTGTTATGGATGATGCATACACTTGAGGACTTTCAACTAAATTATACCAATATATAGGTCCTAATTGATAATGTTAGTTCTATTAAGTTAACAAAAAAAATCCAATACAACATTCTAGAACTAAATATATAGAGGTAAAACATCACTTTTGTAAGGGATCATATAACTAGAGATGATATTATACTAAACTATGTTGAATCCAAGTCCAACCTAACAAACATTTTCACTAAACTCTTACATGAATTTGCTGTTTTTTTTCAAAATTCAAATTGGTTTTCAAAACTTATGCTTTCTTGAAAGCTATCTTTTTCAAAACTTATATTTTTCAAAAATTCAAGTTACTCAAGTTACTTTAAAAATTCATTTGTTTTTAAATTCTAGGTTAAATCTTTATTTATATTTTTTCAAAAAACTCCCATTTTTACTAGTGTTTAAAATATTAGATTTAGCTTAGGTTTTCCCCCTAGAGGGCATGTACCTATAGTTTTAGGCAACTAGCATCTCACAAGCACACTAGGGATACCTTCCTTATCTATTGAAAGTACTTAGAATGGTGTGAGATTCTTAGGATATTGCCTGAATTTTCAGATACTTATATCAGTGCGTCAACATAAAATCTAAGCGAAAAATATCAATTAATATTGATCAAGTTTAGTAATCCTTCTAAGTCAATAACTTGCTAGATATTTTACTTGACTTGATTAACTAAGTGAACACTACTATTTTCTGGTAGACAGCTAGTAGCTAAAAGTTAGACATTTGTTTTAAAGAAAGTAGATAGTTATTTTAAATATTTTTTAACAAAAATTACTTTGATTTTTTATATGCTGGGACAATAGGGGAATTAATCTTTAAATCTTGTTTATATGCTCTCTTAAGTAAATTTCATAAACTGCCTTAGTACATTGCAAAAATTACTTAAACAATTTTTTCAAAACATATTCCTCCTTGAAAATATAATAAAATTGCTAATTTTCAAAGATGAAAAAGTGGGTAGTATTTTTTTAAATCTAAGCCAATTTTTTAACTTTTCAAACTAAGTGTTTAAAACTTCAAAATTGTTTGGCAAAAGCATTCTCTTTTTCAAAATTTATTTTTGATATATGTCAAATGGGGAGAAAAAGGCAAAAAGATAAGTTAATATTTTTCAAAATATGTAAATGGATTTTTAAAAAAAAAAATGTTATCTTTCAAAATCTATAGGGGGAGAATGCCAAATTAAGGGGAGCAAAGTTTAAAAAAATCCTTTACTTTAAAAATTTAAAAACTTTTCTAAAAAACACTTAAAGTTATTTTTAAAGAATTTTTCTTTTGTGTTAAATTTCTTTAAGTGATATGTTTTTACTTAACTTTGAATCAGGTTTGCCATAAATCAAAAGGGAGAGATTACTGGTGTTGGAAGTACTAGCTAGTCGAAGCTAATTTTAATAATGGAAAAGGGTTCAAAGTTAAGCTGCGTTGTAATCTGACAAGCTTACTGAGTGTGTAGGAAAGATCTAGTTGAAACTAGGCAACGAAGCCTTGGTCAAGGGATTGGGCATGATGTCCTGGTCAAGTGATTGGGCATGAAGTCCTGGTCAAGTGGATTGGGCATGAAGTCTTGGCAGATCGAGGACATCAGACGAAAGTCCTGGGGTCACGAACTCCAGGTAGAAATCTAGGCAGGTTGAGGATTGGACGTCTAGCAAAAGTCCCAAGGGTCAAAAGCAGATACTGAGCAAAAGTCCAAATAAGTGTTTGGTAAAAGGTAACTCTCCTGAGAGGAGTAGGTGAGGGGGCATTCCTCGTTGAGGGAACAGTAGGCGTCGATTCGACCTAGGGTTTCATGAAAAATCTGAAAGTTAAAACGGGGAATCTCGAGAGTGCCAAACTAAGTTAAAATGCTATGTTTTACCTTTTGTGCTAACTCTATGGTGTAGAAAATTGAAGCTAGAAGTTGGCCAGAAAAAGTACTTCCAGACGCCCGAGAACAATCCAAGCACCAGGATGTCCAAGCACTCGGAGTGGGTCCAAGCGCCCGGATTGGGTCGAACCTAGCCGCGAGTTCAGATGAGGTGGCGCACTCCAATTGGTAAACCCACGTCAGAGTCCAAGCGTCCAGACTGGTCCAGGCGCCTAGAGATGGATAAAACCTACGCAGATAGAGCTTCACCGAAGTGCAACCACATCAGCCGTCCAAGCGCCCGGGGGTGGTCCAAGCACCGGGGTGATCCAGGCACCCAAAGTTGGATAAATCCCCGACGAAGCAGGATCGGATAAGCTTCGGTCCAAGCGCCGGGAAAGACTATAAAAAGGTCTTTGACCAACAGCTTCATAACACAATTCTCTACGACTTCTATATTACTCTAAAAAGCTCTCCACGATGCCCGAACATTGATCCGACAACCAACACTGAAGCTGCTATTCATTTAAAGTAGTCGGTAAATTTTGTATTTACATTTACTTTGTAATTCAGATTTCTTATGTAATTTTTCGAACTATTAGTGAATTACCCAACATAAACACTCAACGAGTTTGGGCCTTGGAGTAGGAGTCGTCGAAGGCTCCAAACCAAGTAAAACTAACTTGTGTTATCGATTTCTCTGCCCTTCTCTTAATTATATTTCGCTGCATTTTTTCTAATTTTTACGAAAAACGTGAAAAAACCACGAGCGTTATTCAACCCCCAATGCATTATTTGATCCTTCACACTATTCCACAACCACCATGGGAAGTAAACTAATGAGCTTTGGTGGTCTTGACTGCTCTATTAATTGGAACTATTTTAGAAGGGAGATTCAAAAACAAGAAAGTTTGCAGGGACTAGCATCCAAGAAACGATCAGGACCCTCAAGGAACCACAAAATTTTAAAGAAGAATTGGCTTTCTACACTAGCAAGGTGTATCTACCACCTTCTCACAATTGGAACTAGAGAGAAGTTAAGACTTGCATAAATAGGGTCATGATGAGTACTAGAGGACCTCACCAGGTATGCCATGCCATTTTTTTGTCAGGAATATGAAGAGAGATAGAAGGGAGCTCATGAAATAGTGCAATGAGTCTTAAAGACAGCCATCCTGTCTGTATCTAGCCGGCCTATTGCAACCCTTGTCGATGATAGGTTGACATTTTAATAGACTGCATCGAAGGAATCTCGAAGCCACAAGGCAAGGCGATTGACATTTCTATGGGTGCAATCAACCTGCTTTGGAAGAAGACCAATAGGAAGATGGCGATGAGGTGCTTTCCATGTCTCATGCTTAAACCCATTTGTATGACGAGCAAGCGAAGCTTCCTTATCTTCCATCTTTAGATCGTGGGCTTTATCCCAACATAATCCTAGATTTGTGCACAACACAAGGTTAAAGGAATACCTCATCTATCGGGAGGTCACATTTCTAGCTGATGCTTTGGAGCTGGAATGACACCTAAAATCGTGTATCCCTATTGCTGTGCTCGTGGACTATTTGTGCTTATGGACTAGAACACTCTCAAGGAAGACTGCTGACCTAGCAAGCACACTCAGCATAAAAAGATGGTCAACTTAGCACCCTCGGGCTGACATGCTCATGGATAAGGATAACAATTTGTCCCTATTAAGGTGCCTTGCCTTGAACTGTAATGTAAATAGGAGGATGAATACAGAATTCACATATGTAGGGCAGATCAAGTATGGGATAAAGCTTTTATACCTTACTCTACTTCATCCGCATGAAATTTAATTTACATTATATATATTTGTATATATTTTATATTTTGTTATCCATAAGAGAAGAGTTTCATTCCATAATCCGAGTCATGCCACTTCCCATATGGGACATGGAAGGAAAATAAAAATTCACCTATATGTTGTATGGACAAGGATCAAGTATAGTGGGTTGAAATAGTTCACACATAATCTCTATGTGCGTGTTATGTTTCTTATATATGTCAATATATTTTACCATAATGAAATCAAAGGTTATGCAATGCTATTATCAAATTCCTATCCTTCCTCTACTATGAGAAACTCGTGTTCTTTTCTTTTGATGAGACACAATACAATCAATGGAGGAAACCTACACTCACCCAGGAACATGTGGATACACGGAAATTCAGGGGGGACTCTATCACCTCCATCTTGAGGACCCATGGTGCGATCCCCCAGCTGGTCTAATAAGACATCAAATTATTCATTACCTTTGATTCTCCATTTTGCATGCATAAGAAAAATTTAAGACAACTAATCTGATTCTATAATGGGGCATGTTCAATAGTGATATGTATGTTGTTGCCATTCTCTTTTCAACTTCATGTGTATAACCTGCATCCATATGAAGCGTAATAACATTTCGACAGTTTACTAGCAAGCCAAATGTACAAAACTAAGGACTCATAAGACGACACTCTGGTAGCCATTTACTCTCTAGGATATTCAATTATCAGTTTACCACCATCACAAATTAAATAGTCTTTCGTAACTGTTGATTGTGTGGTCAATTGCTGATCTGCATCTTTCAGTTCTCACTTTTGACCAAGCAACAAAGAAAGACTAATTCTTTTTTAATGGACGATTTGCACGGTGATCAATGATTCTTATATGATTATGGTCTTCAACCACTACTTGCATAGCTAATACTGATTTTTAGTCAAAAGACGCAAGAATAAACTGCACCATTAAACAATTGACATAGAAAGAACAAAGTGAAAGACCAACCTGTTCGTCCCTCCGTGACAGATGCAGTGCACTACTTTAGGATGGATTTTGTTTCTTACTACTTCCTTTGTGCATTCTCCTCATGAAGAGCTTAGCAATCTGCAGCTGTGTATTTGCTATAATCTCAGTCCTTTTAAGCTCCATCTCACCTCTTTTAATCTCTGTCTCTGCTCTCATCCTCTCAGAATCCTTGTACATCTCCATCCTCGCCTGCTCAATCTGCAGTATGGACTGTGCCAATAACCTGATGCTCTCTGCCACCTCACTAACTGTGACTTTTCTCTTCTTGGACGAACTACCAGGGTCACTACCACCGACCATATCAGCAGTGGCCTCCTTGATCCTCGGTGTGCTCAGATTACCATAGACGCCCCTGTTATCCATCCTCTTGTCATCAATCTTATCAGCATTAGTATTAACATCGATTGGCATTGTATTAGAGCCATCGTCGTGATTGCTATCGTGCAAGTGGTCGTCTACTTCGACATCCGTTTCTGCCTTCGGCAGAGCCTGGAGATCGATGCCATGGTTGGATTTAGGATTGACTAAGCAATTCACGGAGCCCTTTAGCAGATCATCCATGCGAGAGTAAAACTGCCACGAGGAGGTGGAGGTGGGATCATGGGTGAGGGTGGACTCAGAACGGTAGCGCTTCTTCAAAGCCTCGATCTTGTTCTTGCACTGGGTCGGGGTCTTGAGCGCCTTAGTCCCCGAACACCGCATAGACACCAGGCGCGCGATCTCCTCCCAGTCACTCCCCTTCAGCTTCGCCCGATTTCGCAGTACCCACTTGGACTCGTAAACCTCCAACAAGCAGAGAACGCCGCCCTCGCTCCACTCGTCCCTCTTTCCCTTGTCTGGGACCTTCGGCGCAGCAGGCGGCGCAGGATCCGGGCCGGACGAGGGGAGAGAACCATCCATGGGAATCCTAGGCAGGAATTTAGAACCAGGAAAGCAAGGATCACAGATTTACACCACGTAAGGCCTCTCCTTGGGTACTCTAGCAGTTAATTGATAAGAAAGTTTGGGCTTTTCCGCACAAAAAACCATCTTGGAGGGATTCCGCTGTCGGAAATTGAGTAGCAACACGGCAAGAACAAGGATTTCTCCATAGATATTGAAAGTTTGGTCTAGAAAAATGGTGCTAATACAGTAATCGCAGTGGAAAACAGATCAAAAATCAAAATAAGCCCTAGACGAGTCGACAGTCGGAGCCCTCGACTACAGCTCAAGGGAAGCGCGAGCCAGCGAGCGAGGCCAGTGGAAAGGACGAAGGGAGATGGAGACTGGAGAGAGAAGGGGGCGAATTACCTGCTGCGCAACACTGGCGCATGGGATGTGGCCACGTGGGTGCATATGTGCCGTCAGTGAAGAAAGAGTCGGCAGTCTCAGAGCGCAATATCGCGGGAGTGGAGGCTCGCATCAGGCCGCGCGTAAGACGACACTTTCCCGCGCTCGGAGATTCGTACTCAAAGATCAAACCCAAAATCGACAGAGCGAGTAGTTCGTATGGGGCCATTTTAAATCTACGGGAGCAGGCTGGTAATATGTGCTTCAGTATGCACCCACCGATAAGAATCACAAATCTCGAACTCGATAGAGTCATGTGGGCCGCCCCTAAATACACGACGAGGGTAAGCTCGGGTAAAATAATTTATTGCTCCTCGATCGGCCACAGCAGTCCTTTCAAATCTGGCACTGTCTGTTTGCTGACCCAACGGTATGGGACGGAGTAGAGTGGGAATCTATTAGGCGGAGGAGAGTGAAGAGGGGGAGGATTTTACCATAATTGGATAGAATCGTGATTCGAACGATAGGATGTCACTAGAAGTATCAAATCGTTTTGGAATCTATTAGAATCATGTTTTATGATAGAATCAGAACAGAATCGTTCGGATACCAAAGGTTTGTTTTTTTTCTTACTGAGGATTATTTTATTAACTTTTAGATTGAGTTATCTTATAGTTATTTTTTTCCGAGAATCTTGAACCCTAAAACAACATTAGATTTTATAATATGAAAATATAATTATTATAATTAATTTAAATTTATATAGATAATAATATCATTTATTTAAGGTATTCGATTGTATGATTTTATGATTTGAACTTACGAAATGATCCTATGATCCTAAATTAATCATGCATAGAATTATGATCCTACAAACTATGATCTCCATCATCGTCCATTGTCTAAGCCTCAGTAGTAGTCTTTCGCCATTGCATTGTCCTTACCAAACATTGTTCATATATATTTTTACATGATACCTTGATAGCATTAGATTAATACATTGACCTCAAACATCTTATACGATCGGTCCTACAATTGCATGATATCTTAATATAATCCACGGATGTCATACATGAAGAATAAGACTATTATATCATTTCCCTTTTGAATAAGGAACGTAAAGTCATCCTACTCAACACCCTCTTAAATGTCTATTTGTGCCCTTAGCTTCACTTATCTAACATGTATATTTTAACGCCCTCTTAAATGTCTATTTGTGCCCTTAGCTTCACTTATCTAACATGTATAAATGTCACGACTAGAAAAGTCTCTGTCCGGAAAATAGACAATATCTCTCTTGTAATAGTGACAAATAAAACCTAGACACATAACCACACAGCTGTATAAGTATAATAACTTACAGCCCACATGGTTGGAAATAAAACATAACTACGCAGTTTAATATGATCAACAACCACGCAGTTATATCTCCAAGAGATGCACCCACATCATATGCATATGCACATGTATGCATCACTCCTAAACGTCACTCCAAGCTATCACTACATCAATATGGCCGAGCGGACAGGACTGTGACAACTGCTCACGTCTCCAAACTACCACTACATCAATATGGTCAAGATGGGCATGATGCAAAGTAGCTATCTAACTACATAACAAGAAGGTCACTAACTGCGCGACTCCAGCTACCATTACACAGAGTGGCCGAACGAGCACGACAGGACAAACTCCCACTCTGCCTCAATGGTCAAATGGGAATATAAAAATGACTGACAACTCTCTCAACCACAAGGAAGACTTTGATTATTAATATGCAGTGCAATGATGGACAAAATATAAAGAATCATGATACTGACATGCTCATCATCAATGCAACATCTCAATCATCATAAATAACTCCAGTACAATTACTCATCTAACATATATATTTATAGTATGGGTAGATTCAATTGATGTCTACTAAACAAATACAATAAGTAACAACACTAGGCATATACACACCATATACGTACGCACCCTACAATGTAGGTATAATCAATATGATACCTCCAATATTCATACAAGATACGTATACACACTACAACATAAGTATAATCAACATGAAACTTCCAATAAGCACACCAAATATATGGGCTCACCCAACATACAAAATGGACAGACAATAAGATAACTCCTATAACATTTACCAAATATGTGTACACTTAATATCGTATACATAATCAGCATGTTAACTCAATTAACAAGATATCCCCTACAGTACATACTCTACATGTGTATACACAATAGAGTATAGATATTCAAAGTCAAAATTGTATATGAAATAACTAGATCATCTCTAAGATCAAGCACATAAGTATCAAGTAGGATAAAACGAACATATTTAAGGTAAGGTAACCTAATCAATCAATCAAAAACAACCATGCACTAAGTTCAATGAACTAAAAAGGTCAAGAAAGAAGTACCCATACAATCGTGCTTAACAATTCCCACATCGAGATACTCACCTTGAATCAAAGTCCCACAATTCCATGACGTACAGATTTAGCTAATTACATATAAATTAAATAGCTACATCAAATCCTCAAACCTATTTAGGGTAACTACAATCGAATACAATAATTGATTAATCATCTAAACTAGAGTTAAACTGGTTTAACCCTAATAATCTATTATCTTCATTAGATTAAGTTTAATCTCTTCAATTAACCTTAACCATTCCACGACCTAATTAGATTAGGTTATACATACATATATCCAAAACTCACCCAAATCAATACATTACATTCGAATTCCAATTTCTCATGAATTAATCAAACATGGTAACCCGAATCCATTAATGATTCCATTTAACAACATCAACCTAATGCATCAATCAATCATGGAAATGGGTCTACAAAGTTATATGAAATTAGCTAAATTTAATCATCCCAATTCCTCAATTAACCAATCATTTAATCCATGACTTAAAACAACCAATCACTTATTAACCAAGCTACATATATTACAACCTTGAAAAGAAATTAGATACAAATACATATCAACCCAACGCCATCATTAACAATCTGAATGATCGAAGAATGCGATTGGGGGGAAAACTTTCTTTTAGTATCGTAAAACCAATCAAAATAAGCAACGAAAAATAGTATAATAAAATAGATGACTCAGGTGATTACTTGGTTGGGAGTCTACGTCGACTCCTACTCCAAAATCCGATATTCTTGACCGTACTGTTGGACAATCCACTATGATTCTTCTTTCCGAAATATTCGGAAAGAAGCAATGCGTACAAATGCAAGTAGAAAATAATAACAAACTACTATCTTCTTTCAAATTAAGTACAATGTAATCTTAAATAAATATACCAATAAAAATAGAAGACGAACCTCGGTCGACACTTGAACGAAGCAGTAGCTTGCTTGAAGATGAAGCGCAAAGTAGTAGCACGAGCAGCTTTGCACAAGGATGAACTGAAGAATTGATTACCTGCCTCAGACCTCGAGCTCCTTTTTATAAGAATTGTCACCGTTCGATCGACCGATCCTCGAGTTCGGTAGACTGGACACGCTCCCTTTCTTCTTCGCTGAGATCTGATCTTCAAGCATTAATGATGTTTAATGGTTCGATCAACCGATCACTATGTTCGGCCAACCAAACATTGAACCTTCCCTATTCACCAAGATTCACACTTAATGATCCATTAATGAGAGATATTTCAGTCGACTGATCCTCTAGTTCGATCGACCAATCAGCCAGATTTCCTTCTCTACTTTGGCTCGGTCTGATCTGTGCCACATCATGAAGGTTCGGTCGACCAATCATTTGGTTCAGTCGACCGATCAAGGTTTGATCGAACTATGCTCTGCTTTGGTCTAAACTAGTCTCTAGTCTGAGTTAGCCTTGTTCAGTCGGCCGATCCTTCGATTGGATCGACTGATCAGGTCATTCCCTACAAAACATAATTAGACAAATCCCTGCAAAACAAAGGTTAGCACAGTAATATAGTGAGATCATGAGTAGTAAAAGATAGTAACCACTACAAGAAAAACCTTGATAGACAATGCTTTAAAAGCATTGTCTATGTTGCTGAAAAAGCGTTGTTAAAAGCACTGTTATTAAAAGTTTACCCAAAGACAACGCTTTAAAAGCGTTGTCATTTGTAGCAAAGACAACGCTTTTGCAACGCTTTAAAAGCGTTGTCGTTTTTTGCAAAGACAACGCATAAAAAGCATTATCTTTTTTAAATACAACGTATAAAAATATTGTCTTTTTTAAAGACAACACATAAAAAGTATTACTATTTTTAGCAAAGATAACAGTTTCATAATGCATAAAAATCATTATCTTTTTTAGCAAAAGACAAGAGGTTTTAAACTATTGTCTTTTAATACAAAAGACAAATAAAAGATAAATAAAAATGAATCTACTTCAATCAACAACATATTATTAAATAAACAACTAAGATAAATATACAAATTATCATCTTTACACTTTTATAACAAACATAATTACTCGCATACAAACAAATTTTAATTAGAAAACACTCAAAACTACTCCTATCGACTATATTTTTTTGCATGAACTTAAATAATCTTGATAGATGCTACTTATCCTCTTGACTTGAATGTTCTTTACTCATTGGTTTTAACTATCTTCTTGCTTAAATCTCAAAACCTTCTTGATAGTTCTTCGTCGAAGTACTTCCCAGTCACACTCCTGAGGTTCGGATGTAGTGTCACATAACATGTAGTTGCTGCTCCTATAATCATCCATACCCGAGTTGTTTAGCTAGAGTTTCTAAATACCTCCATTCACCTTCAAAATATCTAAAAAGACACTGCATGTGAAATTTCCACAATCTCAATATCTAATAAAAGGCAACAGGAATAAGCAAACGATATGTAAAGAAGTCAATAGACATTTATTCTTTATAAGGATCATTATCCTGTAAATATCCAAATTAAAGGAATCCAAATTCCAAATAAAGTTACTTGGTCTCTTTTCCTTCATTTCCACTATCAATGAAACAGACAATCATACATGGTTGTTTAGCACTTCTTCTGTTCCTGGCGGTACTAATTAACATGTCCTTATATATTTATTGCTAGTGTTTCACACAACACTGATATGTAAAGTGAGATATACAAAGAAAAAAACAAACTTCTGATTGATTTTCTCATGAAAATGTAACTTATTGAGAGAATAGATTAAAACAACAAATGGAGTAAATCAAGAACAGATGCACAATTTAGTACAAAAAAAACATTCAGATAAGCTGTCCATCATATGGACTAAGGTGGACTTGTCAATCATCTACTTTCAATTGACCAATTATCTACTATTAGTCCATAATATTTAGGCCATGAACCATGCATCATTTTCAAAGGTCCACATATGAACTTCACATGGCTCTTTCAGTTGTTTTTCTATTGCATCTCTTTTCAATTTCCTATCGGTAAACACACTTATAATCCAAGATATCTATGAAACTCACAAACCTCTGATATTGTAAGTGATTGAACCTTCTTTATGTTTGGCACAACAAGTCCAAAAGTAGTTGTCATCGCTATACCTATATTATGATAACCTTCACAAAACAAAGAAGTTAGAGATAGAGGAATAATAAAAGAATAATTCTATAATGTTACAAAGCTAGTAAAATAAGACAATATGACAATAATTATAGCATGCCCAAATCCATTTGAAATTGACATCTTCATAGTAGAAAATGCATGCAATATCAGCATATATATTATCCTAAAGTCTAATGATTAATTGATCATTAGTTCTAAGAAAATTATTCTTTCAAAATGTGAACTTTGTATATCATAACCTCTCTGAAGTTACAACATATAGAATTAGCAAAAATTCACAGTACTAGTATATTATCCTAAAGAAACTTATTCCTTCAACATGGGCATAGCCTAGACCAGAACCTTCTATGAAGTTGCAATGGAGTCTGCAAAAATGCATAGTGCTAGTATTATATTTCTCTTTTTTTGTATCCTCCATTTTTACCATGGTTATTTGTTTTGCAATTCAAATTATAGAAATATGGTTGTGCTTGATTTAGAATATATACATGATTTGTAATAGTAAAGCATGCCACTTACCACCTTGGATCACTAAATAAAATAATAAGAGGTGAAATGAATAACAAGTTGTATATTCCAGTAACAATTCTTAGTCAAATATATGCCAATATTTAATCATACTCGGAAAAATTCTTATCTCAAAAATAATCCAAGGTAATGCCTCTTCAATTCCCACAATATAACAAAGGATACCTAGAGATATATAGACTTGTGAACTTAAGAAACATTAGTCTTTTCAAAATAATGGAAATAATAAACCAATGTTGAAATCATATAAATCATTAGAATGGAAGGAGAATGAAATTTGAAACCTTTTAAGATGATTTCATTGGTTTCGTCATTGAAGGAGCTATTTAGCGAGGGATATTTATTCAATGCCATTAAAAGAGACTTTAATATAAATGGAAGATACGTGTGCTTCATATTCTGATCCTTATTTGTAGACTGAAATGCTGCTTTAAGCTCTACAAGGGCATCAAAATTTATTTTCTCAACATAGTGAAAGTGACACCTTTCCAGGCATGGTCATTGCTTTAACCAAGCGACGTGCGACTGCAAACAAAGGGGTCGTTGCCGAGCCAGGCGACGTGCGGCTGCAAACGAGGGGCCGCTGCAGCGCTACCTCGCTAGGCGATGAGCGGTTGCTTCGCGTGCGACCACACACGAGGGAGTCGCTGCCTAGCCAAGTGACAAGCGGTCACTTTGCGTGCGGTCGTAGGTCTGTGTCTCACCAAGCTAGTTCGCACACCGGGGCGAGATTCTATTTTAACAATAAATAAGAAATTAGGGTTACCTTTAAGGTCCTCCTTTCTTGCTGCGGAGAGTGAAGACGAGCTCCTCCTTGCTTGCTACCGAGTGGGAAGAAGAACTCCTATCTTGCTGCAGAGAGGGAAGAAGGTAGCATCACTGCTTGCTGAGGAGAAGAAGAAAGGTCCTCCTTGTTGTACGAAGGAAGAAGGGAAGAGGAAACGAATCAGCGGCGTGGAAAGGTAAGTTAATAAAAATAAATAGGTTAAATGGGAAAATTTGCATGCAGTCACATTGGTAAACCCAACTTTGTATGCACTCCCCCATTGAAAAAAATCTTTATTTTCACTCAGTCTAATATACTTACCTAATTGCCCTTGATATTTTAAGTATAAAAAATCTAAAAATGAGTATAAATCCTCTTAAATTCAGTACATTAAACTATAATCTAGTATATTTTCTATCAAATTGAGTACGATTCTTTTTACACCTCAATTGGATGGAAAATATACTAGATTTTCTTTAAATGGTACTCAATTGGATGGAAAATATACTAGATTTTCTTTAAATGATACTCAATTAGATGAAAAATATACTAGATTTTTTTTTCAAATAGTACAAAATTTAGGAGGAATTATATTAAATAGAAAAACAGTCGTACTCAATTTAATAAAAAATATACTCGATTCTAGTTTGAAAGGTTGAATTTAATAGGAATTATACTCATTTTTAAACTATTTATATCTAAAAAATATGAAGGATAATTTTAATACAAAATATACTCGAATATATTAGATTTTCTTTAAATGATACTCAATTGGATAGAAAATATACTATATTTTCTTTAAATGATACTTAATTGGATAGAAAATATACTAGATTTTCTTTTTACATAGTGTCGAATTTAGGAGGAATTATATTAAAATAGGAAAAAAAATATGCTCAATTTAATAGAAAATATACTCAATTTTAATGTAAAATACTGAATTTAAGAGGAATTATACTCATTTTTGGACCTTCTATACCTAAAAAATCTGAGGACAATTAGGTCACAATATTTGCATGAGGGAGTTGAAGCAAATAAAACTTTGCATGCAGGAGAAGAAACAAAGTTTTTTATGAATGGAGATTGCATGCAAAATTCAAATTGTAATTGGGGATTTTTCTCTATTTTACTCTTGAATTAAATTGTAATGTCATTTATAAACTTGGTCTTGATAGGTGCTCTAATATGATATTTTATTTTCAAAACTAATTTTTTTAAAATAAGTGTCATTAAAATTTATTTATAATGACATTTTAAATTAAGTATCATTAAGAATTTGTCGTAATAGGTCTAATTTCTTAGTGTTTCCTTTGATTTTCTTTAGTAGGCTTCTTTTTTGAAATGTGTCGCTATAATGTGTAACAATAAGTTATCAAGATTCATGAAGACTTGAAAGTAGGTGATAGAGTAAACATATCAGTCAAATTATAAAAAAAAAAAAAAAATGAATGATAATGAGTCCAAATAGAACATCATTAAGATTGAAAAAAAAAAGAAAGAGAAAAAACAAAACATAACAATTACAACAATAAAGTTAAAGAATCAGAACAAGTAAAGCAGAGAGAAACATACCTTAGGTTCTAGATGTCGAGCTCCAAAACTGAAGATCCTCTGCATATCTATTCCAAACTCAAGGGTGAGCAAGTCAACCATACCAACATATGAATGACAAAACCCCTAGGAGTAATGAGCGAGATTCGAGATTCCCTTCCAACCAAAAGACGAATGAAAAACCAAAAGACGAATCGGGAGCACCCCTTCCAACTAAGGATTGGACAAAAGAGATAATAAAGAAGGCCCAAGAAAATACAAAAGTTATAACAACCTTACAATGTGGACTTTCAAAGGAGTAATTAAGCAAAGTAGGACCATTTAACTCCGCCAAAGAGCTTTGGGAAAAGCTCATTGAATTAAATGAGGGATCAAGCGAATCTAGGAGAGCCAAGAGAGATCTTTTGTTGGGGCAACTCCAAACTTTCACCATGAAGACCAATGAAACCGTGAGTCAAATGCATGGAAGATTCAATGAGATAATAAATGGACTCCATGTAATAGGTGAGAAAATTGACAATAGGGATCTAGTAAGGTATGCCCTTCAATCTTTTCCTAGAACCACTTTATGGGCATCAATGGTTGATGCGTATAAGGTATCTAGAGATCTCTCCTTGGTTAAGCTTGATGAATTGTTTTGCAAGTTTGAACTTCATGAACAAACTAATGTGATTTCAAAAGAGAAAGGTATGACTCTTATTGAAGAAAAGAAGGAAAAGAAAAAGAAGAAAGAAAAGAAGGTAGAATCCTCATCATCCGAATCTGAGCAAGAATCATCGGATAGTGATGATGAAATGTTGGCAAGTGAAGTGACACATTATGTTAAGAAGATGATGGGAAGATCAAGGAAATTCACAAGAAAGGATGTGAAGAAAATGTTTCAACCTTCAAAAGGTAAAAGTAGTCAAAGTTCAAGTTTTAACACTAATGTCATTTGTTATGGATGTAACAAGAAAGGACACATCAAGTCAAATTGTCCGGAATTGAGGAAGAAAGAGGAAAAGGAGAAGAAGAAGGAGAAAAAGAAGAAGGAAGTCATGGTGGCTCAAGCTACTTGGGATACACCAAACGTTAACTCATCGGATGAGGATGAATTATGTCATGTGACCCGATATATGACATTTATGACATTTGAAGATAACAAAGAAGAGTCAAGTCAAGAGGAAGGGTCAAGTGAAGAGGAGTCGAGTGATGAATCATCATCAAGTGATGATGAGGTAAAAGAATCTCCTAAAATATAATTTCTTTATAAAACTATTGCTCATCTCAAAAATACTTTTGTTAAATCACAATCTAAGGTAAAGAACTTGAAAGGAAAGCTTAAGTCCATTAAAAATGATACATGTTCATCTAGTGGGTCAAGCATGCTCAAGGAAGAAAATGAAAAATTGAAGAATGACGTGATTGAGTTAAGAGCATGTCTAGAGAAGTTCACAAATGGATCAAAATATTTAGATATGATCATTAGAGACCAAAGAACCGTTTACAACAAAGCCGGAATAGGATATAGACCTAAGGAAAAGGAAGTTGCATACATGTCTCTAATCAATGGTACTAGAAATGATGCACTTAGAAACAATGTTAAGAAGGATCCTAAAGGAAAGGTAAGACAAGCTTGGGTGCCTAAGAAATATTTGAATGATATTTTTGAATCAAGTGCATGGGTACCAAAGAGTTGTGTGTTTTATGTTGTTTAGGTAGAAAAGAAGAAGGATGCGAGTATATAGATTGTGGATAGAGGTTGCTCAAGATATATGACCGGTGATGTGAGCAAGTTCTCCACAATAAATTATATAAAGAAAGGAACGATTTTATTTGGGAATAGTGGGAAGCTCAAGATTATAGGTAAAGGTACAATTGAGGTATCACCCACAATTATCATTCATAAAGTCTTATTGGTTAAAAATATGGGGTTTAATTTGCTTAGTGTTAGCCAATTATGTGATGTCGGATATAATGTGGAGTTTCACCCCGATAAGTGTTTAGTTAAGCACAAAAATCTTGAAAATGTTATGTTAAAAGGATTTAGAAAGGCAAATCTTTATTATGTTGATCTTTCATATGCTTCTAACCCCTCTATTAAATGCTTGATATCAAAAGAAGAGGAAGGATGGCTATGACATAGAAGACTTGGACATATCAATATGAAGAACATAGCCAAGGTAGCCAAGATGGAGCTAGTAAAGGGACTACCAAAGATCAAGTACATCAAGGACAAATTGTGCTATGCATGCCAAGAAGGTAAGCAATCAAGGTCATCACACAAAGGTAAGCAACCAACTCTATTTTTAAAGTCTAAGGATGGAGACATTTTTGTTGCACAAGTTTATGTTGATGACATCATTTTTGGTTCAACAAATAATGAACTTCTTCAAGACTTTATTAAACATATGGAAAGTGAGTTTAAGATGAGTCTAGTTAAAGAGCTAAGTTTCTTCTTAGGATTGCAAGTCAAACAAACCAATGAAGAAACTTATGTCTATCAAACAAAATTTGCTAAGGAACTTATCAAGAAATTTGGGTTGGAAGATGCTAAGATAGTATCTACTCCTATGGGAACTAATAACAAAATATATAGTGATCAAGAAGGAAAATTAGTAGACCCAAAGCAATATAGAAGTATGATTGGTAGTTTGTTATACCTAACCGCTAGTAGACCGGATATACTCTTTGCGGTAGGTATGTGTGCAAGATACCAATCATGTGCCAAGGAATCTCATTTAGTGGCGGTAAAGAGAATTTTGAGATACATCAAGAGTACCCTTAATGTAGGTCTTTAGTACCCTAGGACTCAAAATTTTGATTTGATTGGATACTCCAATTTCGATTATACGGGCTGCAAATTAGATAGAAAAAGTACTAGTGGTGGATGTCAATTTCTTGGATCCTCCCTAGTAAGTTGGAGTAGTCGAAAACAACCTTGTGTCGCTTTGTCTACCACCGAGGCCGAATATGTAGCTATGGGTAGTTGTGTAGCTCAATTACTTTGGATGATGCATACTTTAGAAGATTATGAGCTTCACTATTCCAAAGTTAAGGTGTTGTGTGATAATGTTAGCACCATCAACCTAACCAAAAATCAGGTGCACCATTCTAGGACAAAGCACATTAAAGTGAAATATCATTTCATTAGAGATCATGTGGCAAGAGGAGACATTGTACTAAATTATGTTGATTTTAAGTCAAATCTTGTCGACATATTTACCAAACCACTACCTGAAGCGGAATTTACCTCACTTAGGAGAGAACTTGGTATGTGTTTTGTAGAATAGTGAGTATAGCATTACATGATCCCATATCACATTACAAACTTACCTCATTGCATCTCACAATAGACCTAAGAAGCCTTGCTTGTGTACTTCTTCAATTAGACATTATGTGAGATGATTAGGATGATGCTTTTGGTTCAACATGTTAGTCATGATACATTGCTTTGACCCAATATGATATCTAGTAACATTAATCCTATATTACTTTGGTCCAATCATAGGGAAAGCAAGTGTACAAATCATGTACACTTAGCCCTACGATTATGATTGGAAATGTAATTTGAAATACCTATAAAACTTAATTTTGAAACCCTTGTGAAGCTTGTCTTTGGATGGGAGTTATCATTGAATAATTAGATACGAACTTACCAAAATATTGAAGTTTTCGACAACTTTCAATTTTGTGTAAATCTTCACTAATAAGAGTCCATTTTTGTTAAACTTTATTTTTCCTTGATAATATGAGACATATATAGTGTCTACACAAAATTTCATGATTTTTAGAGTAGTGTACAATTATTTGTGCATTTCCAAACCTTGGATCTGAAAGTGTTCAGAAATGCAGTAATATCAGAATTCCCAATCGATCAGTCAATCGATTGGGGAGCTCGTACTTCACCACAGAGGGTGTCTGAATCGATCAATAGATCGATTCGGCGTATTTCGATCGATCAAAGGATCGATTGAACTGTATTTCCAGAATGCACAGAGGACGTCTGAATCGATCAATGGATCAATTGGGATGCATTTTCGATTTTCACATAGGACATCTGAATCGATCAATGGATCGATTCATCGTGTTTGAATCGATCGATGGATCGATTCATATGCGTTTCCGATTTTGCACAGAGACTTCGTGAATCGATCGACCGATCGATTCACTTGCTCCCAATCGATTGAACTGCATTTTCGGAATGCACAGAGGACGTCTGAATCGATCAATGGATTGATTCAGCATGTCTCAATCGATCTATGGATCGATTGGGATGCATTTTTGATTTTCACAGAGGACATCTGAATCGATCAATGGATAGATTCATCGTGTTTGAATCGATCGATGGACCGATTCAGATGCGTTTCCGATTTTGCACAGAGGCTTCGTGAATCGATCGATCGATTCACTTGCTCCCAATCGATCAGTCGATCGATTGGGGATGTGAAATCCAACTTAAATCACTGTTGACCTAAGTCCACTCTCATTTCCTCTCTTTTCCCTCTTGACTCCGTCCATGCCCTAGCCTGGGCTATTCTCCCGGCGAATCTCCCGCCTGCGTCGGTCGTCCTCTCCGGCGAAGGGCATTCTTCCATCTCTCTTCCGCTTCCGCTCCTCCTCTCTCGACGAATGAGGCCGCTCATTCTCCCTCATCTCAGGGTCGCACAAACACAATAAGAACTCCGAACCCTAGGTAATCTTTTCCCTCTCTTTTCATTCTCTCTTTTGGCTCTTGCTTCTAACCCTGGAATGCTAATATGCTTGTGTGTTGTGTGTTTTTGTGTGGCACATCACTTCCCTCATGCATTGCATTATATGCATTGTCATTGCATTTCCTTGCATTTTCTTCCCTGTATTGTTGCCCTGCATTTTCCTGTCCTTGTTGTTGCTTGTTTTTGTCTATTGGTTATCCTTAGGAAGAAACAGAAGGTTCGCGGGTCGGGTGAGGGTTCTTTGCGGCCGCCACCTCGTCCTCTCCCTCCCACTGATCAGCCTTTCCCTAATGCTGCTATGCAGCAAGCCTTTAGCAAGCACACGTTCAAACTTATAACTCCTAGGTCTGTTGATCTTCAATTCTACAAGGACTCTTGCTTTAATATCTATTCCCTCTTTAGGCATTATAAACTTGAGTCAATTTTCTCTTATGAGAGGAGTATAAATGTAAGCCTTGTATCTGAATTCTATAACAACTTGCACACTTCTAATGGTGTCCACTATTGCACTCGCATTGCGAAGCAAAGTTTGGACTTTTCCTATGCGATCCTTCAGTCCTTTCTCGGGTGTCTACCATCCGACAATGATTTTGTGTTCTATCCCACACTTCCTGATGAGTTACCTCCACCCTTTGAGCATATCAGCATTGCCTCTATGCATCATACCCTTTTTGGTCATCCTCGTCCGGACGGGCCAAATGCACAGATCACTTATTTCTCTTCTCTTGAGTTATCGACTAAGAACACCACCCTGTTTAAAGTGGTCATTAACTGTCTATTTCCCATTGTCTCACGTGCCTTAGCCGCTCTTCGACCCTCTCACATGTTTGCATTATATGCCATATGACATTCCCTTGACATCAACATTGCTCTGAACATATTTCATTGCATCATTCATTTTACTCAGCCGGTGCAGCAGACGATTCACATGTCTTTCGGTCATCTCATCACTGACTGGCTGGAGTTCATGGAGATAGATGTCTCTCGGGGGCGGCTGGAGCCCATGACCGTTGCCTACTCTCGCTTCACGCTCTTTCACGAAGACGGGATTAGCGGTTGGTCCAGTGGGAGTCCGCTGGCGCGATGGGCGTGCTCTTTGTGAGGGTCCCAGGGCTCGCCAAAGGGGAGCCGCACAGGCACTAGTTCCTGCAGCGGCTGATGCCGAGGAGGATATTGCGGAGCCTGATTCTTCGACATTCGAGCGTAAGGTCTTGAGGAACTGCATATGGAGATGGTTGCCCTGACCACCAAGGTTGATGCGATGCAGGCGACTCTGAATACTCTGGTGGATTTGGTGGGCTCTTGGGTGACGAGTCACCCGTCTCCGTCTGTTCCTCCTGCTGCAGCTGTTCCTGAGGATGCTCCTGCTCCTGCTACTACATCTGCTCCTTCATAACCATGATTTTACTGTACTATTTTGATTCATATATGCATGGTTTGATGTTGATTTCATAGGTTTAAATCATGGTTACATCACATTTTGTGCATTGTATAGATTTTGGACTTAATTACAAATTATTTTATTTTTATGTTATTTGATGCTAATATTTGATTCTTATTTTGTAGGCATCAAAGGATCATGGATGTGGATCTATTTGAACCGAAATTGGTCTCTAATCGGAGTTTAAACGAGAAGATCAAGCTTTGGAGCATTAGGGGCCGTTCATCAAGAATAGGACAGATCTGAACCATCCAGTGAAGATCTGGCCCATCCAACCTAATGAGGAGGAGATCTCAGCCATAGATGAAGATCCAGAGGTTTTGATCCAGATCTGAGTTCATACAGCCATTGATCAAGCCCGAATTAATCTGGACCGTTCATCGAAGATTGGGCGGATCTGAACCATCCAGTGAAGATCTGGTTGATCCGACCTATGGGAGAGTAGATCCAAACCCTTGATGAAAATCAGTACCTCCGGATCGGATTTTGGATGACTTTTCACCGTTGATCAAGAGCCAAATCAATCACAGCCGTTCGTTCAGATCTGGAACAGATTCAAAACAGAAGCTACAGTAGCTTCAAGGCTTCGTCGATCCTCCACAGCGCAGCTTCATCCCGGCGCACGTCTTCTTTCAGATTTCGGCCCCTTTCCCTTCTCCAATCCATCTTTCGAGTTTCAACCTTGGTGCAGAGCTTCTCGGCGGCGTCATCCCGATCATCTGGAGCCTCCGGTGGGTGTTTCCTCCGGTGAAATTTCTCTTCCGGCGATTTCTCTGTTCCAGCGAGATTTGGAGGTGGTCATCCAAATCTGCGCTCCGATTCCCATCAGCGACATTCGGAGGTGGTCTTCCGGTGTTCCAGAGCTTCATCCGACGATCATCCGCAATCCACAACTTCCATCCAGATTCAGAGAGCTCCGGTAGCAGATTTCCAGCATTTTCGGCTGTTCTTAGGGTTTTGGGTTGTTCTAGCTCGTCGGGGGTGGTCCGTCGGCGTTGTTGAGCACTCCTTGAATTGAGACACAGCTGAGATGCTCCACTGAGGTCCAGAGTTGGGTGGTCTCGACTTTGGCACTCTTGTGTGACGGCAAGAGTGTGTAGCTTGTTAGATTGGTTGAGGGATTGGATCAGTTAGGGTTTATTTCGTTTTGTTACTATTTTTACAGCTTAGAACAGATTCATTTGAAGGTTGTTATGTTTTTAGCAAGTCATTTAGTATTTCATTACCTTGTTGTAGTTTAATTTGTTCTTGGTTAATTGTTAGGTTGTTAAGTTTAAGCTAGGGTTTTAATTGGTGTTGTAGATCAGATTTAATTGTGTTTCGTAATTTCATATTTAGTTTAAGTGTGTTGATGGTTTAATTATAATGTAGGGTGACAATGCATTATGGTTTGATCATTGACACATAGTTAAGTTTCATTTATGCATTAGATAATTTTGTATTCGCTATGCTTTTCATTTATTTAGTTTAGATTCAAAGCATCAACCCCCCATTTTCATATTAAAAACCCAAAAAATAGAAATAAAATACGATCCTAAGATTACATCCTACCGTTTGTTCCTCGAGAGATCGATTCTGGGCTCGTTACTACAACGTTATTGTGAAATTAAGGGGTTTAGTGGAAATACATTTGTTAATTTGATTTACGAGTGTGACAGACATCGTTATCAAATTCTGGTGTCGTTGTCGGGGAACATATGCAATGTTTGGTAATTTTAGGATTGCTCTTTATTTTGGAAAACTTTAAAAAGATTGTTGTTTGATTGCTTTCATGATTATATATCCATGTGTTTGATTTTATTTGTTCCTGAGTCTTCTGATTTTATTTGCTAGTGTTTCAGTGTAAGAATAGGAAATTCTATTTGACCATGGATTCATATTATCCGCATTTTAGAGATTGGAGTCAGAGCCATTATTATCAGCCTCAGATTGGGATTTATGCGCCTGAATATCAGTATGAGGATGCACAAAAACAAATTGAAGAATCAATGTGGAAATGCAATAAAGTTATTCAACAAATGAGAGAACATCAAGAGCAACAATTTGTAAGAATTCAAAACATACAGTTACAATTGGATTAAATTGTCTCATCCATCAACAAGTTACAAAAACAAAGAGCTAGTGAGGAGATGGATTGTGGAGCTCTTGTCAGGCCTGACACTGCATCTACTTCTTCACTAGATTCTTTTAGTACTTTTTATTGTTGTGATGATGTAGTTGTTCATATTTCTAATTCTACTAATAGTGTTGCTTTAGATGTTGTGAATGATGCAGGAATTAATGTTGAAGATGATTTAAGTGTAGGGGAATGATTATTGGAAGCATTACCTCAAGAATCACCACGAATAGAGGATGAAAGTGTAGGGACTTGTGCTATGGAGCCAAGCACCCAAGAATCAATACATGAAGATGTACATTCACCAGAACTAGAGTCTGAGCATTTACTTGATGGAAAAGAGGTAACAATTACCACTCCAGGTACCTTTCAACATGATAAGGTAAGTATTGTTTGTGATACATCAGAAAATTTCATAGAGGTACCATTTATTGATTTTATTAGATGTGAATCATTTCTTGAAATATCTTTTACCCACACTAATATTCTCCTATTTTATTTTTACCCCACATGTGTGTGGGAGGTGTTTTCTTTTATTGATGTTATAGGAGAACATAAGCTTCCAGAGTGGGTGCTTAAACTGAACCGCCTTCGACCTCTGGAAAAAGTTTTCAAGGGAAAAAGGATGAATAAAAAGAATTTGAGTAGAACCATGATTACTCCACTTCCGGGGTGGCTTCTTTTGTTAGATCTTCTTCAACCACCGGGAATTTAAAGGGAGTTGGTTCCAATTGTACTTGCTTTTACATTTTAATTCATGCTTTGTGTCTAATAAATTCTTTTTGAGCAACTTTCTTTAGTTTCATACTTTGCATTTGCATTTTATTTTCATACTTTGCATTTTTGTTGAGTATACATAACATGTCATTTGAATAAAAGCCTTCATGGGGATTTTCTAGTAATATTTTTAAGATGGTAAAAGTCTCTTTAATTTGATCATCAATTTTAGGTCATTGGACATGATTGAATGCTCTACTTACATGATATTGGTTAAAATGGTGATGGATTCCATTTTGATTAATTGAGCTTGATTGCAATAAAAAAATACCTAGAGAGGATCACTTTAAGCCTATACGCTATTTTATTTTTGTGTGACATGCACTTACAACAATTGAACTCTAGAATTTGCTTAGCTTCTTTTCAAGGTCACAATAGCATATGTATACATGGAAATAAAGGATTGTTCTCAATTTTTGTTTCCTCATAAATTTCAATTCATTTTTCCTACAATTTTATTTAAACATTTTCATTTCATCTAGCATTCAAACCCTTGATTATCTTTGCTTGCCATTATTTCATTGAGAGTTTTGGTTGATTATCTTGATGGGTGGATTGTTTGAGATGGATAATTTCAAGTGTGGGGGAAGGATTTGGATAAAATCAGAAGTCTTGAAATTTTTAATGGATTCATGAGGGTTGATTTTTGATTTTCAAGCATGAAATGGAAGTGACAAGAGTTCTTCATTTGTATGATTTTCTGAAAACTGCTGGAACATTATCAAGAGCTAAGTGCCAACTTCTCTCATTGATTTTGTCCAAAATACAAAAAGAATTCCACCTCCTATCAATTCACTGCTTAATGGGATCTCATTCCAAGTTAATTCTTTCATGATTCAGGCTAAAATTTCATTGAATTATGAATGCTAAAACTTGAAGCTGAAAATTATGCACTTGAAGATTAGATACAAGAGATGATAAGAGATTGTATCAGGGTTGCTGGTGTGCCAAAAATTCTAAGTTTATGTATCAATTTTTATTAAGCTAGTTACTAAAAGCAACCTTAATTGTTCAGAAATCAGAATTACTGCTGAAGTCTGAATTTGATTTCTTGGTGTTAGAAGTAGGGGTTGTGAAATTCTGAATTGAAGAAGCTTAAATTCGGAATTAAATCCAAATTAATGGCTTCCTGGAAAAAGGATTAAGTGTGGGGAAGATGTATAGAGCTTTTGAATGCTTGAATTCATTTGTTAATGGACGAGATTTAAATTCAAGCTAAAGATGAAGTTTTGGGAAGATGTAATGGAGCTAAATGCTTAAGATTTTTCAAGTTGGGATGCTACTGTGCTAGAAAAGAAAATGCTGAAAATATTGTCATAATTTAAGTACTCTTAAGATTGTATGCTAAATGAATTCATTTCTTGAGTTTTATCATGTCAAGAGCAAGTCGCAATTGCTGTGAATTTAGAGACTTGATACTATGTTGATACTTTCAAAATTGTAAGAGACATATGTTGGAAGAAGGTGTTGAAAATGTTGAAATTTGCAAATTCTGTTAGAGTTTCTGAAATGTGGATTGTGATAGCAGTGGAGTGTATTTACAGAAACAGAAACAAAGAAAAAGAAGAGAATCTGCAGAAATGAAGAAGGATGTATTATGCAGCAGTAGGAAATATACAGGAGAGATTGAATTTTTGATGAATCAAATTGAAAGTTTTTGAGAAAAGGAAGTTACTGGTAGTACAATTTCAGATTGCTTAATTTTGAAAATCTGCATGGATAGAATTGAGAAGTTGGATTTTGAATGGTTGCTTTTGATGGCATCAATGCTATCTGAATTCTGAACCTGAAGTCTTGAATATTTGTTGCTGCAACTATGTGGATTCTACAGAGATGAAACTGATGTATCAGAAATTACCTTTTTGGTGTCAAAATCTGTTGAAGTTTATCTAATTAGCATTGCTTTGTGTTATTAGATTCTCTACCTTTTTCCAGTCTCTAGTGTGCAAGATTTTGAGGATGCAAGAAATGAAAATTCTAATATTTAATCTAGACTCTGGATTTTGGAAAACACTCTGCTGAAGCATATCTTTTAAGCTGGAAATTGAGTTTACAGTTTTCAAAATTTACAGAAACTGAACCCAAACTCTTATTGAATTCTCAAGTGAAGTGGAACCTTATTTAGTGCTGTTTCTTTATGCTGTGACTGATATATATATAAAAACAACTGGAATTTAATTTCCAGCCATAGGTAGTGTTGAATTCTGGGAATTCTTCTTGTGCAGATTTCTGAAATTCTGATTTATGAAATTCTGAAGCTGAAAGCTAAGAACCAGTTATCTGATTTGATTGTTTTGCTAAAGACATAACTGAATTCTTGGGAGATCATTCGGATATGGTACATTAGTTGTTGGGACAACAAAACTGTAAAGCAGGAACAGAGTAAGAGGAGAAATGTAGAATGAAGAAAGGAACAAGGACCAAGGAAATTCTGAAACTCTTACAAAACAAAAGAAAATTCTTTTAGTTATCTTTATGCCAAAGTTTATGAGGATCTATGATTTAGTCCTGGACTTTACATGAATGGATGAAATTGCTGAAATAGGGTTGTGAAGACTTTCTAGAGACCACAATTCAGCCAGTAAAAGTTGATTATGGAAGTGTCGATTTCAACATGCTGTGTACTTAATTGTATTGTGATTTCAGTGCTAAATGAAACCCTTTACAAAGCTTAACTCTTCATGGTTCAAGGCAAATACAGAAATCGAAGCTCTGAACTTTGAAGCTGGTTTTGGATTTCCAGGAGATGAGTTCTTTTGGAAAGGTTTATATTCTAAATGTCATTTTATAAAAAGGATGAATTCTGAAATGAAACTCAGCACTTGATGTACATGTTTCAGTTTGTACTGCAGTAGGCAAACTCTGAAAAATTGTGAGTGAAGATATAGATTTGAATTACTGGTTTAGAATTGTGCTGGTTGTTGCTGAATTTTGTGATTAATACTGTTGTTTCAGAAACTTGAGGTCTGATCGAGTTATGATAATTGCAAAATTCATTAGCTAATGATACCCTTTTAATTTGTGATCTAGCATCAAAACATTTCTGCTGTTGATAGCATAGTGTCAAATGCTGCAATCTAAAAGGGTGTATTGTTCATATTCTAAAAATTTCAGATTTAAGACTAAAATTGTTGAAATCAGAATTTAAGAAATCAGTTTTAAGTATGTTTGTTGACAGCTTGGAATGATGTAAAAGCAAGACATAAAAGATAGCCAAATCTGGAACTAAGAAGCTGATTATGCAATGCAAAGGAGGAAGAGAATATTTCTGATCTAAGTAGCACTAAAATTCTCCCTGCAACAAAGTTTCAAGTTCGGTGCTAAATGAAATTCTTTGTGAAGATGAAGTCTCCACGTTGCAAACTTAATTACCTTAAGTTATAGATTCTGCACTGTCTGGAATTCTTATACAAGGAGTGAAGATTGAAATCTGAAATACAAAATTCTAGAACGGTTGTATTTCTGGAATTTTTCTTGATCTGAACATTGAAACTGAATTTGAAACTAAGAGTTGGAGTTGATTGAATGCTGAGATTTCACCTCATTGAATTGATTCACCAAGAAATTAAATGATGAATGGAATTGATTTGTTCAACAGAATTGTTTATTAAGAAAGGCAATAAGCTGACAGAAATGCGGAAGTGCAAAAGCTGAACTGAAACTCTTGTTTACTTAATGATAAGTGTTTCCTAGTCTTCAATGATTCAGAATTTGGAGTGTCAAGGTTATGAATTTCAAGGAGTTTACTCTACTATCAGTTGCTTTGCAGAATTTTGATTTGTGTGTACCAGCTTTGTGTCGAGCTCCATATTGTTGGTCTCTGTTGATTCCAGGTCTGTGTTTTAACCTTACCTTTGACTTTTACATTGTTTCCACGTTCATGTATAGCTTGAGGTCATTTATAAGGAGGAAGGGCAGTGATAACAGCTGCAGACAGGTCTGATTTCTGAAAATTGCTGCTTCTGGATACCAAGTTCTGGGTATGTTTTCAACCTTACATGATTCAAGCCAAATATCTTTCGAGAATCACGAATTGAATTCTGATAATTCCACATTGACTCACAATTCCTGCAATTGAGGTAGAAACTAACTCCTATTTTGATTTTCTTGAAGTGGAATTCTTGAAACCAGAAATGCAGAAATCAGTGCTAGTTCTGAAATTGACCTTTCTGTGCCAAGTGGAGTGCGTGCAACTGAGTCTAGCAGATTTGTCAGAAACCTGCGGAAGGAATGAAGGAAATGTGGCTGCAGATGGTAATGGGTCTGAAGAACACAAGGCTTGACATTCTTTTGAGTAGGAATGAGGACTTATTCTCAGATCTATTAAGAATCTGCTGCGGAATCAGGAACCAGGCCATTAAATCATAAACTTGCAGATTTTTTATAAAAAAGGAAAGTTAGAGTGCTTGAAGTGCTATTGAATTTAGTTGTTTCCATGTTGATTGTGGCTAAATCCTGTGAGCAAGGCTGCTATTAGTGTTCCACTAATTACTGATCAGTAAAACCTGCTATTATTAGAACTAATATCCTGAATTTAGATTCGTGAAACTATTTTCTGACATCAAGTAATTTGGAGCTTCAAGGAATTGGTGCTACCCATTAAACACAGCAAGGGATGCGCATGGTATATGGAAGAAAAAAAAAATCTTAATGAAGTATTCCTTCTTGTTGATCAGCATTCCTGGTAATGAGAAACGGAATTAACAGAAATAATTCAGAAGGTGGACTTGATTGTCTACTATAATGTTATGTAGAAGTGAATCATGGATACTGAAACAGAGGAAAAGATGAAACAATTCTGCAGATTATCAAGTTTTTCGATACTTGATATGTTCTATTGTTCGAGACGGCCAAGATTTTAAGTGTGGGGGAGGGAATTCTTCTTCATTTGTTGATGAGAGATTGTTGTAGTTGCTAGTGATGGAATTGAGTGTACAAACAGTGAAAAAAAAATTGGTGATCAAAGTGTATCAAATGTGGAGATAGAGTATCAAGAATCTTGGATTTCCATCAAATTGAAGGGGAGTTTAGCTTGATCTTTTGAATTGATAAAAACAAATGGTATTCATCTCTTTTTACATCAAAAGGGTCAACTCATTAAGTATATTCCTCCAATACTCTCATTTTCTCAATTTTTCATTGAATTATTTTCTTTTGCCAATTTCATTCACTTTCATTGTTCTTTTTGTTTCCATCTCAATTCTTCATGATAAATTCCTTTTGATTCATGTATGCTATGTCTATAGTGGTGGAGAATTAGAAAATAAGCAAGCTTATGGTAGTGAAATGTTGTGAGTTGCATTGAGTGAGCTCCACTTATACATATTTTTGAGTGGGAGAGCTAGAATAGGTAAATCCCTTGTGAGATTGCAACTTGCTTAATTTTTCAATTGGATTGAAACTACCATGCCTACTGATTATTGTTTGGATTGTATTCATGAATGTTTATGATCTTTAAGATGACCTTAGTTAAATTCCTTTTTACTATCTTCTAGGTATTGCTAGGAAATTTTTTGTGGAGATGATTTTTAGTTTTCTTTCACGGGGCGTTCAAGACTAAGTGTGGGGGATTTGATAACCATGATTTTACTGTACTATTTTGATTCATATATGCATGGTTTGATGTTGATTTCATAGGTTTAAATCATGGTTACATCACATTTTGTGCATTGTATAGATTTTGAACTTAATTGTAAATTATTTTATTTTTATGTTATTTGATGCTAATATTTGATTCTTATTTTGTAGGCATCAAAGCATCGTGGATGTGGATCTATTTGAACTGAAATTGGGCTCGAATCGGAGTTTAAACGAGAAGATCAAGCTTTGGAGCATTAGGGGTCGTTCATCAAGAATAGGACAGATCTGAACCATCCAGTGAAGATCTGGCCCATCCAACCTAATGAGGAGGAGATCTCAGCCATAGATGAAGATCCAGAGGTTTTGATCCAAATCTGAGTTCATACAGCCATTGATCAAGCCCGAATTAATTTGAACCGTTCATCAAAGATTGGGCAGATCTGAACTATCCAGTGAAGATCTGGTCAATCCGACCTAAGGGAGAGTAGATCCAGACCCTTGATGAAGATTAGTACCTTCGGATCGGATTTTGGATGACTTTTCACCGTTGATCAAGAGCTAAATCAATCACAGTCGTCCGTTCAGATCTAGAACAGATTCAAAACAAAAGCTACAGTAGCTTAAAGTCTTCGTCGATCCTCCACAGCGCAGCTTCGTCCCGGCGCGTGTCTTCTTCCGGATTTCGGCCCCTTTCCCTTCTCCAATCCATCTTTCGAGTTTCAACCTTGGTGGAGAGCTTCTCGACGGCGTCATCCCGATCATCTGGAGCCTCCGGTGGGTGTTTCCTCCGGTGGAATTTCTCTTCCGGCGATTTCTCTGTTCCAGCGAGATTTGGAGGTGGTCCTCCAAATCTGCGCTCCGATTCCCATCAACGACATTCGGAGGTGGTCTTCCGGTGTTCCAGAGCTTCATCCGATGATCATCCGCAATCCACAACTTCCATCTAGATTCAGAGAGCTCCGGTAGCAGATTTCCAGCATTTTCGGTCGTTCTTGGGGATTTGGGTTGTTCTAGCTCGTCGGGGGTGGTCCGTCGGCGTTGTTGAGCACTCCTTGAATTGAGACGCAGCTGAGATGCTCCACTGAGGTCCAGAGTTGGGTGATCTCAACTTTGACACTCTTGTGTGACGGCAAGAGTGTGTAGCTTGTTAGATTGGTTGAGGGATTGGATCGGTTAGGGTTTATTTCGTTTTGTTACTGTTTTTACAGCTTAGAATAGATTCATTTGAAGGTTGTTATGTTTTTAGCAAGTCATTTAGTATTTCATTACCTTGTTGTAGTTTAATTTGAGTTTAATTTGTTCTTGGTTAATTGTTAGGTTGTTAAGTTTAAGCTAGGGTTTTAATTGGTGTTGTAGATCAAATTTAATTGTGTTTCGTAATTTCATATTTAGTTTAAGTGTGTTGATGATTTAATTATAATGTAGGATGACAATGCATTATGGTTTGATCATTGGCACATAGTTAGGTTTCATTTATGCATTAGATAATTTCGTATTCGCTATGCTTTTCATTTATTCAGTTTAGATTCAAAGCATCAACCCCCCATTTTCATATTAAAAACCCAAAAAATAGAAATAAAATACGATCCTAAGATTACATCCTACCGTTTGTTCCTCGAAAGATCGATCCTGGGCTCGTTACTACAACGTTATTGTGAAATTAAGGGGTTTAGTGGTAATACATTTGTTAATTTGATTTACGAGTGTGGTAGACATCGTTATCACTCCTCCTTCTGATCCTATCGACGTTTCTGATCCTGTCCCTACTCCTTCGGGAGATGATACTTTTGAGTTCTTTGTATCTCTATGATATGTGCTCTTGTACGTTTTATGGATGTTTGTTGTGAAGTCGTCTTGTGAAATTCATTTTATTTTGGATGTATGATATACTGCTTCTCTCTATTATCTTTCATTTTTCGATTCCATATTGTTCTCTTATGTTGATATTTGTGTGATTTAGGGGGAGTACCCCTCGGGTTCATCTTGTTTAGTGCACCAATTAAGGGAGAGTTTTTGTTTTGATATTTGACAAAGGGGGAGAAGTAAGTTGAAGTTTATGCTTAATTAGGAAGGAGATTCATGCTTAATCATATATGAATTTGTTATTATTTCTTATGATCAAGTAAGATGAATTTTATGCGTAGTTATGTGTAGTTAATAACAATATTGTCATTTACTGTTAGCTCATGCCTATTGCTATCTACTGCTTATCTTCTTATTATTATGGTATGTTGGAAATTAGCCTAAACTCAAATAGATTGTCAAATATAAAAAAAAATGGGAGATTGTTGGTGCAATTATGCCCTGGATGTTTTCAATGTATTGATAACTATTTAAGTTTAGGTTAATACGTTTGGATCTAACGTGTGCTGCAAGTTTTGCAGGAAGAAGTCCAAGAAGGTCGAGTACCAGAGTCTTGGCAGGAAAAGTCCTTGCAGGTCAGAAGACCGGGTTTAAGGCAAGAGAAGTCCAAGAAGGTCGAGGACCGGAGTCTTGGCAAGAAAGTCCAGGGATACGTTCATCTGGCACGAGGTATTAGTTGGGAAACCAACAAGCAATCGATTGGTAAATCAATTGAGGCACATAAATATGGAACAGAATATTGCTGAATCGATCAGCCGATCGATTGGAGGAAACCAATCGATTGATATCCTCTGCGCGAGAGCACAGAAACCATGTGAATTGATCAGCCGATCGATTGGAGGAATCCAATCGATCGATCGATCAATTCACATGGTTTCTGCGCAAGAACACAGTGCGAACCTAGATCGATCAGCCGATCGATTGGAGATAACCAATCGATCGGTCGATCGATTCACAAGGTTTTTGTATGAAGGAGCAGTGCGATGTTGAATCGATCAGCCGATCGCTTGGAGGTAACCAATCGATCGGCTGATCGATTGAATCCACTTCTGTACCTATGAAATATGCGGCTGAATCGATCCAGTGTTGGCCCAATTGATCGTGACGATACTCAACGGCTATATTTGAATCGATTGGAGATGTACTCAATCGATCGATGACGACGATCACGTGAGAAACGACTACTTTTGAAAACAAATAAAAAGGGGAGATCACTGTAGCATTAACAACACTTGAATACTTATTGTGCTAAGCAAAAAAGGGAGCTCTCTAAGTAACTTCAAAGCAAAAGATTGTGAGTCTCTTCCTCCTAAGCCTAGATCTCATCTTGTAAGAGGGAGAGGCAGTCTTGTAAAGGTTTCTCCACCTTCGTTTGTGATAACGAAAAGGAGAAGTTCATATTGGAGCTTAATCGTGTGGGTGTGTGCCTTGGATTAGTCACCTCAAGGAGGTGGAGACCAAGTAAAATAAGGAGTTAGCATTGTTTGTTTTTCTTGTTTTTTTGTCTTTCCTTTATTTCTATTTGCTTCGCCTAACAAGTTGTAGGTGAAAAATCGAAGAAAGACTATTCACCCCCCTCTAGCCAAACGCAAAGTTCCTATCAATTTTTTCTCAATATAATTAGATATTTTTCTAAAAATAATTATGTTAATTCTTTCTTAGAAATTTTATAAAAAGAATTATATTAATTCTTTCCTAAGAATATTTTTCTAAAAAGAATTATGTTAATTCTTTTCTAGAGATTTTTTCTAAACAAAAATTATGTTAATATTTCTCCTTTTTTTTATCTGGTGCCAAAGGTTATAAAAAGGGAGGAGGTCATGCCACCATAACCTAATCTTTTGAGTTGTTTTCCCTTGCTTGTGGATGACACCTCATCTCTTCTTTTATCTCTTCTCTTTTCCCCTAGGGTCGGCGCCCACCTTCTCTCTTCCTCCTAGGGTCGACGCCCCACCTTCTCTTCTCTTCCTCCCTTTCCTCCCTTTAGGGCCGGCACACATCTCCCTTGGTGGCCGGAGCTTGGAGGAGAAGAATAAGAAGAGAAGAACCACCCTAGGTGGTAGGCGGTTTGGAGGAGAATAAGAAGAAGAAGGCGCCCTTTTCTTTGCATCTTTTGGTGGTAGGCGGCTTGGAAACAAAAGAAGGTTCGGGTGGTTTGTCTTGGTAGATCGTCGCCTGATAACCATGATTTTGCTACATTATTTTAATTCATTATGCATGTTTTTATTGGACTATTCACAGCATAATCTCACATTTAGATTGCATTTCATAATGTGCATGTGATCTTGGACTTAATTGCAAATTAGTCTATTTTCATGGTATTTTGGTGCTAATATTTGTTTATTATTTTGTAGGCATCAAAAGGGTCATGGACCCGATTAAATCAGTCCACACTTGGGCTCAAATCTAGGGCTAAACGAAGTGATCAAGCCTTGGAGTGTTCTGGACCGTCCGTTGAAGATCAAGCAGATCTGGGTCATCCGTTGAAGATCCGGCTCATCCGATCTAAGGGAGAGCAGATCTGGACCGTAGATGAAGATCGGTACACTTGGATCCAGATTTGAGACATTTTCCACCGTTGATCAAGCTCAGATGATTCTCGGCCGTTGGATCTGAACTGAGGAGATTTAAAAGAGGCTTCGCGTGAGAAGCTACAGTGAGCTCGGCGTCGCGATTTTCCAGCACAGTGTCATCTTCTTCGCGTGACGCCGCAGCTTCCCCATCCTTCTCCAGATCTACTTTTCAGTGATTCTCGTTGGCGTTGGAGCTTCTATCCATTGGCTTCCAAGTTTCGATCTTCTGCACGCGCCGGCGATTTCCTCTCCGAAGCTCAGATCTGTGCGATTATTTCCTCTGTTTCAGCCATCATCGGAGGAATTCCTTGGTGACAGTGGCTCGCCCTCCATCAGAGAGCATCGATCCAGAGACTGCATTCCTCAGATCTGCAGAATTTCAAGCTCGGCAGTGTTAATCTTCACCAGCTTTTCCTGGAAGCATTTCTTCGGTGCTGGACGAGATGGTACTGAGTTAAGTGGACGAGAGCTCCTTCACCATTCAGATTCCTTGTGTGACGGCAAGGGAAGACTCATTAGAAGAGTAGATTTGTGTAGAGATGGTTTAGATTTAAATCTTGCAATTTATGAATTCTAGTTTTAGTTTTGTTACTAGATCTTCTTATTTGCAATTCAATTCTGTTTACTTGCATTTCTGATTACTTCAAATTTCAGTAACTCCACCCATGTTAAGCTACTAATTCAGTTTGCAATCTATTTCTTATTTTGTGTTCTTAATTTTAGGTTAAGCTAGCTAATGTTTAGTCACTAACAAGAGCTTATCTAGAGTTTTGTTTTGAATGTCTAGCTACTAATTTGGTTTTCCTTTATTAGAGTTGATTTGATTCTTAAACTTTGTGGTACTGCGCTGAAGTTGATATTGGAATGATCACAAAATGTCTTCATTATTCATCTTTGTTTGGCATTGTAGAATATGTTTGAGAATTGAAAATGTAGTGTTTGAGTGTTTACTTTGATTGTGATGGTGAATGATTCTTTAATTCTATTCTTGAATGCATTAGATGAGGACAAGTTGATTTGTAAGTCAAAGGATGAACTTAATTGACTTTGTTGATGTAATAATTTGACTGGAACCAATTCTAGAATTCACACATTTACTAGTTAGCCCTTGGAAAACTACGACTTGGGACTCCTTACTACACGCATTTTCTTTAGCTTAAATGGGTTCCAATCTTTATTAATTTGGAGCGCCTTGTGACATGCAAAAAGGCTGACACCAAATTTTGGCGCCGTTGCCGGGGAGACTAGTAGAGTTTGTTTGTTTTTAGATTGTGCATAGTTTATCTTTTCTTTGTTTTCACTTTCTTTATTTTATTGTCTATCCACTTTTGTTCTAATTATTGATTTTTGGTGGTATGACCAGGTCTTCATGTGATAAGTTACTTGATATTGATCCGGAAATTGAAAGGACCTTCAGAGCTTTGAGAATTCAGGAGAAAATTTCAGAGGACTCAGAAAGTTCTTTATCATCTTCAGATACCCCCATGGCTGATCATAGTAGGACAATGAAGGAGCTTGCAGCTCCTGATGAGGCTTTCAAGTATTCATGTATCACTTACCCAACTTTAGCTGGTGATTTTGAGTTGAGATCAGGGTTGATTCATTTGCTTCCCAAATATCAAGGATTATCTGGAGAAGACCCAAACAGACATTTGCATGAATTCCATGTGGTTTGTTCAACCATGAAACCACAAGGAATTTCAGAAGAGGATATCAAGCTAAGGGCTTTTCCATTTTCACTTACTGGAGTAGCAAAAGATTGGTTGTATTATTTGCCACCGGGATTTATAACTTCATGGATAGATATGAAGAAGGCTTTCTTGGAGAAATTCTTTCCGGCCTCGAGGACTGCAACTATTAGGAAAAGCATCTGTGGGATTCAACAAGTGGTGGGAGAGACACTTTATGATTATTGGGAGAGATTCAAGAAATTATGTTCAAGTTGTCCTCAACACCAAATAAGTGAGCAGTTGTTAGTCCAATACTTCTATGAGGGTTTATTACTTATGGACAGAAGTATGATAGATGCAGCAGCTGGAGGAGCTTTAGTAAACAAGACTCCAGAGCAAGCACGGGAGCTAATTTCGAACATGGCTGAAAATTCACAGCAATTTGGAAGTAGAGCACTCACTACTAGAGGAGTTGGTGAAGTTCAAATGGTTTCTAATGAACAAAAGGAGATAAAGAATTCATTGATGGAATTAACGACCTTGGTGAAACAATTAGCCTTGAACAATGCTACTCAACCTTCTGTTGTGCCGAATATGCAATTTCCATGTAAACAAAGCATAGTTTGTAGCATTTGTTCGAGTCCAGATCACCTTTCAGAACTTTGTCCAAATCTCATTCAAGATGAATCTTTGGCAGCATTCTCTAGAGCTCAGTTCCAACAAAAACATGACCCGTATTCATCTACATATAATCCGGGTTGGAGAGATCATCCAAATTTGAAGTATGGCAATTCATTCTATCAACATCCATCTTCAAATCAGCATTTCAGCCACACTTCTAGCAATTTCCAGCAACCTCAGCAAGGTTTCCAGCAGTATAATCAGAATTTCCAGCAAGGTTTTCAGCATCATTACCAGCCTGCAAATCAATATCAGCAATCGTATCAGCCTTATCAGCAATTTCAGAATCAGAATCAGAATCAGCATTATCAATATCAAAATCAGAATTTCCAGCAATCAATTCCAGCACTTCCAGCACCTACAAAGATGAGTTTAACTCAAGGAGGTTCCAATAATGTTTCAAATTCAGATCCACAGCAAGCTAGATTGGAGGAATTGATGCAGCAAATTCTTCAGCAGCAACAAAATCAGGAAAGGCAGATTGGGCAATTGGCTTCTAGCATTAATCAGATTCAAGCTCAGGGATCGAGTCAATTGCCATCTCAAACAATTCCTAATCCTAAAGGGAACGTTAGTGCATTAACTTTAAGGAGTGGGAGAAAAATTTCAGAATCTTCAAGAGGAAGAGCTGCTGCTGAAAATTTTTCAGAAATCCAGCCATCCAGTTTCAGCAATGAAGAACTCCCAGAAGTGCAGAATGTGCCAGTTTCAAGTTCTAATCCAATTCACATTGATCCCTACGGTTTGGAGCATGCACAAGGAGGTGGAAATCTGATGCCAGATTTTTCCAGCAACTCTTGTCCAGCTGAACATTTTCCAGCAACAACTTCAGAAAGCAGCAAATCTGGAAATGCAGGATTTCAGAATTCAGAGCAGAACATTCCATTGCCTTTCCCTCAACGCAGAGTTCAACCAAGGAAGATTGTAGAGGAAGAGAAAGCAAAGGAGTTCCAGGAGCTTGTGGACTTATTCAGCAAGGTGGAAGTAAATGTTCCTTTACTCACAATGATCAAGCAAATTCCAAAATATGCAAAATTTTTGAAGGATCTTTGTGTGCACAAAAAGAAATTGAAGGGGAATGAGTTGATTAGCATGGGCAAGAATGTGTCTGCACTTCTTCAAACAGTTCCTCAGAAATGCGAAGATCCTGGAGTTTTTACGGTTCCTTGTGAAATTGGGAGTAATCTGTTTAAAGATGCCATGCTAGATTTGGGAGCTTCAATTAATGTGATGCCAAAATCAATTTTTCAGACATTAGGGATTGGACCATTACAACCTACAGGAGTAGTCATTCAGTTAGCTGACCGCAGTCAGACTCATCCAGCTGGAGTTATTGAAGATGTATTGGTGAAGGTGAGAGAACTTATCTTTCCTGCAGATTTTTATATCCTCGACATGGAGGGAGACTATCTGGCCAGTAGATCTCCACTCATTCTAGGAAGACCATTTTTGAAGACTGCAAGGACCAAGATTGATGTTCATGCGGGCACACTTTCTATGGAGATAGGAGACACAGTGGTCCAATTCAGTATTTTTGACGCTATGAAGTATCCTAGAGAGGATCATTCAATTCTTAGTTTGGATATTTCAGAGGAGCTAGACAGTATAGATTTCTTTTCAGTGATTGATTCAGACTCAAATGCTGCAGAGGGTGGTATAGGTGATTTTTTATTTTCAGAAGAGGAGGATATTTCAGCCTTGGGAGTGGATGATGAGTCTTGTGGAGTATATCCGAGTGAGAGAGATAATTTATGCGTAGGGGATTGCTTAGGAGAAGCTCTATCCCTAGGATCGCCTAGAGAAGAGAAATTATGCGTAGGGGATTGCTTAGGAGAAGCATTACCCCTAGGATCGCTTTCAGTTGACCAGACACAGGATGAGTTGAAGCCATTGCCGCCACATTTGAAGTATGCTTATTTAGGAGAGAACCAGCAGCTACCTGTCATCATAGCCCAGAATCTAGAACCAGAACAAGAAAGCAGATTATTAGAGATTCTGAGGCAGCACAGGAAGGCCATTGGATGGACTTTAGCAGATATTCCTGGTATTAGTCCTTCTATTTGCATGCATAGGATTTATTTGGAGGAGGATGTGAAACCAGTGAGACAGCCCCAGAGGAGACTTAACCCACTAATCCTTGATGTAGTAAAGAAAGAGGTGACTAGACTGCTACAGGCAGGTATCATTTACCCTATTTCTGACAGTAAGTGGGTAAGCCCCATCCACGTGGTTCCAAAGAAATCAGGAGTGACAGTTGTGACTAATGAAGAGAATGAGTTGGTGCCCACCAGAGTGAAAAATTCTTGGAGAGTTTGTGTGGACTATAGGAAACTGAACCAAGCAAGCAGAAAGGACCACTACCCCCTACCTTTTATTGATCAGATGTTGGAAAGACTAGCGGGCAAGTCACATTATTACTTCCTAGATGGTTACACGGGATATTTTCAGATTTGCATCGACCCAGAGGATCAAGAGAAGACCACCTTCACTTGTCCTTTCGGTACATTTGCCTACAGACGGATGCCATTTGGATTATGCAACGCTCCAGGAACTTTTCAGCGATGCATGGTAAGTATTTTTGGTGATTTATTAGAGCATTGCATGGAGGTTTTCATGGATGATTTTTCTGTATATGGTTCATCATTTGATGTATGTCTAGAAAATTTGTCTAAGGTTTTAGATAGATGCATTGAGACTGACTTGGTACTTAATTTTGAAAAATGTCATTTTATGGTTGAGCATGGTATTGTTTTAGGACACATAGTCTCTAGGAAAGGTATTGAGGTAGATCCTGCTAAAGTTAGTGCTATATCTTCTTTATCTTACCCCGCATGCGTGCGGGATGTTCGAGCTTTTCTTGGCCATGCAGGATTCTACAGGAGATTTATTAGGGACTTTAGTCAGATCGCTCTTCCATTGTCTCAGTTGCTTCAAAAAGATGTGGAGTTTCAGTTTGATCAGAGGTGTAAGGAAGCTTTTCAGAGATTGAAGGAGGCTTTGATTTCTGCACCTATCATCAGGCCACCAGATTGGGCTTTACCTTTTGAGCTGATGTGTGATGCTTCAAATTTTGCCATAGGGGCAGTACTTGCACAGAGAGTAGAGGGAGCACCGATTGTGATCTGCTATGCATCAAAGACCCTGGATTCGGCTCAAGCAAATTACACCACGACAGAAAAAGAGCTTCTTGCCATTGTTTTTGCTTTAGATAAATTTCGATCATATTTACTTTGTTCTCACGTGGTTGTATTTTCTGATCATGCAGCATTGAAGTTTCTCCTCAAGAAGCCAGATGCTAAGCCCAGATTGATTAGATGGATGCTTCTCCTCCAGGAATTTGATTTGGAGATTCGTGATAGGAGTGGGAAGGAGAACTTGGTTGCAGATCATTTGAGCAGAATTGAAGGGGATTTGGACCACACGGTTATTGATGATGATTTTAGAGATGAGCAGCTCTTTAGGGTGCATGGTGAGTCTCCATGGTATGCAGATCTGGTTAATTTTTTAGTAGGTAATGTTTTTCCTGCACAATTTTCAAAAGCTCAAAAGGACAAATTGAAAAGTGATTCAAAATATTATGTGTGGGATGATCCTTATCTGTGGAAATTTTGTAGTGATCAGATTATTAGGAGATGCATACCTGATTTCGAGTTCCAGTCGGTACTTACATTTTGTCATTCATTCGAGTGTGGGGGACATTTCGGACCACAGAGAACTACAAGGAAAGTTTTGGAGTGTGGATTGTATTGGCCCACCCTTTTTCGTGATGCCTATGTTTTTTGTAGATCATGTGATAGGTGTCAACGAACTGGGAACATAGGACCTAGAAATGAAATGTCTCAACATTTTTTGCTATTTTGTGAGGTCTTTGATGTGTGGGGTATTGATTTCATGGGTCCATTTCCTGTCTCTTTTGGATTTTCATATATTTTGTTGGCAGTTGATTATGTTTCAAAATGGGTGGAGGCCATCCCCACCAGGACTGATGATTCTTCAGTTGTTGTTAGTTTTGTCAGGACACATATTTTCTGCAGGTTTGGCGTGCCCAGGGCAATAATCAGTGATCAAGGGTCACATTTTTGTAACAGGCGCATGAAGGCTATGTTGAGCAGATATGGAGTTTCACATAGAATTTCTACTCCCTATCATCCCCAAACAAATGGACAAGCTGAGGTATCAAATAGAGAAGTGAAGTCAATTTTGGAGAAAACAGTGAGGCCTGACAGGAAAGATTGGAGTAAGAGATTAAATGATGCACTTTGGGCTTACAGGACAGCTTTCAAAACACCCATAGGGATGTCTCCATATAGGATGGTGTATGGTAAAGCTTGTCATCTTCCGGTGGAAATTGAACATAGAGCATTTTGGGCAGTGAAAGCTTGTAATTTTGATGCTAGCACAGCTGGGGAAGAGAGGAAGTTACAACTCCAAGAACTTGAAGAGATTAGACTAGAGGCATTTGAGAACTCAAGGATCTACAAGGAAAAGACCAAGAATTTTCATGACAAGCACATTATAGGGAAGGAGTTCAAAATTGGTGACAAAGTGCTTTTGTATAAATCCCGGCTTAAATTGATGAAAGGCACATTGAAGTCTCGTTGGGAAGGACCCTTTAGTGTGACTAACATTTTCCCCTATGGAGTATTGGAAATAAAGGAAGAGTCTACTGATCGGAAATTCAAAGTAAATGGACATAGGCTAAAGATATTTCATGAAGGAGCAAAAGGGATGGTAATGCAAGAATTGAACAGTACCGAAGCCATCTATTCAATGTGACAGGGAAGACTTGCTATTTCTCATTACTTCATGCCTTTGTAGATATACATGTCATTACATAATTACATGAATAATTCACTTGTTCGTTTTGGTAGTTTTTATGTTTTCTAATAATGAATTCGGTCATAGTGAATAAGATATCATCATTTGGTGGCCGATTTAACTTCTTAGTTTTCTTAGTAGTTTTACTTTCACATATAATAATTCAAATTTTAGGAATCATGTCCCTGTAAAAACCTTTGAATCAAATTTGGTAGTTTTTGGTTAATAATGGTACCTCCCTTTACACTTCTTTATATCATTTTAGAGGTTTTAAAATAAAGTTACATTTGAGCATGAAGTTTTAAGTCTTTGTTGCATAAATGAATTCTAGGCTTGCGTAAGGTTAACATTTAGTGATGAATTCTAATTGATAATTTGAGATAATAACTTTTGCTTGCCTAGTGAGGATTGAGCCTAATTGTGTGATGCACTGATGGTTTTTATCACTCTAGAACTTGCTTGAATCTTTTCAACATTCCACTTGATCAGAGATTAAATCATTTTAATGAAGGTTATTCCAATTCCCCACTAGTTATCACTAATTCTATTTTCCTATACCATCATATCATTTATCTTTTCCCTTGTTTTATTATCTTGGATATGGTTACATGGGATGTTATGTGATGCTTTTATTTTGACCGGGACGGACAAATATTTAAGTGTGGGGGAGATATTTAGTCTTTGATTGAGGATGATTGTTGTGTTGTGTACCAGCAATTGATACATTCAATGTGGGAGCAGGAGTGTGGTATGTATGTATGCTCAACTACTTAATCACTATTGGATTTTAATCATTCATAGAGCAAGTTCAAATAGTTTCAAATTTCGGAAATTGATACTATGATGGTCTTTTATGAGCTAGGAAATCTGGTTGTGGCAGTGTGCAGGAATTCAGAAGTTGTTGTTGTGAACAGTTGCTAATGACATATTTATTGAGAGTTTTGAAATGTGAAGTGACAAATGGAATACTTGTGTCATTAACCACTTCTAGTCTGAAGTTCAGTTACTGGAGATATCAGGAATGCAGAAGACCATGTGTAGCATATGAAGAGCTGGAATTTAGTATCAAAGTGTATCACAAATCTGATGCAACATTTCAATGACTGAAATGTTCAAGGGAAGTCTTGCAAGATGCAGAAATAAATGGTATTTCAGATTTGTCATGTCAATTTTGATCTCGAGAAACTGAATACAAGTGTGCAGGAAACAGTGGCTAGCTGAGATATTGGATGAAGGCTAATCTGTGCAGAATTGGATGAGAGCTAATCTTGAAAAAAAAAAAAAAAAGGCAGAAATACAGAAATGTACAAAACTGAAAACACAGAAATGTATTTAGTTTTGTGCAGAAATACAGAAATGCAGATGTGTGCAGAAATGTAAAAGCTGAGAGCTGTTAGCTGAAGTTGAAGTAAATCAGTTTCAATTGATTCTTTAGTGCTGAGGGAATAAACTGGGACAAGTGAGATCAGAGAAGAGAGAGCAAGAATATTAGTCATGAGGTTGAAGCATATGCAGAAAATGCTTAATCACAGAAATGTAGTAGTTGATATGCAGGAATGTGCAAGACTGCATCCTGATCTTTTTGGATGGAAGGGATTGAATGATAACTGATTGTTACTGGATGATGGATAAAATAGTCTTTTGAAGGTTCAAATTAAAATAAACAGGAAAGTTGAAGAATCAGCAAAGCAGAAATTTCAGAAATTCTGCTAATGGTTATTTCTGTGCCAATCTGGGGATCAAGTTGTAACAAGTTAGAATTGCTGAAGCTTGTAATTCTGTGAAGTATGCATCAATAGGGATCACAAGAAACTAGATGAAGAGGAGTTGAGATTTTAGGGCAGCTAATGATGTGTAGTTGGTACAAAGTCCGAGCTGTATGAGAAATTCAGAATGGCACTAAACTGTGCTATATGTTGTAGAGCTATTGGATCACTGGAAAATCAGAATCCAGCTGTTGATTGATTGTGGTGAAATGATGATCTTGTTTCTCTATAACTTGCATGATTTGTAGACGGTGAAATGGACACAGAAACAGAAACATACAGCTGAAAAATTGAATCTGAAATAATTCTGCAGCTTGGGTTTTGTCCAAAACACTGAATTGCTTAAACTGAAACTTTACTGATATCTGTTTAGGTTGTGAGTAAGGAATTCAGGGAATTTTGTTGGAACATTTAAGTGTTAATATCTGATTTCTTAAACTACAAACTTTGTGGC
The DNA here is from genome assembly GCF_018446385.1 of Zingiber officinale. Taxonomy (NCBI): domain Eukaryota; kingdom Viridiplantae; phylum Streptophyta; class Magnoliopsida; order Zingiberales; family Zingiberaceae; genus Zingiber; species Zingiber officinale. The sequence goes on along the minus strand of NC_056005.1, from coordinate 42,623,882 downwards.
AGCCAAACTCTATTGAATCAGTGATGAGTTGGAGTGGAAATGTAGAAATCTGTGGATGTAGAATTAAAGAAGCTGGAAATTATTGAGTATCAAATGGAGTATTAAAATATAGTGGCAGATTTTAATCAATGAGAAACTCAAGTTAAGCTCTATATTGTACTGAAACAAATGGTATTCTACCTTCTATGACATCTCAAAATATTAAAAAAATGATGATGAAATTCAGGAATGCCATCTGGAAACAGAAATGCAGAAGCAGTGCTTGACTATGGAGCTGAAATCAGTTTTGTGCCAAATCTCTGCTTGAATTCAATCTCCTATTGATACACTGACGAATGAGTACATATTCACATTATTTCTGAGCAAATCTGTGAATTATCAGGGGTTATCATGAAATTGTTGTTTTATACAGAATAGATGGAAGCAATAGCATGCAATGGCTGAATATGCCATGAAGGACATTCTGGAGCCATTTTCAGAACTAATTCTGATTGTATAGATCTGTTCTTGTTGAATCTGCAGATTTAGAGGGGAAGTGCTGGGTGAAGTATCGGCCATGAAAATTAGCATCAAGACTAAGAGAATAGCATTGAATGCCATGGCCGAAAATTAGCATCACATAGCATTCTCATTCCATGTCTTCCACTTCTACTTTAATCTCTGCTCTTTTACTTACCTTTGTAATTCTAATGCTTCCATTTGCTTTTGCTTTTTGTTTTCCTTTATACTTTCAATGAACCTTCATAAGGATGTATTTTGATATCTGTGATGGAGGTGAGAATTAGATGAAGAGCAAGCATATGGTAGTGCTTTTGCCATAAGTAGCTTGAGTGATCTCCACAATTACATGAATTTGAAATTAGGATGAGAGACACTAAAAACTACCATGTGAGGACTAGTTGTGTTATTATTTTCATTTTATTCATGATGGATGAAATCATTAAATGGTTAACCGAAGTAAGAATGGTGTTCATGATTGCTTGAGTTTTTGAAACTTCATGATTTTAGGTGACTTCTTTTCACTATCTTCTGAATATGATTAAGAAAGGTAAAGGGGGGGGGGGGGGGTGCAACCTCGGTCATTTCTTTAGTTATTTACTTGCCCGGGACGAGCAAAAAGATTAAGTGTGGGGGAGTTGATATCTAGTATTTTTTGTGCATAATTGGGCTCTTGAATTGAGTATTTTGCATCTTCTCATATGATTAATTCTTGTTTTATCTTATATCTTATGAGTTGAGAATTATTTAGAGCCTTGTTGCATTTTCTATATATTTCTTGTGGAATCTTATCTAATAATGGTACTTTATTTGTTTTGAAGGAATAGACTCATTGGACTACAAGAATTTGGATTGAGCCCGATCCATTAAATGGAGCTTTCCTCTTGAGCTAACCCATGTCAAACCTTATCATCAAATCCCTAATTTTCCTCCTAAACTAAGCCCTAAACCAAATGCAAATCCCGGTTCAAACCTTGGTATAAAACCCAAAAAAATCGCGGATGAACAGTGGCTGCGCCTACTGTTCATCGTGCCAACGGCGATTTCCTCTCCGTGAGCGCGCGCGCATGCCCCCGATTCCAGTGATAATCTGATCTTGAGTTCCAGATCCATAGAGGAGGATGCAAGGAAGCTGCTGACCTAATTTCCTGAAGCTGGAGGTTTGCCAAAGAGGTTTCGACGGCAAGCTTTGCTGGGATTCGATTCTTCATTTTCCGCCCCTGTTAGAACGGTGTTGATAGCAGGAATTCATCAGCCATCTTCAGGAATCATCAAAGAGGTCTCTCTGGTGGTTCTTGACTTGAATCCAGCCACATTCAACGCCCCATCAGCAAGTCATTGCTGAGCACAGAATAGAATTGCAGATCCAGGTTTCGACAATTCTGCACAGATCTGAACTTGTGTTCTTCCAGAGAGGTTTCTTTGGCTAAGATCAGTGGGTTTCAGATCTGAACTCAGATCAGCTGCGTTCCCTTTTTTTCTGCTTTTCTGGATTTCGCATTTGAGGTTTCAAATGAGGACTCTTGTGTGACGACAAGAGTTGTGATTCAAGAATTGGTTGTGATTGGAATTGGTTTAGTTTTAATCCTGCATTTCATTACTGCTGTTAGCTAGATCTAGAACTTGTTTGTAGCTCAGTTTAGTGCATAGATTGGTTTCTTTCCAGAATTTTGCTTTAAATCTCTGTTCTGTAATGCAGAATTTCCAGCAAGTTTCTGTTAATAAAAGTAGTTTACAATCTTTGTTTTCAATTCAATCATTTCAGTAGATTTTGTTGAGTTTAAATAGTTCCTGGTCTTGTAGTTGCTGCAGCTTTGATTACTGTTATTTGATATAGAAATTTCCAGCAGTATTCTTTAGGGACTTGTTCTGTTTTTGTTCTGTTTTTCTCTTGATGCAGTAATTCTAGTAGTTGCTGTTATTGTAGTTAGGTTTCAATCTTTGTGTTCGATGCAGTAATTTCATAGGATCTGTTTAGTGTAATTAGTTTCCAATCTTGTCTTAGAGAAGAATGTTATTACTTTAGCAGTAAAGAGTAGTTGTAGTTTGATTGCAATTAATTTTGTTTGCTTAGAGGTACTTTAATCGTTTCAATTTTGAGTAGTTGACAATTCTTGAGAGTTGCTTTGTTTTATTTTACTTCTCTTCAGATTTTAGTCATTAGAATTATGCAGTTTATTGTTTCTACATCCTTGTTTTCTTTAGATCTTGTCATCGAATTTGTTGTTTCTTTAAATCTGAACGAGTAGTTCTAGTTTTGTTCCTTTAGATCTCATTTCTGAAATTAAATTCTGCTTCTCTTGTTTCTCTAGTTGGGTATCTTTATTTTGTTTTTGCACTTTCCATCGCTGCAATTGTAGTTGTGACAAGTTCCTGCACAAATTCATTTATGCAATTTAAATTCTGATGTATCTCTTTTAGTTTCTAGATCATAGAGTATGTTAGTTCTCTTAAGCTAGGATTTAATCATTACATAGGATCAGGTTATTAGCTGCATTTGAATTCTTAAGTTAGGATTTGAAACAAACTAAACACCCCCATTTTATCAGGAGAAAACCTAAAAAAATAATAATTCTAGTCTAAGATCAAACATTCTATTACTAGTTTCCTTGAGATATTCGACCTTGGCTTTTTACTACAACAATCTGGAGTAGTTAAGGGTTTTCAAGATTAATTAATTTGGAGTTCATACGTGACAGTCAATTCGAACGTACCAAATTTTGGCGCCGTTGCCGGGGACACTAACTAGTAGTGTGTGTTTATTTTAGATTGATCATTGAGTGATTTTATTTGTTAGCATCTTTCTTGATTGATTTGATTGCTTATTTCTCTTTTGTATTTTCATGTTGGGTTGTTCTTGAAATGTTTAGTGATTTTACTGTTCATGTTTTCATGTGTATGAAACTTTATGCTCTTGAATCTTCTAATCTTGATTTTTGAGTGTTGTAGTGAAGAACAGGAGATTTCTTTAGCATGGATCCATATTTTCAGAATTTTGGAGGTGGAATGGAGAGTTATCAGTGTTTTCAGCCTGAGAATCAAATTTACCCAAATTTGGATCAACAAAATAGGTATGAGTCATTTTCAAATGGTTTTAATGCTAATTGGGTAGATAATTCATGTTTCAGGTATGAAAGTGCACAAGGACCATTTGTTGAACCATATCCAGCTTTCCAGAGTTCATATGGGTTCCAAGAAGTTTCAACATCATTTATGCCAAATTCTTTTCAACAAAATGATCCTCAGATGGATGAGTCAACATGGAAACTCAAAGAAATTATGCAACAAATGAGTGAGCATCAAGAGCAACAATTTGTAAGGATACAGAACATACAGAGTCAGATAGATCAAATTGCATCAACCATCAATCAGCTGCAAGCACAAAACTCCAGTGGAGAGATGGAAAGTAGTGATTCTGTCAGGCCTGACCCTACTCCCATTACTTCACATGATTTTTCTAATATTTTTTGTGATAATGATGTCATTATACAAATTTCTGATCCTAATGATTTTGTTTTTGAGGATGTTGTTAGTGATTCAGGTTCTGAACATATTTTTGAAGATGATTTAAGTGTAGGGGAATGCTTACTGAAAGCACTACCTCAAGAACCACCAAGAATTGAAGATGTAAGTGTAGGGACTTGTGCTATGGAGCCAAGCACCCAAGAATCACTACATGAGGATGAACATTCATCAGAACCAGAGCTTGAGCCATTTATTGATGAAAAGGAGGTAACAATCACCACTCCAGGTACCTATCAACTTGACAAGGTGAGTCTTTCTTGTGATTTTTCAGAAAATTCAATAGAGGTACCATTTGTTGATTTTATTAGTTGTGATTCATTTCTTGACATATTTCCTATCCACACTAATATTCTCCTATCTTTTTACCCCACATGCGTGTGGGAGGGGTTTCTTTTTATTGATGTTGTAGGAGAATACAAGCTTCCGGAGTGGATGCTTGAACTGAATCGCCTCCGTCCTCCGGAAAAAGCTTTGAAAGGAAAAATGAAGAATAAAAAGAAATTGATTGCAACTAAAAGTACTCCATTCCCGGTGTGGATTTTGTTACTAAATCTTCTTCGACCACCGGAATGAAAGGGGAGTTAGTTCTAATTTCATTTTCTTTTGCATTTTAATTCATGCTTTGTTAATAAACTCTTTTATACATTTCTTTAGTTACATACTTTGCATTTTGCATTTTACTTTCACACTTTGCTTTCATAATTTGCATTTGTTACTACATAGCATTTTCATTTTGAATAAAAGTCTCCATTGAAATTTTCTAGTAATATTTTTAAGATGGTAAAAGCTTCTTAAATTTGATCATCAACTTTAGGTCATTTTACATGATTGGATGCCTTTCTTACATGATATTGGTTAATTTGGTGGTAGATTCCAATTTGATCAATTAGGCATGATTGCGTAAAAATACCTAGAGAGGACCACTTTAAGCCTATACTTTATTAATTTCTTTTGTGAGGCATGCGCTCATAGCAATTGAAACTCTATAACTTGCTTTACTTCTTTTCAAAATCATAATAGCATATGTATGCATGGAGATGAAGGATTGATTTCATTCTTGATCCCTCATAAATTCCAATTCCTTTTCTTTACAATTTTCTTAAACATTTCCCTCTAGCATTTTAACATTTGATTACCTTTGCTTGGTCCATTTCATTGAGGGTATTGGATGATTATCTTGATGAGTTAAAATTGTAAGATGGATTAAGGTTTAAGTGTGGGGGAGGGAGGTTGCAAATGTTTGGAGATCTTGATGATTGTGGATGATTGCATGTTCTTGTTGCTATTGCTTGATACATATAATGTACAGTATCAAAACTGTAATTTGAAGCAATTGAAGATATTATCATGTGGAAATTCTGAAGTTGAAAATCCAAGTTGATGGATACATTGTTTGAAGCTTAAGAATGCTGAACAGTTTTGGGCAAAATTTTCACTTCTTACTTCGGTTTGATTGAAATATTAAGAGTGTTTAAGAGACTTTCAGCTGGTTAAAAATCAGTAGCACAAGGGATTTTGTAACCATTGATGATTTGCATGCCAAGTTTCTACAATAATTTTCAGATCATTAAGGAACTCAAGTGAATTCTGCACTTCAAGGTTCATTATTGTGAGGATAGTTTTACATAACTGTGCAAGTACCAATGGTGTGCTAATTCTTCCATGTGATTGACAGAAACAGAGAAATGGAAAGGCAGAATTCTGATGTGTATGCTGTAGTTAGATGCAAAGCTGTGTTATGGGCATTAACAAGGAAAATTAAACCTACAGAACTTGAGTTAGTCTTGCTGTTCAGTTTTTGAAACGTTGCTGAGATTTCCTTGACTCATTAATTTTGAAACTGAAGATCAGAAATCAGAATGTACCCCTGGAATTGATAAAAATATGCTGGAAACTGCAGTGCAGAAATCAAAAGTTGTTAATATGGATTCTTGAGACTTATCCTTCATGATGTTTAGCTGAATCTGATGCTTTATTGTGCATCTGAATTGGTGACATTTCAGAACTCAGAGCTGAAGCAGTAAGAAAGAAAGAAACAGAGGAAGAGAAGTAAAACCTGCAGAAAAGAACAGACAGAGCTGCAGTGACAGCTTGATACAAGTTCGTGCCAAATCTTCAAGCTGTTTCTGATCAGAAATATAGTGAAGTCAAGCTATTGTTACTTCAGTTTCAAACTGAAAGTGTGAAGCTGCCCTATTACTGGAAATTGAACAGCAAGAAGAAATAGAAACAGAGGAGGGAAGAAGAAAACAGAAAAGAGATAAGGAAAAGATTTAGTGTGGCATTTTTGTGCCAAAAGTGGAAGAGAATTGTGCCAAATCTTTGTAGTAATGAAGCAATGGAAGAAAAGTGTCAATTACTTTGGAAAATTGAAGAAAAGATTCTTTGATCAGTGGAGCAGCTTAAGTCTCATTGATTCTGACTTCTGCAACTTCAAAATCATAAGAAGCTGATTTATAGTTAAGTTTGTATCAAATTGAATTGAAATTCAAAAAGTAATATGTCAGAAATTAATTATTGAAGCTTGAAGCTACTCTGAAACAGGGAGGAAGCTTTGTGTTGTTGGCGGTTTCTTCCTTACAACCTGTAATCATCTGCTGGTGTGTGCTTAATTCACTTGGTGGATGAAATTGTCATGAGATCACACTAGTGTGATGCTTACATTTGAGCTGATTGTTTTCTGCAATTGCTGTTGCTGAATTCAGAAGAAGTGCAGTGGAAGTGAAATTGAGAACCACAATTCTGAAATGAATTCTGTTTCAAGAAAGTGCAGTTTCGTGCCAAAGTTTTCTTAATGTTCTGATCTGAATTGAATGAAATTCGAAGCTCTATTGATTCAATGTCAAATGAGCCATCTTGAGCTGTATAGTGAAGTTCAAATAAGGAACAAAATGAAGGGAATTTTTTTAATTCATTGAAGAAGTACTTGAAGGCATTATGCTGTTGGAGATAAGTTACAATTGCTGATTTGATTCTGATCTAGCAAATTACAAAACCAGAGTCCGGAATCTGAAACTTGCTGAAACTCTGTCCAGATTTCAGAATTAGAAGTATCCTTTGATAAACTAAATTCTTCTTGTGTCAAAGTTGGTCAAAGGAGTTGCTGTTCTCTGTTAAAGCTGTTGATTGAATTTAGTTTTCCCTGATTCTGAGATAGAAGGTGTAAAAGTTACTGAATTCAGAAAATTGTCTTGCGAGCTGTAGATTCTGAACTGCGGAAATATAGGAATTTCATTGAAACTGAATGAAAATCACAAAAAGAGAGAGAAAAGGAAATAGCAACCGGCTGCAGTATATATTCAGATAATTGGAAGAATGCAGAAACTGTTGATTGCTGGAATTGTTCAGCTCCACTGCAGTTTTACAAATTTCAGTAGATTGATTGTTATTGCTGTGGAGGAAAGGGGAGTAGATGAATCTCTTTGAAACTGAACTCAAATTTGTAAAAGGTTTTGAAGAGTAGGGCTTAAAAGTTGTAATCTGTTTGCTTCATTCCAAAGTTTACAGCCTTTCAGCTTGAAGGTCTTCCACAGGTTTTATACCAACTTCAAATGGAAAAGGATGGGTTGATGAAGGATTAAACAGAATTTCAGTAGATATCAGTTCAATTTCTGAATTCCTGCACTTCCACTGTAGAGCTGTCACAGCAGAGGCTCAAAATGAATTTAGAATTGAGTCATTTTATGCTATTAAGTTCTAGAAATCTCATTGTACTCGAATGCTATTATGAGTTGCAATTACATAGTGGTCTCTGAAGATCTGTTCGAGTTACACAGAAATCAGTTTCATAGAAGTTTCAGGATTTGGCAAGATGAAGAGTATATTGCTGCATTACCTCCATCACCTACTATTCTATTTCTGATTAGTAGCAAATTCCATAAGTATCATTGCTGTCTCTCTTGCTTCTGAGCAGAAAGAAGACATTTTAGATTGCCAATTAAATTGCAATTGATGTATCAATTCTGCATTGTCGCGTGCCAAACTTGTTAAGCAAAGGGAATGTGGGAGAGCACTATTTCTGAAAATGCAATATTTGCTGCTGTGAAGAATTCTGAACTGTGAGAGATCAATGTGCCAATTTTTTGTCAGTAACAACCCGGAACTCCTACTGAATCAGTATTGAAATTAATTCCATTAGGGCATGACAATTGTATGAAGAAATACCAGATTTGGAGGAAGATGATAGCTCTAAGTTAATAGTGTAGATTTTCCTTCAATGTCTTAGTTGTGGAGAATCTGAACAGAAATGATTAGAAGAAATCTTAGGAGCTCAGAGGGAGACAACATTAACATAAAAGGGCTGACAAAGGGGCAATTGAATTTGGCAATGCAGAACTAAGCAAAGCTGACAGAAATGGAACTTATGAATCAACAAGTATATGTTTAGTGCCAACTTTTAATGTTGTTTATGATTATCAGCATTTTGAATTGGAATGTAAGATAATTCAGTATCAAATGATAATTCAGTATTGATAGCTACCAAGGGTTGAGGTGGAATTAGATGTTGGCAGTTGAGTTTAGCTGGGAAATTGCTATAGAAATGGTTGCTGTTGGACAGGTAACAATAGTCTAAGTTGACTCTGTAAAAACAGAAAAGAAATAGCAATTTGCAGAAAGTAAAACATTGGCAAGGAGCAGTATCGAGATTCTGTTCAGAATGCAGTTTCAGAAGTGCATGTTTTCTGGAAAACCAGAACTTAACATTGAGATGTGATATTATATTTGGTTTTTCAGTCATATGGTGCAGAGTGATGCAGAATTAAGCAAGTCTGAAAAAGTTGGAAAGCTGTGCAGTTTGGAATGAATGGAGATATTGCTGAGAAGGAAACAAAGCAACATGATAGAAAAATCTGCAGAATTAAAGGATCTGCGACAACTTCAACATTTTGTGTGCCAACTCTAGTGCCAAATGATTAATTGAATGACCATTTTGAAATCTGGACTGAATGACTGAATCTGTAAATGCTAAATACCACTGATGCAGGATAAGAAAAGAACAGAAGTTGCAGCTAAAAAGAATGAAAACAGTGGTTAAAAGTGTATCATCTTGGATTGGATGGTGTTTTATTGCCCGAGACGGCCAACAATTTAAGTGTGGGGGAGGGAGCTATTTTCAATTAGCTAATGTGAGTTTGTTTTTTGTTTCAAATTGCTGAAATTGAAGTGGAAAACAGTGAAAAATTGAGTGTAAAAATTTGGAAATTGGCACGTCACAAGAGTGTATCAAAAGAGTATCAAGATTTTTTGTTTGCCATCAAATTGAAGGGAATGTTAGCTTGATATGTTGAATTGTTAAAAACAAATGGTATTCACCTCTTTTCACATCAAATGGTCAACTCATCAAGTATATTCTTCCCATACTCTTATTCTCTCATTTTCTTCATTGAATACTTTTCTTTTGCCAATTTCATCCATTTTCATTGTTTTTCTTGATTCCATCTTAATTCTTCATGATAATATCCTTTTGATTCATGTATGCTATGTTCTATGGTGGTGGAGAAGTAGAATATAAGCAAGCTTATGGTAGTGAAATGTTGTGAGTTGCATTGAGTGAGCTCCACTTATACACATGCTTGAGTATGAGAGATAGATTAGGTAAATCCCTTGTGAGATTGCAACTTGCTTAATTTTTCAATTGGATTAAAATTACCATACCTACTGATTATTGTTTGGATTATATTCATGATTGTTTGTGATCTTTAAGATGACCTTAGTTAAATTCTTTTTACTATCTTCTAGGTATTACTAGGGAATTTGTATGGAGATGATTTTAGGTTTTATTGACTTGTACGGGACGTCCAAGGCTAAGTGTGGGGGATTTGATAACCATGATTTTGCTACATTATTTTAATTCATTATGCATGTTTTTATTGGACTATTCACAGCATAATCTCACATTTAGATTGCATTTCATAATGTGCATGTGATCTTGGACTTAATTGCAAATTAGTCTATTTTCATGGTATTTTGGTGCTAATATTTGTTTATTATTTTGTAGGCATCAAAAGGGTCATGGACCCGATTAAATCAGTCCACACTTGGGCTCAAATCTAGGGCTAAACGAAGTGATCAAGCCTTGGAGTGTTCTGGACCGTCCGTTGAAGATCAAGCAGATCTGGGTCATCCGTTGAAGATCCGGCTCATCCGATCTAAGGGAGAGCAGATCTGGACCGTAGATGAAGATCGGTACACTTGGATCCAGATTTGAGACATTTTCCACCGTTGATCAAGCTCAGATGATTCTCGGCCGTTGGATCTGAACTGAGGAGATTTAAAAGAGGCTTCGCGTGAGAAGCTACAGTGAGCTCGGCGTCGCGATTTTCCAGCACAGTGTCATCTTCTTCGCGTGACGCCGCAGCCTCCCCATCCTTCTCCGATCTACTTTTCCGTGATTCTAGTTAGCGTTGGAGCTTATATAAATTGGATTCCAAGTTTCGATCTTCTGCACGCGCCGGCGATTTCCTCTCCGAAGCTCAGATCTGTGCGATTATTTCCTCTGTTTCAGCCATCATCGGAGGAATTCCTTGGTGACAGTGGCTCGCCTCCATCAGAGAGCATCGATCCAGAGACTGCATTCCTCGGATCTGCAGAATTTCAAGCTCGGCAGTGTTAATCTTCACCAGCTTTTCCCGGAAGCATTTCTTCGGTGCTGGACGAGATGGTATTGAGTTAAGTGGACGAGAGCTCCTTCACCATTCAGATTCCTTGTGTGACGCAAGGGAAGACTCATTAGAAGAGTAGATTTGTGTAGAGATGGTTTAGATTTAAATCTTGCAATTTATGAATTCTAGTTTTAGTTTTGTTACTAGATCTTCTTATTTGCAATTCAATTCTGTTACTTGCATTTCTGATTACTTCAAATTTCAGTAACTCCACCCATGTTAAGCTACTAATTCAGTTTGCAATCTATTTCTTATTTTGTGTTCTTAATTTTAGGTTAAGCTAGCTAATGTTTAGTCACTAACAAGAGCTTATCTAGAGTTTTGTTTTGAATGTCTAGCTACTAATTTGGTTTTCCTTTATTAGAGTTGATTTGATTCTTAAACTTTGTGGTACTGCGCTGAAGTTGATATTGGAATGATCACAAAATGTCTTCATTATTCATCTTTGTTTGGCATTGTAGAATATGTTTGAGAATTGAAAATGTAGTGTTTGAGTGTTTACTTTGATTGTGATGGTGAATGATTCTTTAATTCTATTCTTGAATGCATTAGATGAGGACAAGTTGATTTGTAAGTCAAAGGATGAACTTAATTGACTTTGTTGATGTAATAATTTGACTGGAACCAATTCTAGAATTCACACATTTACTAGTTAGCCCTTGGAAAAATACGACTTGGGACTCCTTACTACACGCATTTTCTTTAGCTTAAATGGGTTCCAATCTTTATTAATTTGGAGCGCCTTGTGACATGCAAAAAGGCTGACACCATCGCCACACGACGTCCAAGAAGAGGAGAGGAATATAGTAGAAGATCAAGAGGTCTTTGTCTACGAAGAAATGTACAACTAGTTATTTATTCCGCAACGCAACTAGTTATGTTTTCTTTGTATGGATCCTGAACACAAACACAAAAGGAAAGCGATATTGTGCTTCGATCAAGGTGCATTTTGGTCAATCAAGGACTTGCTTGATTGATCAAACACATGTCTGATTGAGCATGTAGGTTGCTAGGAAAAGTTTTCTGCCTGTACAAGTTTTTGTACAGGAGTTTTACACAGAACAAAATTTCGAGCTCCAACAATTGGTATCAGAGCAAGGTTTCTGTCTCTGTGTGTTTGGTTTTCGGTTAAATTATGCACCAGTCATATATAATTTAGGCAGGATAATAGTAGGATATGTAAAATAGATTAACTCTGTGGTTGCAGACATCCTAATTCCAACTATTACGACCTATTGTGTTTGTATGTGATTTTGACCCTCGGGCATGTCGAGGGCATTTTGTGTGTGCATGATTGTAATTATTAAATATAGCAGGAGTTGTATTAGTTTATTTTACATTTTGATCTAGATTATATGTACATTCCTTCGTGGAATATAGGATCGATAAATGTAAAATTTTATTTTGTTGCGGCTCATCTCCTTGCTATGTGTGGTGCTACCTTGAGGATCAGAGGCGCGGCGGAAAAGGAAACAAGAAGGATGAAATGACATAAACCCTAGGGTCAGCGGCTAGAGTTGGAGGTGGCTAGGGTTAGCGACATACGGAGGACAGCTATGGATGAGGCCATAATAGTTGGAAATTTTTTTTTCCTATTTATTGCCTTTATGTGCTATGATATGTATGCTTTTATGTGATGTGTGTGTTGTTATGTGCATGCATGTTAAAACTCCTCGATCTTAAATAACTAAGTGGGAGAGGAATTATTTAAATAAATTACACGGTCTCCATTACTGGTTTGTAAGTGATGCATTCAAACTTGCGCGTTGGCTTGAAGTGCCTTCCTCCACATCGGATGAGTTTGTTTACGGATCACTAGATCAAACTTCCTCTATGGATGATTATAGGAAATTATTTAGGTTTGTGTGATCTTCTCCATATGAAGGGGAATAATTCTAATTAATGGACTAAGTATCAAGTAATGGTATACACTTAGGCGCATTTAATAGTATCCTCCCCATCGGAGTCACTGCTATTATTTGTGTGACCGAAGACAAACCAACTATTAATTTTATTTATCATAAGGTTAGGTTGACAAGATAATAAAATTAATGGGTAAAACCTCCTCTTATAAATGTTTGAATTAATATACGTCCACACTATCGTGGCATACGAAATTCACGGTATTTTGGGGTGTTGGTGAATTTAAATTATATTGTTTGAGGAATCAATATTATTTTAAATTCTAAAGTTTTGACCAAATATTTTATTTTGTGATTCTCAGAATTTCGAAATGGATTTCAATTCTCTTGCTGTTATTTTAAAAGAAAACAAACTTACTGGTCCAAATTATATTGATTGGAAACGAAACTCGGACATTGTCTTAACTGCTGAAGAATACAAGTTCGTACTTTTCAAGGTCTGTCCTAGCGTGCCTGATAAGGATTCTAGTAAAGAGGAGATAGAGAGACATAGGAAATGGGTCAAGGCAGATGAGATGACGCGGTGTTACATTTTGACTTCTACGTCAAATGTGCTGCAACATCAGCATCAGGACTTACCCACTGCCTATGACATGATGCTAATCTCAAGGAACTCTTCGGACACCAGAATCGGGCTGCTAGGCAGGAGGCCATGAATAACTTAATGACGACCACCATGACTGAGGGGACACCCATGAGGGATCATATCCTCAAGATGATGGCCCATTTGGCGAACTGTCCTCGCAGAAATGAGAACAATGAAGGTATATCTTATTCATTAGTCGTCGAAATATGTTTAGCGGTTTTATCTACCGATACCTGATGTGTAGATACGGGAGCCACTGATCATGTCTGGAATTCATTGTAGGGGTTCTAGGAAACCAGACGACTAAATAAAGGGGAGATTACCGTCTACATGGGCAATGCTATGAAAGTGGCGGCTGTTGCAGTAGGAGATATTTATTTATCTTTTGATAGGAATAAAACATTGATTTTGAGAAATTGTCTTTACGTACCATTTTTTAGAAAGAACTTGATTTAAATTTCTAAATTATTTGTGGATGAATATTCTGTTTCTTTTGATAACAAAGTGGTTGTCAAGAAAAATAGAGTGGTTATCTATTCTGATACGTTGGTTGATAATTTGTACACTCTTACTCCAATAACTTCCACGATGCAATAAATGAAAATTAATAACACATCTTCTAATTCTAATAAGAGAAAGCATCATTCGGAAATGAACCAAACATATCTTTGGCATCTAAGTAGGTCATATTAACTTCAGTATAATTCAAAGGTTAATAGCCGATGGACCTTTCGGTTCATTAGTGGTGAAAAACTTTCTAACCTGCGAATCTTGCTTGGAAGGAAAAATGACCAAGAGACCTTTTAAGGCACAGGGGTATAGAGCAAAAAAAGTGTTGGAATTGGTTCATTCTGATTTGTGTGGACCTATGACTATCCAGGCGAGAGTTGGTTTCGAATATTTTATCTCTTTTATAGACGACTATTCGAGATATGAGTACATCTACTTGATGCACCGCAAGTCTGAGTCCTTTGATAAGTTCAAAGAGAACAAGGATGATGTGGAGAAATATCATGGTAAAAGTATCAAGACACTACGGTCTGATCGTGGTGGAGAGTACCTCTTAGGAGAGTTTAGGAATTACTTATCAGAGGTCAGGATTTAATCCCAACTGTCTGCACCTGGTACACCCCAACAGAATGGTGTGGTCGAACGAAGGAATATGACTCTTATGGAAATGGTTAGATTGATGATGAGTTATTCAGAATTACCAAATTCATTTTGGGGATCGATATGCTATGGAAACGACGACGTACATTCTGAACTTGGTACCTTCTAAGTCAGTACCCTCTACTCCCACAGAATTGTGGAATGAGCGTAAACTTAGTCTGAAACACATTCGAATTTGGGGTAGTCCAGCACATGTGCTGAAGGGAGACGCTGATAAGTTGGAAACACGTACAGAAGTTCGCTTGTTTGTGGGTTATCCTAAAGGAACGAAAGGTGGTTTGTTTTATAGTCCTAAAGATCAGAAGGTCATTGTTAGCACCAATGCTCAATTTTTAGAAGAGGATTATGTAATGAACCATAAGCCCATGAGTAAAATTGTTCTTGAGGAAATAAGAGAGGACATGTCTAATTTAGTATCAATGGTATAAGATGAGATACCACAAGAAACTGCAACACGTGTCACAAATGATGCACAATTACAGGTAGTGCCTCATCGTAGTGGGAGGGTTGTTCGACAACTTGATAGATTCATATTTTTGGGAGAGTCTTCGGACTTGATCCCTGGTGAACATGAACCTGATCCCTAGACATATGATGAAACACTCCAAGATAAAGATGCATTATCTTGGCAAAGTGTAATAAATTCTGAAATAGAATCTATGTATTCTAATCAAGTCTGGGAGCTTTAGAACCACCCAATGGTGTAAAAGCCATTGGATGTAAATGAGTCTACAAAAGGAAAAGAGGAGCAGACAGAAAGGTGAAAACCTTTAAAGTAAGGCTTGTTGTGAAGGGGTATACTCAGAAAGAGGGAATCGATTATGAGGAAACATTTTCGCCGGTAGCCATGCTTAAGTCTATCCGGATTCTTTTATCTATTGCTGCTCATATGGATTATGAGGTTTGGAAAATGGATGTCAAAACAACTTTCCTTAACGAAAGTCCTGAAGAAAACATCCATATGAAGCAACCAGATGGGTTCATTGCAAAGGACAAAGACCATCTTGTTTGTAAGCTCAATCAGTCCATTTATGGACTGAAGCAAACTTTGAGATCTTGGAACATCCGGTTTGATGAAGTGATCCAGTCTTATGGATTCATTCAGTGTCCGGATAAGTCTTGTGTATACAAGAAAAGTGACGGAAACGTGGTGGTATTTCTTGTACTATATGTAGATGACATTTTGCTCATTGGCAACAATGTCAAAATGTTGTCAGACGTAAGGCTATGGTTATCCAAGCAGTTTGATATGAAGGACTTGGGAGAATGTGGGCATATTTTTGGAATCAAAGTAATAAGGGATCACAAGAAAATGATGTTGTGTTTATCCCAAGCTTCATATATCGATACTATCCTAGCTCATTTTAGCATGTAAAACTCTAAGAAAGGTTTTTTACCTTTTCGGCATGGAGTACCTTTATCTGAGATGTGCCCTAAGACATCAAAGGAGATAGAGGGCATGAAGGTAGTTCCTAATGCTTTAGTTGTTGGAAGTCTAATGTATGCAATGCTATATACGAGACCGGATATCTGTTTTGCCGTGGCCATGGTTAGCAGATATCAAAGTAATCTAGGACAGGAACATTGGACTGCCGTAAAGTATATATTGAAGTACCTAAGAAGGACTAGAGATTATATGCTAGTTTACCAGGCAGATGATTTGCTCCTTGCGGGTTACACGGATTCTGACTTCCAATCAGATAGGGACAATAGTAAGTCAACCTTAGGGCATGTGTTTACTTTGGGAGGTGGAGCCATAACATGGAGGAGTGTTAAGCAGAAGTGCGTTTCAGACTCTTTAGTGATATGAGTTATTATTGATGAACTCGAGTTGGGTGTTCGGGGCGAACACGAGAAGCTCAAGTTCATCGGGAGACCAAAACCAATTCCTCCTCTCAGTCCATATCGTAACCTCTTATTTATAAAGTCTTATACCCACCTATACCCAACTTCTTACCCACCTTAAGGTGGCCGACCAAGCCTAACTTGGAGCCCAAGTTAGGGTCGGCCAAACCAAGGCATGATGGGTCAAGTTGTGGCCGACCCTAGCTTGAACCCAAGCTTAAGTGGCCGACCAAAATAAAATAAAAGGGGAGTTTAAATTTAAATCTTTCCTAATGTGGAAGACATGATTTTAAAATAGAGTTTTAAAATTAAATCTTTCCTTTTATAGTTTCTATAAAAGATTAAGAGAAAAGTTTGATATCTTTCCGTATTTGTAGTTAAAAGAAAGATTTTAATTCTGGAGAAAATTTTCCTTTTTGTAATCATCCACATGTTTTAATAGAGAGATTTTAATTTATAAAATTTTTCTTTTATAATCAACCATGAAGGGAATTTTAAAAGAGAAATTTTTATTTTAAAATTTTTTGAAAACAAATTAGGAAGTTTTATTTTTGTGTTTAAAACTTTCCTTGTTTGGAGGAGATGGTGGTGGCTGGCCATTAAGGGTTTATAAGAAAATTTTTAATTAAATTTTCCTTCTTAAACATTAGCAAGGAATATAAGGAAGTTTTATTTATAAAACTTTCCTTATTTGCCAAGACCAAGGAATATTAAAGAGAGGGTAGAGGTGCCTCACCTCACAACAATAATTCTATTATTCTTCTCTTCTCATCCTTGGTGGTGGTCGACCCTCTCCTCCTCTCCTTTTCCTATTCTTCTTCCTTGGTGGCCGGCGGCATCTCATCTCAAGGAGCTTGGTGGTGGCAGGATCTTGCTAAAGGAAGAAGGAGAGATAGGAGGCTTTGTTTCTTAGCATCCCTTGGAGCTTGGTTGGTGGCCGAAAGTTCTTCATCTCTTGGAGATTATTGGTGGTCGAAGCTTGCTTGGAGAAGAAGGAAGCTTGGGTGGATTTTCATCTCGGTAGATCATCACCCACACGACGCCCGAGATAAGAAGAGGAATACGACAGAAGATCGTGAGGTCTATAAGCTACAAAAGGTATAACTAGTTATTAGTTTCCGCATCATAACTAGTTCATCATTTTGTTTAGATCTTAAAATACTAAACACATGAGATTAATGAATCTAGGCTATCGAATTTATGTTTTTGATTTTGTGTTTCTTTTGTTTTTTGAATTTGTGGTTTGATTGTTCTTTTTGGTTAAACCTAGAGTTACTATAAGGAGATTAAATATTGAATTTCGTTGAAAGGCTTTGTCTAGGAAGTGGTGGATGATCCCATACCCAAGAAGACCTAGTGACTCGCAATGTTTAACCTGGAAGCCGATCTCTGAAATAAATATTTAATCAAATTTGTAACATGGGTGGATTTGGATCAATAATGTTAAACATCATTTGTGATCCAAGTCTAAACCTCTAAGAACAGATAAGTTGAATTTGGAATCAATAATGTTAAGTTCTGTTTGCGATTCCAAATTTAATTTCTAAAGAATACAATAGGTTGTTATGAATGGTTCAGGACTTGTACAAAATTTTTGTACAGGGGAACCGGTACGATATTCCCAGTAGCAACCAACAAAAAGGTCGATTCAAGCTTGAGCCAAGCTCGAGCCCGAATATAACTTAAATGAGTTGAGCTCGAGCCTAATACTGTTCGGCTCGGTTTGACTCGTTTACATCCTTACAAGCGTGGGCTCCGATCATGGCTTGGGCTTCTTAATTATGCCCGCAACTATATTCCTAACTTGGGAAAACTTTTAAGCCCACTTTATGCAAAAACTAGCCCTACGGGAGATAAGCATATGGATACCCAGGATTGGCATCTAATTCAACAAATCAAAGATCTTGTTCAACAATTACCAGATCTCACAGTACCTCCTATAGACAGTTTTATAATTCTTGAAACTGACGGATGTATAGAAGGATGGGGTGGAGTCTGCAAATGGAAAAGAAATAAATTTGACTCCAAATCCACAAAGAAAGTGTGTGCATAAGCCAGTGGAAAATACTCACCTATTAAAGCAACAATCGATGCAGAAATTTATGCGGTGATGAATTCACTTGAGGCACTAAAGATTTATTATTTGGACAAAAAGGAACTTATAATTCGAACAAATTGTCAAGCTATTATTAGTTTCTTTGGGAAGTCCTCAATAAACAAAACATCCAGAGTTCGATGGCTTACATTTACGGATTATATTACTGGCACTGGAATTCAAGTCATTTTTGAACATATAGATGGGAAGGATAATCAATTGGCAGATGCCTTGTCTAGACTAATATCTTGTCTTGCTACTGCAGAATGGCCGAAGGAAACTATACTTGGCAAGCTGGAGCTAGTAGCCCTAGCCCTCAACGAGCTCAAGGAAAGGCCCAGCAAGGAGGCACAAGCCACACTGACCCAGGCTCTCTTGGCCCTCTCAACCTCATTGAAAAGTATCAACAACTCATCCAAGACCTCTACAAATATCCCTACACCCTTGAATACGAACAAGAAGTCAGGGAGCAATTGCACAATATATAGCAACAAGCGGCTATACAGGCAACAAATGCATTACAACAGCTCAGGCTGCTTCACTCCCTAAAAACTTAGGATTGCTGCAAAAGGAGTACCAAGGACAACTGATGGTTTGACTGGTACCTAGCAACAAAACAAATTAATGATCAACTTGAAAAATGACTTATTCACTAAATGACGCTGTCCGAAGAATGGACTCCTTTCGTCTTTAAGGAAGTGGTGGGCCCAGTAGAATATATGTATGCTATAAAGTAGATTCACGATAATATTCGTAATAAGATTATGTGTGTTGTAAAGTAGATTCGCGATAATATTCACGATAAGATTATGTGGGTTGTAAAGTAGATTTGCGATAAAGTCAGAAGACTGTCCTCACTAGAAGACTGTAGAACTCTAGCGACGGTGGGGCCCAATGAGCACCCGACATTTCTACCTTCTTGCTATATAAGGATGGCTTCTCCCCCTTGCAAGAGCGAACAAGCGATCCTTGGTTCTTACTTGGGGTTCTGTATTAAACAGGAAGTAATAAGAATCTATGAGTTTATATCTTTCCTCCTTATTTCTTTTATTTCTCTATCCCCCCCTCCCCCAGTTCGCATTTCATTTTGGTATCAGAGCCAGTCTTAAAAGGATAATCATGCAGGGGTAAACTTCATAGGTACAGGTATTAAGGGAAGAACTAATACTGAAGTTTTATCTTATGAGTCTTTGAATGTTGGTATTATGCAAATCACGCTATTCAAAAGAACAAGTTCTAACTTGGTAATAGGCGAAGACATGCCGTGATAAATCCCAGGGCACACCTGTGTGAGATATAGCATGGTAAGGAACTGCCCTTTCAAAACTTATTTGATAACCTTAGAGTAAGTCTCACCCTTAGTACCTTAACCCTGTCTTTTTCAAATATCTAATCCCCCTTAGTAGATGAACAATTATATTTTTACCAAAAGCACAAACTCATATAAAGACGCAATTAAAGCCACTGAACACCTTGAAGCTCCACCAATTGGTTTTGCCAAACCTAGTGATTTCCCAACCAACACCTTAGCTGTCCTAATAAAACAAAACAATACACAAATACAGCTCTTGGTTCAGGTAGTAGAAACTTTAAAGGGCATACAGTCCGACCTTAAACTTATTATAGAACAAACAAAGAAAGGAGTCCAGACAACTTCCATACCTGACGACTTGGTGGAAAAGCTAAAAAACTTGTCTTTAGGCCCAACTGAAAAACCAAAGAAGGCAAGGTAGAGGTGCCTCACCTCACAACATATCATCTAGTATTCCTCTCTTCTCTTCCTTGGTGGTGGCCGACCCTCTCTTCCTCCTTTTCTCCTATTCTTCTTCCTTGTGTGGCCGGCGACATCTTCATCTCAAGGAGCTTGGTGGTGGCCGGATCTTGTTAGAGGAAGAAGGAGAGATAGGAGGCTTTGTTTCTTAGCATCCCTTGGAGCTTGGTTGGTGGCCGAAAGTTCTTCATCTCTTGAAGATTATTGGTGGCCGAAACTTGCTTGGAGAAGAAGGAAGCTTGGGTGGATTCTCATCTCGGTAGATCGTCGCCCACACGATGCCCGAGATAAGAAGAGGAATACAACAGAAGATCGTGAAGTCTATAAGCTACAAAAGGTATAACTAGTTATTAGTTTCCGCATCATAACTAGTTCATCTTTTTGTTTAGATCTTAGAATACCAAACACAAGAGGCTAGTGATTCTAGGTTTCGGATTTGTGATTCGAATTTGTGTTTCTTTTGTTTTTCGATCTTGTGTTTCGATTGTTCTTAATGGTTGAACCTAGGGTTACTATAAGGAGATTAAATATTGAATTTCGTTGAAAGGCTTTGTCTAGGAAGTGGTGGATGCTCCCATATCCAAGAAGGCCTAGTGCCTCACCATGTTTAACCTGGAAGCCGATCTCTGAAATAAATATTTAATCGAATTTGTAGCATGGGCGGATTTGGATTAATAATGTTAAACATCGTTTGCAATCCAAGTCTAAACCTCTAAGAACAGATAAGTTGAATTTGGAATCAATAATGTTAAGTTCTGTTTGCGATTCCAAATTTAATTTCTAAAGAACACAATAGGTTATTAGGAATGATTCAGGACTTGTACAAAATTTTTGTACAAGGGAACCAGTACGATATTCCGAGTAGCAACCAACAAAAGGTACCATATCGCGAGACCTTTGGAAATAAATACGAATATGTGGCTTCTCTCAGACTCGATGTTGGTCTTGGACTTATACTCTTCCTCGGACTCGGAATCTTTGTTTCTTGCCATAAGGGCAAGATGACTTGAGTGCTTTGGTTCTTCCACATCGAACTCTTCGGAAGATGACTCATCCCATGTCGCTTTGAAGGCCTTCTTTCTTCTTGTTGATTTTGAATTTTCCTCCCTCTAGTTAGGGCATTCCTTTTTGAGATGCTCCTTTTTGTTGGTTTGTGTCTTGTTGGTGCTCCTTTTGAACTTCTTCCTTATTAGTAGTTTTCGAACCATGTTAACTAGCTCCTCTTCATTGGTTGAGTCTGAGTTAGACTCACTTTTCGGTTCCTTTTTGGCTCTGGTCTTAGTTTCTTTACTTGATCCTGCATACAAAACAATACCTTTCTTGACTTGACTCAAGTTAGACTGTTCATGTAATTCTAATTCATAAAAAAGTTCATCTAACTTAAGAATAGAAAAATCCCTTAAAACTTTATATTCATCTACTATTGATGTCCACAAGGAGTTTCTCGGGAAGGCGTTTAGTGCGTACCTTATCGTGTCACGATTCTCCATGTTGTGTCCGATTATATGTAGGTCGTTGAGAATGTATTTCAGTCGAGCATGTAGTTGCGTGGCCATCTCTCCAGGAAGTATTTTAATATTAAAAAAATTATTTAATAACAAAACTCTTTTGTTTACCTTAGATTCGTCGATTCCTTCATACAACTTTACCAGATGGTCCTAGAGTTCTTTTGCATTTTAGTAGGGCCTGACTCGATTAAGTTCTTCCATCGTTAGGCCGCATTGAATGGTGTTGATTGATTTGTAGTTTAGTTACACCTTCTTGATCATTGGAGGGGTCCAGTCTTCTGGTTCTACCGGCTTTCCATCTACTATCGGGGGAGTGTATCCTTTGAGTATGGTGAACCAAAGCTCGATGTCTGATTTGAGGTAGCACTCCATTCTATTCTTCAAGTAGCTGAAGTTCTCTCCTTTGAACAATGGAGGGCAGATGATGTTGTATCCTTCTTGGTAGGAGTTTGACATCTTTGCTATCAAAGAAAAAAGAAAAAGAAGATTTCCAAGACTCTCATCTTGAGATTAGTAGTGTGGGATAAAAAAAAATTAAGAACAAAAAAAGAAATCTTTTTAAGAAGAAAAGAAAATGTTTTTTAAAATTGCTTGAAAGACGATTAAGTATTTTCAGAGCTACCAGGTTCTGATACCAATTGAAGGATCGAAGAATGCAATAGAGGCGGGGATGAATATCACTCATCAAAAAACTCTTTCTTTTCGTATTGTAAAACCAATCAAAGTAAGTAGCGGAAAATAATATAATAAAACAGATGACTCAGGTGGTTACTTGGTTCGGAGCCTACATCGACTCCTATTCCAAAACCTGCGATCCTTGGCCGCACTGTTAAACAATCCACTATGATTATTCTTTTAGAAATCTTCGGAATGTAGCAATGCGTACAAATGCAAGTAGAAGATAGTAACAAACTGCCATCTTCTTTCAAGTTAAGTATAATGCAAGCTTAAATAAATATACTAACAAAAATAGAAGACGAAGCTCGATCGACACTTGAACGAAGCAGCAGCTTGCTTGAAGATGAAGTGCAAAGTAGTAGCACGAGCAGCTTTGCACAAGGATGAACTGAAGAATTGATTACCTGCCTCAGACCTCGAGCTCCTTTTTATAATAATCGTCACTGTTCGGTCGATCGATCCTCGGGTTCGGTCGACTGAACCCGCTCCCTTCTTTCTTCGTTAAGATCCGATCTTTGAGCATTAATGATGTTTAATGATTCGGTCGACCAATCACTATGTTTAGTCGACCGAACATTGAATCTTCCCTGTTCACTAAGATTCTTACTTAATTTTTCATTAATGAGAGATCTTTCGATCGACCGATCCTCCGGTTCGGTCAACCGATCAGCTAAGTTTCCTTCTCTGCTTTAGCTCGGTCTGATTTGTGCCACATCATGAAGGTTCGGTCGATCGATCAGGTCGTTCCCTGTAAAATAGAGTTAGACAATTCCCTGCAAAACAAATGTTAGCACAGTAATACAGTGAGATGTATGAGTAGTAAAAGACAGTAACACTGTCTTAATCTCAACTTGGAAACCTTCCCAGTTTCTTCAGTTAAATCAGTGACTTAGAGTTTATTCCTTCCAGAATACGACCTCACTGTCGCTCCTCTAGTTGCTTACCTCAACCTACTTGCCAAACCTTGATCCTCCAGACCTGTTTGGACTTTGCCGCTTAACATCAGATCGGCCCACCAAGACTACTTTCCCTTGATCTTCGATCCTCCAAACTTATCGAGCTTCGCTGCCAAGTGTCGGGTCCTCTCAACCCACTTGGTCTTTTTGCCTGACTTCCACGATCTATTAAGTCTTTCCTACCTAATCACGACTAGGGCTTTTCCGGTTGAGTAAATAACTTGCACACTTAGTCAACTTGTTAGATCACAAAAAGATTTAACTTGAATCTTTGACAATATCAAAACTCAGGTTTGATTCTAGTGCACCCTGCACCAGCACAATCAACCAACCCATCACCGAAATGCAAACTGATTTCCATACACAACTTACCTTAATCTGATTGCTCCCTTGTTATCTCACAACCGAAGACCTTGCTGTTGAAAAGGGTGGTCGGTGCTAGGTGGAGTTGCTATCATCCAAACTAAATACACCAAATCAACACCCTATAGATCAACAATTAGATCGTATGCTAGGACTAACTGATTACCTTAAGTGTGGCAGCAGAGCACCTAAATTCGGTAGTCGGTGAACCAAGGAGATCACGGAATGGCTGTGATGCTAGCTGCAACCGCTTGCCGGTGACGATAGTCGCAGTACAAAATCTGGCAAAGGAAGTCGTGCGACACCGCTACAAGGAAAAGACAAATCGATGAGACGACCTCACGGTGACAATGGCCTTCGCTCTGTTCGGATCTATGAATGAATCTACGAATGAGAGGGAGAGGCTACCCAAGTCTTCTTCGTCGACTCTTCCCTTCCGACGACGGCGGCGAAGCAATCGGGGTCGGCGACGTTGTTATCGTATATATATATATATATGTTTTTACATGATATCTTAGTGGCAACAAATTAATACATTGACCTCAAGCCTACAATTACATGATACCTTGATATTATCCATATATATCAGACAAGAAAAATAGGAGTATTATACCATTTCCCTTTTGAAATAAGGAACTTAGAGTCATCCTACTCCACATACTCTTAAATTTCTATTTGTGCCCTTAGCTCGCTTATCTAACATGTATAAAAGTGCCACTAAAGTTTTTTTTAAACACACCTTGAAGAATCTAAATATATCCAACAATGAAAATAGGACCGATCATACTACTCCGTATGCTACCAAGACTTCTATGCCCGCCCCTGAAGATGCAACTAGTCCACATGCTACCAAGATTCTATTTATGACCGTCCCGGGGCAATAATACAAAGCAAAACACCTATTTAATTTCTAAAGTATTTAAAAATTAAATTTTAACAAATTAATAAATAAATTTTTTAACAATTATAAGTATTTTCTGATTTATCTTGATAATTAATAAAAAATTTCTATAAAATTAAATTGATCATCATAGGATTAGTCGACGTAAACTACATATACAATTGAATAGAAATAAATAGATTTATTACAATAGTACAAAGATAAATTCCCGACAAGCATATATCCTTAAAAAAAAATCTCCACCCATCATAATATTAAATTATAAACTGACCTCATAATTTATCTTCTTTCGTATTATTTAGAATGGACAGTAAAAAAACCCTTTAGCGTAATCACCTTGGTGTAAAACAAAGATAACATTAGTCGACACTTTTCACACAGCATGGTTGCCATTCACTCAGGCTAAAAACAAGCAAGCACACAACATCAATCAACCAGAGTCTGCTATATAAAGAGAGGCGAAGGCAAATGAAAGCTTATTCGATAATTTTATGCCTAGGGTAGGAAGGGAGACACAAAACCCTAAAATACTGTCATTTTATTTGAAAGCTTTATCTTTTCTTTCGCCAATCTGGTTTAAAATTCGTGAACAAGAAGCATTATTACAACACAGACAATACACTTCATCGGCAATGGAATGACAAATGACACCATATCTTCATATTTTCTTAGGTTATATGCGAGAATGAAAAGCATCTAACTATGAAGATAACAAAAGCTAAAAGAATTGAAGGAATTAGGACATGCCATTTACTAAAGTAGTTCAAGATGCAAGGGTGAATCTGGTCCTTTCAAGTATTCAGGGGGTGTTTGGTTTAGGGTAATAGGAGTGGGGAATGGGAATGAGAATCATTAATTCCCATTGTTAATGTTTGAATTATAGGAATAGAAATACAAATAAGAGAATGAATCTTTGAAATTGGGTAATGACTCATTCCCATGTACCTCCCCTTCAATGAGCCATTACCCTATTTTCATCAATCAAAATATTCCCTTATTCCAAAAATACCCTTGACTTAAAACTAAAATTTTCTCCATTAATATCAAATATCAAAATATATTTATTTATTTTTTCTTTCATATCACTTATCTCTCCTTATTCTCTCTCATTATATTTTCTCTCTCATCATAGTTTCTCTCTCATCATTTTATCACACACTTTTTCTCTCCTTAATCTATCCTATCACACTCTCTTTTCTCTTTTTTCTTATTACACTTTCTCTCTCATCATACTTTCTCTCTCCTCAATCTCTTCCATCGCACTCTCTTCCTTCTTTTGTTCCTCATCACACTTTCTCTCTCATCACACTTTCTCTCTCTTCAATTTCTCCCATCACACTCTCTTTTCTCTTTTTTCTCATCACACTTTCTCTCTCCTCAAGCTCTCTTATCACATTTCCTCCTTTTTTCCTCAACACATTTTCTCTCTCATCACACTTTCTCTCTCATCATACTTTCTCTCTCCTCACTCTCTCTTATCACACTTACTCCTTTTTTTCTCAACATACTTTCTCTCTCATCATACTTTCTCTCTCCTCAATCTCTCCCATCATATTCACTATTCTCTTTTTTTCTCACCATATTTTCTCTCTCCTCAATCTCTCTCATCACACTCTCTCTCCTTATTTTTTCTCACTATATTTTCTCTCTCTTCATCCTCTCCTATCATACTTTCTTTCACATCATATTTTCTCTCATCATGCTCTCTCCAATCACACTCTCTTTTTTCATTTTCTCTCATCACACTTTCTCTTTCTTCATTCTTTCTTATCTTTGTTTCTCTCTCATAATACTTTCTCTCTCTTCATTCTTTCTTATCATTATTTCTCTCTCATAATACTTTCTCTCTCATCATTCTCTTTCATCATATTTTTCTCTCACATTCATCTTTCTCTCACATCTAATTTTTTCTCTTATTTTCCTTTAAGGGTAAAAAATGAAACTTTGATTTATTCCGATAGAAGATATACAACTAACCAAATATTGCTTTTAAGAGTGATATCCATGCTCATACCCATTCTCATTCCACAATACAATGATTCCCATTCCGATTCCTATTCCTAGGAAAGAACCAAACGCCCCCTCAGGGCAGCTGTTTTACATATGGGGCATAGATTTTTTATAGCCAGCCATTTCTTGATGCACAACGAATGGAAATCATGACCACAGTCCAATTGACCCAGTTCGTCTCCATCAATGTATTCTTCCTGCCACGACACAGAAAGCTCAGTTTTCCTCCTTTGAAAAAATGAGTGAAAGTAAAAATGTACTCACCCGACAAATGCAGCATGGCTCAACTTCCCCAGTAGGCTCTGATGCAACAGGTACATACTTATGTTGCTGTAGGCATTCAACTATCTTTTCCTCACTAAGTCCAGTGTTGACACTGCCGATACGTTCTCCTAGCGCTATCAGTTCCTGAAGCACAAAGCAGTGTAAGTTGAAGTCTAGCCCGTTTGTCTCAAAGTAAAAGTGAGTGGCAAAAGGAAAGAGTATTACCTCATAAGACATATTGCCCACATCCAACCGCATATCTCTATACCTGTCGAGAAAATTGGCACCCCCAACAAATGCTGATTGCTCGAGTAATAAAACATCCTGCTCAAATATATAAACAATACCAGTTCAATCTCATCATACCATTACACTTTGACTTCAGTTTCCAAAACCAGTATACCCCTAATGACAATCTCGAAAATACAAATAACTGCAGATATTCAATTTTTTATTCAATCAAAGTTGGGCTCGTCAATTTTCTCCACCTTATCTGTGTTGGATACTCACTTCCTCAGTTGACACTCCATACTCCTTTGATGATCTCTAAAATTTTTGAAAAATTGTTGTGTCAGGCACTTGGATCCACCTATGTACCAGATCTTCATACGTGAGTCAAAGTAAAATTGTTCTCATATATCACATACCATTTCTAAGTTAAAAAGGGAGTTACAGACTACTTATCACTTGGTTGTTCAACTGCCTACTAAATATGAAGACTATTCAAATCTATCAAGGAAAGATATAGGTTAGCAGGATGCTTCCTCTGTGTCAGATAAACTGATAAGATTGTAAATCAGTTTAGTTAACCAATTTCACTTTCGAGGTTTACACTCTAGACATTCTCTTCTAAAAACAATGCCTTCACTTCAAAACATCTAGCAAGATAGAATTCACTAATAGAAAACAGTTAATACCTTAAAGGAATTAGGAATCTGAAGTCTCATCAGTCCAGGGAAACATAAGTTTGAATGTAGGACATCCTCAGAAGAAGATTGTGTAGATAGGCAATACTTACAAAAAGTGTTAATAAAATGATTCTCAGGTTGATCCTGTCCGAAAGTTGAATCAACGGTCGCTGGGCACGTGGCGCTCTCCAGTTGCTGACGTAGATCTTCGACTGGTCGTGTGGAGCTCCGGCGAACCTGCAAAGAAGTCGGGCCGGGAAGGGGTTCCAGGCGACGACCCTCCGACGCTCAAGTCAGGTAGACGAAGAACCAGAAAGTGGCTTCCAGGATCAGAGATTTTATACCTCCGGTGAAGTCTAGTGGCTTTTATATAGAGCCACGGGAACTTGGTGCACATAAACCGAGGTGTACACGTGTCACATCCCATACCGCAGCATGGGCTTGTCAGAAGAGCATGTCTGATTCCATACCGCTACAGTCTGAGCGTCTCCTTGATGGGACAGCAAAACATTCCATCGCACCATACTGAGTATGGTCTGGTCTTTGAACATGCCTGTTGTCAGCAACAGGGGTTACTGAGATGACGTTCACACTGTCCTCTACTCTTTGACTTCCTCTTCGCGGATCGACTATCAAGCCGCTCGGCCAGAGCATTCGTCTCTGGTCCGGCATATGTGGTCGTCCGTCCGGAAAGATTGAGGGTCGCCCGTCTGCTCGGCTCGTATCACTTGAAACCCTGGCCGAGCGGACTATCCGCTCGGCCATATGATCTCTTTCCCTTGGAAATTTGGGCTCACGGCCAGCTGGTTACTCTCTCGGGTGGACATTATTGCCTAGTGTTGGGCCTATTCCGCCTGCTCTTCGAGTCCATGGGGTTGACCCCCCTTTGACTACCGTCCTCCACGTGTCATTGGACTTTCCCTTATGAGGGCCCCCGGTCTTACTACCGGATCACTTGCCTCCCCCTCAAGTCTAATCGAAGGAGGCGGAGTCCGACTGACTGGACTGCCGGTCTGACTAAGTGACCACAGCTATGCTGGGCCCGAGAAGGTTCATCCGCTCGGCTTACCTTCTTCTTCATGCCCGTTCGGTGCTATCATGCTGACGCCTTCAATATCCCCTCGGAATTCACTCCGAATCTTCTCCATTAACGCCAAGCACGCGCACTACACACGGTAAGGGGCGTGAATTGAATGCGCCCTGTGTCCTGCTGACATGTGGCGCTCCCACTGTCGTCATCGTACGGCGCTGGCCTCACCTTCGATGGGACAACCGCCGTTTGAAATGAGCTGCTGGATGATAGCCTCGTTCTTTACGACCTGAATCGGACGGCTGATGCTATCCGAGGCCAACGTTATAAAGCTCTCGATTTCTTCTCTCCGCCACATTCCTGCTCCATCGCACTTCGACGCCTTGCTGCTTCTTTTTACTTCGGCGACTCCATTTCTTAGTTCTCCGACGATCTCGCAACCCCTTTCGATCATCCTTTTACTTGTAAGCCCTTATTTCCTTTACTTCCTCATTCCTTTACGCTTTCTGTTAGCTGCCCTTGTCATACTGCCACCTTCCTTCCCTGCTTGATTTCCCTTTCTTTTTGTCCTGCATTTCTTTTTTACTTTCGACCATGACTAGCACTTCCCAGCCAACCGCCGGCGCTCTTGGTCTTTGGTACACGACCATGGAGAGCCGGTTTGACGAGGAGGACGCCCTACGCCTCACTCGGACGTATAACCTGCCTGCCGACCACCACATAGTATTGGCCACACCCATCGACCGGCCTCATAACCCGTCGTCCGGCACCGTCCTCTTTTTCCGAGACCAATTTTTGGCCAGGCTGCGATTTCCTCCACATCGATTCTTCTTACAAGTGTGCAACTACTTTCGCATCCCGCTCGGCTAGCTAGTTCCGAACTCCATTAGGCTGCTGAGCGGGGTGGTAATTCTCTTTAAACTGAACGGCATCCCCTTGGACCCCAAAGTTTTCCACTACTTCTACTATCCTAAACAAGCCGAGTGGGGTACCTTCGTTTTCCAATCTAGGATAGGTTTTGTTCTTTTCGATAATATGCCGACCTCCAACAAACACTGGAAGGAACATTTTTTCTATATGCGTTTCCCCGAGCCACCGGCTTTCCGTATCCAATGGCAGACTATCTTCATGCAGCCGATCGGCTGATCGGCCAGCGCTACCACATCGACAAGCTGCTCCTTCCGGGAGTGATGTATATATTCGGCTTGTCCCCCGTCCCAGCCGACTTGCCTTGCAGCATGAGTAAGTGCTCTTATCGTCCTCTTTCTTTAGTTCTAACTGATTTATTTTTTGCTTCTGCAAAAGCTAAAGTTGAGAGCCGAGATTGAGGCGAAGAAGGGTTTAAGTGGTTTGGGAGACTTGGGACTTGGTTTGGGCAAAATTGGATCGGTCTCGCAGGTGTGATCGATCGTTGATATCCGGTGACCGATCGATAACAAACAAGGCAAAGCACAGCTTTTCGACGGGACCGATCGGCTCGATCGGTCTCCACGACCGTCGAGACGCAGAGGTGGGATCGGTGGGACCGATCGGATCGGGGCCCACGCCGCATCGATCAGAAACAAGTTGGGCAACTTGTGGTAGCACCGATCACTGGGGGACCGATCATCGGTCCCCGCATCGATCGAGGTCTAGACCGATCGGTGGAACTGATCGGTCCGCGATTCGACCGCTGAGTCACAACGGTCGCCTCCGCCTTCTCCCGGCTTCTGTCTTCGCTGTGCGGGTTCGCAAGTTATAAAAGGAGATCAAGGCTTTGGTGCTACCGCTTCTTCTTCCTTCTTCCTGTTCTTGGTGCTCCTAAGCTTCGCGTGAGCTTCCGGCTGGGTTCCTGCTGTTGTAGGCGTCGCTTGAAGTTGCTGCTTCATCCAGCCGACAAGAAGGCAAGCTAGGGTTATTACATTCTTGTATTGTACTTAGTTTCTTGCTGTATTCTGGTACTCTTGCTGTTGCAAGACATTGTGGCGAGGTTTCTCCACCCAGAAGGAGTTTGCTTTAGCCGGTTTTCCCGGGGACTCATCCACCGACGGATTGATAGGCTTCGTCCACCTTACGGACACGCCGAGGAGTAGGAGTATCCTCTCCGAACCTCCTTGCGTTGAGGTTTGATTTCTTCTCCTGTTTTCTTTCTGCATTTAGTTTCCGCTGCGCTAACCCTAGTTTGTATAAAGAAACGCGAGCAATTGGGGTCGGCTATTCACACCCCCCTCTCTAGCCGTACAAAGGATCCTATCAAGTGGTATCAGAGCAAGGTTTGCTCTTCATCGGATTAACACCCGGGGAGCATGAGCTAGAGGATGGATCTACTCGGAGAAGATGTCATCATTCCACCCTTCTACGAATGCGGTGACTTCGCGTATTGGAAGGTAAGGATGAAGTACTTTCTTATGACTAACATAATGAATTGGTTTTGTGTACAAGAAGGTTTTACTCCTCCGGTGGATAAGGAAGGAAAACCTCTTGAGAAGAAGGAGTGGACCAGAGAACAAATTCACAAATCCGAAATCAACGAAGAGGTAACGAGAATAATTGAATTTTCATTGCCTACTAACATCTTGTGTAAGATAGGTTACAACAATGCCAAGGAATTATGGGATAACTTGGCCAAGTACCATGAGGAGAGCTCCACTTCAAATCATGAAGAGGAGACAAGTGAGTCATCAAGTAGCTCACATCATGGAGGAGAGGAATTAGAAGTTGAGGGTTACTCAACATCTAAGGACGAAGAGGAGGAGAGTTCTTCTTCAAGTTCGGAGCAAGAAGAAGAAGATTCTACCTTCGAAAGGGATGAAGAAGAGAGCTCGCATCCACCCTCAACCCTAGGTAACTCAAGGAATTTAAGTTCAATTAAATTACACATTATGTGCTTTGAGTGTAGGGAACATGGACATTACAAGAGTAAGTGTCCAAAGAGGGTAACAAAGGTCAAGGAAGCCGGAGTCCCGAAACGCAAGGGCAAGGAGCACATCGTGTGCTTCCAATGCAAGCAAAGGGGACACTATAGGAGCCATTGTCCGAGGGGGAGGCAACCTCACAAGGGCAAGAGACCGGGCACATCGATAGGGGGAGCTAAGGCAAACCCTAAGGTAACCTCTAAGGTTCATTTTTGCAATTCTAATAAAATGCATGCTAGGAATTTTATTGCACTTGTCGATAATAACAAGCATGATAATCTTAGGAATCAATACAAGTGCTTAGGTGCCAAGCATGTCAACCTAGATAGGGATACTATTAGGAATGCTAACTCTAGGATTAACACTTCTAAGGTTAAGGAAAACCTAGGTAGAAGCCCCAAAAGAACTAGACATATGCCTAGGAACACCTCAAGAAAGAATGACAAATCAAAACTTGAGGTATTAGAAAAGGAAAATCAAGTCTTGAGGTCAAGACTTGACTCCTTAGAAAAGGCTCTTAAGGATTTGACTCTAGAGTCTAGGGGTCAAAAACCAATTTCCAAGGACAAGAAGGGTTTGGGTCACAAACCTAAGTCCCAAGTGGCCAAGCCCACTTATCATAGTGTTCCATTCGAGTATGGAACAAAACCTAGGGCTAGGAAGACCACCACCAAGGTCACAAGGGGAGTCACCCCTAGAGTTGATCTTGATGAGTCTCAAATGACCAAGGCTTTAAAGCCTAAGAGGGTCATTAGGAGGGTTGCTAGGGAAGTAATCCCTAGTGAATATTTAGTGAACCCAATGAGCTCAAATAGGTATTGGGTTCCTAGGAGCATCCTCTCTACCTCATAGATGGGTTAGAGAGTGTCAACTCCGCTTAGAAGGGTAGTTAGCCCAACTTTGAGGAAATTGACACTCAAGGAGCATTTTCAAGGTTTTGTTAACCTTTAAAAATGAAATAGAATTACTAGTTACTCCTTGAAGAGTTAAATGTGTCTAATGGTGGAAATATCATTTTTAATCTTAAGTGGCATAATTTGAGGAAAACCTAGAGAAATACCATAATTGGGATTTTGGTTTCTCTTAGGGATATAAGGGCAATCTAGGATTAGATGTTAAATTAGCTAAGTGATTAAGGATACTTAGATAGGTAATCTAGGTATTTCATTTGTGCTAACTTACCATGATTGTTTGCCATATGCCATGTCATGACATCATATTTAATTTATGATCATTTGAAATGTCATGATAATGCTTAGGTTATTTATATGTCATGCTTTAGTTAAGTTTCATACTTTATGCCATGACATCATGACATTGGCACATGCTTTTATTTATGATATTATTTCATGCCATGTCATCATCTCTTGCATTAATAATCAATGAATTTGATTTAAGGATAAAAACACATTTTGATATTGAGATCAAAGTGTAGTTTAGCAAATGCATGAGAACTTAGCCTAAGATAACCTAAACCCATATCTCACATCAAAAATGACTTGGATGTGTTTGATACACTTTAGATGTGTGTAAGATATTAGGATCATGAGTTAGGATCAAGGTGCATAGTTCTTGTACCTAGATGAGCCTAATTCAAGAAATTGGGGATCATAGGGAAAGCTTATGTACAAGTCATGTACATTTAGCCCTAAGATTATAGTCCTAAATTAAAAGGTTTAAAATCATTTTAAAATTGATTTGAAAAACCTTGATGAAGCTTTTCTAGTGATAGCATTCATCATTGAGCAAGATGATACAAAGATGACTTAACTTTGAACTATTTCAAAGTCTTTTGAACTTTGTATCAAAATTTGAAAATGGAAGTTATTTTCATAGAAAATTATTTTTCCTTGATAGTATATGGTATGAGGAATGTATCCTCAAAATTTTATGATTCTTGAAATTTTCTGTAATTTTCTGTGAGTTTCTGAATTTCTCCCGGGGAGAAAAATCAGAAATTTCTGATTTCAGAGGCTGGATCGGTCACTGGACCGATCCAGGGAAGGCTGGATCGGTCTGGGGACCGATCCAGAGGGATTCTGATCGGTCCGGTGACCGATCAGGCGTGCTGAATTTGCTGAAATTCGACTGTGGTCTGAAATTTCAGACATTGTTGGTGCAATGGTCAAGGGGGAGTTGACCTTTAGGGGGAGTCTTAACTAATTGTCAAGGGGGAGTTGACTTTTAGGGGGAGTTTTTACTCCTTAAGACTCTTGAGGATTAGTGATATGGGATTGTCACTAAGTTGATTGTTGAGTTTAGTATCAAGGGGGAAATTAAGAGTTCCTATGAAAGGTATGGGACTTTCATTAGGAAGAAACTCTTGACCTTGATACCCTCCTTTTTCTTTTTGATGTGTGTCAAAAAGGGGAGAGTGTTCATTGGAGAATTATTGGAGAACCCAAGTTAGGTTATCGGGTTAACCTAAGCTAGGGGAAGAATGTCAAGGAATGTTCGAGGAAGAACATTGGAATTCTTTTTGATGTGTGTCAAAAAGGGGGAGAATTATTGGAGAACCCAAGTTAGGTTATCGGGTTAACCTAAGGGGAGAATGTCCAGAGAATGTTCAAGGAAAGAACATTGGACATTGGAAGATGGTTGGAAAGAACATTGGACCTAAGTTAGGTTATCGGGTTAACCTAACTTGATTATGAGTTTTGTCAAACATCAAAAAGGGGGAGATTGTTGGTGCAACCCTAGGTCAAGGTTGACCTGGTTGACCCGACTCGAGGTGACTTGACTCGAGTTGTATTTTGATGTTTGACTTGGGAAGATTGTCGGTGCAACCTTAGGTCAAGGTTAACCTAGTTGAGTTGCATGTTGATGTTTGACACTCGTGAGAGAGTTCTATTCTTGATGTGAGACAAGAATAGATGGTTGGGAGATTATTGGTGCAACCCTAGGTCAAGGTTGACTGGTTGACTGAAAAGTCCAAGTATGGAGACTTGGAAAAGTCCAAGCAGGAGCTTGGCATGAAAAGTCCAAGTATGGAGACTTGATCGAGAAGTCCAAGCAGGAGCTCACGAGGGAAAGTCCTAATCGGATGTTAGGCGGTGGAAAGTCCCGTGAGTGAAGCCAGGCAGTGGGAAAGTCCTAACTGGGATGTTAGGCGGTTGGAAAGTCCCGTGAGTGAAGCCAAGGAGAAAGTCCTAACTGGATGTTAGGCGGTTGGAAGTCCTGGTGAGCCAGGCAAGGGAAAATCCAGATGGATCAAGGATGATCGGACATCCGGTGTTGAGAAGGTCAAGTAGGTCAAGGGAGTGACCGGATACTTGACAGAAGAGAAAAGTCCAAGTGGGTCAAAGGGATTGACCTGACACTTGGTGGAGAGTCTTAGCAGTCAAGGGAGTGACCGGATGCTAAGCATGATGTACCAACAGTCAAGGTTGACCGGATGTTGGTTTGGGAGACTTGGGACTTGGTTGGGCAAAATTGCTCGGATCGATCGATGTCTACGCTTTATATCTGATCGGTCCGTGACCGATCGATAACAACAAAGCACACTTACCGACGGGTTCGGGACCGATCAAGATGAAGCTGACGGCTCCACGACCGATCGTAGACGCAGAGAGGTGGGATCGCGGACCGATTCACAGCTCGATCGGTCCACGCGATCAGAAACCAATGTAAAGTTGGGCAACTGTAACTGATCGGCCTAGGGACCGATCAGTCGGCCCGATCGGTCCCCGCATCGATCTCGACCGATCAGTGGAACTCGATCGGTCCGCATTCGACCGCTGAGTCACAACGGTCGCCCGCCTTCTCCGCCTTCGCGGGTGTTCGCAGTTATAAAAGGAGATCAAGGCTTTGGTGCTACCGCTTCTTCTGATCCTGTCAGCTTGAGCTTTGTTGAGCTCCTCCAAAGCTTCGCGTGAGCTTCCTACTGGTTTCACTGCTGCTGCTGCTTCATCCAGCCGACAAGAAGGCAAGCTAGGGTTATTACATTCTTGTATTGTACTTAGTTTCTTGCTGTTTATCTTGCTGTTGCAAGACATTGTGGCGAGGTTTCTCCACCCAGAAGGAGTTTGATTTAGCCGGTTTTCCCGGGGACTCATCCACCGACGGATTGATAGGCTTCGTCCACCTTACGGACACGCCGAGGAGTAGGAGTATCATCTCCGAACCTCGTTACATCCTTGCGTTGAGGTTTGATTTCTTCTCCTGTTTTCTTTCTGCATTTAGTTTCCGCTGCGCTAACCCTAGTTTGTAGAAAGAAACGCGAGCAATTGGGGTCGGCTATTCACACCCTCCTCTCTAGCCGTACAAAGGATCCTATCACCTGCGTCGCCTAAGACGATTGGGTGACCGTTCTTCCACAATTGGTGAGCCATCTGGCACAGCAACTGCGCCCCAAAATGATCCGAGCGGCCCACGGTTGATAAAAACTGTTCTGCGATTCCCATCGGAGGAATATTTATTGGCTGCCGATCGGCCAATGATTCCCGAGCAGCAGATCACTCTTACGGGTCCACTCGCCAAAGCCTGGGAGGATGTTCGGCTTCGTATCGCTCTTATGACTCCCAGTCAACTAGGCGATAGCAATTTGCAGCAGGCGACTGGGGTATATCCTTTGTCTTGCTACTTACTTTGATTTAACTTCTAACTCGATCATATCCATTTGCAGAACTGGGTGGAGCAGATTGCTATCAGCAATCGCCTGGCCGAGCTGGAGGACGAGCTGAAAAAGCTCAAAGCTTCGGGGGAAAGCAGAGGTCAATCCACAGCCGCTCTGTAGAAGGCCAAGAAGCAACTGGAAACCGAACGGAGTAAGTCCTCCGACTTGTCGAGTGAAGTAGTTCGGCTTGAGGCCTTGGTCAAGCAACGAGACAAGGAAATAAAGACTGCGACCACCCAGAAGCTCAAGGCCATCGACGATATGGACTTGATGAAGGTGGAAAACCGAGGGCTGGAACAGCGCGTGAAGGACTTAGATGCCTCGCTGGCCACTGAACGGGAGAGCCGCTCGGCTGACAGGGCAAAATCTGAAGGGGCTTTGAAAGATCTTCGGCGGAAGTGCGCAAAGCTTTCGTTCGCTCGAACGAATTTGGCGAAAAGTTCAGCGACAAGCTGTCCTTAACTTTTGAAGAGGCTATCAAGGTGGCTGTTGATTATCTAAAGACTAGGGGCCACTTACCAGCGGAGCTGTCTGTCCCCCCCGAAGATCTGGCAATCATGATGGGCTCTATCCCGGACACCCTCTTTAACTTTGATGAGTGAGGAGTATTTGGACTATTTTTTGTACGCCCGTCGTTCGGCGCTAATACCCTTGTTACTACTATTTTTGTCTGTCTGTCGTTCGGCGTAAAACAAATCTACTTTTATTTGCTTGCTTAGACCAATATTCCTCCTTAGCCTTTGTTTCAGTCATAATAATTTTTTCACTCCAAGTATTCTTTATAATGGAGCCGCTCGGCCGTACAATGGCCTTATTCTTGTCTTTATAGTAGGACCGATTATGGATCGGCGATTACAACCGGGCCGTGTTATGCGAACAGCTATCCGTCCAGCGGCTTTATAAATGCCTGTTCATCGCTCGAATTTTAATATCGGCGCTAGACGGTCTTCCGGCCGGCGAGTTTATAGACGCCAGTTCGTCTCTCGATTTTTAACGTCGGAGCTCGACGGTCTTCCGCTCGGCGGGTTTATAGACGCCGGCTCGTCTCTCGATTTTTAACGTCGGAGCTCGACGGTCTTCCGCTCGGCGGGTTTATAGACGCCGGCTCGTCTCTCGATTTTTAACGTCGGAGCTCGACGGTCTTCCGCTCGGCGGGTTTATAGACGGCCTCTCGATTTTTAACGCCGAGCTCGACGGTCTTCCGCCGACGGGTTTATAGACGCCACTGCTCTCGATTTTTAACGTGAGCTCGACGGTCTCGTGCCTCGATTTTAACTCCTTCGAGGTTTTATAGACGATTGCGGATTCTTCCGGGGTTTACGTCTCTCGATTTTTAACGTCGGAGCTCGACGGTCTTCCGCTCGGCGGGTTTATAGACGCCGGCTCGTCTCTCGATTTTTAACGTCGGAGCTCGACGGCCTTTAAGGCTAATTTGAACACCGCCGTTCGGCGAAGCTATTTGTCATCCTTTTATCATTTTTGCTGCCTGCATTACAAGTACATAGGCGATCAAAACGTATGCAAAATTACATCAGCGCACCTCTTACCCAGCTCGGTACGGCTGGAGATGATTCGCGCTCCACGGTCGATCCAGCTGCCGCCCGTCTTCATCTTCCAAATAATAAGTGTTAGTTAGAGCCCTAGAGCCAATCATTTGATGATTGTATGGATTCATTGTATCATATTCTTGTATATTAATAAAGGCATTTGTTTGGTTATTATACTTATTTGTATTAGTGCCAAATAGACTAAGTATAATAGCGTCCTTGAGTAGAAGGTTCATACCTATATCAATCGATTAGTTGAATCGATAGTGAGATGATATAGGGAACACTACTCTAAATCATTCCTAGTCGAGTATTAACATTCAGGGATAATGTTAATACAATAAGACTAGCATGTAGGTCAGCTCGATGACTTAATCTCACAAGTCATGGATATAGAGATATCAAGCTGACACATGGGTATGTATTAGAGAATGTATACTGAATGACCCGCCATGAGAAAGTATCATGGATCGTTATATGAGTGTCATATACTTTCTCATGTGGCTATTAGTATGACTATTAGTCCTTAGACCTGAAGTCACCATGGATCCCTACATAAGGAGTTATGTACTTTGCTTTCGTCAAACGTCACCCGTAACTGGGTGGACTATAAAGGCGATTACTGGGTATGTAACGAATTATGCAGAGGGATGTGAGTGATGTAGATGGGATCTATCCCTCCCATATGACGGGAGCGACATCGATATTCATGATAGAGTAAGACCACGAAGTGTATGGCCATACCCAAATGAGTCAATATGAGATATTGAGCTCATTTGATTGAGTGAGTCTACTTGGAGTTCAAGATTTAGATTGGTCAGAGGATGACACGGTCTATGCCTCACATTGATCAATCTAGATGTCTAGGATAGAAGGACACTTGTCATATATTGTGAGGAGTCACAATTAATAGTCACAAGGTGATGTTGGATCTCAACATTTCTTGTAACTTGGGTAGCAATGATGTATTGCTAGATGCCGCTCATTGCTTATGTTTCTAAAGGAGTTTAGAAACATTGCCAACGTTATAAGAACCTATTGGGTCACACACAAAGAACAAGTGGATGGAGATTGAGTTCATATGATGAACCAATTGGATTAAGTTCATATGATGAACCAAGATGATTAGATTCATTTGATGAATCAAATTGGATTAAGAGTAATCCAAATTGGGCTAATTGAGTTGGACTCAAGTTGATTCATGTATTCAATGAGTCTAATTTAGATTATGACTCATTAAATCAACTTAATTTAATGAATTAGATTCATTATATTAAGTTGGTTTGAATCAAATGGTTAGATTAGATCAACCATGGAAGAGATTTGGTCAAGTTTGACTTGACTTGAGAGGGAGAGGAAGAGTCAAGTTTGACTTGACTAATTTCCACATCATTAGTGAGATGACAAGATGTGGACCAATGATGATGCTCCACATCATCATGGTATGCCACATCATGGAGGTTACAAGCCTCCATTCTCATTAATGTGGCCGGCCACATTAAATGAGTAGGAGTTACTCATGTGGCCGGCCACACAAGTGAATGAATGGGAATGAATTTTCATTCATTGGTCTCATTCATTTCATCTCCTTCCTCTAGCAATTCTCTTCTCTTTTTCCTCCTTCTTGGCCGAGAGTTTCAAGAAAGGTGAAGAGGAATGTGTTAAGGTCCAAAGAAAAGGGTGAAGTGAAGGTCACAAAGGAGGATACCTAGAGGAGTATGTGAGATTCCTTTCCTTTCTCTCCTTTCTCCTTTTTTCAAATCCTACCCGAGAGCTCTAGAAAGTGCTAGCACACTTGGGGCTCTCTTCTCCATCCTTTGAGTGTGAGAGACACTCCTTGTTCGTGTGGATATCATTAGAGGAGTGTCTACGTTGACACTCTCGAGATCCGGCATACCGTTGGACGAGCGGGAACGCAAAAGGGCACGCATCAAAGGTATAAAGTGTTTTCCTTTGTAGATCTACTGTAGATCGTAGTTTATAACTCGTACTTGTGTTTTTGAAATTTTTCCTTGCACGGATCCTACGGCTTTGGGTGATTCGGGGTTTCCGCGACGCGAAAAGCGATTTTCGCGGCCCGAAAAACCCAACAATAAGCGCCCGAGCGGAGCTTTTCGATGATTTTGAAGGGGCCTGCCCAGGGAGCTTCTAGTTTGCCGACGTCGCCGACCGGCTTTACCTTCTTCCAGACAAGGTCGCCGACCTGGAATGATATGGGGATTACGCGCCGGTTGTAGTTTTGCTTCATCCGTTGTCGGTACGTCATCAGCCGGACGGATGCCTTAGCTCGCTCCTCATCAACCAAATCCAGCTCCATGTTCCT
This sequence comes from Zingiber officinale, assembly GCF_018446385.1. NCBI lineage: Eukaryota > Viridiplantae > Streptophyta > Magnoliopsida > Zingiberales > Zingiberaceae > Zingiber > Zingiber officinale. The sequence goes on along the minus strand of NC_056005.1, from coordinate 42,583,811 downwards.
CCGCTCGGCGTTGCCATCATCATAATTCTGGATCCGGACGGACTCGACGCCGACTTCTACAGGAATCATCGCTTCACCGCCGTACACCAGATAGAAAGACGTGACGCCCGTTCCTTCCTTTGGGGTCGTTCGGATGGCCCATAGGACGCCCGACACTTCATCCACCCAACTTCCTCCTAGATGGTCGAGCCGAGCGCGCAAAATGCAAAGAATTTCCCGATTGGCTACTTCGGCTTGACCATTGCTTTGGGGATACGCCACGGACGTGAAGTGTTGCTCAATGCCATAGCTTTTGCACCAATCTTCGAGCAACTTTCCCGCGAACTGCCGCCCGTTATCGGAAACAAGTCGACGGGGGATGTCGAACCAGCAGATAATATGTTGCCAGATAAACTTCTTGACCATCTGCTCGGTGATCTTGGCTAGCGGCTCAACCTCCACCCACTTGGAAAAATAATCGACTGCCACCAGGAGAAATTTCCGCTGCCCGGTCGCCATAGGAAACGGACCCACAATATCCATTCCCCATTGGTCGAACGGACAGGACACAGTAGCTGCTTTCATTTCCTCCGCCGGTCGGTGTGAAAAGTTGTGATACTTTTGGCAAGAAAGGCACGTCAATACAATCCGAGCGGCGTCTTCTTGTAAGGTTGGCCAGAAGTATCCGGCCAGCAGGATTTTCTTGGCCAGCGATCGTCCGCCCGAATGCCCCCCGCACGATCCTTGATGCACCTCTTGGAGGATGTACGCCGCGTCTTCCGAGCTCACGCATTTCAACAGTGGGCGGGAGAAAGCCTTCTTGTATAGTTGGTCTCCAATGAGCGTGAACCGACCGGCTCTCCTTCTTAGTAGCTGGGCCTCATCCCGATCGGATGGTGTAGCACCCGAGCGGAGAAACTCCATTATGGGTGTCCGCCAGTCGCTCGGAAACGAGAGGCCCTCCATCCGATCGACGTGCGCCACCAAAGATACTTGTTCAATTGGCTGCTGGATGGCGATCAACGTTATTGAGCTTGCGAGTTTGGCTAACTCATCGGCCGCTTGGTTCTCCGCTCGGGGTATCTTCTGGATAATAACCTCTCTGAAGTCGGCCTTGAGTTTCTCGAAGGCTTGAGCGTAAAGCTTGAGCCGAGCGTTGTTGATCTCAAAAGAGCCTGAGAGTTGTTGAGCGGCCAATTGGGAGTCTGAATGCAGCATCACCCGTCCGGCCCCTACATGCTGGGCGGCCTGTAAGCGGGCTATAAGGGCTTCATACTCTGCTTCATTATTCGTAGCTCTATAATCAAGCCGGACGGATAAATGCATTTTTTCCTCTTGGGGAGAAAGCAATAATATACCAATACCGCTCCCGAGCTGAGTGGACGATCCGTCCACAAATATCTTCCACATGGCTTCGGGTTCTGACCTTTGTACTTCGGTGATAAAATCCGCCAAGGACTGCGCCTTTATCGCCGACCGGGGCTGGTATTGAATGTCAAATTCGCTTAATTCCGTTGTCCATTTGATGAGCCGCCCGGCCGCTTCGGGATTCAACAACACTCTTCCCAGTGGGCTGTTCGTCCGGACGATGATAGTGTGAGCCAAGAAATAGGGACAGAGGCGCCGAGCGGCGAGGACCAAAGCAAAAGCCAGTTTCTCGAGCCCAGTGTAGCGACATTCAGCATCTTTTAAAATATGGCTCAGAAAATATACAGGCTCTTCTCCGCTCGTCCTTACTAGTGCCGAACCGAGGGCTTGCTCGGTTGAAGATAAGTAGATACAAAGTGGCTCACCCGCAGCTGGTTTGGCTAGTACCGGAAGAGAATTAAAATATGTCTTCAGATCTTCGAACGCCCGATCGCATTCTTCGTCCCAGTGAAACTTGGTGGCTTTGCGCAAGATTTTGAAAAAAGGCAGGCTCCGATCGGCAGTCTTGGAGATGAATCTGGACAGGGCAGTTATCCGACCGGTCAAGCGCTGCACTTCCCTCAGATTTCTTGGAGGCGGCATATCTTGTAAGGCTTTCACTTTGCTGGGATTTGCTTCGATGCCCCGCTCGGTCACTATGTAACCCAAGAAACGCCCTCCTTTTGCTCCGAACAGGCACTTCTGAGGGTTTAACTTAACGCCATATTTCCGCAGCGTTCGGAAAGTTTCCTCCATATCTTTAAATAGGTCGGCTGCTCGGACGGACTTGATAAGAATGTCATCCACATATACTTCGAGGTTTCGCCCAATCTGCTCCTTGAACACTTTGTTCATCAAGCGCTAATAAGTGACTCCCACGTTCTTCAGTCTGAACGACATCACATTATAGCAATAGGTGCCATCGACTGTGACGAAGCTGACTTTTTCTTGATCTTCCCGGGCGAGCGGCACTTGATGATATCCCTGATAAGCGTCGAGCATGCATATCAACTCGCAGCCAGCCGTAGAGTCCACCAGTTGATCGATCCGGGGCAGGGGATAAAAGTCCTTTGGGCACGCCTTGTTAAGGTCCCGGAAATCGATGCACACTCTCCACTTGTTGTCGGGCTTGGACTATGTGGCCAGCCTCCAGGAGTTTCTCCACCTCCGCTCGGATGATGACATTCTGTTCGGCGCTGAAATCCCTCTTTCTCTGCTTCACTGGCCGAGCGTCCGGTCGGACATGGAGCTCATGCTGCGCTATACTTGGTGAAATTCCGGACAGCTCATGCGTCGACCAGACGAAGACATCATGGTTTCTCTGGAGGCATTGGATCACTTCCTCCTTCTGGCTCGCCTCCAGATCGGACGCGATGAATGTCGTGGCCTCCGATCGGGTCGGGTGAATCTGCACTTCCTCCTTTTCTGCATAAATCAAAGAGGGTGGCTTTTCAGTGATAGCGTTCACCTCGATCCGGGGCGTCTTCCGAGCGGCATTGGCTTCTGCTCGGACCATCTCGACGTAACATCGCCGAGCTGCTAGTTGATCTCCTCGTACTTCTCCCACTTTGTCCTCAACGGGGAACTTGATCTTCTGGTGGAAAGTGAAGACGGCCGCTTGGAATTCACTGAGAGCTGGTCGCCCCAATATGACGTTATATGCCGACGGAGAGTCCACCATGACGAAGTTTGCAGTCTGCGTCCTTCTGAGCGGCTCCTCTCCTAACGAGATAGCCAGTCGGATTTGTCCGACCGGCTGAACTTCGTTGCCCGTAAACCCGTAGAGGGGGGTCGTCATGGGCAGCAGCTTGGCTCGATCGATTTGTAGTTGGTCGAAGGCCTTTTTAAATATGATATTGACCGAGCTTCCTGTGTCAATAAAAACGCGGTGAATAGTGTAATTGGCTATTACCGCTTTGATGAGAAGAGCGTCATCGTGGGGCACTTCAACTCCTTCCAAGTCCTTGGGCCCGAAACTGATTTCGGGTCCGCTCGCCCGTCTTCCTTGCTCGGTTAGAATCACCTCCGGTCGGCCCGCCAGCTATAATGTTGATTTCGCCTCGGGAAGTATTACTTCTATTTTCTTCTTCCCGAGCGGACGGTTGGGACCGCTCCCTAGACATCCGGGGATTCTCACGCCTCGGAGTATGATGTCGATCGGGAGTCGGTTGTTGTCGCCTGTCGGCTATCGTCCGATCGGCTTCACGAGGCCTCTGTCGCCTGTCGGCTGATGGCGATCGACGGCCGCCACTCCGGGGAACGGGGTGAGCGATTAGAGGAAGACTCCGGCAATCTTTGGTGTTATGTGTGTCCGTCCGGTGAAAGGAGCAGAACATTGGGGTCCATTTCTTCTTCGGCTTGGGCTGCGCGACAGCTACCTCTTGCACGTGGGACCTCACATGGGGAGAGCGGACTGCTTCGGCCCTCAGTCCTCTGGGCCGCTGATGAGCAGTGTGAGGCTTCCGCTCGGCAGGGGGAGCCCGCTCGGTTGGGGCTTCCTTTCTTCGGGCCGCTTGGGCTTCCTCCACGTTGATGTATTCGTTGGCCCGGTGTAGCATATGGTCGTAGTCTCGGGGTGGTTTCCGAATGAGCGATCGGAAGAAGTCGCCATCCACCAAGCCTTGTGTGAAGGCATTCATCATGGTTTCCTAGGTGGTCGTTGGAATATCCATAGCCACCCTGTTGAACCGCTGGATATAAGCTTGGAGCGATTCGCGGGCTTCTTGTTTGATGGCAAACAGACTGACACTAGTCTTCTGATAGCGCCTACTGCTTGCGAAGTGGTGGAGGAAAGTCGTTTGGAAGTCTTTGAAACTTAAAATAGATCCGTCCAGCAGTCTCCAAAACCATCGTTGAGCCGATCCAGAGAGGGTGGTGAGGAAAACCCGACACTTTACCCCATCTGTGTATTGATGAAGGGTGGCCATGTTATCAAACTTACCCAAATGATCATCCGGGTCGGTGGTTCCATTGTATTTACCGATCGTTGGAGGCACATAATGCTTGGGCAGAGGGTCTCGTAGAATAGCCTCTGAAAATTGACGGTTGATCCGCTCGGGCGAGGCGTCCGCTCAGGGGGCTTTCCCTTTTTTGTTATCTCGTCTTGGCACTTCATCTGAAGAAGATCCTCATTCACGATTAGTTGCTGCGGCTTCAGGAGAAGTGCGGAATAGGGCCCGATGGAATGCAACTGTGGCCTGCGGTGCTTCCACTCGGCCGCCTGATTCTGATGTTGCTTGCTGCTCTGCCCGATCAGCTTGTGACTTTTGTCTCTGTTCCATAAGCTTGGCGGCTCTTGTCTCGATCAAAGCGTCGAGTTCCTCCGTGGAGAGCATTACCGAGTGCTGTCGTCCAGCTTCGTCCATTGCTTCCGATCGGATGCAGGAGCGTTCCCACAGACGGCGCCAAATTGATCCTGTCCGAAAGTTGAATCAACGGTCGCTGGGCACGTGGCGCTCTCCAGTTGCTGACGTAGATCTTCGACTGGTCGTGTGGAGCTCCGGCGAACCTGCAAAGAAGTCGGGCCGGGAAGGGGTTCCCGGCGATGACCCTCCGACGCTCAAGTCAGGTAGACGAAGAACCAGAAAGTGGCTTCCAGGATCAGAGATTTTATACCTCCGGTGAAGTCTAGTGGCCTTTATATAGAGCCACAGGAACTTGGTGCACATAAACCGAGGTGTACACGTGTCACATCCCATACCGCAGCATGGGCTTGTCAGAAGAGCATGTCTGATTCCATACCGCTACAGTCTGAGCGTCTCCTTGATGGGACAGCAAAACATTCCATCTCACTATACTGAGTACGGTCTGGTCTTTGAACATGCCTGTTGTCAGCAACAGGGGTTACTGAGATGACGTTCACACTGTCCTCTACTCTTTGACTTCCTCTGATCGACTATCAAGCCGCTCGGCCAGAGCATTCGTCTCTGGTCCGGCATATGTGGTCGTCCGTCCGGGAAGATTGAGGGTCGCCCGTCCGCTCGGCTTGTATCGCTTGAAACCCTAGCCGAGCGGACTATCCGCTCGGCCATATGATCTCTTTTCCTTGGAAATTTGGGCTCACGGCCAGCTGGTTACTCTCTCGGGTGGACATTATTGCCTAGTGCTTGGCCTATTCCGCCTGCTCTTCGAGTCCATGGGGTTGACTCCCCTTTGACTGCCGTCCTCCACGTGTCATTGGACTTTCCCTTATGAGGGCCCCCGGTCTTACTACCGGATCACAGGTCATTAACAAGAATAAAGAGAGGATTTGATATTAGAAATATGAATTGTTAACAAGGACAAAAAAAAAATGAAGAGAAGCTATTTCACATCCCCCCAAGTGAAAGATAATGACACCAAATATCAACATATTTTGTAGTACTTTCCCACAACTGATACAAAATAATCATTAAAAACAATGCCAAGAATGCGAAATTACCTACAACAGAATATGAATATGCTAGATTTCAATTAGCAAGGAAAAGAGAAACTAGGGTGAGATACGAGCTATTATTAACACAAATACAGAACATGTTTTATTTACTCATCTCATTTTAGCAAAAGGTTTAGTTCATTCTACCATAAACAAAATGATGTTCAAGTCTGCTTGGGCATTTTAAATAAATTCTTAATGCCTATGAAAGAACCAAATCTAGAGTAAGATGAAGATGATACTCCAGATTAACCTTGATATTTTGAAATTGGACCCACATTAAGATCACAAATTGGATCAAGTGCAAAATTCCATTGACAGGTTATATCTTCAGGTTTCATGCGCATAAAATGACCCAAAAAAGATGCAAATAGGAAGAGACCATATGATGACCTTGTGCACCAAAACATAAGCATATAGAACCTCAAGGCTATTATTATCTAAGAGTTTAATCCAAGTTAGCTGTCATGTCTTGTGCTTATTATCTCTTTCCAAATGTGCTATCTATTAGCTTTCCTATTTAACATCTCTCTGATCTCAAATTTCACACGCTAATTCTACTGTTCTACAGCTCACACAGTCCGCCCTCAGAGTGATGTGTACATACCTCAGAGTGATGTGTACATGCCACTAAGCATTAATGATGTTGTTGAAGCTAAGAGGCTCTGCGCCCAATAAACCCAAACTACAACTATGGTGATCCATATAAATATATAAATTGGTTATTTTATAATAGCTCGAGTTTTTGTAATAAATAGTTAGATAATCAATTTCAACATAGTGTCAAAGTTGGAGGTCTTTCTGGTTCAAATCCTGCTGTATCAAATACAAAAAAGCCTATTTTTGAGTCATAATAGGCGTGAAGGGGCATCTTGAAGCTAAAAGGCATTCTCTTGCCTATTGGTCCCACATGAAGAAGTGCATTGATCCATATAAATATATAAAATGATTTCTTTCCTAATAGATTGAGCTTTCAGAATAAGAGTTTAATTAAAATTTATCAACTCCCACAAGCACTTATCGAATACTCTTCTTAGTTTCTTTCTATTTTATCCCATTATATATAATCTCCTTGAGCACTATCAAGTTTATAAGTTCTCATAATTTACTATGTGAAAAAGATTTGAGGACGCCTCCATCTTTATCCCAACCCTAAGCCTACAACAATGCCTCCCTACTCCATCCCAACTTCCTCCTCAAGGACACTTGGCACAACATCAATTGTTCTCACAAACAAATGGAGAGTCAACTTGTTCGCCTCCGCATGACACACACCTCAATCTTCCTCACAAAGCACTGAAAGTCGTTGCTTTCTTCCTCTCAAATTGATAGGCCACTCTCCTAGATCAAAATCCACTCTGCTTTTCTATCACATGTCTAAAAGATTCTCGAGTGAGAATAAGCAATCTCAAAAAGAACTCACTCTAATTTTGGCAATTTCTTCCATTCTCATGGATTACAATTGATTCCTCATTACTCTATTTTTGGCAATTGATTTCCTAGAGGCTTAAAGGGATGCCTGAGAAATCACTTAGGATCTGATCAGGTACCAATCTTGATCCAACTTGGTTGATCTTTATTCGATGAGACGCTATTAATAAGGAAAAAAACTAAGTGGTTGAAATGAAGAGAAACTTTTGGAGTTTGTGTGGGCCTTTGTATCTGTTGAGCAATTTTAAAACTAAAGTACAAGAACCATGGCATAGGCATCACAATCTTAGATGGTTACAAAACAACAAATAGGGTAGTGTTGCAAAACGAGAATGCTAAGATGAGTGTATAGAATGTGTGGGATACTTATAAAAGAATAATACTCGTCATGAGTATGACTAATTAGGTGTAACTTCAATAGGTCAATATGATATGTACATCAGGAAAGACAAATAATAGACCGTGAATGGGTTCGATTGATTTGAGTTAAATATGCAATGGGGAGGAGGACTAATAAGCAAAATGTTTTAGTTAGCATGCAACTCAAAAGATTTGAATATTACTTGTGATATATCTTGCATAGAATTTGAGAGAGGAATAAAATCATGTGGCAAAGCACACATAATTGAAACTACTAATAAAAAGGGCCAAAACTACGAGATGCCCCCACACTACATTGGATGTGAGACAATTCTCCATTCGGATAACTGCAAATGAAAATTTACCAAAGGGCGTACGTAGGGTTCCGAATTGACAAAATGGCATATGCTACTTTGACATTTACCATAAGGCGTACTCAATTATGTGATCTTCTCATTCTATCCCTCCTGCCAAAATTGACTTTTTCTCTTTCTCTTTTCTTTTTCTCTCTTCTCTTTCCTCTTTCCTCTATCCTATGTATGCAAACTCTTTTCTCTTTTCTCTTTTCTCTCCTCTCTTCTTTTTCTTCTCTTTTTTGCACATGCATAACGAGGGCTTGATATGAAAATCATATCAGGTCCTTAGCATTTAGAGTTTAGTCGATTCATTCAATAACATTTTAACGTCTTCGGATAAGATGAAATAAGTAATGAAGGATACTGTGGGACTCTTTGCAACCTTAATTTACAGGACTTGAAATGGTTGCAATCTAAGATCTCTGAATCGATCAATAGATTTTGACCGAAACTCACTGATTGACCTAGACAGGTTAGATTGGACTCATTTTAGGTCCTATGAATTTCTAAGGTTGCAAGGAGTCCAACGGTGTCCTCCCTTGTTTATTTCGGCTTCTCCGAAGATGTTAAAATGTAATTAAAAAAAATCGGTAAAAAAAACCCACATTGGGCCTAATATGATTCATATCAAGTCCAATGTGGGGTTTTTTGGTTGATTTTTTCTTATTATATTTTAACACTTTTTGAGAAGCCGAAATAAACAATGGAGGATATTGTTGTACTTCTTGCAACTTCATAAATCTACAGGACCTAAAATTGTTACAATCTGAGATTTCTAAGTTTATCTATAGATTTTGATCGAAAGATCTGATTGGATCCATTTCATGTCCTGTAAATTTTTGAGATTGCAAGGAGTCCAACGGTGCCCTCCATTATTTATTTTGGATTTTTTTTGAGGTATTAAAATGTAATAAAAAAATCGACCAAAAATCCCACATTAGGCTTGATTAATCTCCACTGTTTGCTTGGACAAATAGAGATTCATCTGTCTGATGACCAATAGTAAGAGGTCTACCATCATTACAGTGAGAAAGTCACATGTTACATGGAGAAAAGAATATCATCCACAATTATATGCTGCTACACAATCCAATACAGTAGATAAAATGCACAAGAAAAATGTGCCTAATCTCATATAGCTTAACAGGATAACTACTATATATGTGGCTTCTGGTGAGCTAATTATGATATCTTTCTGTTGGTACTCTGTACTTAGCAAGTTGATACAATTTATAAAGCACAAGAGTTTGGAATCAAATAAATCATTTGTCAGGGGATCTAATTGTGATAACAATTCTATCTAAAGATTTTAAATGGCCAAAAGCACTGAAGAACTATACGATAATGCTTTTTGAGGAATTAGTTGACTGATATATTTTAATTAGGCCTAACAAGGGATTTTTGGTCGATTTTTCCTTGTTACATTTTTAACACCTCCAGAGAAGTCGAAATAAACACGGGAGGGCACTGTTTGACTCTTTGCAATCTTAAAAATCCACGAGATCTGAAATGGTTGCAATTTGAGGTAAGTCGATCAATGAGTTTTGATTAAAGCTCACTGATTGACCTAGACAGATCTAATTGGACCCATTTTAGGTCATGTGGATTTTTAAGATTGCAAGGAGTCTAACAGTATCCTCTATTATTTATTTATGCTTCTCTGGAGGTGTTAAAATGTAATAAGTAAAAATCGACAAAAAATCCCACGTTGGGCTTAATATGAACCATATCAGGCACAATGTGGGATTTTTTATCGATTTTTCCATATTATATTTTAACACCTCTGGAGAAGCCGAAATAAAGAGTGTATCGTTGGACTCCTTGTAACCTTATAAATAAATCCACATGACTTGAAATTGTTACAATCTAAGGGTGTGTTTGGTACACGCGTTTTCCATTTTCATTTTCTGGAAAATGCGCATTTTCTAGAAAACAGAAAATGATTTTTTGTCATTTTCTATTTTTCTAAAAAACTGTAGCTATTTTTTTAGAAAACAAGCACGAAAAACGCAAACCAAATACCATTTTTTAGAAAACGCGCGTTTTTCAGAAAATGAAAATGAAAAATACGCGTACCAAACGCACCCTAAGGTCTCTAGGTCAATCAATGTGTTTTGACCAAAATCTACTAATTGACCTAGACAGGTCCGATTGGATCCATTTCAAATCCTATGGATTTCTGAGATTGTAAGGAGTCAAACGGTGCCCTCTATATTTATTTTGGCTTCTCCAGAGATGTTAAAATGCAATAAGAAAAAATCGACAAGAACCCCCACGTTAGGCATGATATAGAATCATATTGTGGGCTTGATATGAAATCATATTAGGTCCAACGTGAGGTTTTTTACCAATTTTTTCTTATTACATTTTAATACCTCCGGAAAAGATGAAATAAACAATGGAGGGCATTGTTGGACTCCTTGCAACCTCAGAAATTCATAAGATCTGAAATGGATCCAATCGGACATGTCTAGGTCAATCAATGAATTTCAGTCAAAACCCACTAATCGACTTAGAGACCTCAGATTGCAACAATTTCAGGTCCCGTGGATTCCTGAGGATGCAAGGAGTTCAACGGTGCCCTCCATTGTTTATTTCAGCTTCTCCAGAGGTATTAAAATATAATAAGAAAAAATCGATAAAAAACCTCACGTTGGGTCTAATATGATTTATATCAGGCCAACATGAGCCTAATATGATTATATATCAGGCCCGTGCAAAGAATCCAATGGTGCCCTCCATTATTTATTTCAATTTTTTCAGAGGTGTTAAAATTTAATAAGGAAAAATTGGCAACTGATCAACCTAGAGACCTCAGATTACAACTATTTCAAGTCCTATAGATTTCTGAGGCTATAAGGAGTTCAATGGTGCCTTCCATTACTTATTTCATTTTATACAGAGGTGTTAAAATGTTATCGAATGAATCAACTAAACCCTAAACACTGAGGGCCTGATATGATTTTCATATCAGACCCATGTTGTGCATGCAAAAAAAAAAGAAGAAAGAGAAGAGAGGAGAGGAAAGAGAAAAGAGTTTGCATGCATTGGAGAGATGAAAGAGGAAAGAGAAGAGAGAGAAAGACAAAAAGTCAATTTTGGCCGGAGGGATAGATGGGAAGATCACATAATTAAGTGTGCCCTTTGGTAAATGTCAAAGTAGTATATGCCTTTTGGTCAATTTGAAAACCTACATGCGCCCTTTGGTAAATTGCCGAAATACAAATCTAGCCAGTGGCATTAGGGTGATATCTTGTGTCCTTTCTTCTAGCATTATGAAATGAAAAAGTTAGCAATATATAAGTATTTAATGATCAATGATCATCTTAAGATATAGTTACTTTTATCAAATAAGCTAGTAGTCAAATAACAGCCAAACTAAAAAGAAAGAATATTCAGTAACTACAACATTCCCAATTACTGTAAAATTACTAACCTCAAGCAGTAAATTATCACCCCAACGGATGCGGTCAAAAACATTCCGAATCTATTATAATGAGAATAATGTCATTCAACACCAACAAGATAAAATGTAAAAAATGCTTTTGTTAAAAAAATGGTGAGAAAGTAGAGTAACTAGAGATGACAATAAACTCTTTCATGCCAAGATCAACTATAAAGAGATCAGTTACATGTACGATTGTGGAATTAACATTCTTCTTAGAAATGAAGATGACAAGATAGTGATATCCTGGTTCCTGGATTTCCCCTTTGCATATAATAAAAATTCAAAACATGCTTTAGATGCTTTAAAGTTTGGCAAGTGCATGTATGTTGAATCTGCTTATACAAACAAAATGAGATAGATCACATAGAAAGTGGAGATCCAATGTTGAGAAGATTTTTATTTTAAAATAACTTATAATCTGCACTTAGGATTTGCTGGATGAGAAAGATATGAAAAGGCAGAAAATATATGGTTTTTCCTAGTAGCAACGTTTTGCATTCCATGTAAAGAAAAATCAATAGTGCCATTCCTGAACCAACGTTCAACAGAAACATTCTTGTAGAGATCAGAAATGAATTTTGCCTGGTGATAAGTTCTGTCGTAAGAATTAGAACAATTTTGGTAGAAAAAACTCAAGATTCACATACCAAAATCCAAGCTAAATAGTAATAACAAGGAAAAACATTTGATGGTTACAAACGGCATAGTATGGATCACTACAAGGAATGATCTTCCAAAATCTTGTTTCACTGAATCATTTAGTGATTTTCTTAGGGTTCTGAACAACTTAGATAAAAAAAAATTACAAGACTGAGAACAAGATGAATTCTAGCACAACTCATATTATGCAACCTAGACCATGCCAAAAGAGGATGTTTCACTAACTCAGCCTTGAGAACTAGATCAATAAAAAGAAACCAAACTTTCAAATAAAGAGACCAGAAGAAAAGATTCTTCCACATAAGAATTGTAAATGCTAGTGCATATCTAATATGTGCCCAATGCTAAAACCTTCAAACTTACAAACATGATTTTGTGAGTTTGGATGCATACACAATTGTCGGCTTCAATAAGCTTAAAGAAAAGAGTTGACAGATTTATTTTTTTAAGGGAAATATTAAAGAAACACTACCACCTGAGTTGACTTCTGAATATGTAAAAATGCTGTCAATTGTACTCAAATTCTCTTAATTCAGAGGACTTGAAGGAGCATTGAAAGATTTCAGCATTGCATGTTAATCTAGTTTTTGAAAAGCATCAAGAAAATCAGTGAAATATGGCAGTGTTAGTCTCAAAAGTCAACACCTTTAGAAACTGGATAACAGATATGTAACATTAACTAATCAAGCATAAAATTCCACTATACTATCAAATCAATTCAACTTTTACTGTCATGGTTATGACACCATACAGTAGCCCAAGTTGAGATGTTCAGCGATGTGAATTCAGAAGACATAACCAGTATATAAATGCAAACAAAAAACATATAATGCTCGTGCATAAAATTGCTTTATACATTATCATACTAAGAATGATTCATGCCAAATTTGAAGGTATGGCAGAAGTAGATCCTGGAACTACTGAGATAATAAACACGAGCCTCACCAATTTTGTTAAAGATGACGGTTGTGTTACATACCCCTGACATTCTGTTTCTCCCTTCTCTTGCAGCTGCAAGAGTCCGTGCTGACAAGGCAATGCCCAAAGCACCACTATTATGCCTATGCAACATATTTAATCTTGTGTGTGGATGCTGATGAACACAGGAAACAGCTCCAGACTGATGACGTCCAACCTCCAGAGATGTGGAAGAATTGTTTTGATGTTGAGGAAGGCTGATGGTCTGGCCTCTGAATTCAAAATCAGAAGAAAAAATGTTCCTACGAATAGTTTCTGATAAGCGGCGTCGATTTTGGTGAGTTAACCAGTTTGTTCCCAATGATTGATGATAAAGACCTAAATTGACGCCAACCTGTGATGCAGGTACCAAAATTGCTGGTTAAAACTGAATTGCCACTGGCTGAATGCCAATTTATTTGAACTCGCATCATATCTGTAGTGCTACTTGAGGGAACAGATACTTGCTCCGAGATATTGATTGGAACATCTAATTGATCCAATTCCACAGCTGAGCCATCGACTGCAACTGCTGGAGAGCCCAAAGAACTACCTACTTCCGTAGCGGAAATTCCACTTTGTGGTAAAGGATACAAGTCCGAAGAAATGACAGGAAGCATACGTAGATTACGTTGCCTATGTGGCCTCAAATTAATGGCCAAATACCCGGAATATAAAGACTGACTAGATGAGGTGGTTGCAGATGATGATTGGACAGGCCAAGGATTATAACAAGTAATATTGTTCTCTAGGGGCCATAGTCCAGGTGCAAAATTATCAGCGTCATTTGCATGGCTGATTTTCACTCGAGTGTTTCGCTGAAAGCTTTCACTGTTTCCAGAAGCACTAACATAAGGATGATCATCAGTAGTCGCACCTCTTGCTAGTTTACTGATTCTCACATTTATTTCTTCTCCTGTATGAATTGAACCTGTTTAACTACAGAGATAAGCCAGATATCCTTTTGCAAGATTGAAAGCACAATGAAGAGAGGAAATAAAATTGAGCAAATTATTATCACCTTCACCGAAGTTACTAGAATGTCCACTTGCCGAGCATTCCCCATCATCTCGTTTGATGTTCTTTCTCTTGTGTGAAGAGCTTTCTGCTATTTTTTGTTTTCCACCATCATAATTGGAAAATAAATCAATAGCACTAACAGAACACCCCCCTAAAGAAGATCCAGATAAGGAGACATGCTGACACGGTGATGGAGCCTGATTACTTGGTCCTGAATGAAGTTGTGTTTCCAGAAACTGCCTACTCATTTCAACATGCTCTGTAGGGGGTTCATTAAAGTCAAGAAACTGAGATGATGGTTGTCTATTATTGACAATATTGATGCTGGTCTCAGCGTTATCAGTTTCAAATGGAAGAGTATTCATTGCCTCATATCTATTATCTGCTATACTTGGTCCACCTACTCTATTACATGAAGCAGAAGACATCCAACCACTTTCAAGTTTTGTTTCACTTCGACTGCAATGATTTAGTGAGGACGTTCTAGACTTAAGACCAAGTGGACCCCAGAAATTCAAGTTGGGATTTTCTTGGGTAGCAACATTTTCGCATGAGATGGTTTCACTAGATGATAGTGGATTGCGAGGTAAGTCCTGGTTCTCTACTGAAAGAGTGAGGTCATTTCAAAGCATTTGTTGATCCATGACAGAAGTGCCTGAACTAGAAGGCTGATCTATTCCAAAAATGTCAGAGAAGGGTGTGAAAGTACTCATTTGCCTTCCCTTACAGCCCTGGCAAATTGGACTAATGTGATCCTTGGAACTACAAATCCCATAGCACAATTCAGCAATTATATAAATAGACATAAATGGACAGATAGAAGAAAGACAGCCTTCATTGGTAGAGCAAACTTCAAGTTGTTAAGAAGAATAAAAAATAACAGTCAGCAAGATAAATATATAAATCTTTGAACAAAATGAAACAATGATTTGAACAAAATGAAGATCATATTTAACAAAACTACTTCCCATGGTGTCTTTTTGACACCTATTTGCCCATGTAAAACAGAATCTAGAAGGCAATTATTCAAAACTCCACATACTATTAGTCTATGATGACAACTACTCTCAAGTACAAGGAGCATTTGGAGGGGATACTCAAATAATCAGAAAAAGTAGCATACAAGATGTCATTCTACATGTGAAAGTTCCATAAATCCACATTCCTTTGCTATTGGTTTCTTGTATGAAGCAATCTAGCATCTTCAAGATACAGCCAGTAAGAACAAAAAATAAAAAAATCATTATGCATACTTTTAGAAAATTATCACATGCTATCAATTGTCAAGAAAAATAGGGTAAATTGCAATTAGTAATCACAAATACAAGAGACAGCATTTAGACATCACATCCCGAACTCAACAGTTTTACATGGGATGGACTTGGAGGAAAGAAATTATCCTTGAGTAAGATTTATCAAATCAACTAAAATCTGAAAGGCAGACTAAAGTAAATTTTGTCTATTTTGAATGTAGAACCTCAGAACCTTGGTTAAACTTACATAAGATCACTGAAACCTAAAAATATTAAAATTAAGGAAAAGAACGAACCTAGTATGTCTTTCAGCTCAAATTTGGTCAGTTGTATGAAAAATGTTTATGTAAATTTCAAAGTCTACCTAGGATCTAGTATTTCAAGATTCTACATAAACATGGGAACATTAATTCTTAGCTCGAGCTAATGCCAAATTTCAAATGACCAGAATTTATGTCAAAATATCTATCATCCTTGTGATTCATCAAGCTTCCATAGAATAAAAAATGTCAAACAATTAAAGATAGAGGGAAGACAACTTTTGGCTTTGAAATTCTTTAGAAAAAAATGAATTAATAAATGGCTATGTAGTTCAATGTGACAAACATTTGCGATCGCTATGATGTTTTCTTTAATCATATATCAAAATAATGAATTATATTAAACATTCATATTTATATGTTAAAGATCTGTTTATCAATCTAGTAAGCTTATTTTTACAGTGAATGAGGTAATTCCTGCACCAACCATCCATATGTAAGAGCTAAGAATACTAACAAAGCTCTGTTAATTCTACAAATTATGTCACATTCATTCCCAATATAAAATTTGTTCTACATGTCCACATGAGAGTTACATTCTATTAGATTCTGCCTTTTGAATTTTAATCCATCAAGACTTTGATTTTCCATTGTTCAATTGAGTGTTTGTTTTTAATTTTATAAACAAATTACCCAAATACCTCCAATCAAGTGCATTAGAACCCTAGTTATTTAAGGCATGAAGTGCCCAAAAGCGCATATGTGTTGTGAGGCCTGAGGCACTAGGCACTAGGCACAAAGTGAGGTGCACGCCTTATCGAAGTAAGACATTTTTGGTATAAATTTTTACAATTCAAACATATATAGTAAATTTCTATCAAAATATTTCACTAATAAAATCATGCAAAAAAATATGTTAATTAAAAGCATGGGCTAATTTTAAATCTATATATCTATCTATATATATTAAATTAATGTGTCAATTTTATTAAAGTTTAATAAAGTTTACTTAAATTATCCCTACGCTCGTTAGAAGTTGATTAGAAGTTGATTGAAATTATTTACTTACGTTTTACTTAATTAAAAACTTGTTACGTGCTGCTCGCGACTGCGGTGCTCACGTGAAGCCTCCGCTGCGAAGGCTAGGCTCACGCGACTCTTTCTCCGCGACCGTGGGGCACATGAGAAGACTCTGCCGCAGTTGTGGTGCTCAAGTGAAGCCTCTGTTGTGACCACTGGGCTCACGTGACAAGTCCTCCATGGCTATGAGGCTCGCGTGAAGACTCTACTGTGGCCGCAGGGGTTGCGCAACACATCTACAGCGGTTGCGAGGCTCATGCGATGCTTCCATTGCGACTGTGGGGCTCGCACGATGCCTCCAGGGCCACCTCGAGGCTCTTGCGACGTGCGATGCCTTCGCGGCCGCCGTGAGGGTTGGACTTCAATCGAACGTGTAACGCCCCGGCCCGGGCGGGCCCCACCCGAACCGAACCGGGAACGCTACCTGAATTGCCCATCGGGTTGATGACTAGCTCCACAGACCACCGGAGGTCCTTTCAGCGTGCTTTGTCCTCACTCGCACGCACCCTGGAAAACTTCCCAGGAGGTCACCCATCCTCAGATTTCTCCAAGCCAAGCACGCTTAACTTTGGAGTTCTTTAAGTTTGGGCTTCCGAAAAGGAAGGTGCACCTTGGTGATATGGATAGTACCATCTAACCTTTTAAGTCATATTTAACCAGAATCTCAGAACCGGGGTATTACAATCACCCCCACTTAAAGACACAACATCCTCGTTGTGTAACCACAAATCACACCACAAACAAATCCCAGAATCTCCCTCGCTAGGTGGTGCCCTGGGTGCTCCTACCACAGGCGCACTCACGGTCGCAAGGTCGCTCTGATACCATCTGTAACGCCCCGGCTCGGGCGGGCCCCACCCGAACCGAACCGGGAACGCTACCTGAATTGCCCATCGGGTTGATGACTAGCTCCACAGACCACCGGAGGTCCTTTCAGCGTGCTTTGTCCTCACTCGCACGCACCCTGGAAAACTTCCCAGGAGGTCACCCATCCTCAGATTTCTCCAAGCCAAGCACGCTTAACTTTGGAGTTCTTAAGTTTGGGCTTCCGAAAAGGAAGGTGCACCTTGGTGATATGGATAGTACCATCTAACCTTTAAGCCATACTTAACCAGAATCTTTAGAACCGGGGTATTACAGAACGAGCAAAATCGCTCCTTACGTGTGATTATCGCGTCTCAAAGGCATGCGCTTAAGCGTGCTTCTTTGAACACTACGCCTAGGTTACTACCCAGCCACAAATGGCGCACCTGGGCACAGGCAGGCACAAATGGCACGCCTTTCACAACTATGATTAGAACAAATCATGAAAAGGAAATTTTAACTTAAAAGTGAATTTAGGGCTCCAATGGTGGCCTCATTTTATAGAAAATCAATGAGGTGGTGCCCTCTGCTATATAGTTTTACTCACACCACCCTCCGCTGCAAGGCGTCCTTAGGTCAGCATTTGGTTGCTTAATAGAGAGTAGACTGAGGCATTTGGAGAGTCAGTCATCATGTTCCTATAGCAGCCATCGCTTTGATGGAATTGTAACAAACATCATTGGCCTACTATGAAAGATGACAGTGTGTTGTTCCACCTCTTGCAATAGAGATTGTCACTCTAGCAAGGGCAACAACAACCTTCATAGAACAGGGCACAAGTCCATAGATGAAAACAAAGGACACTAGAAGATTTTGTTAGTGCAATCCCCTAAGTGGTCGTGTTTGAGTGCATGTAAGTTAGGTTTTTGTCTGAGTTCTAATGTGAGTGTGGAGTTTGCAAGGACTTGATAATATGCATCTAAAGTTGGCATACCTTGTGGTTTGACGTGCTTGAATTGTGCTGTTGATTTGGAACACCAAATTAGTTCAACTGAAGGCTCAAGAGGTCCGTTGGAATTAAGAGAAGGATGGCATGCGAGGGACCGCAAGACGAGGAGATTGGAGCTAGTTCAATAGCTTTGATGCGAGTTGCAAGAGGTTGACTTTATAAGTGATAGTGAAAGATGGCATACTAAGCATAAGCTTCATCGTGAAGCATAAGCTTTAGATGAGCTTGATTGATAGAATTCGACAGGAGAACATGCATACTAAGCATAAGCTTCATCGTGAAGGTTTATGAGGGCTTATGAGATGTAAATTGTGATTGAGTTACTTGACATTTGTTTTAGTCGACTGGAATGTTAGTTGCCTAGATGACTAGAATCCTATTCTCCATCTTTTACTTGTATTTGATTGACTTGAGTTAATTGGATTGCCATTTGAGTCAACTAATGTGACTATTGGACAAATAAATATGTTAGATTGGTTAGTTGAGTCAACCGTGGATATCAATTGACCTATCATGGTTGAATTTGTTGGTGGATAAGCTTGTGATCTTATCTAACCAAGTCGACTAGAAGTGCATCAGTCGAATCGATGCAAGATTTAGTCGAATAACGTTATCTTATCTAGATAAAAGTCAATTGTTAAACAATTTAGTCAACTAATTCCAACTAGAAGATAATGAGCTACTTATCATCAATCTAAATTCACCCTTACAATAAATAGGGGTGTAAGAAGACCTCGAATAAATTCATTCACAATAAATATTCACTTTTGTGTGCTCATTTTAAAGCTTTTGGTGCTCAGGTAATATCTCCTTTGTGCTTTCATTTCATATTTGTAGAAGATATTCTGTATGAGTTTTCTCCACTTCTCTCAAAGGAGTCTTTTATATTGGGAATTTAGAGTTTTGATCCACCTAGGAGTAAGGGTGTGAACCACATAAACCATTCTTAGTGCTTGTGATTTGTCTTGTTCATTTTATTATTCCACTATATTTACTCTTTGTATTGGCTTTGCAAAAGAAAACAATTTTATTTGCAGGTTAAGGCGCTATTCACCCCACAGCCCATTCTAGACGCACAACAATCTAAGAGATACCACTACAAATTCATGGATATACAGCTAGTATTGAGTGGGTGTCTATCTCATTAGTGTTAATTATGAGGAAAAAAGTCAACATTGAAATTACGTTTTTGTTCATGGTCAAAATACAAAGATTAGAATTTAGGTTTCTTGATTCCCTCATGGTCCACGAGTACAAATTACAAATTACACTCTATATCATCAAATTTCAACTTCTCCCATTACAATCAAATGTCTCTTGTGTGATGCAGGACCAACATACAAGTACCAAATCTTCAACGGGTCATAACTTTTGACTTGAGCTTCGGAATCAGGCTTTATCTCATGTATACAGAATTTAAATATCTATATTTGTTATTGGGAACCCGTAACCATCAAGTTTCTGGCATAAAAATACCGTTTAGGACCTTTTCAAAGGATCCAAACATTTTTTTTTATATTTTTAATAATTTCTATTTTATGGTGTTTCAGGTATTTTTGATATGTCAAGTATTTATGAGTTAGGGCTTATCTATATAAGCTTCATGTTTAGCTGTTTGAGGGATTATCCTTTATTTTTAATAAAGTTTTCTTTTTTTTTTTTTGGTAAAAACTAGAGAATGGCGAATTTCTCTTTATTTTTTTTTCTCTTCTTGCCTTCTCCTTAATTCCCCATTATCGTCAGCCCGCAGAATAATCGCTATCCTTCCCAGTGTCAGTTGGTATCAAAGCGGATTAGATCCAATGGAAGATCGTTGTGGTTGGTAGGTTCTGATTTAAGAAGTCAAGCACCATGGTCGTAGTGGATGATTGAAGATTTATAGAGAAAAGTTATAGATTTAACCCAGCGTCTAGTAGCGTGAGATCTCGAAGATCATGACATTTCAGATCATGGATCTGATTCTACCTTCGAGAACCCATATCACCAACAAGCTACGCACCAGAAATGCTGTGGGAGAGAGGAGCCTCATGGAGACCTCGATTTTAGGTTGATCTGTCTGAATTTATAATACATTAAAAGTAGAGAGCTTCGTTGATTGGATCAATAAAGTGTGTGGATCTTCGACTATAAACAAATTCTAGATCAGGAGGTGGAGTTGATTGCCATAAGACTCAAAGGGTGAGCATTGATGTGGTGGGAGTAGATGCGGTGCTCACGAGACAGACAGAGCAAATCCCAAATAACTGACCAGGAGAAGATGAATAAGAAGATAAAGGAACACTTCCTCCCTTTCGGCTACACCCAAACTCTATTCTAGCGACTCACTCATTGAGATAGGGGTGCGAGATCGATCGACAAGTAACGGATGAGTTCTACCAGTTGGTTGCTCGAAACGACTTATCTAAGACGGAGGAGCAGATGGTGGCATGATATTTAGGAGGGTAATGCCAAACCTGGTAAGATGTTCTCAGCCTCCATTTGTTATGGATGGTTTCAGTGGTCTTCTAATGTGCACTGGTAGTTGAAAGCAGCATAATCGAAAACCAGTGGGTAGGGCAACCGAAACAGCTGACCAGTTCTCCCTCAGGATTCTCGTCTTCCACAACAGAAGCCACCACATGTTAATTCTAAGACCTCTTTCAGTTATTATCATTGTGGTGACTAGGGACACAGGGCAAACTAATGCAGGAAACCTGCTCTTGCTAATCAGAAAGGTAAAAATTTATTGATTGAGGGAAACATGGAAGAAGAGGCAGTAACAATTGGAGAATCTGTGGATGAAGCTAACGATCTGCTTTACCATGAGACTTTGGTCGTTCACAAGAGTCTGCTGACTCTCAAAGGCAATTAGAAGAAGAATGATTGAGAATCAATATTTTTCACACTACGTGCATTGTAACGGATAAGGTCTGCAAGATAATCATTGACAACGATACTTGTGAGAACGTAGTATCCGAAGAGGTTGTCCAAAAATTATAGTTGAGATGGAACGTCATCCTAAGCCATATAAGTTATCAGGGCTGAATAAAGACAGTGATGTAGTAGTAAATAGGCAATTCCTCATACTTTTTTAATTGATAGCAAATATTTTGATAGTGTTTGGTGTGATATGGTGACCATGGATATATGTTATATATTGTTAGAGTGGCCTTGGTAGTATGACCACAGCGTTATCCACGATAGACGGAAAATTATCGTTGGCACTGTGGCACAAAGAAACCACTTCAATTCCGGTAGCCAGAACTACTAATAGACTTTATATATCCAAATTTTTAGATAAAATAAAGTATGAGGACGTTGTCTATGCTTTGCTGCCTTACCAGAATGATGTCATAACCATAGATGCTATCTTACCAGTCAAAGTATAGGAGCTGCTAGTGGACTTTGGCAAAATATGTCAATAGATCTTCCTGTTAGGCTGTCACCTATGAGAGATATCCAATATTAGATTGATCTTGTTCCATGGTCAAGTTTGCCTAATTGACTAGCATATCACCTCAACCCTAGAGAAGTTGTAGAATTGCATTATTAGGTGGTGGAGTTGTTGGAAAATGGTCATATCCGTTAGAGCAGGAGCCCCTATGTGAACCCCGCCCTACCAGCGTCGTAGAAGGATCGCTCATGGCATATGCGTATTAATAGGCGAGCCATCAACAAGATTATAGTGAAGTATATGTTTACAATTCCTAATGATATGTTGGATCAACTATCCAGTTCTAGGGTCTTCTCAAAAATCGACCTTAAAAACGAATACCACCATATCAGAATAAGGCCGGGAGACGTAATGGAAGACAACATTCAAAACACAACATATACTATATGAGTGGAAGGTCATGCCTTTTAGATTGTCCAATGCACCCAACACATTCATTGTTAGAGTGTATACTAAAAGCCTAACTTTTTGTAAATATTTATTTTTGAAATAAAGAATCGCATTGGTCAAATGTCTACATTTATATGCTAAGTGTAGTTGTTCAATTAATTTATATTGTAGATAACATGGTGTGTGGTGTCACACACAGAAGATCATGTTATCAGTTCCTTATAAATTATAAGTAGTAGCTCACGGCTAAGATGGATAGGAACAAATCATTGGAATAGTCATAGTGTAATTTGGTATTAGTTTATCTTGACTAGAAAATTACACTAGTATACTCTGAGTGTATTGAGTAGGACTATTTGAGGTAGTTTTTTTTATACTGACTATATAAAAGAACAATACCTCTGTTATTATGGAAGTGTGTACTCTTAATCATGGTATAATAACAAGTACATATACTTAATACTTATTTCTTTAATTTATCAAAGGGTGTGATTTAGCTCGTTAAATCAATAGGCCCGATAAGTTGGTAAATGATATTATTTATATGGTGTGTTGTTGATTATAGAATGAAACTGTGTCCTAGTAATCTAGGTTGATGATGCCCCCAAGAGGAGTTCATAAGGATTGTCATGTAAACCTTGCAGGTGGACTTAGTCCGACATGACGATAAGGTTGAGTGGTACTACTCTTGGAGCTAGATATTAATTAAGTGAGTTGTTAGTAACTCATTTAATTAATGGACATTCAATATCTTAAACACAGAGAGACTAAAACACTCATAATAAGAAGGGGCTCAAAATGTAATTTGGGATTGGTGCGGTAGTTCAATAATAGCTCTTTAGTGGTATGAGTTATTATTGATGAACTTGAGTTGGGTGTTCGGGGTGAACACGGGAAGCTCAAGTTCATCAGGAGACCATAACCAATTCCTCCTCTCGGTCCCTATTGTAGCCTCTTATATGAAACCTTATATCCACCCAAAGCCTAGCCTCTTAACCCATGCTAGGGGCCGGCCCCTATCCTTGCTTGGAGCCCAAGCAAGGGGCCGACCAAGCCAAGCTTGGTGCTTGAGCTAGGGCCGGCCAAGCCTTGGTGCCCAAGCAAGGGGCTGACCAAGTGTGAAAGGGAAGAGGGATTTTATTAAAAATAAAATTTTGATAAAATCTTTCTTTTTATGTTTTCATCCACATGGTTTTAAAAGAGAGTTTAAATTTTAAATCTTTCCTTTTATAAATTTTCTACGAAGGATTAAAAGAGAGATTAGATATCTTTCTTTATTTGTAGTTATCTATAATGTGAAAGAAAGATTTTAATTTTTGACAAAACTTTCCTTTTTTGAAACCATGATATAAAAGGAGTTTTATTTTTAAATCTTATCTTTTATAGATATCCATAAAAGGATTTAAAAGAGAGAGATTTTAATTTATAAAATATTTCTTTTATAGCTAATCACAAAAGGGATATTTTAAAAGAGAGATTTTAATTTTTGTTTAAATTTTTTCCTTATTTGGTTTTACAAGAGGTGGCCGACCAATATAGAGTAATTAAAGGAAGTTTTATTTTTGTTATAAAACTTTCCTTTTTTGGATTCACCAAGGATTATAAAAGAGAGGGGGAGGGTGCCTTTATGAGACACAACTCTATTCTATTGTTCCTCTCTCTTTTCTTTTGGTGGCCGACCCTCTCCCTTTCTCTCTTCTCCTTTGATTTCCACTTTGTGGCCGGCGACATCTATTCTTCTAGGAGTCTTGGTGGCCGGTTACTAGGAGGAGAAGAAGAAGAGAAAGGAGGCTCTCTTGTCTAGATCCCTTTGGTGGCCGATGCTTGGAGAAAGAGAAGAAGACTTAGGTGGATTTCTTCTTGGTAGATCGTCGCCCACACGATGTCCAAGAGAAGGAGAGGAATACAATAGAATATTAAGAGATTTTTTGTTTACAAAGAAAGGTATAACTAGTTGTCTTGTTCCGCATCATACTAGTTTTTCTTTGTATGAATTTTGAAATACCAAACACAAGAGGCTAACGATTCTAGGTTTTGAATTTATGATTCATTTTTGTGTTTCTTTTATTTTTCGATCTTTTGATTCAATTATTCTTAATGGTTAAACCTAGGACACAGTTTCCTTCTATAATCAACAACACAGTATATAAATAATATTATTTCTCAACTTATCGGGCCTATTGATTTAACGAATAAATCTCACCCATTGATAAATTAAAGAAATAAATACTAAGTATATGTGCTTGTTATTATATCGGAATTAAGAATACGCACATCCATAATAACAGGGGTTATGTTCTTTTATGCAGTCAGTACAAAAGCAACAACCTCAAATGGTCCTGCTCAATACACACACAGTGTACTAGTGTAATTTTATAGTCAAGATAAACTAATACCAAATTAGATTATAATCATTCAAATGGTTTATCCCAATCCATCTTGGTTGTGAGCTACTATTTATAATTTATAAGGAACTGATAACATGATCTTCTGTGTGACACCACACACCATGTTATCTACAATATAAATTAAATGGACAACTGCATTTTACTAAATGCAGACATTTGACCAATGTGATTCTTATTACAAAATAAATATTCATACAAAAAGCTAGGTTTATAGTATACATCCTAACAATCTCCCACTTATACTAAAAGACTATGCTGCCATATATGCTGCCATACATCTGATTCTCATCCCCTCAACATGCCTATCAAAAGCTCTTGCCGGAAGGGCCTTAGTGAAAGGATCTGCCAGGTTATCTTCTGATGCAATCTTGGCGACAACAACTCCTCGCTTTATGATGTCTCATATCAGGTTGTACTTGCGCTCAATATGTTTACTAGCCTTATGGGCTCGTGGTTCCTTTGAGTTTGCTACTGCACCACTACAACTTCTTTGGATGCCTCAGAGGCTGCCACATACTCAGTTTCCATGGTGGAGTTTGAAACGCATTTCTTCTTAACACTCCTCCATGTAATGACTCCACCTCCAAAAGTAAACACATACCTTGAGGTTGACTTACTATTGTCCCTATCTGATTGAAAGTCTGAATCCGTATAACCCACAGAGAGCAAATCATCTGCTTGGTAAACTAGCATATAATCTTCTAGTCCTTCTCAGGTATTTTAATATATGCTTTACGACAATCCAATGTCCCTATCCAGGATTACTTTGATATCTACTAACCATACCTACGACAAAACAGATATCCGATCTCGTACATAGCATTGCATACATTAGGCTTCCTACAGCCGAAGCATAAGGAACTGCCTTCATGTCCTCTATCTCCTTTGATGTCTTAGGAGACATCTCTTTAGATAAAGGTACTCCATGCCGAAAAGGTAGAAAACCTTTCTTAGAATTTTACATGCTAAAACGAGCTAGGATAGTATCGATGCACGAAGCTTGGGATAAGTAGAACATCCTTTTCTTGGGATCCCTTATTACTTTAATCCTAAGAATATGTCCACATTCTCCCAAGTCCTTCATATCAAACTACTTGGATAACCATACCCTTATGTCTAACAACACTTTGACATTGTTTCCAATGAGCAAAATATCATCTACGTATAGTACAAGAAATATTACCACATTTTCATCACTCTTCTTGTATACACAAGACTCATTCAGACACTAAATGAATCTATAAGACTGAATCACTTCATTAAACCAGATGTTCCAAGATCTCGAAGCTTGCTTTAGTCCATAAATAGACCGATTGAGCTTACATACAAGATGCTCTTTGCCCTTTGCAATGAATCCCTCTAGTTGCTTCATATGGATGTTTTCTTCAAGATTTCCATTAAGGAAAGCTGTCTTGACATCCATTTGCCAAATCTCATAATCCATATGAGCGGCAATAAATAAAAGAATTCGGATAGACTTAAGCATGACTACCAGCGAAAAGGTTTCCTCATAATCGATTTCCTTTTTCTGAGTATACCCTTTTGCAACAAGCCTTGATTTGAAGGTTTCCACCTTCCCGTCTATCCCTCTTTTTCTTTTGTAGACCCATTTACACCCAATAGCTTTTACACCATTTGATGGTTCTACAAGCTCCCAGACCTGATTAGAATACATAGATTCTATTTCAGAGTTCATTGCATTTTGCCAAGATGTTGCATCTTTATCTTGGAGTGCTTCATCATATGTGCAAGGATCAGGTTCATGTCAACTAGGGATCAATTCCGAAGACTCTCCCAAAAACATGAATATATCAGGTTGCCGAATAACCCTCCCACTACGATGTGACACTGCTTGTAATTGTGCATCATTTGTGACACATGTTGCAGTTTCTTGTGGTATCTCATCTTGTACCGTTGGTACTAAAGTAGACGTGTCTTCTCTTATTTATTCAAGAACAATTTTACTCATGGGCTTGTGGTTCATTACATAGTCATCTTCTAAAAATCAGGCATTGGTGGTAACAATGATCTTCTGATCTTTAGGACTATAAAATAAACCACCTTTCGTTCCTTTAGGATAACCCACAAACAAGCGAACTTCTGTACATGATTCCAACTTATCAGTGTCTCCCTTCAGCACATATGCTGGGCTACCCCAAATTCAAATATGCTTCAGACTAGGCTTACGCTCATTCCATAATTCTATGGGAGTAGAGGGTACTGACTTAGAAGGTACCAAGTTCAGAATGTACACTGCCGTTTCCAGAGCATATCCCCAAAATGAATTTGGTAATTCTGATTAACTCATCATTGATCTATACATTTCCATAAGAGTCATATTCCTTCGTTTTGCCACACCATTCTGTTGGGGTGTACCAGGTGCAGACAATTGGGATTGAATTTCGACCTCTGATAAGTAACTCCTAAACTATCCTAAGAGGTACTCGCCACCATGATCAGACCGTAGTGTCTTAATACTTTTACCATGACATTTCTCCACATCAACCTTGTATTCTTTGAACTTATCAAAGCACTCAGACTTGCGGCGCATCAAGTAAATGTACCTGTATCTCAAATAGTCGTCTATAAAAGAGACAAAATATTCGAAATCACCTCTTGCTTGGATAGTCATAGGTCCACACAAATCAGAATGAACCAACACATCTTTGGCTCTATACCCCTTAGCCTAAAAGGTCTCTTGGTCATTTTTCCTTCCAAGCAAGACTCGCAGGTTGGAAAGTTTTCCACCACTAATGAACCCAAAAGTCCATCAGCCATTAACGTTTGAATCCTACTCGAGTTAATATGACCTAGCCTTAGATGCCAAAGATATGTTTGGTTCATTTCCGAAGGTTACTTTCTCTTATTAGAATTAGAAGATGTGTTATTAATTTTCATTTGTTGCATAGTGGGAGTTATTGGATTTAGATTATACAAATTACCAACCAATGTACCAGAACAGATAACTTCCCTATTTTTCTTAACAACTACTTCGTCATCAAAAGAAACAGAATATCCATCCATAAAGTGTTTAGAATCTGAAATCAAGTTCTTTCTAAAACTGAAATCCATTCTTGGCAACAATGACTTGAAATCCCTAAAACTTTAGGAAACCCAATTTTAGAAGTTTTGAGGTTCAAATATTCAAAATTTGAAAGAAACCTCAACCTAAACTTCAACTTAGCCTTCCTTAACCAATCCATCCTTGTTTTCCACACGAAAACACCCTTTTTGTGTATACAAATGTATTTTCAGGGGTTTGGAATGGTTACCTACACTAAAATAGGTTCAAAGATGCTGAAATCAGACCTTCCCAGCCAAAATCAGCATCTTCGATCGATTAGAGTTGGGTTCCAATCGATTGAACCCTGCTGAATCGATCCACTGATCGATTCAGTCTTCTTGGATCGATCGGCTGATCGATCCAGCGAGCTTCTGCTCGCGAGAAATGCCTTCTCAATCGATTGGCTGATCGATTGAGGCACTCCAATCGATCCACTGATCGATTGAAGGCCTGAAATTGCTGAAATTCAATTTCAGCCAATTTCAGAAACCCCTAGAAAATTCTACAAAATTCCAAAAATCGTAAAAAATTTGTGTAGACATTATTTAGGGTATAATTTAACATGGAAAAATAGTTTTCTATGAAAATAACTCATATTTTCAAAGATTGACACAAACTTGAGAACTTGCAAAAACTTTAGTGTTTTCTTCAAGTTTGTGTTTTACTATTCAATGGTGATTACTATCAAAAGATAGCCTTCACCAAGGTTTTCCAAAATTGTTTTAAAAATATTTTCAAAACCAATATCCCACCATATTCCTTGGGCTTAATGCACATTACTTGTACATTAGCTTTCCCAATGATGGGAAAACACATAACTATATGTGTTGATGAACTTAAAACTCAAAAGAATGCACTAAATCAACATCTTGAGTTTTGTTCATCATCCTAACATCTCACTTGTATCTAATGTGCACTAAAACACATACCAGTCATCTTATTGGTCTTTGTGAGATATAAAGTTTGGTTTTGCCCTAATCTAGGGATCATGCATATCTATCTAGGCATTTTGTGGATATTGAACATCCACTTAGGATGTTACTTGTTAATACCACTTGTTGACAACACTTGTTGAGAACACTTGTTGATAAATGCCATTTGTCCTTGCTTTTAAGGAATTAAACATAATGCATGATAATGTTATGACATACATCAAAATGAAATAACTTTCAAAAGAAAGATTCCTATAATTACATGATGTATGTATGCCATGACATGGTATTTTTGTATTTTTCATAATAAAACATGAATGCAAAAATAGACATGATGTCATGGCATATGATGGGCAAATAATCATGGCAAGGTTTAGCATAAATAAAATATACCTAGATTACCTATCTAAGTATCCTTAACCACTTAGCTAACTCAAAATATACAACTTGTTTTAACTTAAAACGTTAAACCTAGATTGCCCTAAATGTTTCAAAGAAATGCCAAAACCTAAATTGACATTTATATTTCTCTTGATTTGTTTATGCCACTTAAAAATTAAGCATATCCTCAAATGTTGGCATATTCCATTTTTCCTCAAGAGTACTCACATAAATCAAGGCCCGGATTGCCTTAAGTTTATAAAAGAATACCAAAATTCCAACTTGGTATTTCTCTAGGTTTTCCAATTTATGCTATTTTAAGATAGAATCAATTTTCCATCATTAGGCACATTTTACTCTTTCAAGGAGTAAATATAATTCCATTTCATTTTCAAAGGTTAACAAAAACCTTGAAAATACTCCTTGAGTGTCAATTTCCTCAAAGTTGGGTTAATTACCCTTCTAATCGGAGTTGACACTCTCTAACCCATCTATGGGGTAGAGAAGATGCTCCTAGGAACCCAACACCTATTGGTGCTCCTTGGATGCTCTAGGTACTCACTAGGGATAACTTCCCTAGATACCTTCCTAGTGACCTTGTTGGTCTTCTTAGAAGCCTTGGTCACATTTTCTAGGTCAACCCCAGGGATTGCTTCCCTTGTGACCTTCTTTGTGACTTTCTTGGACTTCTTAGAAGTCTTAGTCACATTTGTTGCAAAAATACTCTTAGGGATGACCTCCCTAGTATTTTTGGCTTGCCCACTAAACCTAGGGTTTGTTCCATAGCTATATGGAACTCTATGATAAGTAGGTACATCCTTTTTGGTTTTAGGTTTGTATCCCAAACCTCTATGACCCTTGGATGACCCTTGTAGTACTCCTAAACCTAGGTTTTGCTCATTTTGCCCTTTTAGGATATTTTCCATCTTTTTTAGGGTATTTTCCATTTTATCAAGTCTTGACCTCAAGACTTGATTTTCTTCCCATAAATCCCTAGATTTTGGTTTTCTATTTAATCCTTGAGCGTTTTTATTTCTAGGTATATAGTTATTGATCTTAGTGTTCTTGCCTAGATTTTTATTTACATTCCTAGCCCTAGGTTGAGAGGTTTTAGCATGAAAAGCTACATGATTTTCCTCAACTTTATCATGCCTTCTATTTTCATAGTAAATAGTATTAAAATGATATAGATTAGAACTAGCATGCTCTTTACCATAATTTAAAGGGGTAGGCTCAATAAAAGATACCTTCTTTTTTACCTTGGAGGCTCCCCCTTGAGTTGAGCTTCCTCCAAGAGCCTTGACCACCTTCTTTTTCCCCTTAGGGCATTGACTTCGGTAATACCCCTTTTGATTGCAAGAGAAACACACAATGTGCTCCTTGCTCTTCTTTGTATTGGGGATGGTCTCCTTGGGTTTCTCCTTGCCCTTTTGTGCCACTTGGCCCTTCTTCTTGGCCAATTTAGGGCATTTACTTTTGTAATGCCCTTTTCCCCTACATTCAAAGCATATAATATGATTTTTATTATTAATTGAAATGTTTATACCTTTTTGTGTAGGGATGGCTCTGTCTCCTTTGGATTCGGAGGTAGAGGCTTCCTCTTGTTCCGAAGATGATTCTCCTCCATTTGATTTTGCTTGACTTGTGGAGATGGAAGCTTCTTCATCCTCTTCTTCTCTTGACCCGGATGTGGAGGATTCTTCTCGCTCTTGATCCGGTGCCAATGAAGATTACTCCCCCTCAATCCTAGAGGTGGAGACTTCACCTTCTTCTTCATCCTCTTGTACATGAAACAAGGAATATACTCTTTCCTTGCTCTTTTGATTGCACTCCTTTGAGGATGAAGCTTCTTGGACTCCCTCTTCTTCGGAAATTGAGCATCTCTTAACTTCGGAATCCTCCTCTTGATCTTGCTCCAATGAGTCGCCCTCTTTGGATTCTTCTTGATTCGGTACAGTGGAGGGGATCTCATGAATTGATGCCAACTTGCTCCAAAGCTCCTTGGCATCCTTGAATTCTCCAACTTGAGCCAAAATATTGCTTGGCAATAAGTTGACCAAAAGCTTGGTCACTTTATCGTTTGCCTTGCTCCTTTGAACTTGCTCTTGACTCCATTTGTTTTTCTTGAGAGGCTTGCCCTTGGAGTTTGTTGGAGCTTCAAATCCTTCCATGAGAGCAAACCATTGCTCTATCTCCATCATCAAGAAATTTTCAATTCTTGACCTCCAAGAATCGAAGCTTGTGGATGTGTACGGTGGAGCCACCCTAGTGTCAAATCCAAGTCCATCTTGGAATCGCATCTTGAAGTTGAGCCTTTTGATGAAGTCTTCGACTTGTAGAATTTCTTCAACTTCTTCACCCTCTAGCTTTGCTTGTTTTGTTTGCCCCTTTCGGCAATGATTCCGGTGAAGAGTGGCCTCGCTCTGATACCACTTGTTGGGACCGAAAAGTAGCTAGAGGGGGGGGGGGTGAATAGCTCGTTGCGCTCTTCGTGTGCTCTTCGTTGCTTGTTTCTTCAAGGATGTGCAGCGGAAATACAAAGAAACAAAATACACAACGCTAACAAGAGGGTTTACTTGGTATCCACCTCACAAGAGGTGACTAGTCCAAGGATCCACACACTCACACACCCTCCACTATGAAATCACTCCTTTTCAGTAACTACTTAAGGCGGAGAAGCCCTACAACTCTCACAATACAAGAAGAAAGCAAGGGAAACAAATACAATAGATATCTTACAAGATATGGAATGAAAATCCTAACCCTAGCTTTCTTCTTCTTGCTTTTGATCCGCCTCTTGACTTGGGAAACCTCTAAGAACCTTCAAGAACTGGCGATCTGAGCTTGAGAGAAGTGTGGAGAAGTCGCTGTGTTGATATGAGATGAAATCGTAAGTTCTCTTGGCAGCCATCGCACGCCTGCAGCTCAAATACGACGCAACGATCGGATCCCGATCGATTCCAAAGCTCCCAATCAATCGGGGAGGCTTTGGATCGATCCACGGATCGATCCAGAGCGCCTATGTGCTCTAGGAAAGCGCCTGGATCGATCCACAGATCGATCCACAGATCGATCCAGCGCTTATCGCGTGAACCAGCAGCGTCCCAATCGATCGGCTGATCGATTGGGACCTCTGGATCGATCCATACAAATCGATCCAGAGGCTCTCTGTTCGCTGGGAAAGGCCTGGATCGATCCACTGATCGATCCAGAGGCTTTCTGTTCGCTGGGGAAAAGCCTGGATCGATCCACTGATCGATCCAGCTCTTGATTTTTGCCCAAAACCAAGTCCCAAGCCTCTCAAACCAACATTCGGTCAACCTTGACCTGTTGGTACATCATGCCTAGCATCTGGTCACTCCCTTGACCTGCCAGGTCTCCCCACCAAGTGTCCGGTCAATCCCTTTGACCCACTTGGACTTTTCTCTTCGTGCCAAGTATCCGGTCACTTCCTTGACCTACTTGGACTTCCACCAGATGTCTGGTCAATCTTGACCGATCTGGATTTCCTCATGCCAAGTATCCAGTCAATCCCTTGATCTACTTGGAGTTCCACCAGATGTTTGGTCAATCTTGACCGATCTGGATTTCCTCATGCCAAGTATCCAGTCAATCCTTTGACCTACTTGAACTTCCCAACACCAGATGTCCGATCATCCTTGATCCATCTGGATTTTCCCTGTGCCTGGCTTCACTCATCAGGACTTCCAATCTGCCTAGCTTCACTCACTAGGACTTCTCTTCTGCCTGACTTCACTCACCAGGTCTTTCACCTAGCTTCACTCACTAGGATTTTCACCTGGCTTCACTCACTAGGATTTTCTTCTGCCTGGCTTCACTCACCAGGACTTTCTTCTGCCTGGCTTCACTCACCAGGTCTTTCACCTAGCTTCACTCACTAGGATTTTCACCTGGCTTCACTCACCAGGATTTTCTTCTGCCTGGCTTCACTCACCAGGTCTTTCCTCCTGCCTAACATCCCAGTTAGGACTTCCCAGTCAAGTATCCGGTCATCCTTGACCTACTTGACTCTTCTTCAATCAACCTTGTATTGTCAAACATCGAAACCCAAACCAAGACTCAAGCTTGGTCAACTAGGTCAACCTTGACCTGAGGGATGTTGCATCAACAAACAGGTCATGTCGTCACGTCTATCTTACTTCCTTTTCCGCTGCGCCTCTGGTCCTCCAATAGCACCACGCCTTGCAAGGATACGATCCGTGACAAAAATAAAATTTTACATTTATCGATCCTATATTCCACAAGGGAATGTACATGTAATCTAGATCGAACAGAAGGTAAAAACCTAAAAACTAATACAACTCCTACTGTATTTAATAATTATAATCATGCACACACACAAAATTCCCTCGACATGCCCGAGGGTCCAATCACACACAAATAAAATAGGTCCATAATAGTTGGAACTAGGATGCCTGCAACCACAGAGTTAATCTATTTGCACATCGTACTATTATCCTGCCTAAATTTATGTATGAACCGTGCATAATTTAACTGAAAACCAAATACACAGAGACAGAAAACTCGCTCTGATACCAATTTTTGGGTGTTACTTAAAATTTCGTTATGTTTCCCTTGTTCAAAAAATTGTATAAGAAAATAACTTTTCCTAGCAACCCATGTTCTCTATAAAAGTTAAACTTGGATTGCAAATGAAACTTAACATTATTAATCCAAGTTGTTCTTCAAAAGTTAAACTTAGATTGGAAACGGAACTTACTATTTTTATTCCAAGTTCAACCCATGTGTTCTTCAGAAGTTAAACCATATTATAGAAGTTGATTAAATATTTATTTCAAAGATTGACTTCCAAGTTAAACATGGTGAGACACTCAACCTTCTTGGATATGGGATCATCCACCACTTTCTAGACAAAGCCTTTCAAAGAAATTGAATATTTAAACTTCTTACAGTAACCTTAGGTTTAACTATAGAGATCACAATAGAAACACAAAATTGAAACACAAAATCGCTAGCCTCTTGTGTTGGTATTTCAGGATCAATACAAAGAACACAAACTAATTATGCAACGAAAACAAATAATTAGTTATATCCATCTTTGTATGTTAAAGACCTCTTAATCTTCTGCTATATTCCTCTCCTCCTCTTGGACGTCGTGTGGGCGATGATCTACGAAGATAAAATCCACCCGAGCCTTTCTTCTTTGCCTACAAGTTCCGGCCACCCAAGGAATGCCAAAATAGGAAACTTCCTTCTCTTCTTCTTCCCCTCCAAGCAAACCGGCCACAAGAAAATGGAGCTTGATGTACCGCCGGCCTCAAGAGAAGAAAACAAAGGGAGAAGAGAAAGAGAAGGGCCAGCCATCAAGGAAAAGAGAAGAGGGAACTTTAGGTTGTGTTGTTGTTCCATAAGGCACCATCTACCTCTCTTTTATAATCCTTGGTGAATGCAAAAAAGGAAAGTTTTAAACATAATTAAAACTTCCTTTTAATTCCAATCATGGCAAAAAAGGGAATTTTAATAATAATTAAAATCTCTCTCTTTTAAATTTCCTATTATGATGGCTACAAAAGGAAAGTTTAAAATTAAACTTCTCTTTTAAATCATGGTTACAAAAAAGGAAAGTTTTATCAAAATTAAAATATCTCTTTTAAAGCCAATATAGATGGCAACAAAAAAAGGAAAGATTTTAAAATTTAAAACTCTCTTTTAAAACCATGTGGATGGCTCCAAAAAAAGGAAAGATTTTAAAATTAAAATCTCTCTTTTAATCCTTTGTAGATTGTTATAAAAGGAAAGATTTTTATAAAAATTAAAAAATCTCTTTTTATTACTTTAGTGGCCGACCCCTTGCTTGGTCACCAAGCAAGGCTTGGCCGACCACATCTTGGACACCAAGATGGGCTTGGCTGGCCCCTTTCTTGGGCACCAAGCAAGGATGTGACCGACCCCTAGCTTGGGTAAGAAGCTGGGCTTTGGGTGGATAAAAAAGCTTTTAATAAGGGACTACAATAGGGACCTAGAGGAGGAGTTGGTTTTGGCCTCCTGATGGACTTGAGCTTCTTGTGTTCGACCCGAACACCCAACTCAAGTTCATCAATAATAACTCATATCACTAAAGAGTCATTATTGAACTACTGCACTAATCCCATATTACATTATGGGGTCCTTCTTATCATGAGTACATTAGTCTCCCTGTGTTTAAGATATCGAATGTCTATTAATTAAATGAGTTACTGATAACTCACTTAATTAATATCTAACTCCAAGAGTAGTACCACTCAACTTCATTGTCATGTCGAACCTAAGTCCACCTGCCGGTTTATATGACAATCCTTATGAGCTCCTCAAGGGGGCATCATCAACCTAGATAACTAGGACACAATCCTTCTATACTCAACAACACACCATATAAATAATATTATTTCCTAACTTATTGGGCCTATTGATTTAACGAATAAATCTCACCCATTGATAAATTAAAGAAATAAATATTAAGTATATGTGCTTGTTATTATATCGAGATTAAGAGTACGCACATCCATAATAACAGAGGTTATGTTCTTTTATGTAGTCAGTACAAAAGGAACAACTTCAAATGGTCCTGCTCAATACACACATAATGTACTAGTATAATTTTATAGTCAAGATAAATTAGTACCAAATTACACTACAACCATTCCAATAGTTTGTCTAATCCATCTTGGTTGTGAGCTACTATTTATAATTTATAAGGAACTGATAACATGATCTTTTGTGTGACACCACACACCATGTTATCTACAATATAAATTAAATAGACAACTGTATTTTACTAAATGCATACATTTGAGCAATGTGATTCTTATTACAAAATAAATGTTCATACAAAAAGCTAGGCTTATAGTATACATCCTAACATCAAGTTCACCCAATGATTCTAACTCATTGAACCTAATCAATCCCTATTGATTCTATGAACATCAATCCAAATTGATTCCATGAATCTAATTCGAATTAGACTCAATCCAATAATTGGATCCAATTGAGTCTCACTCAATGAGTTTAATTCAGATTAGATTTAATCTAATGATCTATCATATGAAACTATCTCAAAATCAACTTGCTCTTTGTGTGTGATCTAATATGTTCTCATAACATTGACAATGTATCCAAATCAACATTTTAGATACATAAACAATGAGTGTCATCTAGCAAGGCATCATGGCTACCCAAGTGACGAGAATGTCGAGATCTGACTTAACCTTTCCGTGGCTATTATCTTGTATGACTTGGTCCTTCTATCTTTGATATTTAGATTGATCAATGAGGCATAGACCGTATCATTCTCTTATCAATATTTGTGTTTCTTGATCTCTAAGTAGACACATTCAATCAAATAAGCTCAATATATCATATTGACTCATTTGAGCATGACCATACATTCTTGTGTCCTACTAATCAAGGGACCCACAGATTTCACTTCCGTCATACGGAAGGGATATATCCATCTACATTACTCACATCCCTCCGCATAAGTTATTTCATACCCAGTGATCGACTTTATAGTCCACCCTGTTATAGGTGACATTTGCCGATACTAAAGTATACAACGCCTTATGTAGGGAACCGTAATGACTTCAGGTCTAAGGACTATTCATACCAATAGACACATGAGAATGTTTATGACACTTATATAACGATCCATGAAATATTCTTATGGCAGGTCATTCAGTATATATTCTCTAATATATACCCATGTACCAACCTGATATCTCATATCTATGACTTATGAGATTAAGTCATCCGTTGACCTACATGCTAGTCTCAACGCATTAATATTGTCCTTGCATATTAATGCTTGAGTAGGAATAGTTAAGAGTAGTGTTCTATGTATATCTATAATATTTCACTATCAATTCAATCAATTGATATGTTGTAGATTAGAACTTCCTACTCTAGGACATTATTATACTTATTCATTTGACACTGAATTGAAGTAAATATAATAACCAACTTCATCTTTATTAGTAATGAAATATGATACAAAAGGAGCCCTTTACAATCATCTCATAATTGGTACTAGGGCTAATACTAACAAATCTCTCACTATCACTAGTGCCAATCACTGAAATATCTAATACCAGTAATCTAGTATGACCATCATGCTTCTTCTATGCCAAATCCTTGGTCAAGGGATTCATAATGTTAGAATCAGTTGATACTTTGCATATCCTCATATCTCCTCTATCGATGATTTCTTGAATGAGATGGAATCACCATAGTATACATTTGGATCTCCGATGAGAGCGAGGTTCCTTAGCCTGTGCAATAGCCCTATTGTTATCACAATAGAGGTCTATTGGGTTCACTATACTAGGAACAATACCAAGCTCTATAATAAACTTCCTAATCCAAACAACCTCTTTAGCTGTAGCTGAAGCGGCAATGTACTCGATCTCTGTTGTAGAATTAGTGACTATGTCTTGCTTTATACTCTTCTAGCTCACAACACTAACATTTAAGCAAAATACATACCTTGATTGTGATCTATAATCATCCTTGTCAGTTTACATCAAGTTCTTCATCACCTCCAAAGATAAAAAAATAATCTTGAGTTCTTCTCAAGTATTTAAGAATATTCTTGATTGTTGTCCAATGACCTTCACCTAGATCTGACTGGTATCTGCTCGTCATGCTTAACACATATGAGATATCTGGGTGAGTTCAATGTATGACATACATGATAGACCCTATAGAAGATGCATAAGGAATCTAATCCATGCGGTCCCTTTCTTCTTAGAAGAGAGGCATTAAGTCTTCAAAAGACTCGCACCATATGACATTGGCAGGAATCCCTTCTTGGAATCCTATATAGCAAAATATTTAAGCACCTTGTCAATATATGTATTCTGACTCAGACCAAGAAATCACTTAGATATACCTCTATAGATCTTAATTCCTAAAATGTAGGTTGCTTCACCTAAGTTCTTCATTGAGAAACAATTCCCAAGTTAAGTTTTTACTAATTGAAGAGTAGGGATATCATTTCTAATGAGAAGTATGTCATCTACATACAATATGAGAAAGATGACTATGCTCCCACTAACCTTCTTGAAGACTCAAAGTTCATCTTCATTCTTAATGAAACCAAATGCTTTGATCATATCATCGAATCGAAGATTCCAGCTTCTAGAAGTTTGCTTTAATCCATATATGGATCATTGCAACTTACATACCTTTCTAGCATGCTTTGGATTTATAAAACCCTCAAGTTGTGTGATGTACACATCCTCAAGGAGATTTTCATTAAGAAATAAAGTTTTGACATCCATCTGCTAGATCTTATAATTATAGTAATTTGTAATAGTAAGCATGATCCGAATGGACTTTAGCATCCCAACTAGTGAAAAGGTTTCATCATAGTCTATACCATGAATCTACTTGAATCCTTTAGCCACCAATCTACCTTTATAGGTATGCATGACCATCCATGTTAGTCTTCACTTTAAAGACCCACTTACACCCAATGGGTTTGATCCCTTTAAGTGGATCAACCAAAATCTATACTTGGTTAGTGTACATGGATTCCATCTCGGATCTCATGGTCTCTAGCTATTTCTCAGAATTTGGTCCCTGTACAACTTCCTAATAAGATGTAGGCTCATTGATACCAATAAGCTCTACATCACCATAGTCAGATAAGAGAAAAGAATATCTCTCAGGTTGACGATAGGTCCTATCAGATCTGCGTAGAACTTGTACTACTTAAACAGGTTGTTACTCCACAATGCCTTGCGGTGTAACAAAATTATGATCCATAACATCTTGTGATACCTGTTCAATTTTCATCAAGGCTTTAGTGCTAGTTTGTGTATCTTGAATTTCTTCAAGATTGACTTTACTCCCACTAGATTTTCTAGAAATAAATTCTCTTTCTAGAAAGATACCATTTCTAGCAACAAACACTTTGCCTTGTGTGGGATTATAAAAGTAATATCCCTTTGTTTCCTTGGGATATCCTAAAAAATAGCACTTGTCTGATTTTGGTCCTAGCTTATTTGAGATTTGTCGTCGAACGTAAGCCTCACACCCCAAATCTCATGAAAGACATTTTGAGACTCTTCCGAGTCCATATCATATATGGTGTCTTTATGACAGCCTTTGATGGAACACGATTAAGTGTGAAAGTGGCCATCTCTAGAGCATGTCTCTAGAAGGAAGTAGGAAGATCTATTTGACTCTTCATCGATCATATCATATATAATAAAGTAAGATTTCTCCTTTTTGATACACCATTCCATTGTGGTGTTCTAGCTGGAGTGATTTGAGATATGATTCCACACTCAATGAGATGGTCATGAAACTCTTGGCTAAGGTATTCCCCACCTCGATCTGATGAAAGCATCTTAATACTCTTACCAAGTTGGTTTTGTACTTCATTCTTGAATTCTTTGAACTTTTCAAAGGATCCTGACTTGTGTCTCATCAAATATGC
This sequence comes from Zingiber officinale, assembly GCF_018446385.1. Lineage (NCBI taxonomy): Eukaryota > Viridiplantae > Streptophyta > Magnoliopsida > Zingiberales > Zingiberaceae > Zingiber > Zingiber officinale. Next base: position 42,544,306 of record NC_056005.1, on the reverse strand, counting down.
ATAGCCATACCTACTGAAATCATCAGTGAAAGTAATGAAGTAATGATAGCCTCCTCTACCTGCTATTTTGAAAGGGCAGTATACATCAGTATGTATGAGTCCTAACAGATCATTAACTCTTTCATTGTGTCCACTAAATGGAGTCTTAGTCATCTTGCCTTGAAGACAAGATTCGCATGCCTCAAATGATTCAAAATCAAATGAGTCCAAAAGTCCATCTTTATGGAGTTGGGATATGCGACTCTCATTTATGTGACCCAAGCGTTAATATCAGAGATATGTTTGGTTCAAATTGTTAAACTTGAACCATTTGATATTTATGTTATAGATTGAGTTTTCAAAATCTAGAACATAGAGTCCATTCATAAGAGGTGCACTATAATAGAACATGTCATTGAAATAAACGGAACTACATTTGTCCTTTATTACAAATGAAAACCCCTTCTTGTCTAAACAAGAAACAGGGATAATGTTCTTGGTCAAAGCAGACACATAACTGCACTCTTCTAGTTCTAAAATAAGCCCAGTGGGCAAAGATAAGGAATATGTTCTTACAGCGATAGCAGCAACTCTTGTACCATTGCCTACTTATAGGTTCACTTCGCCCTTTGTCAATGCTCTACTATTTCTCAGCCCCTGCATATTAGTACAAATGTGAGATGCACATTTGATTTCTAATACTTATGAAGAAGAAATAGATAGATTGACTTTTATAACATATATACCTGAGGTAGAAGTCTCACTTCTCTTCTTTTTCAGTTCCTCTAGGTAGTGCCCCGTCACACCACAGTGGAAGCAGGTTCCTTCCTTAGCAACCCCACCTTTGGGGTTTAATCCATGAGTCTTGCCCTTGGCTTTGGTTTGGGTCTTACCCTTACCTTTGGGCTTCCATTTGCCTTTTCCCTTTTGTACCATCAAAATGGCACTAGGCTTTGCCTTCTTAAGGTTAAGTTCAACAGTTCTCAATATGCTCAACATCTCAGGTAATGGTTTGCCAATTTCATTCATGTTATAGTTCATAACAAATTGACTGTAGCTCTCAGGCAATGACTGTAGAATAAGATCAATGGCCAATTCTTGGCCCAATAGAAATCCAATCATTGTAGGTTTTCTATATAGCCAATCATTTTGAGTACATATGGTCCTATGAGACTACCTTCTTACATCTTACATTGAACAGTGTCTTAGAGATCTCAAATCTCTCATGTCTTGCTTGTCCTTGATATAGTTGTCTAAGATGTTCAACTTTATCATAAGCATCCATGTTCTCATGTTGCTTCTGAAGCTCAGAGTTCATGGTGGTGAGCATAAGGCATGATACATCTAATGCATCATCTTAATGCTTCTTATAAGTATCCTTATCAGCTCTAGTGGCAGTAGTGGGGTGCTTCAGGAATGAGCTACTCTAAGATGTACAATTTTCTTTTTTACTTGAGAACTATTCTCAAGTTTCTATACCAATCCAGGAAGTTAGCTCCATTGAGCTTGTTCTTATCAAGGACAGATCACAGAGAGAGAGAGAGAGTATTCGATGTATTTGACAACATGGTAATCTATAATAATAAAATACAGAAATAAGTATCATATTTAGATCATTTAATTAAGACTTTAATTAAATGATTCTCCCACTAAATTGTAAAGATTGGTAGGAGCAAGTCATGGATATGGTTTGACCCACACTACTAGCTCCAAATCCAATTGTGACGACATTCATGTAGGACAAGATCCAGATTATACCTTATCTTGGGTTAGCTTTGGCTAATTGCCCAAGACTCGTATAATGTAGGTAGGTAACTTGTGCCAATTACATCAAATGTGACTCTTGTATAGCTAGATGAACAAGACTATTTGTTCATTTTCCCATTTTATGAAATCTATATTATAACTCATCTTGAGTTATCTTTGGCTAATCACCCAAAATTAGTATAATTTGAATTACATCGTATGGGATATGCCTCCAAGTTTTCAATCTAATTGATGTAATTTAATTAATTCACACCCAAAGTTTAATAGTCAGACATCACAATTTTCTTGTCGCACTCTAGTAAGATAAATTGAGTCACTTTGCTTTGGCAAAACCTGACTATAGTTGATCGAGCTAGAAATGAGTACCAAACTTTGGTAGGTATATATTAAAAGGACTTAATTATTGTTAAACTAAACATGTATCACATACAATCATGGCACATATCAACATATATGCTAAATTAAATGTGACATGGTTATGGCCCCATCACTACGATCTTCTCAAGCCAATGAGAAGATCGAAAAGTCAACCTAGGTCCAAGCATCTTCTCCAAGTGCTTCCTTGGTCGTCATGTGTTGTTGTCCTTCTCCCTTTTCCACCATCGTCCAGTAGACTAATTTCTCTCTAATTTGTACATTACAAAATCTAATAGAAACCTCGAGTTACATTCGAGGGTAGTCTAAATTTGTAACTAGAGTGATGAAAGATGAAGGCACGACATGCAGATCGTATTATGAATTACAACATCACATGCACACATCCAATCACATTGGGGAAGAGGGTCATAACCATACACCATGTCATATATATATTCACAATATCCTTATGACATAAATATACTATGGTTTCAACAAAGATTTATGAGCCGCAATGCCAAGGTAGTCCCGCTAGCTAGTTAGTGGGCAGGGTTAAGGGGCAATGCCCCTTGCGGGGTTTAGGGGGCAGCGCCCCTGAAGCAAAAATATTTTGCATACTCATTGTATGAGTTGCTGCTATACTCGAGACCCTACTACCCACAAAATCAAGAGACCATGTTGTTCACAACACTTTGGCCGAGACCACCTTGTTGTTCACAACTTCTCTTTGGTCCAAAAACTTGGAAGTATATTTCTATCAAACGAAATAGGTTATAGCACTCATTTATAACAAGTACGAAGATGCTATATCCTTTAGTTTGTTCATATACTCACTGTTTTGTTCCCAACAGAATAAGGACTCATAATCAAGCAAATCATAGTAAATCTATTATGCAATTTCTATATCACATATAAAATTCTAACTACTACTTAGTATACGCCTTTGCAAGTGGCTCTGATACCACTGTAGGGATCTAGTGTCTTAAACATGCGAAATGTATAGCAGAAAATTTACTAGATCCTCTCTAGAAGATCCATGCGAAGGAAAAATTATCATATACTAAGTTTGATTAAAAGGTTATACCTTTAATACATGCACTTGATCTCCAAACAGCTAGGATCTTAGCACGATCACACATTCACGCCTCTAATGGTATCCACACGAACAAACTTCTCGTCCATCTCACGAACTCAAGGATTGGAGAAGAAAACCACCTAAGGTTGTGCTAGCAACCAAGAAAGGAGGTTCAGCCAAGATAAGTAGGAAGAGAAGGAGGAAGCTCAATGGACACAACAAGTTTTCATCTAATGAAAATTTTATCCATAAATCATATTTATATCCATCTCATGAATATAAAAGAGTTTTGCCCTTTGGTCTTCCTCTCTTCAATCCAATGATTCAAAATTGACCATTCAATCCAATGGTTCAAAATTGACCATTCAATCCAATGGTTCAAAATTGGTCATTCATCTTCCTTGATGAATTCAAGTTCACCCAATGAGTCTAACTCATCGAACCAAATCAATCCCTATTGATTCCATGAACATCAATCTAAATTGACTCCATAAATCTAATTCAAATTAGACTCGATCCAAAAATTAGATCCAATTGAGTCTCACTCAATGAGTCTAATTCAGATTAGATTTAATCTAATGATCCATCATATGAAACTATCTCCCAATCAACTTGTTCTTTGTGTGTGACCCAATAGGTTCTCGTAACATTGGCAATGTATCCAAATCAATATTTTAGATACATAAGCAATGAGTGGAATCTAGCAAGGCATCATTGCTACCCAAGTGACAAGAATGTTGAGATTTGACTTAACCTTTCCTGGCTATTATCTTGTATGACTTGGTCCTTCTATCCTTTATATCTAGATTGATCAATGAGGCATAGACCATATCATTCTCTTATCAGTTTTTGTGTTTCTTGATCTCTAAGTAGATACACTTAATCAAATAAGCTCAATATTTCATATTGACTCATTTGAGTATGACCATACATTCTTGTGTCCTACTAATCAAGGGACCCAGAGATATCACTTCCAGCATATAGAAGTGATAGATCCTATCTACATTACTCACATCCCTCCACATAAGTTATTGCATACCTAGTGATCGACTTTATAGTCCACCCTGTTACAGGTGATATTTGCCGATACTAAAGTATACAACGCCTTATGTAGAAAATCGTAATGACTTCGGGTCTAAGGACTATTCATATTAATAGACACATGAGAATATTTATGACACTCATATAATGATCCATGAAACATTCTCAAGGTGGGGCATCCAATATATATTCTCTAATATATACCCATGTATCAACCTGATATCTCATATCCATGACTTGTGAGATTAAATCATCCATTGACCTACATGCTAGTCTCAACGCATTAATTAATATTGTCCTTGCATATTAATGCTTGACTAGGAATAGTTAAGAATAGTGTTCTATATACATCTATAATATCTCACTATCAATTCAACCAATTGATATGTTGTAGATTTGAACCATCTATTCTAGGACATTATTATAATTATTCATTCAACACTGAATTGAAGTAAATATAATAACCAACTTTGCCTTTATTAATAATGAAATATGATACAAAAGGATCCCTTTACAATCATCTCATAATTGGTAGTAGGGCCAATACTAACAAACTAGACTATTAATGCTAACTAGTGTTGTGTTAGAATAACATAGTTGGCCAATTTTTTAAAATTTCTAACTCCAATAAAAGTTCAGTGGCTCTAGAAATATTATAAATCTTAAAATTTTAAGATCTAAATTAATTTACAAATTATCTTTGCAATTGAAATTAAAACACAACAAAATTTTCTAGATTCTTAGCATTAGCACAAGTTTCCCCTAAGAACTTATAACTCTAGATATATTTTAAATTCATGGGCATAAGTAATTTATAAATCAACTTACATCTTGTATATAATAAAGAGATAACAAGTGAATTAAGAATTAATTAGATGGTTGCCCTGGGACAAAGGTGCAACGGTCGGATACCCCATCTTTAATTAATTAATAGATAAATTTTCTTAATGAACGGTTGATCTAAGAATGCTGAGTTGATAAATTATCCGTTACAAGTGCTTCCCGATTTATTTTGATGGTCAATAAAAAATTTTCGTAGAACCTAACTAGTCACCCTCATAATTACTCGATCGAATACATGATGCCTACTATAATAAAAAAATAGCACATTATGACTATAGAGGATAAAATACCGATTCCAAAAATTTTAAGATTTAGAAATGACGAATGCAAGGGAACTCACCCTTGAAAACTAACAAAACTCCATAAAGAGACTGTTAGCATACCACTCTTGATCTATCCAAACAAAATATAGAGGCTACTGAGGAAGTCATTGATTTTGTTGCTCAATCTTGCCTATTCAGTAGTTAAGAACTCAGTGGTTGATGTGAAACGCATCCAAACAGTCAGATTTCATATCACTATGCTTAAGCAAGGCTCTTCCAAAGAGGGTGTTTGGCTGTGCTTATAAGCTCTCTAAAATAACTTATAAGCTGTTTTGGAACTTGTAAGCTCTTCAAATTTATTTGGTAATCCATCAAAATAAGCTGTTTTGGGGCTTATAGGCTGTTTTTTAAAAAAAAAGTATGGGAGACCCTACTTTTTAAAAAAGGATCTTATTTTAATATTTTTTTTCTCTAAAATATCCTTATATAATTTCATAAATCCCCATCTTATCCTCCATTATTTTTTATAAACCTAATGTCTTTCTATCTTTGCCAACTTCTCTTCTAGTGCTGTATCATCTTCTTCACCGATGCCCCTTTCCAATTCTCCCCCAGTGCAGAAATTCTCCGACGTATGGTTAGAATTTGATTTTTGCTATCAAATTTATTTCTATATCCTTATTTTCAAGCATTAGTTGCAAAAATAGTAATCCTTGATTGAATATACTTTGGTTTAGTTTTTTCTCAGATTTCAGTATTGTTTTTATCTTCAAATCTCTTTGGTAAATTGTGCAAGTACCATTTTTTGGTCTTATGACTCATGCCTTGGAGGTCTCTTATAGTTTGTGTTCAAGTTCCTTTAGGTATGGATAAAAATCTGAAGTCTCATGGAACTTGGATAGGGGAATGATAAATCTATGTGAGTGCCTAGGGAAGACTTACGTAGGGTAGTAGTATATGACATTGATAAATAGGAACAATAAAGCAAGAAATATGATGAATTGTATAAGGTGAAATTCTCATTAGATTTTTGCAAAGCCTACTTTCATGGTACATCACCAAATTTAAAAAGTATCCATGTTTCAATCAATTTGAAAATTTTCAGTTGGATGTTGTTAGTGTGTGCACTTATATGCCAAGACACTCCTTTTATATTTTATGGATAATTATTTAATAAAGGTAAGTATTTATCATTAATTATTTACTTTTCTGTACATATATGATTAAAGATAAAGTCCCACAGATTAATAGATATATTAATTTGAAAATAGTCCTTGATCGGATAGATATCTAGAGAGGACATGGCTATCTAAATCAATGCTAAGTATAAATAGGTCAAGATAGACCAAAGGATGGATATCCAAGTTGTACTTGGGGGTTCCTTGAGTTTAGAGGTATACTAGACACAACCCGCTTAAGAGGAGATCACATATTAAGCATCATTAGTTATTCCTCTTATGAATAAGTGTAACTGGTCTTTTGACTTGAGACCTTCATTTATTCTATACGTGGAGTTATATGCTTTGACATCATTAAAAGCAGTCTTTAATCAGATTGTAATTAATATGGTAGTTGGGTGTATGGCAAAGCGTAGAGATAATAGTGTTGAGTCAATAGAGGATTCATCGCCCTCTTGGATTAGGAGTTAACATCTTGATAGCTTGATAGAGATATTAGTGACTCAAAATTCATAGCCATGGGAGGAATGATTTATCATTCAAGAAGAGCCTATTATATCTTGGAAATCAAGTAAAACAATTAATTTGGTAATGATGCATAATGTACCAAATTAATTAGGATGTAGGCTTAGATGATGAAATTGAATTACATATTAATTGGTTCATGGTGGTTTATAGTTTATGATTGATATTAATTTTATCATGTTGGGTGGCTAAAATCTATTGCTAGACAGTTATCTTAGTCTGTGTATGAATTTATACTACCTTTGTGTATAAAATCTAGAGGGTCACATGCATAGCATGTAGACATGAACATTATTTATAATTGATTATTTTAGTAGATACTAAAATTAATTAATTGATTATTTCAGAATAAGAATTAGTTAGATTATTAATTAATTCTAAAATATCAGAAGCTAGTCGAGATCAAGATTAAATATAAATTTATTTGATCCAAAGAAGAGAGAATTCGAATAACCATAATCATGAAGATTAATAGAGAATTTGAAGAGTCATCATAATGATGATTAATAAAGAATTCGAAGAGTCATCATAATGAAAGTCATGAATTTATAGAGGCCTTAACTCTTTGTATTTCTTGGAGGCTATAAGTAGCCATCCTTGGAAAGATTCAAGATACAAATTCCTTCTCTCCATTTCTTCCTCGTCAACTTCTTCTTCACTTTTTTCCATCGAAAGAGATCGATAGTGCTTCCAAGGCTTTGTCGATCCAAGAGGCCAACACCTAACTGATCATGTCAAGTTCATGATCTAGTGCGCATAGATACCGCTAGAGGAGTCACACGTGGGACTCTTATCTTTCTTTAATATCATTCATGCCTATGAAGGACTCGAGGTATATTTTATATTATTTTATGTAAAACTATATGCACCACGAAAAGATCCATGATTTAATATATGTATTCCGCTGCACTCTGATTCTAACAGTGATATCAAAACCTATTTGTGGTTGGATCATATAGTATGAAACATCTTCTTCAAAATTTATTTGAGGAATCCATGTTTCGAGAGATTTCAAAGAAATCTAAATTTCTTTATTTCAAGTTATATGCCTTAACATGTCATGATAGAAATGAATTTTATCTAAAAACCTATAAAGTAATACATGTTGTAGTTTAGATATAAATTTCTTATGGCATAAGTATATTAACATGTTAAAAATCTCTAAGGCCTTTTTGTCTTAAAAGACTATAAGAATTAATGGAGATAAATCTCATAATAAGATTATGCAAATGCACAAGAAGTTAATTATGGTGAGATATTTTAATAATTATAAAATCTCTTAAATATATTAAAGTCAAGATTTGTTAAATGCCCTCTACTAATAACTATGATGATAGTTAGAGTTTTTACATAAGTCTATACAACTCAGTCATGAGCTTGTGTCAAAACATCTATAATTTATCATAATTATTAGTGGGTCAACTTAACTCAAATTTGTTGACTTATTTAGATCAGCTAAGGTTAATTGATTTGAGGGGCAAGTGTTGAGAATATAAAGCTCAACAAGAATATACTAAAAGTCACGTAGATTTGTGATTGGAAAGTTAAGGTCTACTTGATGAATGTAGCATGTAGGTACAGCTCAGCTGTGTGCATTCTATATGATTCAGGGTTTCGGTCCTATTAGGAATTGTTACCAACCAATTCCTGATTTTAACAGTGGGGGTTGGTGGACTTGAATAAAATAATAGGAGTTATAAAAGTCCTTTATTAAATATATTCCACAAATACTAAAACTTTGCTTTAAATTATTATATTTTAGATGACAAACACAAGTTACCTTATCACTGCGAAGTATTCTCGATAAAGAGAATATCCTCCTTGGTCCCAACTACCTAGATTGGTATAGGAAACTAAAAATCATCTTAAGACACGAGAGAAAAGTTTATGTGCTTGAAGACGAACCAGTACTGGAAGAGCCTACACCTGATGCTTTAGATGAAGATCAGTCATATTATTCTCAATATATGGAAGATGCACTGGATGTGCAATGCATTATGTTGTCTTCTATGTCTCTCGAGTTACAGAGACAACATGTGAACATGAGTGCTAGGGAGATTGATCAGCACTTGAAGTGACCTATGAGTGCTAGGGAGATTGATCAGCACTTGAAGTGACCTCTTCCAAGAGAGTGCGAGAGTAGAGAGGTATGAAACCTCTCGAGCACTATTTTGTACCATGCTAGAGGAAGGAAACCAAGTTGAGTCTCATGTACTCAAGATGATTGGGTACATAGAGAGGCTTGAGAGCTTAGGTTCCAAGTTGGACCAGAACTTGGTTGTTGAACTAAGATTGTCATCACTACCTCCATCATTTTCCTAGTTCATGTTGAACTTCAACATGAATAGCATGGACAAGAGTTTGACTAATCTGATTGTAATGATGAAAATTGCTGAGAAGGATATCTAGGTAAATCCTTCACTAAATGCAATGATGGTCAGAAAGACCAACAAGCGTCCTAGCACCGGGAAGTTTAATCCCAATGCTAATGCAGTGAAGAATCCTAAATATCAAGCTCAGAAGAAATTTAAAAAAGTGATGCAAGTACCCCAATCTGATGAGAAAGAGGTCATGTGCTTCCATTGTGGCAAGAAAGGTCACTAGAAGAAAAACTGCTATATTTTCATGAAGAAGAATGCTAGTGGAGTGGATGCTTCAAGCATCTTTATGATAGAGTGCAATCTTTATATTTCTTCATCATAGGTTATAGATTCTAGAAGTAGTTCTCACATTTGTGTAAACATGCAAGGTCTAAGTGACTGCAGACAGTTGTCCAAGGGCGAAATGGACCTATGATTAGCTAATGGAGCTAGAGTTGCTGCATTAGCTATAGGAACCTATTCAATAAATTTGCATAGTGAACTTGTTTTAAATTTAGAAAACTATTATTTTGTTCCTAGTTTCTCAAAGAATATTATTTCGGTGTCGAGTTTAGACGCCAAGGGATTTGTATTTCAATTCAAGGACAAGTTATGTTCCTTTTATTTGAACAATATATTTTATGAGAATGGTTTATTGAATAATGGTCTTTATGTTCTTAACTTAGATGAACCGATTTATTGTATTGAAAGTAAGAAATAGAAATTGTATGACTTAAAATTGGCATATCTCTGGCACTATAGACTTGGCCATATAATCCAGAAATGCATCGCCAGATTACTCAATAATAGGTATTTGGACTCTTTTGAATTAGAGCCCATAGATACAGGTGAAGTATGTTTACAAGGCAAAATGATCAAGAAGTCTTTCACCAAGATAGGTGAAGGGGCAAAGGAACCACTAGAACTTATGCATAGTGATGTTTGTGGGTCATTGCAAGTTCAAGCTAGAGGAGTGTATACCCACTTCATGACTTTTACTGAAAATTTAAGTAGATATGGATATATCTACTTAATGAGACATAAATCTAAAACTCTAGACAAGTTTAAGGAGTTTAAGAATGAAGTAGAAAATCAATGTGGCAAGAAGATTAAGGCCCTTCGGAGTGATCGAGGTGGCGAGTATCTAAGCCAAGAGTTCATTAATTACCTAAAAGAGTGTGAGATAATTTTCCAACTTACACCTCCTAGAACACTAGAGTGGAATGGTATTTTAGAAATAATAAATCACACACTTATAGATATAGTTAGATCAATGATGAGTCATGCAAGTATTCCAATGTCATTTTGAGGATATGCCTTAGAAACAACAGTACACACATTTAACCGAGTTCCAATCGAGACAGTAGATAAGACTCCTTATAAATTATAGTTTGGAAAGAAATCAAATTTGTCTTACCTTAAGCTATGGGGTTGTGATGCTTACATGAAGAATGAAAATTATAATAAGCTTGAAGTAAAATCCATAAAATGTATATTTGTAGGTTATCCTAAAGCTACAATGGGATATTATTTTTATCTCCTAAGTGAGCACAAAGTTATTGTTGCTCGATGTGCTACTTTCTTGAAAAGAGAGTTTATTTCTAAAGAAATTAGTAGGAGTAAAGTAAGTCTTGAAGAAATTATAGACTCTATAAGCAGGTTGGAAGATGAACAGTTGGACAATGAGACTGTGCCACAAGTATAAGTGTCTCCTTCATCTGAGATTGTTTAAGAAACTCAAGATCAATATAAGTCTACAAGAATGCACTGATAGCCAAACAGATATGGTTGGTTGATAACCCATAATGAGGAAGTGCTACTCATCAAAGATGATGAACAGTCGACTTACGAGGAAGCAGTTGCTTCAAATAATTCTGAGAAATGGCTAAAAGCCATGAAATCTTAAATTGACTCTATTTACACCAACCAAGTTTGAGAGTTAGTTGATATGCTAGTTGGGGTAAAACACATAGGGTGCAAATGGATTTTCAAGAAAAGGATTGGAATGGATGGGAACATAAGTACCTATAAAGTCAGGCTTATGGCAAAGGGTTTTAATCAACGTTAAGGAATTGACTATGATGAAACTTTTTCACTCGTTGCAATGCTTAAGCCCATTAGCTATAGGATCTTACAAGGATTACGAGATTTGGAAAATGAATGTTAAAATTGCTTTTCTAAATGGAAGGTTACAAGAGGAAGTATATATGGTACAACCTCCCAATTTCATAAAATCCAAGAACGCCAATAAGTTATGTAAGCCCAAGAAGTCTATTTATGGACTAAAGCAAGCATCTCAGAGTTGGAATCTGTGATTTCATGAAGCCATTAAAGATTTTTCTTTTGTCAGGAATCTAGAAGAACCTTGCATTTACAAGAAGGTTAGTGGGAGCAAGATTATGTTCCTAGTATTGTATGTTAATGATATACTTCTTATATATAATGATATCCCTATCCTAGAATCTACCAAGACTTGATTGGGAGAGTGTTTTTCAATGAAAAATATTGGAGATGTAACCTATATCTTAGGTATTAGAATATACTAAGATACATAAAGCAGGTTATTAGGATTGAGTCAAAGTATATACATTGATAAAATACTCAATAGATTTAGTATGCAGAACTCCAAGAGAGGATATTTACCAATGTCACATGGTGTACATCTTTCTAAGACTATGTGTAAGATACCTTATGCTTCGGCTATAGGGTCCATAATGTATGCTATGATATGCACTCGATTAGATGTCTTGTATACATTAAGCATAACGAGTAAATATCAATTAGATCCTAGAGAGGGTCATTGGATTGTGGTTAAGACTATCCTCAAATATCTTAGAAGAACAAATAACATGTTCTTAGTTTTCAGAGGAGACGAAGAATTGGTCATTAGAGGATATATTGACGCCAGTTTTCAAATAGATCGGGATGATCTGAAGTTGCAACAAGGTTATGTATTTTGTCTGAATGGTGTAGTTGTTTACTGGAGGAGTTCCAAGTAGGAGACAATTACAGATTCAACAGCTGAGTTCGAGTACATAGCAACTTTTGAGGTAGTAAAGGAAGCTGTGTGGATTAAGAACTTCATAGCAGGGCCTGAAGTGGTTCCTAACATTGTTGATCTAGTTGTGCTATACTGTGACAATAATGTGGCCATAGCATAGGCAAAGGAGCCAAAGTCTCACCAACGATCCAAACATGTACTAAGGAAGTATCACCTCCTCAAAGAGATTGTTCAGAGGGGTGATGTGTTGGTTAGAATAGTAGATACTAGCGAGAATATCGCAGACCCACTCACAAAGGCCTTACTTCTACAGAAACATGAGACCCTTGTGAGGAGACTAGGACTGAGAATCCATAGTGTTTGACAATAGTGTAAGTGGGAGATTGTTAGTGTGTACACTTATATGCCAAAACACTCCTTATATATTTTGTGAATAATTATTTCATAAAGTAAATATTTATCATTAATTATTTACTTTTCTATACCTATATTATTAATGATAAATTTTCACAGATTAATAGGTATATTAATCTGAAAACGGTCCTTGATCGGATAGATACCTAGAGGGGGCATGTATATCTAGATCAACCTGAGTATGACTAGGTCGAGATAGACCAAAGGATGGATATCCAAGTTGTAATTAGGGGGTGTCTTGAGTTTATAAGTACACTAGACAGGACCCTCTTAAGAGGAGACCACATATTAAGTATCATTGGGCATTCCTCTTATGAACGAGTGTAACTAATCTTTTGACTTGAGACCTTCATTTATTCTATGCGTGGCGTTATATGCTTTGACGTCGTTAAAAATAGTCTTTAATCAGATTGTGATTAATACGATAGTTGGGTGTATGGTAAAGCATAGAGATAATAGTATTGAGTCAATAGAGGATTCATCGCTCTCTTGGATTAGAAGTAAACATCATGACCGCTTGATAGAGATATTAGTGACTCGAAATCCATGGCCATGGGAGGAATGGTTTATCATTCAAGAGGAGTCTATTATTTCTTAGAAATCAAGTAAAACAATTAATTTGGTAATGATGCATAATGTTCCAAATTAATTGGGATGTAGGCTTAGATGAAAAGATTGAATTACATAGTAATCGGTTCATGGTGATTTATAGTTTATGACTTATATTAATTTTATCATGTTGGGTAGATAAAAACTATTGCTAGATAATTGCCTTAGTCTGTGTATGAATTTATACTACCATCGTGTATAAAACCTAGAGGGTCGCACGCATAGCACGTAGACATGGACATTATTTATAATTGATTATTTTAGTGGATACTAAAATTAATCAATTGATTATTTCAGAATAAGAATTAGTTGGATTATTGATTAATTCTGAAATATCGGAAGTTAGTCGAGATTAAGATCAAATATGGATTTATTTGATCCAAAGAAGAAAGAATTTGAATAGTCATAATCACGATGATTAATGGAGAATTCAAAGAGTCATCATAATAATGATTAATGAAGAATTTGAAGAGTCGTCATAATGAAGGTCATAAATAAATCCATAAATAAAGAATTAATGGAGATTTTAACTCTTTGTATTCCTTGGAGGCTATAAGTAGTCATCCTTGGAAAGATTCAAGATACAAATTCCTTCTCTCAATTTCTCCCTCATCGACTTCTTCTCTTTCTTCCATTGGAAGAAATCAGTAGTGCTTTCAAGGCTTTGTCGATCCAAGAGGCTAGCACCTAATGGATCATGTCAAGTTCGTGATCTAGTGCACATGGATACCACTAGAAGAGTCACACGTGGGACTCTTATCTGTCTGTGATATTATTCACGTCTATCGAGGACTTGAGGTATGTTTTATGTTATTTTGTGTAGAACTATATGTATTATGAAGAGATCCATGATTTAATATATGTATTCCGCTGCACTTTGATTCTAACAGATGTAAGGTTGACTTTGAATTCTTCACTAAAGCAAGAAGGGTGGCTCCTGAGAGATAATTAAGTCTATCAAAAAAAATTTTCCATGGTTTTTAGTATCCAAAACATACTAGTGTGTTGAGAGGATTTCTCATTGGGATAAGGAAAGTTGTTTATATTATCACCAATAATAGATTTATCTCTGTTTCAAAAAGACTATTGGCTCGTCTCGACCTTCTTGCTTCCTTAAGTTGTAAATTTTTGGCTTCAAAAACATTTTGACTACTATGGGAAGATAATTTTCATTGTAAAATACTCTATAATTTTGATTGAATATGTTTTAGCATCCTAAAATGAGAAGATATTATGTGAACTATAAGAAATCTATGCAAGAAAAATACCCAAGAATTAAATTCTCATCAACAGTAAGAATTTAATTGAATATCCTTAATTTGGACCAACACACAAAAATCTAGAGGTGCCAATTCGGGGGGTTGGATGGATTCGGGTTGGGTTGAAAACTAGTTTTTTAAAAAAATATTCAACTCGGACCCGACTCTAACCCGAAATCTATAAATCCGAACCCGTTCCAACCCGGCCAACCTGACCAACTCACCAATCTGATTTGATTTTTTGAAATTATACTTTTATTTTTTTAATGACATAATTAAATATAGATTCAAAACACATAATAATATTTTAATTTAAACCCATAATAACAAACTTTTAAATATTATAATTATATTTCATCATTTCATACATTGAAATATTTAAATTTAAGAGTTTAAATGTTTAATTGTCTAAACACTTGTGACTTTGCTGTTAAAGGAGATTTGTCATGTAAGTTATGTGTCATGTGTAGGAATGCAAGTATGCAACTCTCAAGCATCTATAAAAAAAAAACTACAGAGAAGACAAGAAGTTTGATGTATCAACTTGGGTTCTTGGAACTATTTTGTTCTAAATTTTATGAGAATATCTAATCAGAGGCAACCTAAGGGGAGGCTCTTACCATTATAATACTAAATGGTATTACATCCCAAATAAGAATCTTATTGATCCAGGCATGAGCCTCTATCAAATTGTTAAGGGAAAAGAATTTGACAAAGATGACAGGGCTAGTACAAAAACTGCAAATTCAAAGAAGTGCAGAAGTTGAGATGCTTGATTATATAATTGTTTTTCAAATATCAATTTTGTTTGCCTCTCCAACCATACAACAAGAACTTTGATATATAAAAACACGGTAAAACCATTTACAGCAAGGAAAATCAAAGACTTACAGAAATGAAATGTACCAACTTAAACCTATTGTGTACTAAGTTCTCCTTGCAGTTTCTTATCAACAGACATTTCAAGTACAAAGTTTGTTCCTTCAATTGTTGTTTGGTGCTCTATTCTCTCAAAGTGCCTTTTATAAAAAACCAATAGATTTCTAGAAATCGTAATCAGCCTTAAACTTACACTGACTAGAAATTCAGTGAACAATTTGAGAGAGGAATGATACAAGAAATTAGTAATTATTTAGAAAATTCAAATCTTTCACAAAATGAATAATACATGATGAAAATTTATGATATCAATATAAAATAAAAAAAAGTCTTCAAGTTTCACAAAATAACTTTTAAGTTTCAAGCTCCACTTCTCCATTGTTTACTCCTTTTGTACTAAGTCAAACCTTGAAACAATGTATGAAATAAAAAATTAAAATCTAAAAGATTTTTAAAAACCTTTAATGTAACGACCTACCTCCTACTGACTAAACTGTGAGGCCGGGGGTTACATTATGCTAACTATTCTTGTGCGGAAATAAACTGAATGAATTAAAACTCTATGCTGTGTGCTATAAAATTCGAACTTTGTGTTCGAGATACATTGCTGAAGTTATACATATGCTAAAGAAGGGATCTTAACTTCTATTTGGTCGTAAACTGAAGTTATGCACTTCTGGTTGAAATCAGACACTTCAATCGATCGGCTGATCGATTGGAGTTGTCTGATCGATCCACTGATCGACTCAACTTGCTACTGTGACCGGGGTCAAAACTGGATCGATCGGATGATCGATCCAATCTGGTCAATCGATCCAGAGATCGATTCAGAAGCTCTCTGTTCACGGGATTAAATTCCCGATCGATCGGCTGATCGATCCATGGTCGATCGATCAGCTGATCGACTCATCAGCTCTCTGTACGCGATAGATTGCGCTTCGATCGATCAGTTGATCGATCAAGGCTCCCCAATCGACCAGCTAATCGACTCACTAGCCTTCTGTATGCGGGGACTTCTCCCAATCGATCGGCTGATCGATTGAGGACTGCTCAATCGATCAACTGATCGATTGGGTTTCTGATTTCTGTAGAAATCTCACCCAGACTTGTACAGGAACTTTCAGAAATAAACTAAGAGCATAAAATCACTACTAGGCATATCATTACTCACATTTACTATCTATTAGTAAGACAATCAGCAGTCGAAGCATGGCATAATACTTAGGTTCACCATTTCTGATACCTATCTTCCTAGAAGTGCAGAAAGGTAATAACAAAAGAAAATACTGAAGTTTAACTTTGCTAATTCCCAAAGATCTTTATTCCAAGTTCCTCTTCCACACACATCTGGTAGCATTGTCCTCCAGCCTCCGCTAATCCGTCCTTCCTTTACCTTTTGTCTGCAGTATAAGGAAAAATGCAACTATAAGCTTGGGAGCTTAGTAAGAAACCATTTACCTCACAAAACATGCATTCGAAGAAAATCATGCTTTCTTTTAAGAGATACTATTTGAAATACATGCTATTAATCATGCTGAAAACACTAAAACATGGCATATGAATATGTAAGTCATGCTAACAAGTACTGAATGAAAAGCTATCTATGGTATCGACAAGCTAACTAAATCGACACATAAGCTAAGCTGATTGTTATACCAATGAAAAAACTAAACTAAAGCTAAGCTGTATTCACATAGCTAGTTGTGAAGTTTGAAAACTATTTTCATACGTAGATAAAAATACTAATCATGCTGCTGATGGGCCCGGCAACTATACTTGCTATGCGCACATCCCTAATTAGACCCGGGGTTGCAAGACCCGAATTTAGTAGGGTTTACTAGGTTATCTAAACCTAGGGACGACTGTGGGAGCCCAACCCAAGGACAACTGAAGTCCTGTATGGTGCCATTGATAAAATAAAATACTGATTTTATAACTAATTTATCATATATTGCTTTTTACTAGGTTATCTGAACATAGAGCTACGTTATCTGAACCTAGAGGCGACTATGGGAGCCCACCCATTGGACCGTAGTCCTATACAAGCTGAAGCAAGGCTAAGTATACTGTTTAAATGCATCTACAATATTTAACTAAACTATTAAAATGCCTACTGTGGCATTTAGCTGTGCTAACCATTTCATCGAGCACTTGGTGTGCACTAATTCACACCCTACGTACTGATGGATTTGCATATGACAAAACTAAAGCATAGAAACATACAAATAACTACTTATACTGCAGGTGAGGGGTTACTCACTTCCTACGCTAATTTTCCTTACAATCCACTCGCTAGGTTTTCTGAAGAAGAGATCTCCTCGACGACCTTCTTGCGTCTATGCTTTCTTCTCGCGGAGAGGAGCGTCCTCGTGCCGGAATCGTCGCCGGAAGGTGCTCCTATGGCCCTAGGGTGAAACCCTAGGTCTTCTTTGAACTTGGGCGCCGAGAGGGTGAGGAGGAGAAAGGGGTCGGCGGGTGAGGTTGAGGGAAAAGAAGAATTGTCGTTCAAGAAAATAACAATCCTCACTTAAGTTCCCTATTTATATTAAGTGATTAATTCACTCCGACTAACTTTAAATATAATTGTTTTCCTCTTCTTTTAGCACACCCCTGCTGGGGCCTCCTGGTTACTAGAGTCATCTATAAGGCGTAGAGTTTAATAGGTCTTGGGTTCAATTCCCGCTTAGGCTATTTTACGTCCTTATTTATTTTTGCTACTTCGGCTATTCTAAAAATTTCAGAAAAATATTCTAAAATTCCAAAAAAATTCTAGAATATTTCTAAAATTATTTTGAGAATTTTCAGGCGTTACAATCCCCCAAACCTTATAAAAAGTTCGTCCTCAAACTTAGAATAACTCTGGGTACTTCTGCCTCATGCTAGCTTCTGTCTCCCAAGTTGCCTCTTCGGTTGTGTGATTTTTCCAAATGACTTTTACTAATGGTACCTCCTTATTCCGCAATTTCTTTACTGCTCGGTCTATTATCTGAATAGGCCGACTGTCATAGCTGAGGTCTTCGCGGACTGATACCAACCGGGGCTCAATCACTTGGGTGACATCTGGGATATGCTTCTTCAGCATAGAGACATGAAATACGTTATGGATAGCTGACATTTCCTGGGGTAGCTCTAGCTCATACGCTACCTTGTCAACTCTTCTGGTGATAAGGTATGGTCCCACATATCTGGGACTCAATTTGCCCTTCTTCCCAAAACACATTACTCCCTTCATGGGAGCTACTCTGAGGAACACTGTATCCCCAACTGAAAACTCTAAGGGTCGACGCCGTGTAACAGCATAGCTTTTCTGGTGGCTCTGAGCTGTCTCTATCCTCTGGAGGATCTGCTGTATAGCTGCCGTGGTATCTGCGACTAGATCTGTCTGAAGTTCTAGTTCTTTCTGTTCACCACTCTCATACCAGCAGATTGGAGATCTACACCTCTGCCCGTAGAGAGCCTCGTAGGGTGCCATGCCGATGGTGGCCTGATAGCTATTGTTGTATGCAAATTCTGCTAAACTCAGATATTTGCACCAACTTCCCTTAAAGTCTAGGGCACATGCTCGGAGCATATCTTCGAGTACCTGATTTACTCGCTCCGTCTGACCATCTGTCTGAGGATGGAAAGTTGTGCTAAACTTTAACTTGGTGCCCAATGCTGACTGTACACACTCCCAGAAGTGTGACGTAAATCTACTGTCTCTGTCTGAAATGATGGTCCGTGGGACTCCATGCAGTCTGACGATCTCCTTGAGATACAACTGAGCTAGCTGTTCCATGAAGTAGGATATTCTGATAGCTAAGAAGTGGGCCGACTTAGTCAATTTGTCGACTATTACCCAGATGACATCAAAACCATTTGTAGTTCTGGGTAGTCCCACTATAAAATCCATAGAGATATCCTCCCACTTCTATTCTAGGATCTGAATAGGCTGCAGAACTCCTCCTGGTCTCTGGTGTTCCGCCTTGACCTTCTGATAGGTCAGACAGGTACTGACATACCTGGCGATGTCTCTTTTCATCCCAAGCCACCAAAAATGTTTCTTTAGGTCTTGGTACATTTTGGTGAAGCCAGGATGCATCGCATAAGGAGTCCTGTGAGCCTTGTCTAGGATCTTCCTCTGTAGTTCCTCCTGATCCGGAACACATAGTCTGTCACCAAAATACAATACCCCACTATCAGACACTCTAAACTCTCCACTTTCTAATTCTGCTAACTCTTGCTTGATTTTCTGAATTTCAGGGTCCTGATCCTGAGCTGTTTGGATATCACCAAATAGGGTAGATGCTAATATCATAGTAGAGAGTTGCCCAACTATAAGTTCGAGACCGAAATCTATAATCTCCTTTTGTAGGGGTGGTGACATGGCTGCTAGGGATAATAAGGTGGCACTGGACTTCTTGCTAAGTGCATCTGCCACCTTATTGGCTTTTCTTGGGTGGTAGAGAATGTCTATGTCATAGTCTTTGACCAGCTCAAGCCATCTGCGCTGTCGTATATTCAGATCCTTCTGAGTGAAGAAGTACTTCAGACTCTGATGATCTGTATACACTCTGCACTGAGCTCCATACAAATAGTGTCTCCAAATTTTGAGGGCGAAGACAACTGCTGCAAGCTCAAGGTCATGAGTAGGGTAGTTCCTCTCATAGTTCTTGAGTTGTCTGGAGGCATAGGCGATCACCTTACCTTCTTGCATCAGTACTGCTCCTAATCTCAATTTAGAGGCGTCACTGTAAATATCAAAGTTGTCTGTGTTTTCGGGCAGAGTCAGAATGGGTGCACTGGTCAATCTTCTTTTGAGCTCCATGAAGCTATTCTCACAGTTCTCTGTCCACTGAAATCTTCTGTTCTTCCTGGTGAGAGCTGTCAGTGGGGAGGCTATCCTGGAGAAATCCTCTATGAATTTTCTGTAATATCCTGCTAGTCCCAAAAAGCTTCTGATTTTACTAGCGTTCTGAGGTCTTTTCTAGTTACTCACAGCTTCTATCTTACTGGGGTCTACCATGATACCATCCTTGGAGATGATGTGACCCAGAAAGGACACCTGATTGAGCCAGAATTCACATTTCGTGAACTTGACATACAGCTGGTTCTGCTAAAGGGTCTGCAGTACTATTTTCAGATGTTCTGCGTGTTCTTCTCGGGTTTTGGAATAAATAAGAATGTCATCGATGAATACGATGACAAATTTATCTAAGTATTCTCTGAACACTCTGTTCATGAGGTCCATGAAAGTAGCTGGAGCATTCGTCACGCCAAAGGGCATGACTACGAACTCATAATGTCCGTATCTGGTCCTGAAAGCCGTTTTGGGTATGTCACCTTCTTTAACTTTCACCTGGTGATATCCCGATCTGAGGTCTATTTTAGAGAACACTGCTGCTCCCTTTAACTGATCAAACAGGTCATCTATCCTGGGGAGAGGATACCTATTCTTAATCGTGACTTGGTTTAGTGCTCGGTAGTCTATACACAGGCGCATGCTCCCGTCCTTCTTCTTCACGAACAATACAGGTGCTCCCCATGGTGAGTGACTAGAGTGTATGAAGCCCTTGTCAAGCAGCTCCTGTAGTTGCTCCTGAAATTCCTTCAGTTCTGCTAGAGCCATGCGGTAGGGTGCTTTGAAGATGGGATTTGTACCGGGGATGAGTTCTATCTCAAATTCAATCTCCCTGTCTGGTGCTAGGCCTGGTAACTCCTCAGGGAAGACTACTGGGTAGTCACGTACGACTCGGACCTCCTCTAGCTTTTGACCCTTGTCCTAACTAGTACTGACTACATGTTCTAGGAATCCCGTACATCCTGAATCAAGTAGTTTTTGTGCTTTCAGAGCTAAGAGAAACTTCTTGGTCTTTCTCTTTGGTTCTCCTGTGTACCCAAACTGCACTTCTGCTTCAGGTTGGAATACAACTTTCTATTTATGGCACTCTATAGAGGCACCGTACTTGATCAGAAAGTCCATTCCCAAGATGACATCATAGTCAGCCATATCTAGCACTATCAAATCATCAAAAAGCTCTCTGTCCGCTATAATGACTGACACTGCTCGGAGCCAGTGCGTAGATGCCATAATTTCTCCTGAAGGTAGTGTCGTCAGGAACTGACCACTAAGTGCATCAGGAGGTATTTCTAGCTTTTCGGCGAATGTCCTGGATACATAAGAGTGGGTTGCCCCAGTATCGAATAAGACAGTTGCACTTTGCTGTAAAATACTAATCTGACCTGTAACAACTGTTGAGGTATTCGCTACATCCTCCCTGGTGAGTGAGTAGATCCTAGCATTCGTCGTGGTTGAGGGGGCTTCTAGTCTGCCCTGACTGATGTGTGGACCATCTATAGCAGCCTGCATCTAATGTAACTGTGCTGGGTTAGCTCCGTACTGGATCGGCTGTGGTGTAGGAACACTGGTCTTGTTCGAACATTGTTTAGCCATATTCCCTTCCTGGCCACACTCAAAGCATCCTCGTGTGCCCTTGCGACAAACTCCGGGGTGGAATTTCCCATAAGTAGCGCACTTGGGATAACTAGGCCGTTTGCTAGCTGGTCGTCCTTTTGGGTAACTCCCTGGCTTTCATTTGTTACTGGAGTTCCCTTTCCAGTTAGAACTGTGGCCTTGGTGTTTCTGAGTACCTGTACCTCCTTGGCCTTTAGACTCTGAGAAGGCTTGCTTCTGCTGTTTGATGTTATTCTGGTAATGCTCGGTGGTTAGAGCACTGCTTACTAGTTCCTCTGTAGTTTGCGGCCTATGAACGCCGCTGGCCACATTCATTGCTATTTCCGTCCTTAACATCTTGAGCATCAACCGGACTCGTTCTCTTTCAGTGCCGACTAATTCAGGGCATAGACGGGCCAATCTGTTGAATTTCTTCACGACTTCCTCAACTGAAAGGTTGCCCTGACAAAATTTAGTGAACTCGTCGTAGTGGCGGTTTGTGACCCGCATGTGAAAGAATTCCTCAAAGAATTCTCTCTCGAAATCAGCCCATGTCATCTGGCTCACTAGGCGCTTCGTCTTAATCCTCTCCCACCACATACGTGCGTCTCCTGTCAGGCAGAATGAGGTGCATTTCACCTTTTCAACCTCTGGCTAGTCCAGAAGCTCCATCGTACTCTCCAGTGTTTTGAACCAGGCTTGGGCGTCCCATGGTTCACTGGTGCCTGAGAAATTCTCTGGCTTGTTTTTCTACCACTAGATCAGGTAAGCTTCTCTCCTTGCCCCTGCTGCTGGGGCTACTGGTGCTGCAGGTTGGACTGGTGGAACCTCTATCACCACTGGGGTTGCTAAGTTAGGTTCTGGAGTGACAGTGGAAGTGTTCTGCTGGTTATCCCTTAGGGTGGCTATCTCCTGTTGCTGTTTAGCTAGCTGCTTCTGTAACTGAGCCACTACTGTTGTAAGGTCTGGAGGAGGCACTGAGCTGCCTACCTCATGCTAGGACTCAGTAGCTGATGTCTTTTTAGCTGGGCGTCCTCGTACCATTTTCTAAGGAATAGAGGACATGCATAACTAATACACTCATAAGTACATAACTACTATTATCATGTTAAATGTTATCATATATAAACAAGCTCTAGTATCTATAAACATGAAAGTAACAAAACATAAATAAAGTGAGAGGTATTCTTACTTGGAGGCTGCAGGTTCAATGCGGATGTGTGTGAGGAAGTATGGAATTTGCTCTGATACCACTCTGTAACGACCCACCTCCTACTGACTAAACTGTGAGGCTGGGGGTTACATTATGCTAATTATTCTTGTGTGGAAATAAACTGAATGAATTAAAACTCTATGCTGTGTGCTATAAAATTTAAACTTTGTGTTCGAGATACATTGCTGAAGTTATACATATGCTAAAGAAGGGATCTTAACTTCTATTTGGCCGTAAACTGAAGTTAGGCACTTCTCGTTGAAATCAAACACTTCAATCGATCTGCTAATCGATTGGAGTTGTCTGATCGATCCACTGATCGACTCAACTCGCTACTGTGACCGGGGTCAAAACTGGATCGATCGGATGATCGATCTAATCTGGTCAATCGATCCAGAGATCGATTCAGAAGCTCTCTGTTAGCGGGATTAAATTCCCGATCGATCGGCTGATCGATCCATGGTTGATCGATCAGCTGATCAACTCATCAGCTCTCTGTACGCGACAGATTGCGCTTCGATCGATCAGTTGATCGATCGGGGCTCCCCAATCGACCAGCTAATCGACTCACTAGCCTTCTGTACGCGGGGACTTCTCCCAATCGATTGGCTGATCGATTGAGGACTGCTCAATCGATCAACTGATCGATTGGGTTTCTGATTTCTGTAGAAATCTCACCCAGACTTGTACAGGAACTTTCAGAAATAAACTAAGAGCATAAAATCACTACTAGGCATATCATTACTCACATTTACTATCTATTAGTAAGACAATCAGCAGTCGAAGCATGGCATAATACTTAGGTTCACCATTTCTGATACCTATCATCCTAGAAGTGCAGAAAGGTAATAACAAAAGAAAATACTGAAGTTTAACTTTGCTAATTCCCAAAGATCTTTATTCCAAGTTCCTCTTCCACACACATCTGGTAGCATTGTCCTCCAGCCTCCGCTAATCCGTCTTTCCTTTACCTTTTGTCTGCAGTATAAGGAAAAATGCAACTATAAACTTGGGAGCTTAGTAAGAAACCATCTACCTCACAAAACATGCATTCGAAGAAAATCATGCTTTCTTTTAAGAGATGCTATTTGAAATACATGCTATTAATCATGCTGAAAACACTAAAACATGGCATATGAATATGTAAGTCATGCTAACAAGTACTGAACGAAAAGCTATCCATGGTATCGACAAGCTAACTAAATCGACACATAAGCTAAGTTGATTGTTATACCAATGAGAAAACTAAACTAAAGCTAAGCTGTATTCACATAGCTAGTTGTGAAGTTTGAAAACTATTTTCATACGTAGATAAAAATACTAATCATGCTACTGATGGGCCCGACAACTGTACTTGCTATGCGCGCATCCCTAACTAGACCCGGGGTTGCAAGACCCGAAGTTAGTAGGGTTTACTAGGTTATCTAAACCTAGGGACGACTGTGGGAGCCCAACCCAAGGACAACTGAAGTCCTGTATGGTGCCATTGATAAAATAAAATACTGATTTTATAACTAATTTATCATATATTGCTTTTTACTAGGTTATCTGAACCTAGAGCTAGGTTATCTTAACCTAGAGGCGACTATGGGAGCCCACCCATTGGACCGTAGTCCCATACAAGCTGAAGCAAGGCTAAGTATACTGTTTAAATGCATCTACAACATTTAACTAAACTATTAAAATGCCTACTATGGCATTTAGCTTTGCTAACCATTTCATCGAGCACTTTGTGTGCACTAATTCACACCCTACGTACCGATGGATTTGTATATGACAAAACTAAAGCATAGAAACATACAAATAACTACTTATACTGTAGGTGAGGGGTTACTCACTTCCTACGCTAATTTTCCTTACAATCCACTCGCTAGGTTTTCCGAAGAAGAGATCTCCTCGACGACCTTCTTGCGTCTATGCTTTCTTCTCGCGGAGAGGAGCATCCTTGTGCCGGAATCATCGCCGGAAGGTGCTCCTATGGCCCTAGGGTGAAACCCTAGGTCTTCTTTAAACTTGGGCACCGAGAGGGTGAGGAGGAGAAAGGGGTCAGCGGGTGAGGTTGAGGGAAAAGAAGAATTGTCGTTCAAGAAAATAACAATCCTCACTTAAGTTTCCTATTTATATTAAGTGATTAATTCACCCCGACTAACTTTAAATATAATTGTTTTCCTCTTCTTTCAGCACACCCCTGCTGGGGCGTCCTGGTTACTAGAGTCATCTATAAGGCGTAGAGTCTAATAGGTCTTGGGTTCAATTCCCGCTTAGGCTATTTTACGTCCTTATTTATTTTTTCTACTTCGGCTATTCTAAAAATTTCAAAAAAATATTTATTTTGAGAATTTTCAGGCGTTACACCTGAGGTGGAGGCATATAAGAGAAGTTGATTATCCTTTTTTGCAAAACCCAATTAGAATCAATGAAATGTGCTATCAAGCATATATAACCATCAGTGGCAATAGAAGTCCACAAATCAGAAGTGAAACAAATTTTTTCAAGGCATGAACACATTTCTTGAGCTTGTCTATTCATTCATTTTTATGCATCTTTAGAATATCGGTCCTTGCGGTGTTTCTAGTGAAATGATTTACTTGAGGTTCCAAATAGGTAAAAATAGATCTAATTGCCTCATATTTCACAAACTAAAATGGTAAATCATGCTTCACGATTGCTAAGATTAGCTCTTTCCTGGTTGAACTTTTGTGACCTAATTGTAAGACTTTTATCACCTTGTTCTATTAAAGCTTGAGCAATATCACTAGCTTTCTGTCTAGGACATTGATTAAGGATATGGTGTCGGAGATTACCTGTACCCATGCTACTTTCTGCTTTGTATGTAATCTCACAAGCTTTACATTTGTAATGCAAATCTTCTCCCTCTACTTAAGGAAGCATCTCAAAATATTGCCACCACTTTGATTTCAAGATTCTCTTTCATTTGCAACTTCCAGAGCCGGAGGCCTTGCGTTGCAAACACGTTTCTTCATCTACAACTAAATCCCTATTAGTCATAGATATAGTTGGTGCACCCTCTAGTCCCTCCTCCTCACTATCCTCCTCTTTATCAAGATTAATAGGTTGAGAATTCATGTTGTTGTGGGGAAACATAATCATGTACCATGGACCCCCTATTCCCTGACCCCTCTCCCTTGCTAACTCCCTAAACAGTTAGCCCTAATAAATTGATTGACAACTCAGAAGACACCATATCACTTAAAAAGTCAATACGCAAAACACCTACAAATACAATGGCACAATTGGCACTTATTTACTAAAATACCCTTTTGAACATTAGATTTCCAAATTAAAATATTAAATTAAATTAATAGAAAATTATTATTTTTATCCATATGGTAAAAATGTACTCTCTTTTTTTAAACCATTAAATTTTATATCCAAATTACTCTTTTTGCTCCAACTTAGACTTCTTTATAATTATACAAGTAACACTGTAACTCACTTTCAACATTTATAAACATTAAATATTGGTTTGGTACGGGTGGGTTCGGGTGGATTCAGGTTGATGGGTAACCTGATTCCTAATTCAGGTCAACTTGGGTTAACCAGAACCCAACCCAAAAAAATTTTGGGTTAGATTTTGAGTCCAACCCGATTGGACCCTAATCCTAAAATCTACAACCCTAACCCAATATTTTTCGTATCGACTCGAGTCGGGTTATTGGGTCGAGTTCATTTTTAACACCCCTACAGAAACCACTCATACATTATATTGTGACATAGAAACATGAATAGTGATTAAGCAAAAATTAGCAATATCATCTTGTTAGTTTTATTATTCCCCTATCCAAGCTCCACTTTTGATTTTGGTACTGTTCCTCATTTTTTTTTTTTTTTGGTTTTTGGTTTATTTTTTAGTTTGGAAATGGAAAATCAAGACAATAGAAACAAAGGAGTCACATCAAATTCAACTTTGAGTAAGAATACAAGTAAAAATTCAACTAAAATAAATCAACAAAGTGAAGGGCGTTCAAATGCAAGGTGGGCTACATTTTTATCCCTGAAATTTGTTGATTTGTATGGAGAGGAAATTTTATTGGGCAATCGACCAAATAGTCACTTTAATACGAATGGATGGAAAAACTTAGTGAGAAAGTTTAATGATATAACTGGAAAAAATTATGTGTACAAGTAGCTTCGGAACCATTGGAATTCCATGAAAAAGGATTGGTTATTATTCAAGAAGATGATGCAGATGGAAATCAGAGTTGATTGGAATCCTACAAATAATTCACTTGATGCCTCCGATGAATGGTGGGAGAGAAAATTTAGGGTAATGTTTCTAATTTTATTTGCATGACATTATTTATTCATTCATTGACAATAATATACTTGATTATTCCAAGAAAATAGAGAGTATGCCAAATTTAGAAATAAAGATTTATCACTCGTATGGTTTCAATATGATAAATTATTTTATGATGTTGCTGCCATGGGGAAAGGGAAAGGGCACCAAGTCAACAAACAATGCATTGCGTTGATGACAATGAAGAGGTTATGAAGGAAAATGATGATTTTCCTAATTTTGAAGGGCATATTAGTATCGATGATAGTGAATATAATGAGGATAGGGAAATCAAGAATGACGTAAGCTTTGGAATCAAAGAAACAACTAATATAGGTAATGATATTGTGTTTCCATCTTTGTCATCGCCAAAGAGAAAATTTAATGGAGAAGATGGTAAAGAAAAGAAGAAAATTTCTGGAGCAACCTCAATAAAGGAAGATATTCACTCTCTTTAAAGTATCTAGAAAATAAGAGCACCGCAACTTCCACACCTTCGATAGAGAAAGACATTGAATCTTCAATGGTGATATTAAAGAATATCCCTGGAATATAACATAAAACTGAGCTTTGGTGTTACGCTTGTAACTTGTTGAGAAAAAAAGAAATACAGGTGATTTTTCTCAATCAACTTGATAATGATTGTTGTTTGGCGTGGCTAAAGTATAATCATGACATGAGCAAGAAAAATTAATGTCATTGATAGTGGTTTGTACCTATGATATGAGGAATTCAGTAGTTGAAGTTGCTGATTTATTTTCCAATTGTGTGACTTTATTATTAGTTTTGCTACATTTTTAATCTTTAATCTTTAATCTTATTTGACTGGTAAACATGATACAATATTTATCAAAGTTAATCAATGTTTTTGGTTTTGGTATCTCATACATTTTTTGTTCATGACTTCTATAGTTTAATGGAGCCTTGGGATGTTCAACACTGTGCTTTAACTGATTCAAACACATTTTGTGAGAAGGAACCAATTGAAGATGAAGATGGATTCCAAGATGATCTAGAATGGTTGATTGTATGCAAAATAATAACACTTAGCATTTTAACATATTTTGAGACTTATTTTCATAAAGTTCCATGTCGTACAACTGAGCGAACTGACAATAAATTAATAGAAGAAGTATTAATGACCGTAAAATAAGGTGTTATCAAGTTTTTTGTCTAACAAAACCTATATTCTTAGATTTATGTCATGAGTAAATCCAAAACTATGATTTAATCCCTACTAGGGAAATGTTTATCTATGAGGAAGTAGGAATTTTTTTGATGACTTGTGCTCATGGTACAGATAATAGGCTATTGCAAGAGATATTTAATCATTCAGGTGAAACCATTTCAAGATATTTTCATAGAGTTTTGAAAGTTGTTGGGAAGCTAGCTGAAGATATAATTAAACCTCATCCTGAGTATAATGAGGGAAAATGATACCATGCCGCAATATCAATGATACAAGCCATTTTTGGTGTATGCTATATTATTTTGAAGATAATAAACACCACATATTCATGTCTTAAACTTATTTAGTGTTTGTAATCTACTAAATTGTTTGTTTTAAATGATAATGGGATTGCATTGGGGCAATTGATGGCACACATGTTAAGGTGTGATTACCACAAGGAAAAGCAATCCCATATATTAGATGCAAAGGTTTTCCCATGCAAAATATTTTAGCAATTGTGGACTTTAATATGTGTTTTACATTTATCTGGGTTGGATGGGAAGGAGCTACTCATGATAATAGAATATTTGGAGATGCTATTCGTAGGCCAGAACTTAATTTTCCTTGCCCAAAAGGAAAAAAGTATTACTTGATTAATGATGGATATTCACATATGTCAGGATATATGGGTCCTTATAAAGGTGTAAATATAAGATATCATCTTGAAGACTTTCGTCGAGCTAAGACCTTACAACTACGTGCACCAAGAAATTTGAAAGAAAGATTCAATTTTTACCACTCTTCATGTAGGAATTGTGTTGAACTAACATTTGGAGTTTGGAAAGTAAGATGGAACATTTTGGCTAATATGCCTTATTATCATATTGATACATGGAGAAATTGTGCTGGCAACAATGGTCATTCACAACTATATAAGAAAGAAGAATATTTCAAATGAGGCACTCTGAATAGCTGAGTATGAAAGTTATCAACCATCTACTGAACGCAATATATTTACAGCAAACTATACGATGGAGAATGAAGATAATCCTGGTAATATATATTGGATGTCAGTACGTGATTCAATTGCTATGGAAATTACAAGAAGTGGGCGATAATGTAGGATCCTTTGACGGCCGGCTAGAGGGGGTGGATGCATAGCCTAAAATAAAAATAAAATCTTTCTTATCTTTTCAAGCTAAATTAAGAAACAATTGCATAAAAAGAAATTTAATTAAAGAAAAAAAGAGGTAGATTGTTTACTTGGTTACAACTTAGGTGATTGTTAATTCAAGGTAAGTAATTGATAGATCAGATGCGAGCGATAGAGGGGGGGGGGGGGGGGTGAATATCGCGCTCTTTTAAAACTCATCTTTAACTTTAAAATCAGAATTGTGCAGTGGGAAATAAAAAGAGAGACGAATTCGTTTACTTCGTTCGGAGCTTAACTCGACTCCTACTCG
Organism: Zingiber officinale; assembly: GCF_018446385.1. Taxonomy (NCBI): domain Eukaryota; kingdom Viridiplantae; phylum Streptophyta; class Magnoliopsida; order Zingiberales; family Zingiberaceae; genus Zingiber; species Zingiber officinale. The sequence goes on along the minus strand of NC_056005.1, from coordinate 42,514,176 downwards.
AAGGCCCGCGGTCCTTGACCGCACCGATGGGAAATCACTATAACTCTTCTTTTCGAAATCCTTCGGAAAGAAGCAGATCGTACAGATACAAAAATATAAGATAGTAACAACCCTACTATCTTATTTGTATTTAAATGCAATACGACTAAAGTATACTGACAGTACTAATTGAAGGTTGAAGCGTGGTCAGTATTTCCGGATGGAGTATCTTGCACAGCTGATGATGACTTGTAGCATGATCTGTTTACAGTGAAGAGCTTTTAGATTGTCAGTAGTGTTGTTTGGATGCAGACTTTGAGCCTCCTTTTATAGGTGTACTGGACGTTCGGTCGACCGATCCCACTATTCGGTCGACTGAACCCGCTCCCTTCCTTCTTGGCTAGAGTCTGACGCTGGCTCGATCTTTTGCATTTACTGATCATAAAGGGTTCGGTCAACCGATCCAACTTTTCGGTCGATCGAACAACTTTCTTCCCTGTTCGTCGTGATTTGCCGAGATCAACAGTTAATGCACCATTAATGTTGATTGGTTTGGTCAACCGATCCCTATGTTTGGTCGACTGATCCGCTTCTTTTCCTTTGCTGCTGATCAGTGCTGATGAACTGGTGTTGAGTCATCATGGTCCGATCGACTGATCATACTGTTCGGTCGATCGATCAATGTTTGATCGGACTCTGATCTGTTCTGACTTGATCTGAATACTGTATTGATTTTGCCTTGTTCGGTCGACCGATCCAGTTGGACCTTACAAAACAGTGTTAGGCGATAAACCTGCAAAACAGATGTTAGCACAACAATAATAATGCATGAGTAATACTATCTTGATCTCAACTTGGAAACCTTCCCGATTTTTTCAGTTGGATCGGCGACCTTAGGTTGTTCCTTTCAGGAATTCGACCTCACTGTCGCTCCTCTAGTTGTTTACCTCAACTTACCTGCCAAACATGGTCCTCCAGACATATTTGGACTTTGCCTGCTCAGTGTATGATCACCTGATCCACTAAGACCTTTCCTGCAATACTATATTAGCCAACAACAATAATAGTAATACAGAATATAATGGTAAACCTAATCCTAGATTTATCGAGATCCGCTAGTCCAGTCGACTGCGCGCGGTCGATCGGAAACCATCCGATCAACCTTTCTTGGAGTTCACTCCTCCAAGACTTCTTGTTACCTAAGGTTACCACCCCTTAGGATTTTCTCATTCTGGCTTCATTCACCAAGACTTAGTATTCGACTACCCAGGGATCAGGTCCTCCAAACATATCCAACTGGCTTCCATGATATACCGAGATTTCCCTTGCCTCAGTATTCAGCTACCCAGGGATCAGGTCCTCCAGACCTATCCACCTGGCTTCCACGATATACTAAGATTTCCCTTACCTAGCCTCCAACTAGGATTGTTAGAGTGTATACTAAAAGCTTAACTTTTGTAAACATTTATTTTTAAAATAAAAGAATCACATTGGTCAAATGTCTACATTTTATTTGTTAAGTGTAGTTGTTCAATTAATTTATATTGTAGATAATATGATGTGTCGTGTCACTCACAGAAGATCATGTTATCAGTTCTTTATAAATTATAAATAGTTGCTCACGACTAAGATGTAAAGGAACAAACCATTGAAATAGTCCTAGTGTAATTAGGTATTAGTTTATCTTGACTAATAAATTACACTAGTAGACTCTAAGTGTATTGAGTATGACCATTTTAGGTAAGTTATTTTTATACTGACTTAATAAAAGAACTAGACCTTAGTTATTATTACTACAACAAAAACCTTCATAGACATCGATTTTCCACCAGTGTTTATTTCATTTTCGACCGATGTCTATGAAGCCGATGTTAAAAGTCTGCCATTTTAGACATCGGGTTAAAACCGGTGTAGTATCACTTAACGACACCGGTCTTTGAATCGGTTATTAACCGGTGTAGTATCACTTAACGACACCGTTTCATCAACGGTGTAAAACCGATGTAATATTGTATGTTAATAACACCAGTTTTGGCAGCGGTAAATGACCGATGTAATATTAGTTAATAACACCGGTTTTGCAGCGGTGGAAAACCGATGTAATATATATATTTTTTAACAGCACAAATTTGATTTTAAAACCGACAATAAAAAAAAATACACAAATATTTACAAATTATACAAATATTCTTCATTCAATAATATCCATAAAATACACAAATATTCATAAATTATATAAATAATCTTCTTACAACAATATCCATAAAATACCCAAACATTCTTTTTACATCAAAAGCTAGCTAATAGATATCAAAATCAAGATAGAACATTCTTTTAACAACACATCAAGGTAGAACCGCACTTCAAATGTAATCTAGCATGCATTCCGCCCAATCGAACCGCACTTCATCAATTTCAACTCTAGAGTAGTTGAGATTTGTAAACTGTAAAAACACATAAATAATATATTAGTAAAGATGTAATTTTGAAAGCTGGAAATGGTAAAGATGCAATAATGTAACCTCACTCCAAGTGCCTTCTCCACTGCCGGCCCCAAGCGTCCTCATAGGATTCAAATTTTACTCTAATGATACAATTCTACCGCTTTCTGCCTCTCTCTCTCTCTCTCTCGAGCCCTCACCACGCTGGCAGAGGGCGGGAGGTGTGGCAGCAAAATTTCTTGATTCAGAGCCACAAGGAACACGTGGTGGAGGTGGGTCACACAAAATCATATTAATATTTACTCATTAATTATGTGTAATAAACAATGCATCATCAACATACAAGCCACTCGAGAGAAACTTAGCAGTGAAATAAGATTGATTACCTGAAAGATCATTTAAGTGCTTTAGATTAGCAACAAACTTATAGAACGATGGACTCAATCAGCTCTTGCAGCGGGGCGATTTCCTTCTTGTCGATCAACCCAAACTCCTGCGTCACAATAACACGAACATGTCGATTCTCAAATGGGTATGAAAGGTTGACGAAAGAAATGAAATTTTAAGCGGAGGTAGGCACTTACATAAGTGAAAAGAATGAAATGCTTGAAGCAGGTGTTGAGATGTGCTTCTTCCTTGAGGCTCACAATCTTCTGGAAATGAGAGTGATAAATGTGTGCGTAAACACGGAACAACCGCTTGAATATTGTCTTCACGACGTCTTTGAAGTTTGCAGGAAAAGGTGTTCCTACAAAAAAAACATCAGATAATGAAGATCAGCAATTTAAGCTCCCTTAGTTGTTGTTGTATTAGAAGAATGATTAATTGAACACTTGGATCGACAGGCTCTACCGAGCTTTTGAGGGAAAATAGATTCATCGTCGAGCTGAACTTCAATCCACTCCATCAGGTACTCAACATACTTTGGCGCTGAGACTTCAATAGGTTTCTTTATTTGCACACCATCCGCCCATCTATATTCGTACCTACAAGTACAAATCTGCAAATAAACATATGATACAAATACAACTCATTGCGGGATCACAGAAGTAAATTATCTGCAAAATTTGATATTTTGCTTCCCTATGATGATATTGGATGAAATATCGTGCAATTCTTCTAAGAAATATGTATGGATCATGACCCATAAAGGTAACTCTGCTAATGATGATTCCTAAGGGAGGTAAAGTATCAGCAACTTTCAATCTGGTTATGACAAAATGGAAAAATTATAACAAGTTAGATTCACTGAAACTAGTATCTTGCAATAAGGAGGCATTAATGGAATTTACTCAAGAGTATTAGAAATATACACTGAAAATTTATGAATCAAGAAATATATGCAACAAAAGTTTCAATACAAGGTAAACCTCTTGATGCTAAAGAACCATAAAAGAAGCTTTAATAAAATAATAGTTGAATTTAAGTAAAAACTCGACCAACAAACCATATCCGAACTAATTGAGACCAACTGCATACTGAATCTTTACCATTTCCAGCTTTCAAAATTGCATCTTTACCATTTCCAGCTTTCAAAATTGCATATAACTATCTGAAACAACACCCTTGAACAAGTTTAAGTAAGCATATGACTATTCCTACTGCCAGTGTGTATATATTTATGTATGAGCATTGATGAGCTTACATTGCACTAGACGTGCAATTTTGAGATACAAGATCATGCACTGTAGCCATGGATAAAGGGACTCCACTTAGCTGAGTTGTAGCTTCCACAGACATTACCACAAGCTTCTTCCATCCCATCCTTCGAGACACCCTCGTTACATATGTTTGCGAAAGCTCGCATATACTTCATGCCATATTGAGTGAGCGATCCACAATGCAACTCGAATGCTTGGACCTAAGGTTTTTTGTTAACACATGGTCATGTTTAATAAAATAGATTGTGAAGATGAATACGCTAGAGCACAATATTTACCACTGTTTTCAAGCAAACCCAATCATCAACCAGAGCCTGACCAGATGACCTCACGGTTTTGAGAACTAAAGGTGCAACATCCGATCCAAAAATTAGATTGCCGATGAGTTCGATCCTTTAGATTGTGATTCTCACTGCCATAAATATAATTAGAAGGTTAGCAATGCCATCATATTGAAAAGGCTCCTATGTTTGGAGGATTTCTACCCTTAAAAACAGGAATACCATTACAAATGGAAGTTCTGGCTCCTTTTTATCTTTTAAATGAGTTAGCACACCAGGCTGTGTGTCAAAATTAAGAACCAAGATATGACTTTTGCAATAGTAAAATTTACATTCTGTTATTGTGACAACAGTAACCACACGCTAATTTCTTGACAAAGTTTTTCAAGAAAGACCAAGTTATGGCTTTGAGAAGAGTAAAAGGTAAAAAGCATTTAATGTCCGAAGCAAAATTTTCTTGGGGAAATTTTAAACAAATAAAGCTATGTCATTAGCAAGTCTTAAAAGTGTAGCTATTCTGTAATGCACTAACATCTTGTAATTAAAACTAAGTTACTAATCAGAAAATTCAACAATTGAACTTGGATTCGATGCTCTAATCCAATTTGTTGTACTTCAGTGCCTCTTTGTTGTTTCATCTCAAAAGAAACAAAATCACTGAAGAAGGAAATACATTTAAAAAAAAAAATTCCTTAGCGGAACCAAACAATCTAATGTCAGCCCATTAACATGAAAAAAAATAAAATAAAATGCAATAAAATGTTTAGACCTTTTGAACTTGACAACAGATATGACTTGTTTAGGTATAAAACTCAAACCTGTCTTCCATCCATGCAACGCTGTACAAGTCACCAAGGCAAGTCATATATTCCGGTGGTGGTGGTGGAGGATCCATCCCAGGACAATAAGTTCCCTTACTGCTTTCAACAACATTGGATGCTGTTGTCACATATAAATTAAGGTCTTCTGGCATTAAACCTTCAAAGATACTGCCACTCTCACATGCTTCCACATAAATAATCTAATGATCGATATATTAACATTTGCATTCAGCTAAACAAACCAAACGTTTTATTATGGAATGAGCACTCTCTGTCGATAACATATATAGTGCATATTGAGGAACAATTAGAGAATAATAACAACAATAGAGAATAACACTGGCTGCCAAACTCATAATGTTTCAATAGCTTCCAAGTGATCAGAAGGTTACTGCAACCAATACATAGCTTGACTAAGGCCCAATTTCACCAGAAAAAACAGTAGCGCAATGGTTTTTGGACAAGCATTTTGATGCTTTTTTCAAGATTTACAAATTAGCATCTAGATTTGAAAGTCATGCTTCTCAAGGTTAATGCAAGCAAGTGTAACGCATATGAAGTAATGAAATCCAATTATCATGCTTGCGAAATAATTTGATAGGAAAATAATCTCTATAAGTAGAGAAAAGAATCCATCTAGCAGATGGATAAACTACCAGGTGATATAAGTATTAATATAGAAAAAAGGATAAAAGCACAAAAGATAAATGCCACCATGAGGCGCAGACTTATCTTGCCAGTAAAAAATCCTATTACCGGCCAATCCAAGCCACATCGGTGCTCTGTCAGCTGACTATTCTGTATTTGGTGGCAGATCCTTGAGTATCTGAGATCCTACAATCCATCTTCGTAATCTAGATTATGATAATCCAACGTTTTCTAAGTAGCGCCAGTTGCATCCGTTTCTAACGGAATAATGCCGCCTCAAGCATATGTGGTTCCGAACTTTCAACAAACACAACCTGTTCAAGACCAAGCTGAGGACACGGATGACCTTGTCTTCTTTCTTCAGATACTTGTACCTGTTGCATTACTTTAGAGTGGCACTTATAGTTTCTCAATAACTGCATTAATTGTGGATTTAAGAGTGTTCGAACGAATATAAAAATAGGAAAAAGGATGCGTGGGCAATTTAGAAATCTGGATATGGCGTTCAGCTTCAGAGATCATGTGAAAATACTCCTTGACCTCTAGATTCCATGTAACTATAGCGGCGAAAGAAGAGGTGCGATTGGCACCCAACGACAACGTTAGTCCATCCTCCCACGGATCTTCGGGATGCTTCAGGGCATCACATAACTGACTCGTCCTCCCACATGAAAAGATGTTTATTGGGCAAGCGACTGAATCTTCACCGGCGCTAGAGGGAGGGAGGCAACGCGAGTTGGAAGAGGTTTAGTGCCTCCATGAACTCCTTGGTGCCAGACCGTGCGACAAGGTGCGGCGTTAAGCTTGCTCTTGTCGGTGAGACCCTCGAACCGGATCTTATCGAGTGCCTGCAGTCACACGATTTGCTTCAGCAACGACAACACAGGGGAAAAAAACGGGAGCAGCAACATGAAAGCAGCGATGTCTCACATCCGAGGCGTTGCTAATCAGCTCGCGCAGGAAGATCTCCTTGTTGGAGTAGAAGGTGTTGATGATGAGACTCAACAACTGGTTGATCTCCGCCTGGAACGCGAAGGTCTCCGTCTCCCCATCTGCACGCCCGCCATCACCTCGATCGAAAGAAACTGGTTTCGCGAACGGGAACCGGAATCGAATGAATCAAGTGCTTCGATGCAATCTCGTCGGCCCCTACCTTAGCCGGGAAGAGCGAAGAGAGGAAGGAGGAGGAGGAAGAGAGGATTGGACGAGGAGGCAGGAACGATTTATGCTGCGATTTTGTTTAGGACCGAAGCAGGTGGTTTTGATCCTAATCGAGAGAGGAAGGGAGAGGAAGGGGCATCAATCCAGGAAGGGGAAGAGATCCAAGTAGGGGAAGAGGGAGATGAGGCTGAGAGATGGTCGGAGGTTTAGGTTTAGATTTAGGGTGAGAGAAGGGGCGTGATATTGGTTTAAGTTTGGAGGGAATTTTGCGAAATATTGCAAATTTTGGCTGGTGAAAAAATTAAATTATTTTTTTTTTGGTTCATTAACACCGGGTTTTAAAAACCGCTGTTAAAACTGGTGTCTATTAACAAAAAAAAAGGCGCTCATAGACATCGGCTAAAAAACCGATGTCTATGAGCGAAAATCTGTGCTCATAGACACCGATTTTTGAAAAAACCGGTGTAAAATACTCAAAGACATCGGTTTTTGCTTAAAACTGTTGTTGTTCCACCGATGTCTATGAGGGTTTTTCTTGTAGTGTATGGAAGTGTGTACTCTTAATCCTAATATAATAACAAGCATATATATTCAGTATCTATTTTTTTAACTTATCAAAGTGTGAGATTTAACTTGATAAATCAATAGGCCCGATAAGTTGGGAAATGATATTACTTATAGTGTGTGTTGTTGATTATAGAAGGAAACTGTGTCATAGTAATCTAGGTTGAGAATGCCCCCAAGAGGAGCTTATAAGGATAGCTATGTTAAACCCTGTAGGTGGACTTAGTCCGACATGATAATGAAGTTGAGTGGTACTACTCTTGGAGCTAGATATTAATTAAGTGAAGTTGTCAGTGACTTACTTAATTAGTGGACATTCGTTATCTTAAACACAGGGAGACTACACACTCATATATGAAGGAGCCCATAATGTAATTTGGGATTGGTGCGGTAGTGCAATAATAACTCTCTAGTGGAATGAGTTATTATTGATAAACTTGAGTTGTGTGTTCGGGGCGAACACGGGATGCTCAAGCTCATCGGAAGGCCAAAACTAATTTTTTCTCTAGGTCTCTGTCGTAGCCTCATTAAAGCCTCAAGTTCATCCAATGAAAGCCCATCTTGGTGTCCAAGAAGGGCCGGCCCAAGGCTTGGTGACCAAGCCAAGGGCCGGCCATGAATTCCTTCAAGGTGGCCGGCCTTTGCTTTGTGCAAAGGGGCCAGTCACAATAATTTAAATATAAGGGGGTGTTTTGAATTTTTAAAATTTTCTCTTTGTAGAAAACTACAAGTTTTAAAAGAGAGTTTTTAAAATATAAAACTTACCTTATTTGAATTAGGCCACATGATTTAAAAGAAAGTTTTAAAGTTTTAAAACTTTCCTTTTTTAACCATCCTTGTGGTTTTAGAAAAAAGGAAGAGAAGTTTTAAATTTTAAATCTTTTAATTTTGTAACCATGTTAAAAAAAGAAATTTTTAGAAGAGAAGTTTTAAATTTTAAAACATGATTTTAATTTTTAAAACTTTCCTTTTTTAACTCCCACTTTAGGATATTGAAAGAAAGCTTGTAAAATTTTATAAGAGTTTATAAATTTTTTACAAAAATTATTTTTCCTTCCTTAAAGGGGCCAGCCACCCTTGCTTGGTGCCCAAGCAAGGGGCCATCTAAATAAAATCAATTAAATCATTGATTGGTGATTGATTCAATCAAGAGGAAAGAAAAGGAAAAATAAAAGGGGAAAAGGAAAAACAAGAGGAAGATTTTAATTTTTGTAAAAAGTCTTTCCTTATTTGTCTTGGGCAAGTATTATAAAAGAAGGGGAGGAGAGTCCACATGACATAACAATTCTTATTCTCTTGCTTGGTGATCCTCTTGTGGCCGACCCTCTCTTCCCCTCTTTTCCCTTTGCTCTCTTTCGCTCCTTGGTGGTGGTGGCCGAATACTAGAAGGAGGAGAAGCTCTTTTGGGTGGTGTTCATCTTGGAGGATCGTCGCCCACACGACGTCCAAGGCGAGTCGAGGAATACGGCAGAAGATCTCGGGGTCATTAGCATACAAAGAGAAGGTATAACTAGTAATTTTCTTCCACATCATACTAGTTATTTTTCTTTGTATGAATTCCAAACACAAGAGGCATTAGATTCTAGTTATTCGGATTTGTTATTCGAATTTGTGTTTTTTATTTTTTTTTTCAAATTTGTTATTTGATTGTTCTTTTTGGTCAGACCTAGAGTTATATAAGGAAATTAAATATTAGCTTTCCTTAAAAGACTTTGCCTAGGCGGTGGTGGATACTCCCATACCCAAGAAGGTCATGTGCCTCACCATGCAGTCATGGAAGTCAATTTTGAAAATTAATATTTAATGGAATTTATAACATAGGTAGATTTGGATCAATAGTGTTAAGTTCCGCTTGCGATCCAAATCTAAACCATTAAGAACAGATAAGTTAAATTTGGAATCAATGATGTTAAGTTCCGTCTGCGATTCCTAATTTAACTTCTAAAGAACACAATAGGTTATTTAGGAAAAGTTCGATACTTGTACAAAATTTTTGTACAGTAGAACCGGTACGATCTTCCTAGGTCTAACCAACAAATCTAAGGCAAGTAAAGCTCACTAAAAGTCTCCTTCAGGTGAAGAAGCCTCTTAAAGTAGTTGAAACACTCAATTACAAAGCTAAATTTAATTAGAATCAATTACAAGTGTTGTTATCTATTTTCTAAGTCCAGGGTCTTTTTATACTCTTTGGAAAATCTTATCTGCGGCTGGAAAGCGCCTCCAGTGAGGCAAGCGAAGATAAGATTTTATCTTCGCTAATGGTTATATTTTGCCCAGTCTAAGACGTCTGGGTTGAAGGCGCCTTCCATAAAGGCTCAAAGGCGCCTTCAAGGATTGAAGGCGCCTTCCACCAGAAAAGCACAAGAGTGTCTTCAATACCATTGAAGGCGCCTTCAGCAGCTGCTACTGAGCTCCACACTTCTCCATTGACTCTTCCGCTGCTTCGCTCAGTTGGACGATTTCGGCCATCCGGAATAGAGCCCACTCGAATCCATTTCCGGCCTTCTCCTCGACCAAGGTTCCCCCCTGGCTTTTCGTCCCTTAAACGTCGCGCACGTCCTTCTCGTTCACTGGTGTAATCTTCCACAGCACCTCGTCCCTCGGACGCACCAAGCCCGTCTACTCTCTCCCGTGATATCCTTCTTGCTAGCTATGTCTTCCGCTCGACTTCTTGTGCTCCTAAGCTCCTGTACACTTAGATACAAGGATCAAATACAAAAAGACCTAATTGAACTTGATTGAGCACATTAAAACTACTCCAAAATACTTACAAATAATTTGTGTTAGATTTTTTACATTTTTTAATTGTGTATTTAATATTCAATTACTTAAATTGTTCTGTCATATTTCACTTTGTTATTTTTATTAATATTGCTTCACTATATATTTAAATGAGATTTTATTCTAGCCCTGAATATTAAAAATGCCACCTTTATTTTAGCTTTTTGGGGGGATGGATGATGAACAATGAAAATAAGTCAAGCCATAAAATGGCCAGTGGCATGAGTAATAAATTAAAAGGAATCGAAAGCTTAGGATGATGAACGATGAAAATAAGTCAAGCCATAAAATGACCCGTGGCATGAGTAATAAATTAAAAGGAATCGAAAGCTTACGCATCATAATCTTCGATTGCATCAACCCAATTTTCAAGTCTTCCAAATTTTATTATCAATTGGTTATCTATCCTTCATAATCAACTCATATGCTTAGCAAATATTTAAGCTGATGAGAACGATGAAGTTGGCCATCGTGAAAGCTAACGATCTAAAGTCTAAAATCTTCTACCAATAATATTATACCTTTTTTTGATAATTTTATTAATAAAAAAATATTATAATACCAAACATCTAAAAACCTTTAAATTATTATAAAACATCTAAAAATCTTTAAATTAATTATAATAAATTCATCCAAACACTTTAATAATTTATTTTTAAAATAAAATCTGACAACTTATAAACTCCTAAATTAGCTTATAACTCAAAGAGCTTATAAATTGATTTTATTAAATTTAGCCAAACTCCCTCTTACTACCAAGTCAATAGATTAGTTGTTGATCTCATCGTGACCTGCCAATATATGTGGATGCTGCGTATTCTATTGTCAAATGCAAGGAAATCACCCTTTAATCACAATCTTTTATGGCTCCAAATAAACGAAAAGAGAAATGAAGAGAATTATATAAACAGGATTTTCCAACCACAAAATGAGTTTATAAATATCTCAGGCAATATCACAAGGTCATACAAGAATCAACTCGTCTGAATGCCAATAGGTGATTTCAAGAGAAATTTCTCTACTTAGTCTTCCAAAGACTCTACAGTCATATCCTTGAACAAAATTGCCTGAAGAAGGAATAACTGTTTGATTTGTCTAAACAGCTAGTTAAAATTATTATTATCTAAATCTGGTCATATGACTTCATCAGAGTCAATAGATGCCATCAAAATAAAATTCTCAATGCAAACAATATAAAGGACAAGTTATCTTAAATAGGCCCAAAACCATCATGCAATAGGTGAAGGGGACAAAAATACTAGTCTCAGTTCTCATACCAGAAAATCCAGACAGATAGGTCTAAAATTCGTAACTACTATTATGATTAAGCAAAAACTTCATTGACAAGGATAACCATACTATAATTCTTAGAGATCAAATTAGCTCAAAGTCACCAAACTTAGGTAGCAACAAACTAGTAAAGTCAATCCAAAAAAATCTGAAATCATAACTTATTAGTTGTCTTATAGAATTAGGTTATTAAGCATCTGAAGATTTGATTTTAGGAACATGATCCGTCATACATCCAGTGTGGTAGATCAGCTCAAGTGATTCCTTCAATATAAATCATAGTAAACAAAATATCATATCCACAATTTGATTCATAAAATTTCTTAAATGTAAAAAACTTACAGACCCAGGTACTATTAATCTACAGGTGGAAACTTTATAAAGAACCCACTAACAACTCTTAAGTTTCAATGATATTTAATCAGCTGTTTGTGGCTTTTTTTCATAAATGATGCATGCTACATAATGCATTCTGTGCCTCTACTAACTTTACAATTTAGGATATGAAGAATGAAATGAACTAATAAAAGATACTTGTTTGATCTCACTAAGGAGATGGTCATGATTCACATCATAAGGATTCAGTATATCAAATAGCATTGGAGTAATTTTTCTATTTCATATCAGTAATATTTTTACTCCAAAAAATTTCAGCAACCACAAGTTTCTATCATAGATATCCTTTATTGAATAAAAGAATTGTTTAGATGAAGCATAGAAAGTGACAAGAATATGAACCTATCACCAACAAAGTGGCAGATATTGTAGATAAACACGGAGATGAAAGCAAAACCACCATTTAACAACTTCCAGTAGACAGGATAAACAGCTTACCAGTAATAACATCAAGCAAATTACCACATTGGATTTGAAGAGTTAATTGACATACAACTTTAAGTACTTGGCTAGATGAAAAGCAGAGAAGAAAGAGCTTGTTTTTCCTTTTCATGTATGATTGGAGTTACTACTCCCATGAGACCATCTCCGGATAACAGATACTACAAAGTTCTTACCAGGGCAAAATCCCATTCGTGCCTTCCATGGCAATGGCCTAGAACTACTGCCTGATGAGTGAAGATCAACAACCCCAATTTGATCGATCAACTGGTCAATGTTTTCAAGCGCCCCACTCTCACCAATGCTAGTTTCTGGCTTCTCAGTTTGTGCAGCTGTGTCCAAATTGACTGCCACCATCCCTTCCCTACATGCTGTCAGCCAACCTGCAAATTCTGGTGTCACCCCTTGACACTTCTTTACTTTGACTTTAACCAACTTTGGACAACCTTCGGCAAGGGCCTCCATTCCATGATCAGATACTGGGCATCCCTTGATGCAAAGCTTCTTCAAAGCCATGCATTTGGAGGCAACACAAGTAATTTCGGCATCCCCAAAGGTATCGCTGCCACAGATGGCAAGGCGCTCCAAGTTACGGCAGTTAATCGCTATATGCCCTAAGCTTCGTACAGTTGGATTTACAGCAATAAGTACCAGCTCCTGAAGGTTAGGACACTGTTTTGCAATAGCTATGAGGCCCTCATCGCCGATCCTATTGGTCTTCCACCCATCAATATGGATCTTACGGAGGAGGTGACAGCGTTCAGCGATGGCGGAGAGGCCGATGTCAGTGCACTCCGGGGTCTTTACAATATGAAGGATCTCGAGATCGACACAAGAACAGAGAGCAGCAAGGCCGCGATCACTGACCTGAAGCTTCTCGAGGTGGATCTCAGTTATCCCAGGGACTTCATCTGCTATATCCTCTAGAAGCATGTCCCAGTCACCGGAACACCTGATTAACTTTAGGGTTTTGAGGTTGGAGGATCCGGAGATGAGCGGCGCAAAGCACAGACCATGGTATAATTCTTTCAGACAGATAGATCGGAGGGAGATAGACCCAATGATTTCGTTGCCAGCCTCGTTAGCGCAGAGGGTGGGAGGTAGGCCACGCAGCCTCTTGATGGAGAGCTCCTCTAGAAGCGAACAGCCACGGACGACGGCCTCAATGCCCTTGAAACCGAAGCTACAAGACCCGACAGAGAGTTTGCGTAGAACAGCACATTGCTTGCCGACGGCAGCCATACCGACGTCGGTAATGGCATGGCAAGAACGGAGCTTGAGGCGCGTGAGATTCGGGCACCGAGCGACGATCAGAGCAAGAGCTTCGTCGCCGACACTCTCGGCGCGTCGTTCGCATTTGAGCGCAAGCTTAGCGACGGCGTCAAATCGTGCGAAGATGCCCAGCACGGCATCTTGGAGACCTTCCCGAGCGTCGAGGGAAATACGGTGTCGATTCTGGCCGTCGATCACTAACCATCGCTTGCACACCAGAGAGCACTGCTTTCGGTCGGCGGAGCCAAGGGACTGGAAGACGAGGGCAAGGCATTCGTCTGGAAGTTCGGTTGTGTAATCCCTCGCGGAATGACCGGTGGCATCCTCGCACGAGGCCAATTCTCCTTTGGTCATCGCAGCCGGCTGGCCGATGGTGCCAGATGCAAACCTCGCACGGCGACCCGAGGAGGAGGAGGAACAGGAGAGAGCTTTGATGGATTGTGTGGAGGCAGATTGGCCCATCCAGGGCAGCCGGAACGAGGAAAAAGGAGGCGTCGATGGGATCCGATGTCTTCCGCCGCTCTCTCCACCGAGACGAAGAAGCGGACTCCAAAAAGCATTCCAATCAAGAACAGGCAAGCTATTGAAATCCGGCATTTTAACGCCGCTTGGTTTTCTATATCTACATAGCGAACCGCAACGCAGGAATTGGTCGCGATGAAGGTCGTGACTCGTTTTGTGACGTTGAGGGTTGTCCTCGTAAATGTTAGTATTACTTCGAAGGGACGAAAGCCCAAAGCCGTGACGGTTGGTCCATGCTAGGCAACACGTTAATAAAAATGGACGGTAAGGATGAATTTATGAGGGAAGTAGAATTGAATGGACGGCGGTGAGGGGAAACGAGTTGGAGTCGTTAAAAGGTGGTGGGCCGTGGCGCGTGAATCCCATAATGAAATCGAAACGGCTGGGGGAATGGGATACGTATTATGTGACGCAATAAAATAAAGTAATTTTGGCCGCTTCGTTTAGTTCGTGGAGACGGAGCGAGAATAAATAGTGCGGATCAATGGAGAAATAAATAACGTCGACCAGAATAAATTATAAATCCTTGCTTGTAGTAATTTTTAACTAAAATTTAATTAAAAAGGTTCTTCAATTTTTTTTAACATGTTGATCCGGTGATAAACACTCATCCCTCATAGGATCATGGCAATGGTGGAAGTCAAGATTTAGATGGTCAACGCCCATATGTTGTTGGTTGGTCAGACAACTCACTCATCCGATCAGGATAAAAAAATACCGATCAGATATCATCACAGCTCGGTCAGGTATCAAGCTTTCAATGCTCAAAACAAGACATACACTGAGTGATCAGCTCGCTCAGACTTACATTGAACCTCAGAATCGACGAAAAGGGATCGCAGCACAACAACAGAACTCGGACAGTGAAATGTTGGCCGAGCGGCCATTCCGCTCGGACAAAGGGCTAAACCACCCGAATGGCTAAGGGCTAGCCGAGTGGTTGTCCCGCTCGACCCACTAACAGACAAAAGGAGGATCAATCGATATCCTCGTAGGAATTCGTGTCACCGACAGACGGCATGGTTGGCGGCATGGGCAGGCAGAGGATCGTACGGCAGAAGCTTCCACTGTCATATCAGAGATATGCTCGGGTCATTGAGATATGGTGTCAGAAATACTTTCCTGACACGTTTTTTCAGGAGAAGCTTTGAGAAGCATGCACGCCTCGAGGAACATGCACACGCTCCCTTGAAGCCCTATATAAAGGGCCCCAAGTTTCAACGAAAGTATGCATATTTTACTGTAACTACTATTACTCTGCTTCTCTGCTTCCTGGCTTATACATCGTCGGAGACTGACTTGAGCGTCAGAAGATTATCGTCGGGGAACCCCTCTCTGGCTCGACACTGGCTCCGCTTTGGTTGCAGGTCTCTCTGACTCGGAGTCCACCAACAACCAACAGGAGTGCCACGTCCCTAGTACCCATCACCTCGATTCTCGGACAGGATCAAATTTAGCGTCGTCTGTGAGAACACACCTGCATCCGAGTCGAGAAGATGGAAGAAACTCGACGGTTTCACATCGTGACGCTCACTCAAGAAGAGCTCGATATGCTCGTGCAAGCTTGAGCAACCAAAATAGTCGAGCAGCAACAGCAAAAGACGCTAGCTGATCGACTGGCGCAGCAAGCAACATCGGCATCCGGAGGCCGAGTGACGCAGGAGGATCGGCCGGAACAACTCTCCATCTAGGGACAAAATAGAGGGCCGACAGGCACGCAAGGAGAAGCACCCCCCGAACCGATACTGTTCCATCGAGCTCTGTTCCAGACGTCCTCGGAAATCGCATAGGTGAATCAAGAGCATGGGTCTTCTTCGGACGTAGCGCCCGTTCGGGATGCCCGGAAGGTCAAAGCACTGCGAGGCGACGCGCCCCCTGAGTGAATCAATCGCCAGTTCTCCAAAGCAATCTTGCAAGACCCATTACCGAGGCATTATGCTCCGCTGGCAATCGGAGAGTACAATGGATCGACCAATCCGGACGATCATTTGGGCAAGTTCGACAACGCAGCTACACTTCACCAATACACAAATGGGGTGAAGTTTCGGGTCTTCCTCACCACGCTCTCCGGCTCGGCGCAGCGCTAGTTCAGAAGGTTGCCGAATGAATCGATACGAAGCTTCAAGGATTTCTGAACGACTTTCCTACACCACTTTGCGAGCTGTAGGCACTATCAAAAAACAAGTGTCAGCTTGTTTTCCTTGAAGCAAGGGCCTAGAGAAATCCTCTGAGCGTACATTCAATGCTTCAACCAGGTAGGAATGAATATCCCCTCGGTCTCATCCGAGACCATGATGAAGGCCTTTACGCAGGGGCTCGTCGAGGGAGACTTCTTCCGGTCGCTCATCAGGAATTCTCCCCATGACTACAACCACATGCTCAAGAAGGCTAATGAGTATATAAATGTAGAGGAGGCACAGGCAGCAAGAAGGAAGGAGACACTAGTCGAACCCTCGATGCCGACCGAACGACAATCGCCGAGTAGTCACCAATCGCCGAGAGGGCCTAGAGCCGAAGGCTGGCCTCACCTGGAAATGAGGACGCATGTCGTGCAGCATGTGGTTTCCGACCGGCCAAAGACCTCGAAAGGCAAGGTATGGACGCCCATATTCTGTTCCTTCCACCAGTCAGCGTCGCACAACACATGTGATTGCCATGGTCTGACACCAATCGCCAGACTGGCCCTAAGGAGCTATCGTCAACGATCTCCTTCTCCCGAACAGCGGCACAGGCATCAATTCGTCGGACGGCGGGAAAATGCAAGAAGATCACTCGAGCGACAACAGCATCATCAGCGAAGGGGAAGCATTGATCCTTCCCGAGCCGCGCACGAGCAAAACAGGCCATCTGCTCGGGAGGAGGAAAATAAAAGTAATACCGCTCGGGGAGAAATAAACATCATCGCTGGTGGGTCGACCAGCGGTGACTCCAATTAAGCTAGGAAGTTATACGCTCGTCGACTGGAGATACATGCGGTAGGTTGCAGCCAAGAAAAGGAGAGTGGGCCTGAGATCAGCTTCGGGCCCCGGAATCTCGAGGGAGTGGAAGTCCCTCACGATGACGCCCTCATCATCTGAGCGGTAATCGCTAACTATACTATACACCGAGTTTTTGTTGACATAGGGAGCTCGGTGAATATAATCTTTAAGAAGTCTTTCAATCAGCTCCAGATTGACCGAGGCGAGCTACTGCCAATGACGACCCTATTATATGGGTTCACTGGCAATGAGGTACAGCTGATTGGCCAAGCTAAGTTGGCAATATCGCTAGGAGAAGAGTCGCTCAGGAGAACCAGAGCGATGACCTTCATTATGGTAGACGCCCCCTCGGCCTACAACGTCATCCTGGGCCGACCGACCCTAAATGAGTTCCGAGCAGTAGTTTCAACCTACTGCCAAAAGATTAAGTTCCCGGTGGATGATCGAGTCGAGGAAGTCAGGGGTGACCAACTGGCCGCTCGGAGATGCTATGTCGAGATGGTCAAGACTGAGGCCAGGTCCGCTCGGAAAACCTTGCGGCTAGAGGTTAGTGCTATTACGGAAAAGACTCCTACATTAGTCTATGAAGAAAAGGAGGAAGTCCAAATCCATTGTAACGCCCCGGCCCGGGCGGCCCCCACCCATACCGAGCCGGGAATGCCACCAAGCATTGCCCATCAGGTTGACGACTATCTCCACAGACCACCGGAGGTCCTTTCAGCGTGCTTTGTCCTCACTCGCACGTACCCTGGAAAACTTCCCAGGAGGTCACCCATCCTCAGATTTCTCCAAGCCAAGCACGCTTAACTTTGGAGTTCTTAAGTTTGGGCTTCCGAAAAGGAAGGTGCACCTTGGTGATATGGATAGTACCATCTAACCTTTTAAGCCATACTTAACAAGAATCTCAGAATCGGGGTATTACAATCACCCCCACTTAAAGACACAACGTCCTCGTTGTGTAACCACGAATCACACTATAGACAAATCCAAGAATCTCCCTCGCTATGTGGTGCCCTGGGTGCTCCTGCCACAGGCGCACTCACGGTCGCAAGGTTGCTCTGATACCACCTGTAACGCCCCGGCCCGGGCGGCCCCCACCCATACCGAGCCGGGAATGCCACCAAGCATTGCCCATCAGGTTGACGACTAGCTCCACAGACCACCGGAGGTCCTTTCAGCGTGCTTTGTCCTCACTCGCACGTACCCTGGAAAACTTCCCAGGAGGTCACCCATCCTCAGATTTCTCCAAGCCAAGCACGCTTAACTTTGGAGTTCTTAAGTTTGGGCTTCCGAAAAGGAAGGTGCACCTTGGTGATATGGATAGTACCATCTAACCTTTTAAGCCATACTTAACAAGAATCTCAGAATCGGGGTATTACATCCATCCTCGCCGAGTGGAACCAACAACTTTCATAGCGTCTGATATGGAAGTCGAACAAAAGGCGGAGTTGATCTCTTGTCTCCAGCAGCACCACGATGTGTTCGCATGGTCGACGCACGAGCTTCCTGGGATCTCCCTGAGCGTCGCGTAGCATGAGTTGCATGTCCGGCCGGATGCTCGACCGATGAAACAAAGGAAGAGAGACTTTAGCATCGAACAAAATCTGATCATCCGGGCGGAAATAGAAAAGCTGCTAGAAGTCGCCCACGTACGGGAAGTTCAATTCTCGAGTTGGCTCGCAAATGTAGTACTGGTCTCGAAGCCGGGCAACAAGTGGCGAGTCTGCATCGACATTCGGGACCTCAACAAGGCATGCCCAAAGGACTTCTACCCACTGCCTCAGATTGATTAGAAGGTGATAGATCGAGTAGTTGCGATAGAGGGGGGGGGGGGGTGAATATCGCTTTTCAAAACTCTTCTTTTCGTATATTAAAAATCAAAGTTAAGCAGCGGAAATTAAACAAAGAGACACGTTCTTTTACTTCGTTCGGAGCCTAGCTCGACTCCTACTCGAAGGCCCGCGGTCCTTGACCGCACCGACGGACAAATCACTATAACTATTCTCTCCAAAATCCTCGGAGAGAAGCAAATCATACAAGTACAAATAGAATAAGATAGTAACAATCCTACTATCTTATTGAAATTAAGTGTAATATAAAAAATATACCGATAATTATGTATAGGTTGAAGCTCGGTCGGCACTTTAGGACAGAGTAGATCTGCGGAGTCGAAGACTTGTAGCACAATCTGTATGCAAAGAGAAGACTTGAAGAAGATCAGAAAATTCTATTAAGCCTCTGTCTTCGAGCTTGTTTTTATAGATGTACTGAAGGTTCGGTCGACCGATCCTACTTTTCGGTCGACTGAACCCGCTCCCTTCCTTCCTGGCTGAAGTTTGAAGTTGGCTCGATCTTTTGCATTTACTGGTCTTTAATGGTTCGGTCGACCGATCATGCCTTTCGGTCGACCGAACAACCTCCTTCCCTATTCATCGTGATTCTGTCGAGATCATCAATTAATGCTGAATAAATGCTGATTGGATTGGTCGACAGATCCCCATGTTCGGTCGACCGATCAGCTTATTTCCTTTGCTGTTGATCGATGCTGATGATCTGTCCTGTTCTGAGTCACTATGGTTCGGTCGACCGATCTTACGATTCGGTCGACCGATAAGGCTTTGATCTAACTTCGACTCAGTTCTGATCTGATCTAATTTCTGTTCTGATTCTGCTTGGTTAGGTCGACCGATCGTACTATTCGGTCGACCGATCAGCTCGGATCTGCAAAACAGTATTAGCCAAAAAGTCTCCTGCAAAACAGATATTAGAGCAATAATATAAAGTAGGAATATGTAAGACAGTAGGACTGTCTTGATCTCAACTTTTGAAACCTTCCCGATTTCTTCAGTTGGATCAGCGACCTAAGGTTGCTCCCTTCGGGAACTTGACCTCACTGTCACTCCTCCAGCTTGTTTACCTCAACCTACCTGCCAAACTTAGATCCTCCAGATCTAGTTTGGACTTTTCACTCAGCCTTGATCGGCTCCCCAGGACTTTCCCTTTGATCTTTGGTCCTCCAGACCTATCGATCACACCGCCAAGTATCTAGTCCCCTCGACTCACTTGGACTTGCTCCTGAGTTCCACGATCTACTAAGATTTCTCCTGCCTAGCCTCCAACTAGGTCTTTCCCGATTGAGTAAACATCCTGCACACTCAGTCAACTTGTTAGATCATAACAAGACTTAACTTGAACCTTTGACAACATCAAAACTCAGGTTTGATTCTGGTGTAACTTGTACCAACAATCTCCCCCTTTTTGATGTTTGACAACCAAGGTTCAAAGTTAAGTGTAAACATATGCAAAATGTAAATAAACAACCAATTTAACATTTCTCCCCCTAAGTTAAACAACTCCCCCTGAATCCACTATCTCTCCCCCTTTGACACACATCAAAAATATGTGTAGACTCAAAAACCAAGTGAGATTTTAACCATAAAGTTTTGCTAAGTAAAATGAGTAAAATATGTTTGAATTTGCTAAGTATAATTTAACTAAGTAAAATAGATTTTGAATAAAATTTTCGAAAAAATTTTACTAGGTAAAGAATTTAAACATATTACTAAATTTTGAAAAAATTTATTAAGTAAAATAATTTTGAAAAATTTAAATAAATTGCCAAGTGAATTTTTGAAAAATTTACTAAGTAATGTAAATTTTGAATAAAATTGTTGAAAAATTTGACTAAGTAAAAACATATTACTAAGTTGAATAAAAATTTGAAAAACATTACTAAGCAAAATAAATTCGAAAAATTTACCAAGGAAGATATATTATTTAAATATTACTAAGAAATATAATTTTGAAAGTTAAAAAAATTTACTAAGTCAATAAAAATTTTCAAAAATTTGAAAGATTTAATAAGTTAAAATTTATGAAAAAGTTTTTGAAAAGCATTTTGAAAATCAAATTTTGAAAATGATAAAGTTTTAAAAAATATTTTGAAAATTATATTTTGAAAATGATTTGGTCACTAAAAAATTGTTTTGAAGCTCTCCCTAAAATTGACAAATTCCTAAAAGTCCAAGCATATGTAGGAAAACTAAGGAAAATTTGTCCTTATGATTAAATGTCGAACCTTTGTTCAAGGCTAACTACCACAAGATAGTAGCTGATGACTTAGGTTGGTCAATTTGAGTATTTAGCACTAACTAGGTTTTACTAGTTAGTTAACCCAAATTGATTCATGTATGTTGTTTAAAGCCCAGATTTATATCGATGCACTGACATAAGCATCTGAAATCTAGGGCTAAGACCTAAGCATCTCACCCATTCTAAGTTATCAAATAAGGGATCCTACTGTGCTTGTGAGATACTGGCTCCTAGGACTATAGGATCATGCAATTCTACAGTAAGACCTAGCCTACTCCAGAAAATTTAAAATAATTTGAAAGAAATTTTGAAAACCAAAAAGTTTTAAAGGGGATTTTTACAAAAATAATTTTAAAAAATAAACTAAGTAATAATTTCCAAAATAAAAGGAAAACTATTCTATAAAATTTAGCAAAAGACATTACTAACTAGAAATTACTTAAGATTAAACGTAGTCATTATCCAAGTCAACATATACAATAAGTCAAAAACAACAGATCCTAAAAATCACTCATTCTCATCCTCATCATCTCGATAATAGTCAAACATCCTCCGCTGCTCCTTCTCTAAAGCATCAGTACGATCCAGCATCTCTTGACGAAAATCTGCAATTTGTACCTGACGAGAGCTGTACTGATCATCCATTTTTGTTTCCAAGGAGTCAAAGCGACTAAAAATATCATCTTGCAGACGGGTAAAGAAGTCACTAGTTGGAGGAGGAGGAGGAGCATATGAACTTCTTTGAGGAAAATTCAAAGTAGGGTGTCATGGCAAATCCTGGATCTATATATACTGGAGGAGGTGCAGTAACTGGGACCGTATCATCTTCAGCAATAGGATCATCGACAGCCGGTGGAATGTACTGTGGATGGGTACGTTTATACACAAGACCCTCGTCGCTAGTCTTAATCCCAGCCAAGGACAATTGCCTAACCCCGACAAGATCAAAATCTGATAATTCAATCAACTCACCCCGATGAACACCCACACCCAGAGAAGCAATATAGGTAGTAAGAATATGACACTGGATCATATGAACTTTATTTGAGGTGCTATACCCCGAATAATAGATAATGGACCGAAACACCCAGTAGCCTAAGTCAAACTCTAGTCTGTGTCGTAAGGCATACATCAGAAAAAGATGGACCGGTCGTAAAACACACTGATCTCTAGATGACAGTGGATGAATACAAGAGACAACCATTTTATAAAAAGCATTGTCTCTTGGACTAAGTGGTACAGTAGACATCTTTTTAGGACGTGGTCCCTCAAAGAAGTCAGCATACATAATATTAAGAGTAAGATGTGCACATGGAGCAGGTAATGGATTTGGAATGGAAGCATTGAAAAAGATACGATTAACTGAGGGTCGTATCCGTAAAAATCTAAGAAACATATCCAGATCAAAGAGCATTTCTCTAGTGGCGGCCCTAGTCCTATAGTGATGAGAATCAAGCTCGCACAGGTTGTGGTAAAATTCCGAACAGAGAATAGGATTGTATGCATGTCTACAAAAGATGATGCTATCAAGTTGATAGTGTTGATTGATCTCTATAGCTTCAGGACAAAAGGTTTGGTAGAATTGGAGATCCAAACAGCGAGTACCTATCACCTTAAATTTTTTATTAGGAAAAGATTGCCTTAACTCTTCAGTAGAAAACCTAGGGTCCTGATTGGGATTCAGAGAGCTAGCCTCTCATTGCGCAATAGCTCTACTTTTTTCACTATATATAAAAAAATAGTAATAAATAATTGTGCATAAATATTTTAAAAGATTTAGAATAAAGAAATCATTACCGAGGCATTGTCGGGCTGCTAGACGAACTGAAACCGGCGAAAAGATTCCGTATGCAAGGAAGAAAGAAAAGAGAGAATTTTGGGGGATGAGGTTTTCGGTCTGTCGAAACCTGTATTTATAGAGGTCAATCGGTCGACCGATAAGGGGTTCGGTCGACTGATCCCTTAAATTTCTCGTCCTTTTGACCAATGAGCAGATGTTCGGTCGACCGATATATTTACTTTGGCACAGATACAGAGTGAGGTGGAGAGTAGTTGAACAGATAAGATTTTACGTTTTCGGTCGATCGATAAACCGGTTCGGTCGACCGACTAATTGAATTAGTCTTTAATTATGATTAAAAGATGTTCCGTTTTCTCAGTCGACCAAACCATTTGTTCGGTCAACGGAACACTTAAAGTCGCAGTTTTTTTTTAAAAATTTAAACTAAGTTTTAAAATAATTTTAATAAGTAAGTTTAAAATAATTTTTAATAAGTTTTAAAATAATTTTTAATAAGTTTAAATAATTTTTAATAAGTTTAAAATAATTTTTAATAAGTTTTAAAATTTTTTAATAAGTTTTAAAATAATTTTTAATAATAATTTTTAATAGGTTTTAAAATTTTTTTAATAAGTTTTTAAATAATTTTTAATAATTTTAAAATAATTTTTAAAATAATTTTTAAAATAGTTTTTAATAAGTTTTACAATAATTTTTAAAATAATTTTTAATAATTTTAAAATAATTTTTAATAATTTTTAAAATAGTTTTTAATAAGTTTTAAAATGATTTTTAATAATTTTTAAAATAGTTTTTAATAAGTTTTAAAATGATTTTTAATAAGTTTTAAAATAGTTTTTAATAAGTTTTAAAATGATTTTTAATAATTTTTAAAATAGTTTTTAATAATTTTTAAAATAATTTTAAAATAATTTTTAATAATTTTAAAAATAGTTTTTACTGAGTTTTAAAATAATTTTTAATAATTTTAAAATAATTTTTAATGATTTTTAAAATGATTTTTAATAAGTTTTAAAATAATTTTTAAAATAAGTAATTTTTAATAAGTTTTAAAATGATTTTTAATAAGTTTTAAAATAATTTTTAAAATAAGTAATTTTTAATAAGTTTAAAAATATTTTTAAGAATTTTTAATAAGTTTTAAAATAATTTTTAATAAGTTTAAAATAAGTTTTAAAATAAGTTTAAAATAATTTTTAATATGTTTGATTTTGAATTTTACTTTGAATTAGAGTTTTGATTTAATTAATTTTGAATTTAAGTTTGAATTTTGATTTAATTAATTTTGAATTTAAGTTTGAATTAAAGTTTGAATTTAATTAATTTTGAATTTAAGTTTGAATTAAAGTTTTGTTTTAATTAATTTTGAATTAGAGTTTTAATTTAATTAATTTTAAATTTAAGTTTGAATTAAAGTTTTGATTTAATTAATTTTGAATTTAAGTTTGAATTAATGTTTTGATTTAATTGATCGAGAAAGATTATTGAACCCATGTTAGATTCAAACTTAGCTTTGGGTTAATCAAGCAGGTGTCCTAAGGATAAGCTTTCAGTTCAGTGGCGAGGCATACGACCTACTTGGATATCATTAGACCACTTGCTGAAGACTTTCCAAACTGTTCCTGCCCAAATAACTTAATACTAAATTTTGGTCTAACTAGCCCATGTTTGATTGGGGTAGCTTCGGTCAGATCCACTAAATCTAGTGCACTAGGTAGAATTCCATATTCAGCCTAGACATGCCTTCGACAAAGTTTCCTTGACGTACTATCATCCCAATCCATTCCGATGCTATGTTGTAGGGTTTGGTAAACCTTTTTCATCTAACCGTTCTAACCAGAAAATAAACCTAGTCCTAAGTATTGAGTTTGGTTAGTCAAGTTGGTTGTATTATTTTTCTACTTGCTCCCCCTGAGTCATAGCTTAGATAAGGTCTATCTAAGTAATGGATTTGTCTCTTAGGGACCAAGTATAGATTTGGTTTAATTTGTTTGGTTAAAAATTTTGTTTGAACTCATGCTTGGACTTGCCTTCTAGTATTTTGACCGATCAATGATAAGTATGATTTGTTTGTTTGTTTGAGTTTGTAGCCGAGTCCTGATTTGTTGTACACGGCTCGTTGCGATCCAAGTACCATATTTAGACACTTGGATCCCATTTCGAACCTTTCCAACGTTTTCTTGAGTCGCTCGACTTGACCTTTCAAATCGGAATTTTCTTCCTCAAGTTTTTCAACTTGAGTTGAAGTTCCGACTTGAACTCGATTAGTCAAGTCACTCAAGTTAACTTGTTGCTTAAGGTGGTCTATTTCCTTAAGTAACAAGTTATTTTATTTTTCAGATTTCGATAATTTTTTAAACAGACATTTAACTACTTTAAGTAAATTAGACTTGGAATAAAATTTTACCATATTTGGATCTTCTGATCCATTGCTTTCGTCGGACTCGATGTTGATCTCGAATTCGTACTCTTCGTCGGACTCGGACCCGGAATCTTCGTTTCTTGCCATAAATGCAAGATGGCTCAAGTGCTTCGTTTGCTCCACGTCGGATTCGCCGGAAGAAGTTTCGTCCCATGTTGCATGGAGATCCTTCTTTCGTCTTGTTGATTTGGGTCTTTCTTCTTTCCGATTTGGGCATTCATTTTTGAAATGCCCCTTCTTGTTGCATCCATAGCAGATTACTTCTGATTTGTTTTGGATCTGGTTTGGTGGGGTCTTCTTGGTGCTTCTTCTAAACTTCTTCTTAGTCAACAACTTTCTGACCATGTTGACTAATTCTTCTTCGTTCGTTGAATCCGAGTCTGGTTCGCTTTCTGACTCGACCTTCGTTTTTGATTTTGTTTCCTTGCTTGAACCTACATACAACGCTACACCTTTCTCGACATGGCTTGTGTTAGACTGTTCGTGTAATTCCAATTCACAAAATAACTCATCTAACTTAAGAATTGAAACATCTTTGGAAACTTTGTATGCATCTACAATCGATGCCCACAAAGCATTCCTCGGAAAGGCGTTCAGAGCGTACCTTATCGTGTCGTGATTTTCCAGGTTGTGTTCGATTAGGTGGAGGCCGTTGAGTATGTCCTTCAGACGAGCATGTAGTTGCGAGGCCGTCTCTCCAGGAAACATTTTTATATTAAATAAATTATTTAAAAGTAAATCCCTTTTGTTTACCTTCGAGTCGTCGGTTCCTTCGTGTAGTTTGACTAGTGCGTCCCACAATTCTTTGGCGTTGTCGTAGGGACTGACTCGGTTCAACTCCTCCATCGTGAGCCCGCACTGAATGGTGTTGATTGCCTTGTAATTCAGTTGAGCCTTCTTGATCATTTGAGGAGTCCATTCTTCTTGTTCTAGGGTTGTTCTGTCTTTCGTCAGTAGAGTGTAACCTTTTAGGATTGTGAACCAGATCTCGATGTCGGACTTCAAGTAGCACTCCATTCTATTTTTCCAATAACTAAAGTTTTCTCCTTTGAACAGTGGAGGCCTTATAGTGCTATAACCTCCTTGATAAGAATTCGACATCGTTGCAATATAAGAATTAAGAGAAAAATATTTCCAAGACTTTCGTCTTGGGATTAGTAGTGCTTGAGAAGAAAAATAAATAAAAAAAATTTCTAAAATAAAAGAGAAAAGTTTTTAAAAAATTACTTTGAAAATCGGTTAAGAAATTTCAGAGCTAACCGACTCTGATACCAATTGATAGATCGAGTAGTTTGGATAGAGGGGGGGGGGGGGGTGAATATCGCTTTTTAAAACTCTTCTTTTCATATATTAAAAATCAAAGTTAAGCAGCGGAAATTAAACAAAGAGACACGTTCTTTTACTTCGTTCGGAGCCTAGATCGACTCCTACTCGAAGGCCCGCGGTCCTTGACCGCACCGATGGGCAAATCACTATAACTCTTATCTCCGAAATCCTCAGAGAGAAGCAGATCGTACAAGTACAAATAGAATAAGATAGTAACAATCCTACTATCTTATTGAAATTAAGTGCAATATAAAAAATATACCGACAATTATGTATAGGTTGAAGCTCGGTCGACACTTTCGGATGGAGTAGATCTGTGAAGTTGAAGACTTGTAGCACAATCCGTACGCAAAGAGAAGACTTGAAGAAGATCAAAAAATTCTATTAAGCCTCTATCTTTGAGCCTATTTTTATAGATGTACTGGAGGTTCGGTCGACCGATCTTACTTTTCGGTCGACTGAACCCGCTCCTTTCCTTCCTGGCTGAAGTTCGAAGCTGGCTCGATCTTTGGCATTTACTAGTCTTTAATGGTTCGGTCGATCGATCATGCCTTTCGGTCGACTGAACAGCCTCCTTCCCTGTTTGTCGTGATTCTGCTGAGATCATCAATTAATGCTGAATAAATGCTGATTGGATCGGTCGACCGATCCCCATGTTCGGTCGACCGATCAACTTATTTCCTTTATTGCTGATCAATGCTGATGATCTGTCCTGTGCTGAGTCACTTTGGTTTAGTCGACCGATCTTACGATTCGGTTGACCGATAAGGCTTTGATCTAACTTTGACTCAGTTCTGATCTGATCTAATTTCTATTCTGATTCTGCTTGGTTCGGTCGACCGATCCTACTATTTGGTCGACCGATCAGCTCAGATTTGCAAAACAGTATTAGCCAAAAAGTCTCCTGCAAAATAGATATTAGAGCAATAGTATAAAGTAGGAATATGTAAGACAGTAGGACTGCCTTGATCTCAACTTTTGAAACCTTCCCGATTTCTTCAGTTGGATCAGCGACCTAAGGTTGTTCCCTTCGGGAACTCGACCTCACTATCGCTCCTCCAGTTTGTTTATCTCAACCTACCTGCCAAACTTAGATCCTCTAGATCTAGTTTGGACTTTTCACTCAGCCTTGATCGGCTCCCCAGGACTTTTCCTTTTATCTTTGGTCCTCCAGACCTCTCGATCACACCGCCAAGTATCTGGCCCCCTCGACTCACTTGGACTTGCACCTGGGTTCCACGATCTGCTAAGATTTCTCCTGCCTAGCCTCCAACTAGGTCTTTCCCAGTTGAGTAAACATCTTGCACACTCAGTCAACTTGTTAGATCACAACAAGACTTAACTTGAACCTTTGATAACATCAAAACTCAGGTTTGATTCTCGTGTAACTTGCACCAACAGATGGTAGACTCCACTGCTGGGTATGAGCTGATACGTATGTTGGAAGCGTATCAAGGGTACCACCAAGTGCTGCTCACCAGGGAAGATCAAGAAAAGGTCAGCTTTATTACGACCGATGACACGTATTATTATAATGTCATGTCGTTCAGATTGAAGAACGTCGGAACCATCTATCAAAGGTTGATGAACAAAGTATTCCGACGGTAGATCAACCACAACATGGAGGTATACATCGACGACATATTAATTAAATCCCTCTGAGCAGCTGATCTATGTGTAGATATCAAGGAGACTTGCCAGACACTCAGGACGTATGGGATCAAACTGAATCCTAGCAAGTATCTGTTCGGTGCAAAGAGCGGGCGATTCCTGGGCTACATCGTCACTGAGCGGGGCATTGAGGCAAATCTTAGCAAAGTGAAAGCACTACAAGACATGCCGCCACCAAAAAATTTGAAGGAAGCCCAGCGTCTCACTAGTCGGATAACAGCACTATCTTGGTTCATCTCCAAATCATCCGATCGAAGTTTACCATTCTTTAAGATATTACGCTGAGCCACCAAGTTTCAATGGGATTAGGAGTGTGACCGAACATTCGAAGAGATTAAGGAATACTTTAACTCATTGCCTGCACTAGCTAAGCCAATTGTCGGTGAACCACTCCAAATTTATCTGTCCTTGACTGAACACGCGGTCAGCTCGGCACTATTTCGGCAGAACGGCGAGGAACAACCAGTGTATTTCCTGAGTTATATATTGAAAGATGTTGAGTTTCGCTACACCGATCTCGAGAAGTTGGCTTATGCATTGGTACTAGCTGCTCGAAGGCTTCGCCTGTACTTTCTCTCTCACTCCATCGTCATAATGACCAATAGCCCCTTGGGTAGAGTCCTCCTCAACCCAGAAGCGTCCAGTCGGCTTATCTAATGGACGATGGAACTCAGCAAGTTCGACATCCAATATCAGCCCAGGACGGCCATCAAAGTGCAATCCTTGGCAGATTTCGTTACTGAGGTGCAGAATCCTGAGCCGGAAGCCATTTGGAGGATATATATAGATGGCTCATCCACTCGGCAGGGTAGCGGGGTAGGCATATTGCTCATCTCGCCCCACGAGGAGCGGATGCAACTGTCCATACGGCTGGATTACAAAGCCATGAATAATGAAACCGAGTATGAGCCACTCATAGCCGGCCTGTAGGATGCCCGACATGTTGGAGCCATCATGGTCCTTATCCATTCGGACTCTCAATTGGCCACTCAGTAGTTGACCGGGATGTAACGGCCCGACCCAGGCGGGCCCCACCCAGATCGAACCGGGAACGCCACTAGAATTGCTCATCGGGTTGACGACTAGCTCCACACACCACCAGAGGTCCTTTCAGCATGCTTTGTCCTCACGCACCCTGGAAAACTTCCCAGGAGGTCACCCATCCCCAAATTTCTCCAAGTAAAAAATGCTTAACTTTGGAGTTCTTAAGTTTGGAATTCCGAAAAGGAAGGTGCACCTTCGTGATATGAATAGTACCATCTAATCTTTTAAATCATACTTAACTAGAATTTCAAAACCGGGGTATTACAATCACCCCCACTTAAAGACATAATGTCCTCGTTGTGTAACCACGAATCACCCCATAAACAAATCCCAGAATCTCCCTCGCTAGGTGGTGCCCTGGGTGCTCCTGCCACAAGTGCACTCACGGTTGCAAGATCGCTCTGATACCATCAGTAACGCCCCGGCCCAGGCGGGCCCCACCCGGATCGAACCAGGAACGCCACTAGAATTGCCCATCGGGTTGACGACTAGCTCCACAGACCACCGAAGGTCCTTTCAACATGCTTTGTCCTCACTCGCACGTACCATGGAAAACTTCCAGGAGGTCACCCATCCTTAGATTTCTCCAAGCCAAGCACGCTTAACTTTAGAGTTATTAAGTTTGGGCTTCTGAAAAGGAAGGTGCACCTTGGTGATATGAATAGTATTATCTAACCTTTTAAGCCATACTTAACCAGAATTTCAGAACCGGGGTATTACAATCAATTATCCAAATACCTCTAGGCTGAAGTCATGAGTATAGCTTGCTATGTCCAAACTAGAACAATGGTTCACAAAATACATAATACAATTTTCTATGAAATTTATTATAATAAACAACCCAACATTAATTATTTTAAAGTATTTGAATGTAATGTCTATATTTTAAATAGAAGAGAACACTTAGGAAAATTTACATCAAAAATTAAAAATAGAATTTTTGTAGGGTACTCATAAATAGTAGAGCCTACGGAGTATTCAACAAAAGTATTCTAAGAATTGAGAACAATAAATGTAAAATTTGATGAAACCTTTAATCTTAAAGAACCTAACCAAAGTCAAACCCAATTTGAACCAATAGACTTTGTCAGATCTATCTTTGATCAAAGGGGAGATAGTGAAACCCTAAATCAAATAGAAGAACAAGAAAATGAACCAACTCACCTAGAAGAAAACCAAACAACACAAACTGAGTCTAGAATAATTAGAATTAGACCAGATCACCTAGTGGATGAAATAATAGGAGACCTAGATCTAAGGGTTTAAACTAGAACAACCTTTAGAAACCTAAGTCAAATTGCTTTAATTTCTAAGATTGAACCCAAAATTGTTGAAGAATTTTTACTTGACCCAGACTGGATCTTAGCTATATAAGAGGAATTGGCTTAATTTGAAAGAAATTGATTTTGGGACTTAGTCCCACTACCCAAAGGTAAAAAGTTTATAGACACAAAGTGGGTTTGGAACAAACAAAATAAAAAAGGAGAAATTGTTAGAAATAAAACTAGGTTAGCAGCTAAAGGGTTTAGTCAAGTAGAGAGACTTGACTATGATGAAGCCTTTGCCTCAGTAGCTATACTTGAATCTATAAGAATGTTACTAAGTTATGCCGCCCACAAAGAATTTAAACTTTATCAAATGGACATAAAATCTTCCTTTCTAAATGGACTAATCAAAGAAGAAGTCTACATAGGTCAACTACCAAGGGTTGAGAGTTTAGACCATCCCAACTACATGTTTAATGTGAGATACGACAAATTAAATAAAAAGTGTATTGGAGGGGATAATTCTATTGGAACATTTAGAAATATTTAGATATTTTTAGGGAATTAATCGGAGACCGTATGATATATTTGAAGGGGGATAGATTGGTTAGGGTAAAATCTATTTGGAAATAACTATTAAGAGGGAGTTGATTGGGAGATTAAGTTAATTAAACCCTAGCTTTATAAAGGCTTGCTATAGTAAATTCCACACAAAAAATGCCATTTCCTCACCTTTCCTCCCGATTTCTGCTGACCAAGCTCGCTGACTCTATGCGTTCTCCACCTGATCGTGCCAGCGCCGCCCAACCTGTCGCCGGACGAGTCTTCTAACCTCTCTACCCTTTACTTGGAGCTCCATCAGCTGGTCCTCTCTTTGAATCTTCGTCTCCGCGCAAGACAACTTTGGCTAGGAGGAGCAGATCTGAGCCCTAGATCTGCCGAAGTGAAGCTCGAGTTCCAGCGGTGACTACCTGGTTGTAATCGACATTTTCCAGAGGGGTGTCTCTTCCTTCCGTGGATTAACACCAAGCTTCCGTCGCTGGTCTCTTTCACCTACCCCAACGAACACTTGCTGTGGTTTCCATTAGGAAGAGATCGCTGACACTAACACAGGGTAAGATGTGTAGATCTGGAATTTAGGTTTGTAGAAAATCTGAGTTTCAAAGTTAGTATGGGATTTGGTGCTAACTGGTGTGGATGTCTCTGGCTGTGGTTTCATTGTAGCTTCGGTCAAGAAATTGCGATAGCAAGGATTTTCGCTAGCAATTTCCGGCAACTATTTCTTTGGCCATAAGATAGCAAGGAAATGTGGCAGTAGGGTAAGCTATTAGAATTTGATTCTTTCTCTAGCTTAAACTTGAAATTGAAATAAGAAAGATTAGGGATGATTAATCCAAGTGGTTGTTTGAGACGATTAAGGTTAAACGTTGGATCTCATTTAAAGGGGGTTAGATCTGATTTTTGTAGTTAACCAAGGTTAATGAAAGTGTTTAGGTTTCTTGGTTGAATAGGAATTTTGATTTAACCATTGAATACAATATGAAAGTGAATAGATTATATGCATGTTGTTATAGGGCCTTGATTTACGATGAGCCGCTTGACGTGGAGATAATATTTAGGACACGTTATATTTGAGGCGACTACTTCTTGTTTTGTCTCTTTAATTATTTGACCATAGTCCATGAGTTAATTTCGGATAAATGTTGAGCTTACCTTAACTCTACTCGTATTATTTTCCTATGTTTGATACTTTATCCACTTGACCTTTGAGATGTTTAATTTGACATCTATACAGTCTCACATTACTATCTTTGAAACTTAGCAGATACTAGATACTAAATTTACTTGCTTTAACTGCTATTTATTCATGTATTTAATTGAGCATGTGACTTCATGTAGCATACCTGGCTTCATGTAGCATATCTGACATATATATATGATGACTATTGCATCTTGTGCATCATGTCATTGCATGCATACTGACGACTATTGTCTCCCTTGTGGTGTGAGAGAGTTGTCAGTTAGGGTTGCACACTCGGTTACTCAAGGGTAGTGGTAGCTGGAGTGTGCAGCTTGTCCTGTCGTGTCCCACTCGCTCACTCATGGGTAGTGTTAGCTAGAGTTGTAGACAGCAGGGACCCCCATCGCTATGTAGCTAGTTAGCTACTATGTAACTGTCCCCTTGGCCACTCAAGAGTAGTGGTAGCTGGAGTGGTGTATAGTCTGTCACTGACCCGATTTCTCGACCATACAAGGGTCATGGTGTAGAGGGGTGAGCGGGAGTGACCATCCGTGTATATACTTTTATTTTTACACTTGCTTATACTGTTATTGCTTACTTATGTTGATATGCTTACTTATATTGAGATATATACTTATTGCATATGCTTAGACACTGGCTTACTTATTGATAGTATACCTCACATGACACCCTTATAGTAAGAGCAGCACTATTACAGATCCTCACTATCCCTAACTATGATTATTTGCCTATGATATGGTTTCAGGTATGGACATTTACTATGATATCATTGTAGTATCTGCTATATTTCCATTTGAGACTGTATACCCTTTTGTATCCTTAGATATTTATAATGCTAATACACTATCTATCTATTACCCACTGAGTTCCAGTACTCACTACCCCACTACCCCATAAACTGATTTTTTTCTTTCACCAGGTAGCAGGTAGATGATACAAGGATACTTGGAGGATCCTGACTGCCAGTCCCACGTCACATTCAAGGATATACTTTTGGGTTTTGTTGAGGCTTTGCTTTTCTTTGCTTTCATAAACTTGGTTCTGTAATAATTTTGATGTGGACTTGGAGCTTAGTCTTGTGGTTGCGCGCATTTTGATTTGTTGGTATTGTGTCAAGTCGGGCCAGCCCGCATATGGTTGTTTTATGGTGGTTGTTATGTGTTTTCCGCTGTTCTTTGTTTTCAACCGAGTGGGCTGCTATAAACTTTATGGTTGTGTTCATATCCAGTCGTGTGGGCTATTATTGCTTGTGAGTAGCCATGTGGCGCTGTATATATGCTTCATATTGTCACTGCTACAGGGGAGGTGCTGTCCGATTTTCGTCGGGCAACCTTACTCTTGGGGTGTGACAATTTATTGGTATCAGAGCCACAGGTTTACGAGGTCTATTTTCTCATGTTTTTGGATTTTTGGGGTTTATCTCCTCGATGTGACTTTTCGAGTTTTGGGACCAGGCAGTGACAGAACACCTCCAAGCTATAAGATGTAAGTGTTATAAGTATAATTATATTTTATTGTTAGTACTTATTTAGTTGTTTATACCAGGTATGAAATGTGGTCGGTCAGCAGCTGGTCATCGCCATGGTCTGGGGCGACCACGGAAACAACCTATTGAGTTTGAGGAATCTGAGCCGGTAGCTCAAGAGGCAGATTCTTCCAAGGATCCTAATGATGCGGAGACTGTTTGCCGGGGTCAGGCCCATCAGAGATCAGGGATGTCAGCCTCTAAGAATTTCTCCTATTGTACCACCTGTGGGGGATCAGGGATTTCAACCACAAGGGATTCCTTCCGCGATACCATCAGTAGTTCCTGTACCTACTGCTGCAGGTTGGGTGATGGATAGAGCTCGTATACCGTTATTGGCGAGGTCTGTAAAGGACAGATTTACTCTATATCAGGGCGGTGTGGATCCTTGGGCTACTCGTAGTTGGTTGAAGAATTTGGAGAGCACATTTGGATACATAAATTGTACGGATGAGGAGAAAGTGGAACTGGCTGCGTATCACCTCTGGGATCATGCTATCACTTGGTGGGACATACAGAAGATGATCTTTGGGGATTAGCGCATCACTTGGTCAATGTTTCGAGATGATTTTGAGAGGCAGTATTTTCCTGCTATGTTTTGTCTAGCTCGACGCCAGGAGTTTCTGAACCTCAAGCAGGGGGCGACCACTCAGTGATGGAGTACAATGTAGAATTCAGTAGATTGGCTAAATTTTGTCCTCATCTGGTGGCTTAGGATTATAATTAGATGCATCAATTTAGTCAGGGTCTTGCGGTATATATTTGGCTCAGGATGTCAGGATTTCCAGGTAGCTCCTATCAGGAGGTATTAGATCGGGCATTATTCATTGAGACGACTCAGCAGCAAGTTACTCAGGAGAAAGGTAATGATAAACAATTAACATAGAAGAGAGGGAATAGGGGTCAGAACTCACAAGCTACTTCTGGAGGGTCCTCCCAACCTCAAAAGTCCGGATGGACATTGGATGGATCTTCCCGACCTTCTCAGCGAGACCGGAAGAATGACTTTGGTGGGACCATGTGCTTCTAGTGTGGCTCTAAAAGTCACACCAAAAATAATTGTTCGTTAGATCACCCTATATATTTTTATTGTAAGCTTCTAGGGCATGAGAGTCAGAACTGTACTCTGAAGGCTTAGTTGGAGGCTACTAAAGTTACATCTCAGGGAGGATGCCCCTCTCAGTCATGACAGCAGAGAGGATCTCAGAGGACTCAGAGTGTTCCACGTCAGCAGTGATTGCCGCCCTCTCAGGGACAGGTATATCATATTCAGAGTCAGGAGCACCTAGTGATGCCAGCGGCTACGCAGTACTCTGCCACGACATCCTCCTATCAGACATATCCTGTACAGTAGGACTTTCCCCCTCCATCTCAGTCTCATCCGGTATTTTAGTCACAGTCGCAGGCTCACTTTCAGCATCAACAACTAATTGGCACACCTCTGAATCCACCTCAGACTATTTCAGGGATGCCACCGCCGAGCTCAAAGGTGGGACGTGTCTATGCTGTCACACGGGAGGAAGCACAACAAGCAAGGGATCAATTTTCATGGCTATTATTTCAATTTATCCATTTATTGTAGATTTATTGATAGATACTGGTAGTTCTCATTCATTCATATCTTGAGTATTTTTGGGTAAAATCGGTAGACTGCCTACATATCGGGCACACGGGTTAACATTATCACTACCATCTAGGGAGATACTAAGTACTTGTCAGGAAGTCAAAGGATGTCTTTAGACTTTGATGGGCAGACACTTATGGTGGATCTGCAGGTGTTGGATATAGTGGAGTTTGATGTCATCCTAGGCATGGATTGGCTGGCCATGAACCATGCCATAGTCGACTGCGGAGCGAGAGTGGTCACATTTCAACCTCTCGGTCAACCATCATGGGTATTCGTTGGAACTGGGGGTGATGGGATTTCATTTATTTCAGCACTGGAAGCGCAGAAATTATTGGCTCAGGGTTGTCAGGAATATCTATTATCAATGATTAAAGCAGGTCCAGATGGAATATCACAGCTCTTGGATGTTCCTATTGTTCGAGAATTTTCTGATGTGTTTCCAGAAGAACTTCCTGGTTTGCCACCAAAAATGCAAGTCGAGTTTGCCATTGAGATGATTCCAGGGACAGTCCCGGTATCAAAGACTCCATATCGCATGGCGCCAACAGAATTAAAGGAGTTGAAGGTTCAGTTGTAGGAGTTATTGGATAGAGGATTCATTTTCCCAAGTGTTTCTCCGTGGGGAGCCCCAGTACTATTCATTAAGAAGAAGGATGACTCACTGAGGTTATACATTGATTATCGACAGCTGAATACAGTGACCATTAAGAACAAATACCCATTACCACGTATAGAGGATTTGTTCGACCAACTAAAGAATACCTGTGTATACTCTAAGATTGATCTACGCTCAGGCTATCATCAGCTCAAAGTTAGGGATACAGATATTTAGAAGACAACTTTTCGCACCCGTTATGACCACTATGAGTTCTTGGTAATGCCATTTGGACTTACCAATGCTCCAACAATATTTATGGATCTTATGAACAGAGTGCTCCTTGAGTACCTAGATCAGTTTGTCATCATGTTCATTGACGATATTTTGATATATTCCTGATCTGATGAAGAACACAAGCAACACCATTGCATAGTGTTGGAGACGCTATAGCGAGAACACCTCTATGCGAAGTTTAGTAAATGCGCATTCTGGCTACCTTCGGTGGGATTTCTTGGACACATTGTTTCCAACAGAGGTATATCAGTCGATCTATAGAAGATAGAGGCCATCACTAGCTGGGAGCAGCCGAAGATGGTACAGGAGATTTGTAGTTTCTTGGGATTAGCAGGGTATTATCGGAGGTTCATCAAAGGTTTCTCCAGCATAGCTCTACCATTGACATGATTGATCTGAAAGGGAGATAAATTTAGCTAGACAATGTCTTATGAGAAAAGTTTTCAGGAGCTCAAGCGGAGGCTCATTATTGCACTGGTATTAGTACTTCCCTCTGGCGTGGATAGATTTGTACTTTTCACGGATGCTTCATATCAGGGATTAGGTGTAGTACTTATGCAGTATGAGCGTGTGGTATCATATGCTTCATGTCAGTTGAAAGATCATGAGAGGAATTATCTAATCCATGACATAGAGTTAGCAGCTATTATTTTCGCGCTAAAAATTTGGCGACATCATTTATATGGGATCACCTTTGAGATCTACACAGATTATAAGAGCCTTAAGTATTTGTTTACCTAGAAGGAATTGAATCTTAGACAAAGGAGATGGATGGAATTCCTGAAAGATTACGACAGCACTATTAACTATCACCTGGGGAAAGCCAATGTGGTAGCTAATGCCTTGAGTAGGAAATCTCGAGGAGTTTTGGCTTATCATCTAGTGATGGTTACAAAGTTGTTACAGAGATTTTCTAAGTTGGGATTGGTAGAGCAAGGATAGACAGAGCGAGGTATTCTAGTCTCCATGGTGGCACAGACACCTATTGTCGAGCGTATTAAAGAGGCTCAGGCTATTGATCAGCATCTACAGTTCTTATGTAGCAGGGTTAGCTCAGGACAGCAAACAAAGTTTTCTTGTGACGAGAATGGAGTTCTTTATTTCCGTGGAAGGTTATGTCTGCCTGAGTCGCATCCGGTTCAGGAGGACTTGCTATAGGAAGCACACCGATCTAGATTTGCAATTCATCCAGCGGGTACTCACATGTATAGGGACTTGAAATGATCCTATTGGTGGAATGACATGAAGAAAGACATTGCAGATTTTGTGGCACGATGTTTAGTATGTCAGCAAGTAAAAGCGGAGCATCAGAGATCAGCTAGTTTACTTTTGAAGATTCAAATACCAGAATGGAAATGGGAGCATATCACTATGGATTTTGTGGTAGGGCTACCTGGGACCAGGAAGGGACATGATGCGATCTGGGTAATTGTTGATCGGTTAACCAAATCTACACACTTTGTACCGATTCGTAAGACAGAATCGTTGGATCGATTAGTAAAGTTATACTGCAGGGAGATCATCAGATTGCATGGTTGTAACGACCCGCCTTCTACTGGCTAGGCTATAAGGCCGGGCCATCACATTATGTTGTGCTAACTATTCCATGACCATCATTAAATCTAAGTGCGGAAGCTGTACTAATTAAAATATTGCAAAACTATTATCATTTCTTGGTTCTACATGTGCTAAGGGGTGTAATCTAAACTATTCATGACATATATTACATCCCCCAATGGTCAAGGAACTTAACTAAGAGTTTCTTGCTGATATCAGGCCTCCCAATCGATCCATGGATCGATTGGAATGGCCAGATCGATCATTGATTGATCCAGGTGGCTACTGTATACGGAACTTAGGTTGGATCGATCCAGTGATC
Organism: Zingiber officinale; assembly: GCF_018446385.1. Classification (NCBI taxonomy): domain Eukaryota; kingdom Viridiplantae; phylum Streptophyta; class Magnoliopsida; order Zingiberales; family Zingiberaceae; genus Zingiber; species Zingiber officinale. The sequence continues at coordinate 42,475,634 of NC_056005.1, read as the reverse complement.
GATTCAGCACGCTACTGTGCTCCGGGCAATATTCTGGATCGATCGGCTGATCGATCCAGACTGGCCAATCGATCCAGTGATCGATCCCAGGGCTTTCTGTTCGCGACAGAAGGCATCCGGATCGATCGGCTGATCGATCCAGGAGCTTACTGTTCACGGTGCGAACTTCTCGATCGATCGATTGAGAAGCCCCAATCGATCGGCCGATCGATTAGGGTTTCTGATTTCACACCAGAAGCCTGATTTCAGCACTGTTTCGTGCCAAAATCACTCATATCAATTCCAAACTAAATGAAATACCTCCTAACATCAATTATCTAGCATTCTACACATGTCATGGTGCATAATCCACTAATTCATAACATTTAAGCAAACTGAACGGCAAAAACTAAAATAACAAAGTTCTAATAGTTAAACTTGCTAAAATCCCTAAGATCTTTGTTCCAAGTTCCATCCACACACATCTTCATCACTGCATTTGACCTCCAGCCTCCACTAGTCCATCTTCCCTTTACCTTTATCTGCAGTATAAGGAAAATAGTATCTGTAAGCTTGAGAGCTTAGTAAGAAACCATCTACCTCACAAAAACATGCATACGATGCTATTTATGCTTTGAAAACATGCTATTTGAAAAGAACATACTGAATATGCTAAACATGGCATGACATACAACACATGGAAATCAAAACTGATCATGGCAATAAATGCTAATCATAATCTATCATGTTGTATCAATTGAAACTAAACTGATACAAAAGCTGAGCTAAGCTAATACTAAACTGATACTAAAGCTGTACTGATTCACATAACTATTTTGTGATGTTTGAAAACTATATTCATAAGTAGATTAAAATAATAATCAAACTGCTGTTTGGGTCCGGCAACTGTACTTGCTATGCGCGCATCCCTGACTAGACCCGGGTTTGCAAGTCCCGAATTTAGTAGGATTTACTAGGTCTAGGGACGACTATGGGAGCCCAACCCAATGGATATCTAATCCAGTACAGTGCCACTGAGAAAGTAAAATACTGAACATAAGCTAATAATTCTTGTCTTGCTTTTACTAGGTTGTCTAAACCCAGAACTAGGTTGTCTGAACCTAGAGGCGACTGTGGGAGCCCACCCATTGGACGTTTAGTCCATAAAAGCTGTAGCAAGACTATATATGCTGTAAAAATGCTTCTATGACATTCTTCTAAGCTAATAAAATGCCTAAATTGCATTTTGACTGTGCTAAACATTCTACCGAGCACTTGGTGTACGCTAGTGCACACCCTATGTGCTAAAATTTGCATACGACCAAACTAATGCATAAAAATCATACGAATAGCTACTTATACTGCAGGTGAGGGGTTTCTTACCTCTTGCGCTAGTTTACTTTCGAATCTAGTCGCTAGTTTTCCGGTGGAGACGATCTTCTCGACGATTCTCTTGTGTCTACGCGTTCCTCTCGCAGAGAGAAGCGTCCTCGTGTCGAAGTCGTCGCCGGAAGGTGTCCTTGAAGCCCTAGGAAAGGAACCCTAGGTTTCCTTCTTGTGGTTGGCGCCGAGAGAAGGAGAGGGGAAGGGGGCGGCGTGGCTAGGGTGAGGAGAGGAGAAGTTGCGTTAAAAAAATAACTCTTCACTTAATTCCTCCCTTTTTATATTAAGTGGGTAATTCTGCCCAACTCTAATATAAATTTAATTGATTCCCTTTCCTTTCAGCATGGTCCTGCTGGGTTCTCCTGGTTACTAGAGTTCACCTTTAAGTCGTAGGACCCAATAGCTCTCGGGTTCAATTCCCGCGTAGGCTATTTTCGTTTTCTATTTATTTTTGCTACTTCCGCTATGCTAAAAATTCCATAAAAATATCCTAAAATTCCAGAAAAATACTAGGATATTTCTATTAATTATTTTGAGAATTTTCGGACATTACAATCCCCCATACCTTATAAAAAGTTCGTTCTCGAACTTAGAATAACTCTGGGTACTTCTGTCTCATGCTGGCTTCTGTCTCCCATGTTGCCTCTTCTGCTGTGTGATTTTGCCAAATGACTTTTACCAATGGTACCTGCTTGTTCCGCAATTTCTTAACTGCTCGATCTACTATCTGAGTAGGCCGACTATCATAGCTGAGGTCTTCATGGACTTGTAACGACTGGGGCTCAATCACCTGGGTGGCATCTGGGATATGCTTCTTCAGCATAGAGACATGAAATACATTATGAACAGCTGACATTTACTGGGGTAGCTCTAGCTCATATGCTACCTTGCCAACTCTTCTGCTGATAAGGTATGGTCCCACATATTTGGGACTTAGCTTGCCCTTCTTCCCAAAACGCATTACTCCCTTCATGGGAGCCACTCTGAGGAATACTGTATCCCCAACTGAAAACTCTAAAGGTCTGCGCCGTGTATCAGCATAGTTTTTCTGGCAGCTCTGAGCTGTCTCTATCTTTGGCGGATCTGCTGTATAGCTGCTGTGGTATCTGCTACTAGATCTGTCTGAAGTTCTAGTTCTTTCTGTTCACCACTCTCATACCAGTAAATTGGAGATCTACACCTCCGCCCATAGAGAGCCTCGTAAGGTGCCATGCCGATAGTGGCCTGATAGCTATTGTTGTATGCAAATTCTGCTAAGCTCAGATATTTGCACCAACTTCCTTTGAAATCTAGGGCACATGCTCGGAGCATATCTTCGAGTTCTTGATTTACTCGCTCCGTCTGGCCATCTGTCTGAGGATGGAAAGCTGTGCTAAATTTCAACTTAGTGCCCAAAGCTGATTGTACACACTCCCAGAAGTGTGATGTGAATCGACTGTCCCTGTCTGAAATGATGGTCCGTGGGACTCCATGTAGTCTGACGATCTCCTTGAGATACAACTGAGCTAGCTGTTCCATGGAGTAGGATATCCTGATAGCTAAGAAGTGGGCTGATTTAGTCAATCTGTCGACTATTACCCAGATGGTATCAAAACCATTCGTGGTTCTGGGTAATCCCACTATGAAATCCATAGAAATATCTTCCCACTTCCATTCTGGAATCTGAATGGGCTATAAAACTCCTCCTGGTCTCTGATGTTCTACCTTAACCCTCTGACAGGTTAGGCAGGTGCTGACATATCGAGCGATGTCTCTCTTCATCCCAGGCCACCAAAAACGTTTCTTCAAGTCCTGATACATTTTGGTGGAGCCAGGATGCATCGCATAGGGAGTCTTGTGAGCCTCATCTAAAATCTTTCTTCGTAGTTCCTCCTGATCTGGAACACATAGCCTGTCACCAAAACACAACACCCCGCTAGCGGACACTCTGAATTCTCCACTTTTTGATTCTGCTAATCCTTGCTTGATTCTCTGAATTTCAGGATCCTGCTCCTGAGCCGTCTGGATGTCACCAAGCAAGGTAGACTCTAATGCCATAGTAGAGAGCTGTCCAACTATGAGTTCGAGACCGAAATCTGTGATCTCTTTCTGTAGGGGTGGTGACATGACTGCTAGGGATAATAAGGCAGCACTGGACTTCTTGCTAAGTGCGTCTGCTACCCTATTTGCTTTTCCTGGGTGGTAGAAGATGTCTATGTCGTAATCTTTGACCAGCTCTAGCCATCTGCGCTGTCGCATATTCAGATCCTTCTGAGTGAAGAAGTACTTCAGACTCTGATGATCTGTATATACTCTGCACTGAGCTCCATACAAGTAATGTCTCCAAATCTTGAGAGCGAACACCACTGCTGCAAGCTCAAGGTCATGAGTAGGGTAATTCCTCTCATAATCCTTGAGTTGTCTGGAGGCATAGGCGATCACCTTGCCAGTTTGCATCAGCACTGCTCCTAGTCCCAACTTAGAGGCATCACTATATATATCAAAGCTGTCTATATTTTCTGGCACTGTCAGAATAGGTGCACTGGTCAATCTCCTCTTCAGCTCACTAAAGCTGTTCTCGCAGTCCTCTGTCCACTAAAATTTTCTGTTCTTCCTGGTGAGAGCTATCAGTGGGGAGACTATCCTGGAGAAATCTTCTATGAACTTTCTGTAATAACCTGCTAATCCCAGAAAGCTTCTGATCTCACTGGCGTTCTTGGGTCTTTTCCAACTACTCACAGCTTCTATCTTACTGGGGTCTACCATGATACCATCCTTTGAGATGATGTGACCCAGAAAGGACACCTGATCTAACCAAAATTCACATTTCGTGAACTTGGCGTACAACTGGTTCTGCTGAAGGGTCTGCAGTACTATTATCAGGTGCTCTGCATGTTCTTCCTGAGTTCCTGAATAGATAAGGATGTCATCGATGAATACGATAACGAACTTATCTAAATATTCTCTGAATACTCTGTTCATGAGGTCTATGAAAGTAGCTGGAGCATTTGTCACACCAAAGGGCATGACTACGAACTCGTAGTGTCCGTATCTAGTCCTGAATGCTGTCTTGGGTATATCCCCTTCTTTAACTTTCACCTAACGATAACCTGATCTGAGGTCTATTTTCGAAAACACTGCTGCTCCCTTTAGCTGATCAAACAGGTCATCAATTCTGGGAAGAGGATACCTGTTCTTGATTGTGACTTGATTCAGTGCTCGGTAATCTATACACAGGCGCATGCTCCCGTCTTTCTTCTTCATGAACAATACAGGCGCTTCCCATAGTGAGTGACTAGGGCGTATGAAGCCCTTGTCAAGCAGCTCTTGTAATTGCTCATGAAGTTCCTTCAGTTCTGCAGGAGCCATGCGGTAGGGTGCTTTGGAAATAGGATTGGTACCGGGAATGAGCTCTATCTCGAATTCAATCTCCCTATCTGGTGCTAAGCCTGGTAACTCTTCAGGGAAGACTGCTGGGTAGTCACATACGACTCGGACCTCTGCTAACTGTTGGTCCTTGTCCTGACTGGTACTGACTACGTGTGCTAAAAATCCCGTACATCCTGAATCCATTAATCTCTGTGCCTTCATAGCTGAGAGAAACTGTTGATACAGTCTGACCTGGCTGTTGTTTTGATGTTGACACGGATTTAAGTTTGTATCAGATGTTAATTAAACTCGGTTTGATTAATGATCAAGGTTGATCAAGTGGAAGGGAAAAGTCTAAGTTGGAAACTTGGCACGCGAAGTCGGAGAGGGCTCGGTATCTCGTTCTCCGGACTAGGTCAGAGAGGGCTCGGTAGCTCATTCTCTGGACCTGACGAAGTCGGAGAGGGCTCGGTAGCTCGTTCTCCGGACTAGGTCAGAGAGGGCTCGGTAGCTCGTTCTCTGGACCGGACGAAGTCGGAGAGGGCTCGGTAGCTCGTTCTCCTGAAGGTCGAGAGGGCTCGGTAGCTCGTTCTGGACTGGTCGGAGAGGGCTCGGTAGCTCGTTCTCCGGACTAGGTCCGAGAGGGCTTGGTAGCTCGTTCTCCGGGGGAAAGTCGGAGGGGCTCGTAGTTTGTTCTCCTGGATTAGGTCGAGAGGACCTAAGTGGACATTCCATGGTACATTGGATCGGTCGGCAGATCGTCAAGAAGATGGATCGGTCGGCAGACCGATCGAAGAAACTGTTTCCATGGATCGGATGCGGTGACCGATCAGAAACACTGAAGACATGCGAGTAATCGATCGATGACCGATCAGAAACACTCGAGCCTGCGAGGTAATCTGATCGGTCTTGGAGACCGATCGGGAGATGGTATGCGAAGAGAAGAAGGCATGGATCGGCCGTGGAGACCGATCCACTGCACTGATCGGTCTCCACGACCGATCAGGACAGTCATGACCGATCAGGATATGTCCTGATCGGTCCATGGATCGGTCTGGTAACCGATCCACACACAATTGTTTGCTGTTTCTGTATTCCTCCACTGCATTTGATCTGCTTGATTCATGTGATATAACCCTCTGTGCTGTTAGCTTTTGAGTTTGCAGGATCACAGGTAACATTCCAAGCCTAATTTCAAATTAAGTCCATAAGAGGAATATGACAAATGACCTTTCTGCTGTGATTCGCGGCGCATGGTGCATTTGAAGCATCAACGGCTACTGGTGTGATCTGGCTGCGATCCGCTTGACTCCTGGTGATTGGTTCGAGCTCAGAAGACACCAGTGAAGACTGTGATTTCATTGGTGTGAGTTCAGAGAACCAAGTAAGGAGGAAGAGGGATTGGCTGCAGCGATGATTCTGTGCAGTTTTTCTACGATCCATGACAGCAGAGAACAGGGGCTTAAGAAGCAGTAAAAAGCGAGAGGAACGAACAACAAGAAAGCAAGAAAGTGAAAAAAGAAAAACGTTCTGTTGATCGTTGAGGTGTGCTAAGTTCTTGAGCTCTCGGGTGAGAAACTGCTGTCTGTGAGTTCTCTGTTTCCACTGATCCTCGCGTGGTTGTAAGCGTTAGTTCATTCTTCTTTGCCACCGAGCTCTGTAAGTCTTGTGCTTTAACATATATATTTCTTGAGACTTTGTTGAGAGGTTACTCCACCGAGAAGGAGGATCTTTAGCCGGAATTTATCCGGGGTGCGATCTACCGAAGATCAAGGAGTCGTCCACCTTACGGACACACCGAGGAGTAGGGGCAAGTTATCCCCGAACCTCGTAAATCCGTGTGTTAGTGTGCTTGTTTCCTCTTTGTTTTAGTTTCCTAATTCCGCTATGCTAACAAGTTTCTTTGTAGAAATCTGTGTTTAAGTTTTTAAGAGGCTATTCACCCCCCCCCCCCTCTAGCCATCTAAGATCCTAACAAGTGGTATCAGAGCCTGGTGCTCTTCATCTGGACTAACATCCTAAGGAGCAAGAAGATGGCCATGAAGGAAGGATTCAACACCAATCGTCCTCCCTATTTCGACGGAGCAGATTTTCAGTATTGGAAGAGCCGCATGGAGTATTACCTCAAGACTGATATCTCCATGTGATTCTCGGTCAAGGAAGGATTCACACCACCGAAGGACGAAGAAGGTAAGGAACTCGATTCATCAAGGTGGTCTACCGAACAAACTCGTAAAGGGCAAGCCGATGCCAAGGCGGTAGTCACCTTACAATGTGGGATTGCCAAGGACCAACTCGTCAAGGTAGGTCCATTCTCGAGTGCAAAAGATTTATGGAACACGCTTATCGAGCTCCAAGAAGGAACTCGAGATTCTCGGATAGCCAAGAGGGACCTATTCTTGAATCAACTACAAAATCTCACCATGAAGGAAAACGAAACGGTAAGTGAACTACATGGGAGGTTTAAGGAAATCATCAATGGTCTATATTCCGTAGATGAACGCGTGGAGAATCGCGATCTAGTAAGGTACGCTCTTAAATCCTTTCCAAGGAATGCCTTGTGGTCATCTATGGTAGATGCCTACAAGGTTTCCAAGGATCTTTCCATTGTTAAATTAGATGAATTCTTTTGTGAAATGGAACTTCATGAACTTGCTAACAAAGGTCAAAGAGAGAAAGGTATTGCCTTGGTTGCAGGACCAAAGAACAAGGATGGAAGAAGAAAGAGGGAAAAGAAGAAGGAGAAAGAGATTTCTTCATCTACATCCTCCTCCGAGTCCGATGATGAAGGTGGATCATCATCAAGCGAGATGGCAAATTTTGTGAGGAGGATCGTGAGAAGAAGCCGAAGATACAAAGGAAAAGGTAAACCTAATGATCAAAATATCGATAAGACTAATGTTACATGTTATGAGTGTAGCAAGAAAGGCCACTACCGGAGTGAGTGTCCAAAACTCAAGAAGGAGGAACGGGCCAAAAAGAAGGAGGAAAGAGCCAAGAAGAAGAAAGCTCTCAAAGCCACTTGGGATGAATCTTCCTCAAGCTCATCGGAGGAGGAAGAGAAGAAGGAGAAGAGTACTCGGCAATTGGCACTCATGGCAAGGGAGGAGTCCGAGTCCGAGAGTGATGACTCAAGCACTTCAGCCGCGGCTTCATCATCTTCGGATGATGAAGAGGTAACCTCTTCTCACTTAGAAAAATGCTATAAGACTATTACACATTTGTCTACCTTGCTTAAAAAATCAAAAACAGAAAATAAATCATTAAAAGAAGAAGTAGAAAACTTGAGGGCCCTTAGGGAAGATGAGGTTGATGACCTACATCTAGAGGTCCTTGAGGATGAGAACAAGGCCTTGAAGGGTGAGGTTGAGAAACTCAAGAAAATGCTTGAAAAATTCTCAACTATCTCTAAGACCCTAGACATGATTCTAAATGCCCAAAGGGCGGTCTACAACAAGGCTGGATTAGGATACCAACCTAAGGAGTCTAACTTTATTTCTTTAGTGTCAAGAACCCAGTTTCATAGATCGCATGTTTCTAGGGTTCTTGAGACTAGGAAGAAGGTAACAAAGGCATGGGTGCCTAAGTCTTTCATTGTAGATGCATTAGGTCCCAAGATTTGGGTACCTAAAACATCTATCTTTCGTGTCTTGTAGGCATTGGTAAAGGGGGAGCGTCTATCAACTTGGTTTGTTGATAGTGGATGCTCCAAGCACATGACCGGGGACAAGTCACTATTTTCTACCATTCAAAACAAAAATAGAGGTAATGTGTCCTTTGGTAATAATGGTAGCCTTAAGGTTATAGGGGTTGGAGACATTCATATATCCGAATATCTCCAAATCAAGAATGTCCTTCTAGTCAAGGGGATGACTTTTAATCTCCTAAGTGTCGGTCAATTGTGTGATACGCGTTACACAATTGAGTTTCATTCGAGTCAATGTCTAGTCAAAAACATTGACACACTTGACACGGTACTAGTAGGCACAAGGGTAGATAACATTTATCAAGTTTCTTTTAAAAGTGCTACTAATGCTCTTGCTAAGTGTTTCATGTCAAAAGAAGAAGAATCGTGGCTTTGGCATAGGAGGTTGGCTCATGTGAACATGAAGAATATCCGGAAGCTGGTCAACAAAGGGTTAGTGCGAGGCTTACCAATCATCAAGTACCAAAAGACAAAACTATGTGATGCATGTCAAAAGGGTAAGCAAACAAAAGCAACTCATAAAGGTAAAAGCGCTGTAAGTACCTCTACTGTTTTAGATTTACTGCATATGGACTTGTTTGATTGTAGTGGTGTCATTTCTTTGAATGGTAGTAGATATTGTTTAGTGATTATTGATGACTTTACTAGGTATACATGGACCTTCTTTTTGAAAACTAAGGATCAAACCATAGATATTTTTATTTCCTTTTGTAGAAGAACTGAAAATGAAAAATCAACAACAATTAAAACCATTAGAAGTGATCATGGTGGGGAATTTCAAAATCATAGGTTTTTAGAATTCTGTCAAGAAAAGGGATATAGGCATGAGTTCTCTACTCCAAGGACCCCACAGCAAAATGGGGTTGTGGAGAGAAAGAACCGAGTCTTACAAGAGGCTGCACGAAGTATGCTCAATGAGTACTCACTACCGAGTTACTTATGGGCTGAAGCTGTAAATACAGCTTGCTATGTGCAAAACCGAATCATGATACATAGGTTTTTAGGAAAGACTCCCCATGAACTTTGGTTTGGAAAACCCCCTACAATTAAACATCTTAGGGTGTTTGGTTGTAAGGTGTTTATTTTGAACACCAAGGACCATCTTGGAAAATTTTCGGCCAAGGCTGATGAAGGGATACTGGTCGGGTACTCGCTCACCAGCAAAGCCTATCGAGTCTACAACAATAGGACTAAATTGATTGAAGAGTCCTCTGATGTAGCTTTTGAAGAAATCCCTAACTTAAATGATCAATCAAGGGATGTAGGAGAAATTCAAGTTGAACTTAGAAGGCTAAGTTTGAATGATCGAAACATAGAAAGAGTCGAAGTTGACTCTGATGATGATGAGCAAAGGCAACAAAGAACTCAATCTGATCCTTTGCCTGATATTGAGTCCTTGCCTGTGCCTAGTGAGACCATTCATGAGGCACCACCAACACCAAGATAATCTAGGATAGCCACTAGTCATCCCCAAGACCAAATTGTGGGAGACATTCAACAAGGGGTTAGGACTAGGTCATTCTTTAGAAATGAGTCTAATGAAGTCGCATTGATTTCAGAGATTGAACCAAAATTAGTTGATGAGGCATTGCGCGATCCTGATTGGATCATAGCTATGCAAGATGAGTTAGGTCAATTTGAAAGGAGCCAAGTGTGGGACTTAGTTCCTAGACCTAAGAAGACCACCATTATTGGAACTAAATGGGTCTTCAAAAATAAGTTAAATCAAAAGGGAGAAGTTGTAAGAAACAAGGCAAGACTTGTAGCCAAGGGCTATAGTCAAGTTGAAGGTCTCGATTATGATGAGACTTATGCTCCCGTGGCTCGATTCGTTTGATGCTAGCTTTTGCTGCACATAGAGGTTTCAAGCTCTATCAAATGGATGTTAAATCTGCCTTCTTAAATGGCTTTATTAAAGAAGAAGTCTATGTTGAACAACCACCGGGGTTTGTGAATACCGAAGCTCCAAACCACGTGTACAAGCTCAAGAAAGCACTTTATGGGCTTAAACAAGCACCACGAGCTTGGTACGAAAGGTTGTCAACATATTTACTAGAAAAGGGTTTTGTAAGAGGCCAAATAGACCCAACACTATTTCTGCGTAGAGATGGTGAAAACATTTTCGTAGCCCAAGTGTATGTCGATGACATAATTTGTGGCTCAAATAACAAGGGCTATTTGAATGAATTTATCACTCACATGGAGAGTGAGTTTGAGATGAGTCTGGTGGGAGAATTGACTTTCTTCCTTGGACTTGAAATCAAACAAACTCGAGATGGAATTTATATCCATCAGACGAAATACACTCAAGAGATGCTCAAAAAATTCAAAATGAGTGACTCTAAGGAAGTATCCACTCCAATGGCGACAAACACTCGTCTTGACAATGATGAGAGTGGGAAACCAGTTGATCTAACACAATATAGAAGCATGATCGGTAGTCTTCTATATCTCACAGCTAGTCGACCGGACATACTTTTTGCTGTGGGCATGTGCGCTAGATATCAAGTTTGTGCCAAGGAATCTCATTTAACTGCAGTTAAGAGAATTCTAAGATATCTCAAGGGCACAATTAGAGTAGGACTGTGGTACCCTCGTACGGAGTCTTTTGATTTGATAGGCTATACCGATTCCGATTATGCTGAATGCAAATTGGATCGGAAAAGCACTAGTGGGGGTTGCCAATTTTTAGGTTCATCGTTGATTAGTTGGTCAAGTCGGAAGCAACATTGTGTTTCTCTCTCCACGACCGAGGCTGAATACATTGCCATGGGAGAGAGTGTATCACAATTGTTGTGGATGATTCACACTCTAGAAGATTATGGACTTTCATATAAAGGAGTGCAAGTGTTGTGTGACAACATTAGCACAATAAACCTAACGAAAAATCCAGTCCATCATTCAAGGACCAAACACATTGAAGTGCGTCATCACTTCATTAGAGATCATGTAGCTAGGGGAGACATTGCACTCACATATGTTGAGTCAAGGTCAAACTTAGCCGACATTTTCACCAAACCCCTTCCGGAAAATGAATTTAGTCATTTAAGGAGAGAATTGGGGATGTGTTTGGCTCAATAGGCCATTAGGATTTCATCATGATCAATAAGGACAACTAAAACTACAAGAGAAATTGGGAAATTAATTTGGGCAACTTGGGGACATCTCACACAAACTATAAGGTTTAACAAATTGTTTTTGTTTGCTAAATATGGGGTGAGATGCTAGGATCAACCAAATTATTCAAAATGTATCATGCATCCCTTGAATAATTAGGTTGAAGAGATATAAATTGAGTATGGGGAAGGCCTTTACATAATTCATGTGTATTTGGCTCCTAGATCTTACTCATATATTCCAACCAAGGAATCTTGGTTGGACCTGTGTTTAGAAATCTTCTAACCTTGTTGATGTGTTGATTGATACCCTTGATTGATACCTTCCTGATTTTGATTGAAAATAGGACAAGTTGGTGAAGAAATTTTGACATATTTTGACAAACTTGTAACTACTCATAGCAAGGATATATTTTGAACCGATAGCCTGAGTCAGATTTATTACCTTGGTTCACTATAGATCATAGTTTCAGCAAACAAACAAAACAAACTTCTCTAGTTTTGAAACTTTGAGATTCAACACATTTGTTATGAAGTGTCTGAAACTTTCGAGCCCTAAATAATTCCAAATCATTAGAGCTCATCATTAGGAAATATTCATTGGTATCACTGAATATAAACTGTGGGCTCTGCAGATCCTAGGTTCTGAACTTGGAAGTTGTTGAACCAAGTTTAAGAGCTTTCGATATGAATTTCAGAGACTGAAATCACTGATTATCAGACACTGATCGGTCCAGGGACCGATCAGGATGATATCTGATTGGTCTCTAAGACCGATCAGGAGAGTTCCACCTCTTTGTTCGATATCTGATCGGTCCGGGGACCGATCAGGAGGTTCCCTGATCGGTCTCCACGACCGATCAGGAGGCTCTGGCACGCGACCTCTGATCCACCTTTGATCGGTCCGGGGACCGATCAGGAGGTTCCCTGATCGGTCTCCACGACCGATCAGGACACTCCCTGACCGATCAGGACGTTCCCTGATCGGTCAGGATTTCTCCTGATCGGACAGCCGTCCGATCTTATGATCTGATCACCCCCTTTAACTTCCCCCAATCCTTCGTCCTCTCATTTCACGCCGAAAACCCTAGCCGAACCACTCCTCAGTCCCGACTCTTCTCTCCATCTTCTCTGAAAGCCTCAAATGGCGCCCAGGTAACTTCCTTTCTCCCCGAAATCTGTTCATTTTTGGCATTTTAGCTTCTTTTCACAGTGTATCTCTGTGTGTTGTCTCGGTTCTCGACTCTGTGGCTCCCGTGGACTCCCATTTGCCCCGACCATGTCCCATTTTTGACCTATTTAGGAAGAAATCAGCCGGTGAGGGTACGTCTAAGTCATCTGTTGAGAAATCCAAGTCCCAGGAACCCTCCCGACCTCAACCTTCCTCTTCTTCAAGATTCTCGAACCGACAGTTTGAACAAGCGTTTCAACAGAGGACATTCAAGCTACTCCCATGTCGATCTGTGGATCGAAAGTACATGGATGAGTTTTGTCCCTCTGTATCCGAAACCCTGGCTTATTATAAACTTGACTCGTTAGTCTACCTAGAAAGGGACATCAACTATGACCTAATATCTGAATTCTATAACAATCTTCATCAGGCCAGTGATGGTGCTTATAGAACCAGAGTTGCTAAGAGAACTATCGATTTCCCTGTCGTAGAATTCTTTGGATATCTAGGTTGCCGAATGTGTTCAGGAGATCCTTTTCCCATTTATCCTGATTTACCAGACCCATTACCTCCTCCACTTGATGTATCACCTGACGCTATCTATGAGTATTTCTTTGGACACCCTAGACCGGATGGACTGGATGAGTTGGATGTCGAGTTTCCTACTTTTGCGGCTCTGAGACTATCTCCTCCTGACTATATTCTTTTTAAGATAGTCACAAACTGTCTTCTTCCAATCACATCCAAACCTCTAGCTGAGATCGGACCATACCACTGCCTGATGCTTTATGATTTGCGTCGGCGTCTCGATTTTGATATCATGTCGAGCATCTATTCTTCGATCATCTCATATTCTCAGCCTAGCAGCTCCACTATTTATATGCCTTATGGGCATATAATTACAGATTGGCTCGAGACCCTTCTGATAGATGTGTCTAAGGGTAGGATAGTGAAGATGGTCAGACAGGATTGCAGACTTGGGAAACGGGCATTTTCCAAGTCCGGTATCTTGGGACAGAATGGGACTGTTCGATGGAAGGATGGGAGAGGTCTGGGAGAGTTACCACGGGCACTTCCTCGACAGGTTGCTGCTCCTCCTCCTGCTGCTGATGAGGCCGATCCTGATCTACGCTGGCAGATCGCTGAGCTAGAGAGCCGCTTCGATCAGCACGATGAGCTACTGGCTGCTGAGCTCCATGGACTGCCCGTTCGGATCGACCAGCGCTATGATGATCTACGCAGTCAGCAGTTGGTGACGCAGCAGCTGCTTCTGGGCTGGATGGCCAACTACCCACCTCCGCAGCGTTTCTCGGGCCATCCACCTTCGAGCTCCAGCATGCCGCCTCAGGGTTACGTGCCTCCCGCAGATGATGATGATCCTCGTGTTGAGGACATTGATTGATACATTCTGTTTGTCACTTTGACTGTTTGTGTTTTGGATGTTATTTGTTGGATATCTTTGTCTGACCTAGATACTTATGCTACTCATATATTTTTGCTATTCATTTGTCTATTTCTTGCTTTTCCTTATGCTTCAGTTCATATTAATATGCTGTTCCTATGCCATGACTTGATTGTATCTTATCTCTTTCTTACTGTCATATAATACACTTAGAGGGAACTCTAGGTGCATTAAGAAAAAGACAATATGGGTTAAGGGGGAGCCTTTTGAGTTTTGTCACCTCATTTGCACCTTTTCGGTGTTTGACAAAGGGGGAGAGGATACCTAAGTTTAGAGATGTATGAAGGCTTGATTTTAGGGGAAAAGATAACGGGAAGGATCTTGATTCCCGTTATTGACTTAGTGGTGTATCCATCTTAGGGGGAGGATCTTGATTCCCCTAAAATTATGAAAATAAGAACATTTCTGATCTAAACTTAAATCGTGTTGTCAAACAACAAAAAGGGGGAGATTGTTGATACAGTCTGACCTGGCTGTTGTTTTGATGTTGACACGGATTTAAGTTTGTATCAGATGTTAATTAAACTCGGTTTGATTAATGATCAAGGTTGATCAAGTGGAAGGGAAAAGTCCAAGTTGGAAACTTGGCACGCGAAGTCGGAGAGAGCTCGTTCTCCGGACTAGGTCAGAGAGGGCTCGGTAGCTCGTTCTCTGGACCTGACGAAGTCGGAGAGGGCTCGGTAGCTCGTTCTCTGGACCGGACGAAGTCGGAGAGGGCTCGGTAGCTCGTTCTCCGGACCAGTTCTCCGGACGAGGTCCGAGAGGGCTCGGTAGCTCGTTCTCCTGACTAGGTCGAGAGGGCCTGGTAGCTCGTTCTCCGGACGAAGTCGGAGAGGGCTCAGCTCGTTCTCCGGACTCAGGCCGAGAGGGCCCTGAGCTCGCTCGACCGCACGGGAGAGGGCTCGTAGTTTGTTCTCGATTAGGTCAAAGAGGGACCTAAGTGGACATTCCATGGTACATTGGATCGGCCGCAGACCGATCCAAAGATACATAAGATGGATCGGTCGGCACCGATCCGGAAACTGTTTCATGGATCGGTCCGAGACCGATCATGAAACACTCAAGAGCACATCGAGTAATCGATCGATCTGCCCAGACCGATCAGAAACACTCAAGAGCACATCGAGTAACCGATCGGCCTTGGAGACCGATCGAGATGGTATTGTGAAGAGAAGAAGGCATGGATCGGCCGTGGAGACCGATCCACCTACACCTGATCGCCTCACGACCGATTAGATAGTGCGGACCGATCGATATGTCCTCGATCGGTCCATGGATCGATCTGGGTCCCGATCCACACATTGTTCGCGTTTCTGTATTCCTCCACTGCATTTGATCTGCTTGATTCATGTGATATAACCCTCTGTGCTGTTAGCTTTTGAGTTTGCAGGATCACAGGTAACATTCCAAGCCTAATTTCAAATTAAGTCCATAAGAGGAATACGACAAATGGCCTTTCTGCTGTGATTCACGGCGCATGGTGCATTTGAAGCATCAACGGCTACTGGTGTGATCTAGCTGCGATCCGCTTGACTCCTGGTGATTGGTTCGAGCTCAGAAGACACCAGTGAAGACTGTGATTTCATTGGTGTGAGTTCAGAGAACCAAGTAAGGAGGAAGAGGGATTGGCTGCAGCGATGATTCTGTGCAGTTTTTCCACGATCCATGACAGCAGAGAACAGGGGCTTAAGAAGCAGTAAAAAGCGAGAGGAACGAACAACAAGAAAGCAAGAAAGTGAAAAAAGAAAAACGTTCTGTTGATCGTTGAGGTGTGCTAAGTTCTTAAGCTCTCGGGTGAGAAACTGCTGTCTGTGAGTTCTCTGTTTCCACTGATCCTCGCGTGGTTGTAAGCGTTAGTTCATTCTTCTTTGCCACCGAGCTCTGTAAGTCTTGTGCTTTAACATATATATTTCTTGAGACTTTGTTGAGAGGTTACTCTACCGAGAAGGAGGATCTTTAGCCGGAATTTATCCGGGGTGCGATCTACCGTAGATCAAGGAGTTGTCCACCTTACGGACACGCCGAGGAGTAGGGGCAAGTTATCCCCGAACCTCGTAAATCCGTGTGTTAGTGTGCTTGTTTCCTCTTTGTTTTAGTTTCCTAATTCCGCTGTGCTAACAAGTTTCTTTGTAGAAATCTGTGTTTAAGTTTTTAAGAGGCTATTCACCCCCCCTCTAGCCATCTAAGATCCTAACAGAAACTTCTTGGCCTTTCTCTTTGGTTCTCCGACATATTCAAACTGCACTTCTATTTCAGGTTGGAATACGACTTTCTGTTTACGGCACTCTATAGAGGCACCGTATCTGATCAGGAAGTCCATCCCAAAAATGACACCGTAATCAGTCATGTCTAGCACTATAAGATCACAAAAGAGTTCTCTGTCTGCTATAATGACTGGCACCGCTCTGAGCCAGTGCGTGGATGCCATAATTTCTCCCGAAGGTAGTGTCGTCAGAAACTAACTACTAATTCCCTCTAAGGGTATCCCTAACTTTTCGAAAAACATCCTGGATATATAGGAATGGGTTGCCCCAGTATCGAATAAGACAGTTGTACTTTGCTGTAAAATAATGATCTGACCTGTAACAACTGTCGAGGCATTCGCTACGTCCTCTCTGGTGAGTGCGTAGATCCTTGCATTGGTCGTAGCTGGAGGGACTTCTAGTCTGCCCTGGCTGATGTGTGGACCACCTAAAGCAGCCTACATCTGATGTAACTGAGCTGGCTGGCCTCCGTACTGAATCGGCTAGGGTTGAAGAAGACTAATCTTGTTTGGGCACTGCTTAGCCATATGCCCTTCCTGTCCACATTCAAAGCATCCTCGTGTGCCCTTGCGACAAACTCCTGGGTGAAATTTCCCACAAGTAGCACATTTGGGATAACTAGGCTGTTTGCTAGCTGGTCCTCCTTTTGGGTAACTCCCTGGTTTGCGCTTGTTGCTGGAGTTCCCTTTCCAGTTAGAGCGGTTTTGAGTACCGAGCCTCCTTGTCCTTTGGACTCGAGAGGACTTCTGCTGCTTGATATTGTTCTAGTAGTGCTCGGTGGTCGAGCACCGCGACTAGTTCTTGTGTTTATGCCCTATGAACGCCCGCCACCGCTTCATTGCTATTTCCTACCAAAGATCTTGAGCATCAACCGAACTCTTTCTTTTTCTATGTTGATCATAGACGAGCCAATCTGTTGAATTTCTTCACGGCTTCCTTAATGGATAGGTTGCCCTGACGAAACTTCGTGAACTCGTCGTAGTGGCGGTTTGTGACCCGCATGTGAAAGAACTCCTCGAAGAATTCTTTATCGAAGTTAGCCCACGTCATCTGGTTCACTAGGCGCTTCGCTCTAATTCTCTCCCACCACATACGTGCATCTCCTATCAAGCAGAAGGAGGCGCACTTCACCTTCTCATGTTCTGGCCAGTCCATAAGCTCCATCGTACTCTCCAGTGTTTTGAACCAGGCCTGAGCATCCCATGGTTCACTAGTGCCTGAGAAATTCTCTGGCTTGACTCTCTGCCACTGGATCAGATAGGCTTCTCTTCTTGCCTCTGTTGCTGGGGCTACTGGTGCTGTAGGTTGAACTGGTGGAACCTCTAAGACTACTGGCGTTGCTAGGTTTGGTTCCGGGGTGACTGTGGGGGTATTCTGCTGATTAGCCTTTAAGGTGGCTATCTCCTGTTGCTGTTCAGCTAGCTGTTGTTGTAACTGAGCCACTAATACTGTAAGGTCTGGGGGAGGCACTGAACTACCTGTCTCGTGCTGAGGCTCAGTAGCTGGTGCCCTTCTAGCTGGGCGCCCTCTTGCCATTTCTAAAGGAAGAGAGGACATACATAACTAAAGCATCATTGTTACATAGCTAATACTATCATGTTAGTTACTATCACAGATAAGCATACTTTAGTTATCTACAAACAGGATAGCAATAAACATAACAAAGTGAGAGGTATTCTTACTTGGAAGCTGCAGGTTCAATGCTGATGTGTGTGAAGGAAGTATGGAAACTGCTCTGATACCACTATGTAACGATCTGCCTTCTACTGGCTAGGCTGTAAGGCCGGGCCGTCACATTATGCTGTGCTAACTATTCCATGACCATCATTAAATCTAAGTGCGGAAGCTGTACTAATTAAAATTTTGCTAAACTATTATCATTTCTTGGTTCTACATGTGCTAAGGGGTGTAATCTAAACTATTCATGACATATATTACATCCCCCAATGGTCAAGGAACTTAACTAAGAGTTTCTTGCTGATATCAGGCCTCCCAATCGATCCATGGATCGATTGGAATGGCTGGATCGATCCATTGATCGATCCAGGTGGCTACTGTATACGGAACTTAGGTTGGATCGATTCAGCACGCTACTGTGCTCCGGGCAATATTCTGGATCGATCGGCTAATCGATCCAGACTGGCCAATCGATCCAGTGATCGATCCTAGGGCTTTCTGTTCGCGACAGAAGGCATCCGGATCGATCGGCTGATCGATCCAGGAGCTTACTGTTCGTGGTGCGAACTTCTCGATCGATCGGTTGATCGATTGAGAAGCCCCAATCGATCGGCCGATCAATTGGAGTTTCTGATTTCACACTAGAAGCCTGATTTCAGCACTGTTTCGTGCCAAAATCACTCATATCAATTCCAAACTAAATGAAATGCATCCTAACATCAATTATCTAACATTCTACACATGTCATGGTGCATAATCCACTAATTTATAACGTTTAAGCAAACTGAATGGCAAAAACTAAAATAACAAAGTTCTAATAGTTAAACTTGCTAAAATCCCTAAGATCTTTGTTCCAAGTTCCATCCACACACATCTTCATCACTGCATTTGACCTCCAGCCTCCACTAGTCCATCTTCCCTTTACCTTTATCTGCAGTATAAGGAAAATAGTATCTGTAAGCTTGAGAGCTTAGTAAGAAACCATCTACCTCACAAAAACATGCATACGATGCTATTTATGCTTTGAAAACATGCTATTTGAAAAGAACATACTGAATATGCTAAACATGGCATGACATACAACACATGGAAATCAAAACTGACCATGGCAATAAATGCTAATCATAATCTATCATGTTGTATCAATTGAAACTAAACTGATATAAAAGCTGAGCTAAGCTAATACTAAACTGATACTAAAGCTGTACTGATTCACATAACTATTTTGTGATGTTTGAAAACTATATTCATAAGTAGATTAAAATAATAATCAAGCTGCTGTTTGGGCCCGGCAACTGTACTTGCTATGCGCGCATCCCTGACTAGACCCGGGTTTGCAAGTCCCGAATTTAGTAGGGTTTACTAGGTTATCTAAAACTAGGGACGACTATGGGATCCCAACCCAATGGATATCTAATCCAGTACAGTGCCATTGAGAAAGTAAAATACTGAACATATGCTAATAATTCTTGTCTTGCTTTTACTAGGTTGTCTAAACCCAGAACTAGGTTGTCTGAACCTAGAGGCGACTGTGGGAGCCCACCCATTGGACGTCTAGTCCATAAAAGCTGTAGCAAGACTATATATGCTGTAAAAATGCTTCTATGACATTCGTCTAAGCTAATAAAATGCCTAAATTGCATTTTGACTGTGCTAAACATTCTACCGAGCACTTGGTGTACGCTAGTGCCCCTATGTGCTAAAATTTGCATACGACCAAACTAATGCATAAAAATCATACGAATAACTACTTATACTGCAGGTGAGGGGTTTCTTACCTCTTGCGCTAGTTTCCTTACGAATCTAGTCGCTAGTTTTCCGGTGGAGACGATCTTCTCGACGATTCTCTTGCGTCTACGCGTTCCTCTCGCGGAGAGAAGCGTCCTCGTGTCGGAGTCATCGCCGGAAGGTGTCCTTGAAGCCCTAGGAAAGGAACCCTAGGTTTCCTTCTTATGGTTGGCGCCGAGAGAAGGAGAGGGGAAGGGGGCGGCGTGGCTAGGGTGAGGAGAGGAGAAGTTGCGTTAAAAAAATAACTCTTCACTTAATTCCTCCCTTTTTATATTAAGTGGGTAATTTCGCCCAACTCTAATATAAATTTAATTGATTCCCTTTCCTTTCAGCACGGCCCTGCTGGGTTCTCCTGGTTACTAGAGTTCACCTTTAAGTCGTAGGACCCAATAGGTCTCGGGTTCAATTACCGCGTAGGTTATTTTCGTTTTCTATTTATTTTTGCTACTTCCGCTATTCTAAAAATTCCATAAAAATATCCTAAAATTCCAGAAAAATACTAGGATATTTCTAATAATTATTTTGAGAATTTTCGGGTATTACAATGGTATACCTCTGAGTATTATATTAGACAGAGATCCACGATTTACTTCTCGATTTTGGCAGAGTCTTTAGAAAGACATGGGTGCGGAGCTTCGTTTTAGTATAGTCTTTCACCCTCAGACGGATGGACAATCTGAGCATACTATATAGACATTAGAGGATCTACTGAGGTCTTGTGTCATAGACTTTGGAGGTAGTTGGGAGGATCATTTACATTTGGTTGAGTTTGCATACAACAATAGTTATCATTCAATGATTCAGATAGCACCATTTGAGGCATTATATGGCAGAGCATGTAGATATCCCACCTTATAGGAGGAGGTTAGGGAACTGCAAATCTTGGGACCGCAGAGTATTCAGCGAGATGCATAGTTGGTTTGCACCATTAGGCGCAGAATGTCAGAAGCTCAAGACCGATATAAAAGTTATGCGGACCGGAGATGGAGGCCTCTAGAGTTTTCTGTGGAGGATCACGTCTGCAGGTGTCTCCCACTAAAGGGGTAAAGAGATTTGGATTGAAAGGTAAACTAGCTCCCCGTTACATTGTGTTGGGACCGAAAATGGAGCTAGAGGGGGGGTGAATAGCTCGGTGCAATCTCGTGCTCGTCGTTGCTTGTTTCTTCAAAGATATGCAGAGGAAAATACAAAGAAACAAACACACAACGCTAACTCTAGGAATTACTTGGTATCCACCTCAACAAGAGGTGACTAATCCAAGGATCCACACACTCACACACCCTCCACTATGAAAGCACTCTTTCTCGGTAACTACCGAAGGCGGAGAAGCCTTACAACCTCACAATACAACAATGAGAAAGAAAGAAGCAAAATACAAATGAATCTTACAAGATTACAATGAAAACCCTAGCTTCTTCTTCTTCTTGTTGCAACTCGCCTCTTGACTTAGATGAGCCTCCAAAAACCTTCAAGAACTGGCGGTGAGGAAGAAAAGATCACTGTGGAGGTTTTCTGTGATCGCCTCATTCCGATATCCGAGTCAAAAGTTATGGCCTTTGGAAGCTCATTACGTCCGAACTTCCTAGTTCCATGCCAACTCCCTATTGGACTTACAGCCGCTAAGAGTTCGATCAACTTTTGACCCATCTAGACTTTCTCCTTGTGCCAAGTGTTCGGTCAACCTTGAACCACTTGGACTTATCATCTCATGCCAAGTGTCCGGTCCTCCATGACCCACTTGGACTTCCTTCTACCAGATGTCCAGTCACCCTTGACCCATCTGGATTTCCTCGTGCCTAGCTTCACTCACCAGGTCTTTCCATTGCCCGGCTTCACTCACCGGGACTTTCCCCTACCTGGCTTCACTCACCAGGACTTTCACTTGCATGGCTTCACTCACCAGGACTTCTACCTGTCTGGCTTCACTCACCAGGACTTTCCCAAATGCCCGACTTTACTCATCGGGACTTTCACCTAGCTTCACTCACTAGGACTTCTCAACTACCCAGTTTCACTCACCGGGACTTGCACCTAGCTTCACTCACTAGGATTTTCATCTGTCTGGCTTCACTCACCAGGACTTCCCACACGGATGATTGTACCTGCAATCTCCACGACCTGTCAGTCTCTATGTATTGTCTCAATGTATTGTCAAACATCGAAACCCAAACATCAAGACTCAAGCTTGAGCCAACTCAAGCTTAGTCAACCAGGTCAACCTTGACCTAGGAAATATTGCACCAACAATCTCCCCCTTTTTAATGTTTGACAATACCTTTAAATTAGGCTAATCTCATGCCAATGTATGAATGAGGGTTCCCTTCATTCTTTCCCTTTCCTAGAGGGCACAAACTTCCTCTTTAGGTAATGAAGGCCTAACTTAACCACACATTCTCCCCCTATTGGCATACATCAAAAACTCTCCCCCTGAAGAGTTACCCAACGTTGTTCACAACTCAATAACGAAGGTCTCATACCCTTCATTATTCTTAATGCTCATCCTTGAGCATATACCACTTGGTATGTTCACACACGATTCAAATAAAGGTCTCATACCCTTCATTTTCATCAAATGCTCATCTTTGAGCATATACCACTTGAATAATGAAGATATCCACTCTCCATTGTATTCAAATGCCCAACCTTGAGCATTTCCGCGAAAGAAGGTTAACCACCTTCCAAGGTATATGAAAAATAAATTTTCATGTCCTTAAAGAGTAACTCCTCCTAAAGACATGACTGTAACTTCTGTCATTGCACCAATAATGACTTGGAACTCCTAAATATTTAGGAAACCCAAATTTAAAAGTTTTGAGGTTTAAAAATTCAATATTGAAACCAAACCTCAACCTAAACCTCTACTTAGTCTTCCTCAACCAATCCATCCTATTTTTCATCATAAAAACTCCCCCTAAATGAGTGCAAATGTGTTCCAAGGGGTTAGGAATGGTTACCTAGATCACAAATGGTTTAAATCACTGAAAACAAGCTTTCCCAGCTAAAATCAGTGATTTAATCGATCAATGGATCGATTCAAACCATGTGGATCGATCGGTGGATCGATCTAGCAAGCTTCTGCTTGCGAGAAACACACCCTCAATCGATCGCCCGATCGATTGAGACCCTTCAATCGATCGAGCGATCGATTGAAGGTCTGAAGTTGCTGAAAGTTCATTTCAGTTAACTTCAGAAACCCCTAGAAAATTCTACAAAATTCTAAAAATCATAAAAATCGTTGTAGACATTATTTAGGGCATATATTATCATGGGAAAATAGTTTTCTAAGAAAATACTTTATATTTTCAAAGATTGACACAGACTTGAAAACTTGTAAAAACTTTAATATTTTCTTCCAAGTTTGTGCCTAACTATTCAATGATGATTACTATCAAAAGATAGCTTTCACCAAGGTTTTCCAAAAGTATTTTAAAATCATTTTCAAAACCAATATCCAACCATGTTCCTTGGGCTTAATGCACATGACTTGTACATTAGCTTTCCCAATGATTGGAAAACACATAACTATGTGTTTTGATGAACTTAAAACTCAAAAGAATGCACTAAATCAACATCTTGAGTTTTGTTCATCATCCTAACATCTCACTTGTATTTAATGTGTATGAAACCACATACAAGTCATCTTATAGTTCTTTGGTGAGATGTAAAATCTTGGTTTTGCCCTAAACTAGGGATCATGCATATCTACTTAGGCATTTTTGAAACTATGAACATCCACCCAGGATGTTATTTGTTAGTGAATGTCATTAGTCCTTAATTGCAAGAAATAAACTGATGCATGAAAATGTTATGGCATACATCAAAGATAAATAATTTTCAAAAGAAAATTTCCTATAACTACATGATGTATGTATGCCATGACATGGTATTTTTGTATTTTTCATAATAAAACATGAATGCAAAAACAAATAAATAAATATGATGTCATGACATATGATGGGCAAACAAGACATGACAAATTAACACACATACAATACCTAGATTGCCTATCTAAGTATCCTTAACCTTAGTTAACTTTAACAAATTTGAACCCCAGATTGCCCACTATTTCCCAAGAGAATGCCAAAGTCTAATTTTGACATTTCTTTTGCTTTTCTTAATTTGTGCTAATTCAAATTAAGCATATTCCTCAAATTTTGGCACAATTTTCTCCTTCAAGGAGTAATCATCGAGATCAAGTTCTAAATTTTTGCCCTTACTCCTTAAGAACATACCAATATCCCAACTTGGTAGTTCTTTATAATTTTCCCAATTGTGCCAATTTAATTTAAAATTGAACTTTCAAATTATGGCACATTTACTCTTCCAAAGAGTAAATGAAACTCTACTTCATTTTCAAAGGTTGATAATAACCTTGAAAATGCTCTCCGAGTGTCAACTTCATCAAAGTTGGGTTAACTACCCTCCCAATTTGAGTTGACACTCTCTAACCCATCTAAGGGGTAAAGAAAATGCTCCTAGGAACCCAAAATCTATTGGCGCTCCTTGAATGCTCTAGGTACTCACTAGGGATAACTTCTCTAGACACCTTCCTAGTGACCTTGTTTGGCTTCTTAGAAGTCTTGGTCACATTTTCTAAGTCAACTCTAGGGATTTCTTCCCTTGTGAACTTCTTAGTGACTTTCTTAGACTTCTTAGAAGTCTTAGTCACATTTGTTGCAAAAATACTCTTAGGGATAACTTTCCTTGTATTTTTGACTTGACCACTAGGCTTAGGGTTAGTTCCATAGCTATATAGAACCCTATGGTAAGAAGGCACATCCTTTTTGATTTTAGGTTTGTATCCCAAACCTCTATTACCCTTGGATGACCCTTGTTGTCCTAAACCTAGATTTTGCTCATTTTGCCCATTTAGGATATTTTCCATCATTTTTAGGGTCTTTTCTAATTTATCAAGTTGACCTCAAGACTTGATTTTCTCTCATTAAATCTTTAGTTTTTAGTTTTTCATTTAATCCTTGAGCATTTTTACTTTTAGGCTTGTAACTAAAATCTTTAGAATTCTTGTCTAAATTTTTATCTACCTTCCTAGACCTAGGTGTGATAGTTTTAGCATGAAGAGCTACATGTTTTTCCTTAATGCTATCATGCTTCCGATTTTTATGGTAAATAGCATTAAAATGATAAAAATTGGAATTAGCATACTTTTTACCATTATTTAAGGAAATAGACTTAATAAATGATACCTTTCGTTTTATCTTGGAGGCTCCCCCTTGATCCATGCTTCCTCCTTTAGCTTTGACCGCTTTCTTCTCCTTAGGACATTGGCTCCGGTGATGTCCTTTTTGATAGCAAGAGAAGCACACAATGTGCTCCTTACTCTTCTTTGTTGTGGGGACGGTCTCCTTGGGCTTCACCTTGCCCTTTAGTGCCACTTGACCCTTTTTCTTGGCCAATTTGGGGCACTTGCTCTTATAGTGCCCATGTTCCCTACACTCAAAACATATAATATGATTTTTATTCTTAATTGAAACATTTATACCTTCATGTGTAGGGATGACATCTTCTCCTTTTGATCCGGATGTAGAGGATTCTTCTTGATCCGGCAATAATGATCCACGCTCCCCCTCAATCATAGAGGTGGAGGCTTCTTCCTCTTCATCCTCGGATGTTGAACATCTCTCAACTTCCAAATCGTCATGCACATGAAATAAGGAGTAAACTCCTTTGGCTTTATCTTCGTGCTCTATTGAGGATGGGATTTCTTCTTCTTCCTCCGATGTTGAGCACCTCCCAACCTCGGAGTCCTCTTCTTCTTCCTTTTGGTCTTGATTCAATGAATCACCCTCATTTGATTTTTCTTGGATTGGTGCAGTGGAGGATTCTTCATGAAGTTTTGCCAATTTGCTTCATAGCTCTTTGGCATCTTCAAATTCTCCAATTTTCTCCAAGATGTTGATCGACAATAGATTGACCAAAAGCTTGGTCACTTTGTCATTAGCCTCACATGTTTGGATTTGTTCTTGGCTCCACTTGCTCCTCTTGAGAAGTTTGCCCTTTGAATTCTTTGGAGCTTCAAAGCCTTCCATTAGAGCAAACCACTGCTCTATATCCATCATAAGAAATTTTTTAATTCTTGATTTCCAATAATCGAAACTCGTGGATACATATGGTGGAGGCACCCTTGTGTCGAATCCGAGTCCATCTCAGAATTCCATCTTGAAGTTGAGCCTTTTTGATGAAGTCTTCAACTTGTAGAATTGCTCCAACCTCTAGCTTTTTGCCCCTTCCGGCGATGATTCCGGTGAAGAGCGACCTTGCTCTGATACCACTTGTTGGGACCGAAAATAGAGTTAGAGGGGGGGGGGGGGGTGAATAGCTCGGCGCAATCTCGTGCTCGTCGTTGCTTGTTTCTTCAAAGATATGCAGCGGAAAATACAAAGAAACAAACACACAATGCTAACTCTAGGATTTACTTGGTATCCACCTCAACAAGAGGTGACTAATCCAAGGATCCACACACTCACACACCCTCCACTATGAAAACACTCCTTCTCGGTAACTACCGAAGGCGGAGAAGCCTTACAACCTCACAATACAACAATGAGAAAAAAAGAAGAAAAATACAAATGAATATTACAAGATTACAATGAAAACCCTAGCTTCTTCTTCTTCTTGTTGCAACTCACCTCTTGACTTGGATGAGCCTCCAAGAACCTTCAAGAACTGGCGGTGAGGAAGAAAAGATCGCTGTGGAGGTTTTCTGTGATCGCCTCGTTCCGATATCCGAGTCAAAAGTTATGGCCTTCGGAAGCTCACTACGTTCGAACTTCCTAGTTCCATGCCAACTCCCTATTGGACTTACAGCCGCTAAGAGTTCGATCAACTTTTGACCCATCTAGACTTTCTCCTTGTGCCAAGTGTTCGGTCAACCTTGACCCACTTGGACTTATCATCTCATGCCAAGTGTTCGGTCCTCCATGACCCACTTGGACTTCCTTCTACCAGATGTCCGATCACCCTTGACCCATCTGGATTTCCTCGTGCCTAGCTTTACTCACCAGGTCTTTCCATTGCCCGGCTTCACTCACTGGGACTTTCCCCTACCTGGCTTCACTCACCAGGACTTTCACTTGCCCGGCTTCACTCACCAGGACTTTCCCAACTGCCCGGCTTTACTCATCGGGACTTTCACCTAGCTTCACTCACTAGGACTTCTCAACTGCCCGGCTTCACTCACCGAGACTTGCACCTAGATTCACTCACTAGGATTTTCATCTGCCTGGCTTCACTCACCAGGACTTTCCACACGGACGATTGCACCTGCAATCTCCATGACCTGTCAGTCTTCATGTATTGTCTCAATGTATTGTCAAATATCGAAACACAAACATCAAGACTCAAGCTTGAGCCAACTCAAGCTTAGTCAACCAGGTCAACCTTGACCTAGGGAATATTGCACCAATACATTGGACCTTTTCATATACTTGAGATGATAGGTGAGGTAGCCTATCGGCTGGCGCTACCACCGTCCCTTGCAGGGGTGCATGACATATTCCACGTATCTATGTTAAGGAAGTATGTGCCACACCCTACGCATATTCTGACAGATGTGTCAATCACATTTCAGCCAGATGCAACTTATGAGGAGGTCCCAGTGTGGATTCTAGAGCACAAGGAGCGCCAATTACGAAATAAAATAATCCGACTTGTCAAGGTTGGATGACAGTATGATTCAGATGACGAAGCAACTTGGTAGCTAGAGGATACGATCCAAGCTCGATACCCACAACTGTTTACGGAAGGTATGTAAGTTATTTCAATAGTTGCACTGATTAAATAAGTCATTTGTCATTTAATGTATTTATTATGTAAATTTGGGAACCAAATTTTTATTAGAAGGGGAGAATGTGAGATATAAAAAATTAAACAAAAAGTGTGTTGGAAGGGATAATTCTATTGGAACATTTAGAAATATTTAGATATTTTTAGGGAATTAATCAGAGACCGTATGATACATTTGAAGGGGGAGTAGATTGGTTTGGGTAAAATCTATTTGGAAATAACTATTAAGAGGGAGTTGATTGGGAGATTAAGTTAATTAAACCCTAGCTATATAAAGGCTTGCTACAGTGAATTCCACACCAAAAACACCATTTCCTCACCTTTCCTCCCTATTTCTGCCGACCAAGCTCGCTGCCTCTATGCGTTCTCCACCCGATCGTGCCAACGCCGCCCAACTTGTCGCCGGCCGAGTCTTCTAACCTCTCTACCCTTTACCTGGAGCTCCACCAGTCGATCCTCTCTTCGAATCTTTGTCTCCGCGCAAGACATCTTTGGCCAGGAGGACCAGATTTGAGACCTAGATCCGCTGGAGTGAAGCTCGGGTTCCAGCGATGACTACCTGGTTGCAATCGACATTTTCCAGAGGGCTGTCTCTACCTTCTGTGGCCTAACACCAAGCTTCTGTCACCGATCTCTTTCGCCTACCCCGACGAACGCTTACTGTGGATTCTATTGGGAAGAGATCGTTGACACTAGCATAGGGTAAGATGTGTAGATCTGGAATTTAGGTTTGTAGAAGATCTGAGTTTCAAAGTTAGTATGGGATTTGGTGCTAACTGGTGTGGATATCTTTGGCTGTGATTTCATTTTAGCTTCGGTCAAGAAATTGCGATAGCAAGGATTTCAGCTAGCAATTTCTGATAGTTGTTTATTTGGCCGTGAGACAACAGAGAAATGTGGCAGTAAGGTAAGCTATTAGAATTTGATTCTTGCTCTTGCTTAAACCTAAAATTGAAATGAGAAAGATTAGGGATGATTAATCCAAATGGTTGTTTGAGACGATTAAGGT
This sequence comes from Zingiber officinale, assembly GCF_018446385.1. Lineage (NCBI taxonomy): Eukaryota > Viridiplantae > Streptophyta > Magnoliopsida > Zingiberales > Zingiberaceae > Zingiber > Zingiber officinale. Next base: position 42,446,928 of record NC_056005.1, on the reverse strand, counting down.
TAAAGGTTGAATCTCATTTAAAGGGGGTTAGATCCGATTTTTGTAGTAAACCGAGGTTAGTGAAAGAGTTTAGGTTTCTTAGTTGAATAGGAATTTTGATTTAACCATTGGATACATATGAAAGTGAATTGATTATATGCATGTTGTTACAGGGCCTTGATTTACTACGAGCCGCTTAACATGGAGATAATATTCGAGACGCGTTATATTTGAGACGGGTACTGAAGGCGCTAGAATTCCATTCTGTTTAAATTTCCCTGTACAAAAATTATACAAATACAGAACTTTTCCTAGCAACTCGCATGTTCGATCAGACATGTGTTTGATCAATCAAGCAAGTTCTTGATGGATCAAAGCACACCTTGATCGAAGTACAAGACCGCTGGCCTCTTGTGTTGGTATTCAAAATCGATACAAAGAAAACCAAACTAATTACGCAGCGTAATTAAAGAATTAGTTGTACATTTTCTTTGTAGCTAAAGACCTCTTGATCTTTTGTCGTATTCCTCTCCTCTTCTTGGACGTCGTGTGGGTGACGATTTACCAAGACAACACCACCCTCATTCTCTTCTCGGTTTCCAAACCGCCGGCTACAAAAGGAGGCTTTAGGATGGGGTACCTTCTAATATTCTTCCTTCTCTTCTTCTTCCTCTTCTTCAAGCCGCCGCCCACCAAGGAGAAGAGGGGGCGGCGACCCTTAGCAAGGTGGAGGAGACCGCCGGCCCTAGGTAAGGAGGAAGGGGCACCGACCCTTGGTGGAGGTGGCACCGACCCTAGTTGGAGGTGGCGCCGACCCTAGGTGAAGAGGAGGTGGCACTGGCCACAAGCAAGGGAGAAGGGAAGTGTGGAAAATTAGGTTTTAGGCGGCACCACTTACTCCTTTTATAACCTTTGCCGTCGGTTACAAAGAAAGAAAAATAATAGAATTCTGTTTAGAAAAAATCCCCCTTTCTATAACCAAGTTAAGCCAAAACAAGTTAAACTAAACAAAGTTAAATTAAACTAAGTTAAACCAAACCAAGTTATGGATGGGTGGATACGAGGCTTTATATAAAGGCTACAACAGGGACCTAGAGGAAGGATTATTTTAGGCTTCCTGATGAGTTTGGGCTTCCTGTGTTCGGCCCGAACACCCAACTCAAGTCCATCAATAATAACTCATACCACTAAAAGGTTATTATTGAACTACCGCACAAATTCCATATTTCAATATGGGCTCCTTCTTATCATGAGTGCGTTAATCTCCCTGTGATTAAGATATCATATATCCGTTAATTAAATGAGTTACTGACAACCCAATTAATTAACATCTGATTCCAAGAGTAGTACCACTCAACTTTATTATCATGCCGGACTAAGTCCACTTGCAGGGTTTACATGATAATCCTTATGAGCTCCTCAAGGGGACATCATCAACCTAAATAATTAGGACACAGATTCCTTCTATAATCAACAACACACCATATAAATAATACTATCTCCCAACTCATCGGGTCTATTGATTTAACGAATAAACCTCACCCATTGATAAGTTAAAGAGGATTAAGAGGACGCACATCCATAATAACAAAGGTTCTGCTCTTTTATGTACTCAGTATAAATCAAACAACCTCAAATGGTCCTGCTCAATACACACATAGTGTACTAATATAATTTTATAGTCAAGACATACTAATACCAAATTACACTACAACCGTTCCAATGGTTTATCCCAATCCATCTTGATTGTGAGCTACTATTTATAATTTATAAGGAACCGATAACATGATCTTTTGTGTGGTATCACACACCATGTTATCTACAATATAAATTAAATGGACAACTACATTGACATATATATAAATATAAAATGCAGACATTTGACAAAAGTGATTCTCATTTCAAAATATATGTTCATACAAAAGCTAGGCTTATAGTATACATCACAACAATCTCCCACTTATACTAAAAGACTATGCTGCCATACATCTGATTCCCATCCCCTCAACATGCCCATCAAAAGTTCTCGCCGGAAGGGCCTTAGTGAAAGGATCTACCAGGTTATCTGTTGATGTAATCTTGGTAACAACAACCTCTCCTCGTTTTACGATGTCTCGTATTAGGTGGTACTTGCGCTCAATGTCTTTACTTGTCTTATGGGCTCGTGGTTCCTTCGAGTTTGCTACTGCACCACTGTTATCACAATAAATTGTGATAACTTTGGACAAATTAGGAATCACATCTAAGTCCATCAAGAAGTTTCTGAGCCATACAGCTTCTTTGGCTGCCTCAAAGGCTGGCACACATACTTAGCTTCTATGGTGGAGTCTGAAACACATTTCTACTTAACACTCCTCCATGCTATGGCTCCACCTCCCAAAGTAAACATATACCCCGAGATTGATTTACTGCTGTCCTTATCTGATTGGAAGTCTGAATCTGTGTAACCACAGGGAGCAAATCATCTTCCTGGTAAACCAGCATATAATCTCTAGTCCTTTTCAGGTACTTTAATATATGCTTTACAGCAGTCCAATGTCCCGGTCCTGGGTTACTTTGATATCTGCTAACCATGCCCACGACAAAATAAATATCCATTCTCGTACATAGCATCGTATACATTAGGCTTCCTACAGCCGAAGCAGAAGGAACTACCTTCATCTCCTCTATCTCCTTTGATGTATTAGGACACATCTTTTTAGATAAAGGTACTCTGGTAGAAAACTTTTCTTGGAATTTTTCATACTAAAATGAGCTAGGATAGTATCGATGTATGAAACTTGGGATAAGCACAACATCCTTTTCTTACGATCCCTTATTACTTTGATCCCAAGAATATGTCCACATTCTCCCAAGTCCTTCATATCAAACTTCTTGGACATCCATACCCTTACATCTGACAACACTTTGATATTGTTGCCAATGAGCAAAATATCATTTATGTACAGTACAAGAAATACCACAACGTTTCCGTCACTTTTCTTGTATACACAAGACTCATCCGAACACTAGATGAATCCATAAGACTGGATCACTTCATGAAATCGGATGTTCCAAGATCTCGAAGCTTGCATATAAGATGCTCTTTGCCCTTCACAAAGAATCCCTCTGGTTGCTTCATATAGATGTTTTCTTTAAGACTTCCGTTAAGGAAAGCTATTTTGACATCCATTTGCCAAACCTCATAATCCATATGAGCAGCAATAGATAAAAGAATCCGGATAGACTTAAGCATGAGTACTGGCGAAAATATTTCCTCATAATCGATTCCCTCTTTCTGAGTATACCCCTTCGCAACAAGCCTCTCTTTAAAGGTTTCCACCTTCCCATCTATTCCTCTTTTCCTTTTGTAGACCCATTTACATCCAATGGTTTTTACACCATTTAATGATTCTACAATCTCCCAGACATGATTAGAATGCATAGATTATATTTCAGAGTTCATTGTACTTTGTCAAGATGTTGCATCTTTATCTTGGAGTGCTTCATCATATGTCCAGGGATCAGATTCATATTCACCAGGGATCAAGTCCGAAGACTCTCCCAAAAACATGAATCTTTCAGGTTGCCTAACAACCCTCCCACTATGACGAGACACTACCTGTAATTGTGCATCATTTGTGACACGTGTTGCAGTTACTCTTCGTATCTCATCTTGTACCGTTGGTACTACAGTTAGAAGTATCCTCTCATATTTCCTCAAGAACAATCTTACTCATGGGCTTATAGTTCATTACATAGTCCTCTTCTAAAAATCGGGCATTGGTGCTAACAATGACCTTCTGATATTTAGGACTATAAAACAAACCACCTTTCGTTCCTCTAGGATATCCTACGAACAAGCGAACTTCTGTACGTGATTCCAACTTATCAGCATCTCCCTTCAGCACATGTGATGGACTACTCCAAATCCGAATGTGTTTCAAACTAGGCTTACGCCCATTCCATAATTCTATAGGAGTAGAGGGTACTGACTTAGAAGGTACCAAGTTCAGAATGTATGTCGCCATTTCTAGAGCATATCCCCTAAATGAATTTGATAATTCTGAATAACTCATCATTGATCTAACCATTTCCATAAGAGTTATATTCCTTCATTCCGCCACACCATTCTGTTGGGGTGTACCAGGTGCAGACAATTGGGATTGGATCCCGACCTCTGATAAGTAACTCCTAAACTCTCCTAAGAGGTACTCTCCACCACGATCAGACCGTAATGTCTTGATACTTTTATCATAAATTTTCTCCACATCAGTCTTGTACTCTTTGAACTTATCAAAGCACTCAGACTTGCAGGGCATCAAGTAAATGCACCCATATCTCGAATAGTCGTCTATAAAAGAGACAAAATATTCGAAACCACCTCTTGCCTGGATAGTCATAGACCCACACAAATCAGAATGAAATAATTCCAATATTTCTTTGGCTCTATACCCCTTTGCCTTAAAAGGTCTCTTGGTCATTTTTCCTTCCAAGTAAGACTCGCAGGTCAGAAAATTTTCCACTACCAATGAACCTAAAGGTCAATCGACTATTAACCTTTGAATCCTACTCAAATTAATATGACCCAACCCTAGATGCCAAAGATATTTTTAGTTCATTTCCAAAGGTCGCTTTCTCTTATTAGAATTAGAAAATGTGTTATTAATTTCCATTTATTGTATCGTGGGAGTTATTAGATTAAGAGTATACAAATTGCCAACCAACACACCAGAACAGATAACCACCTTATTTTTCTTGACAACCACTTTATCATCAAAAGAAACAGAATATCCATCCATAAATAATTTAGAAATTGAAATCAAGTTCTTTCTAAAACATGGTATGTAAAGATAATTTTTCAAAATCAAAGTTTTATTTCTATCAAAAGATAAATAAGCATCTCCCACTACAACAACCTCCATTCTCATAGCATTGCCCATGTAGACGGTGATTTCCCCTTCATGTAGTCGTCGGGTTTCCTGGAACCCCTGCAATCAATTACAAACATGATCAGTAGCTCCCATATCTACACACCAGGTACCGGTAGATAACACCACTAAACATGTTTCAACAACTAATGAATAAGATACACCTTTATTGTTCTCCTACCTGGCAGCCCGATTCTGGTGTCCAAAGAGTTCCTTGAGATTGAGCATCATGTCATAGACAGTGGGTAGGGCCTGATGTTGATGTTGCAACACATTTGACATAGAAGCCAAAATGTAACACCGCGTCATCTCATCTGTCTTAACCCATTTCCTATGTCTCTCTATCTCCTCTTCACTAGAATCCGTATCAAGCATGCTAGGACAAACCTCAAGAAGTACAAACTTGTATTCTTCAGCAGTTAAGATAATGTCCAAGTTTCATTTTCAATCAATATAATTTGGACCAGTAAGTTTATTTTCTTTTAAAATAACAGCAAGAGGATTGAAAGCCATTTTGAAATCCTGAGAATTATAAAATAAAATATTTGGTCAAAACTTTAGAATTTAAAATAATATTGATTCCTCAAATAATATAATTTAAATTCACCAACACCTCAAAAAATCGTGAATTTCGTATGCCACGATAGTGTGGACGTATACTAATTCAAACATTTGTAAGAGGAGGTTTTACCTATTAATTTTATTATCTTGTCAACCTAACTTTATGACAAATAAAATTAATAGTTGGTTCATCTTCGGTCACACAAATAATAGCAGTGACTCCGATGGGGAGGATACTATTAAATGCACCTAAGTATATACTATTACTTGATACTTAGTCCATTAATTAGGATTATGCCCCTTCAGATGGAGAAGATCACACAAACTTAAATAATTTCCTATAATCATCCATAGAGGAAGTTTGATCTAGCGATCCGCAAACAAACTCATCCGATATGGAGGAAGATACTCAAAACCAACGCGCAAGTTTGATGCATCACTTACAAACCAGTAATGGAGACCGTGGGATTTATTTAAATAATCCTTCTCGTACTTAGTTATTTAAATTGAGAAATTTTAACATGCACACACATCACATCACACATCACACCACATAAAACAGCATATAAAGGCAATAAATATGAAAATAAAATTCCCAACTATTATGGCCTCATATAACGTTGTCCTCCAATATGCCGCCAATGCATCAAGCCGTTGTGTCTATCTCGCTTCCTTCTCCGCCGCACCTCCGGTCCTCAAAATAGCACCACGCATAGCAAGGATACAAGCCGCAACAAAAAAAAAATAAAATTTACATTTATCGATCCTATATTCCACAAATGAATTTACATGTAATCTAGATCGAACAGAATGTAAAAAATAATAATAATACGGCAATCGACCGTATTTAATTATTATAATCATGCACACACAAAATAACCTTGACATGCCCGAGGGTTCAATTCACACACAAACACACAAAGCCATAATAGTTGGACTTAGGACGCCTGCAACCACAGAGTTAATCTTTCTTGCACGTCCTACTATTATCCAACCTAAACTTATGTATGAGTAGTGCATAATTTAACCGAAAACCAATCACACAGAACCAAAAAATATGCTCTGATACCACTTGAAGACGCTGGAATTCCGTTCTGTTTAAATTTCCCTATATAAAAATTATACAAATACAGAACTTTTCCTAGCAACCCGCATGCTCGATCAGACATGTGTTTGATCAATCAAGCAAGTTCTTGATGGATCAAAGCACACCTTGATCGAAGTACAAGATCGCTAGCCTCTTGTGTTGGTATTCAAAATCGATAAAAAGAAAACTAAACTAATTACGCAGCGGCATTAAAGACCTAGTTATACCTTTTCTTTGTAGCTAAAGACCTCTTGATCTTCTGTCATATTTAAAACATCCCTAATTCCCTCACAATTTATTTATTTATTTATTTATTTCATTTATATATCCATAATAACTAAGGACATTCCTCCAAACCCTTACTGTAATATAACCAACATAGAAAATCCATCATGAAGAACTATCATATCCAACATAACCGGTATCATTACTAACAATACATTAACGAAAGGAGGACACACCAATACAACTCCTCGTACAATGAAAGACTCAGCACTCCAAATTAATCACTCGAACAGTGTGTCATGCCTCCATCTCACTTCCTCGTCTACTCCGTCCGACGACCTTCCGTCATATCCTGAGAATCATCCTCACTTGTAATGTAGACATCATGAGTCTACGACCCAGCAAGCACAATCCATTATGAATAAAAGGACATCCGTGAGGTAATAGAAATAGTCACTAGGGGTTTCATAAGTAAGAAATCATAACCCAATTACGATACAACGAGGAAAAGTAAACCATGCAAAAATGATCCTACGTAGCTAATAGGGTGAATATGTAACATATCTGATAACCACAATTAGAGTCAATCAACAGTCCCATGAACCTAGAGGTACCTCCTAGAGAACATGCAATCATATAGCCGAAGCTAACAATAATTTACAGTATCAGTCATAAATTACAATAACAGTCATGTTTGGAAGGGCCCTCCCCGGAGCTTATCCCGGGTCACCCAACCCGTATTGTCACCACATATGCTCATACTCATCCAATTAGCTACATAAGGAAACATACCAATCTATATTATAGTATTATCCATAGCGCATTCCATTCATAAATCCATTTGCAATGAACATAATCTATCCATCTTTCTTGCAATTAAACATGAACATTTCTGATATAGGACCTATGCTTAAAGAAAATTAACTTTATTCCTTTCCTCATTATGCTTATTTTAAGAATTAAAGGTCCTTTTCATTCAACAACAGAACATGATACACAAAATCAGGTGACTAGAACTGAATTTAACAACTAAATCAATACTTGCAAGGAAAAATCTGAAATGCAATTCTAATTACCCAAATGAAAGATAGAGATACTGCAAGGAAATTCAAATACCTTGTGAGAAGCAGAACTATTTTGAATACTATTCACAACAAACTGAATCAATCCACGACTCACATTGACTCAAATAGAAAACTAAAATCACCACCAAACAAAGCTCAAATCAAGCCACTCTGCACCAAGATCTAAAATGCCCAAAAGCCATAAATCCACAACAAATCGCATTACCAGCCTCCCAGTTAAATTCCCAAATATCAGCAACTAAACGAAAAGTATATCACAAATTTTAGCCATACGCATAAACAAGGTGACATCAATTTGAATCCAGATTCCACTGCTTACCAGAACATAAAATGTTCTCAAAGTTAAATCCACACTAAAACCTTACAATGAAACTCTAGTTCTACATCATTGCTCCAAAACGAATCCGATCAGTGATTTCAAACCACGAAGAAATCTGAGCTTTGCGTCCAAATACAAAAAACTCTAGTGAAATCCAGAACTCAAGCAAGCCCAATTCGTGCAACACAAAGGATCAGACATCATTGCATACAGCCGGTACCATCACAAAACCGACTCCAAAAACTCCATCACCAAACCAGAACATCACCCTCAATCGACTCAAACGGCTCACAGGAACTTCAAAACAAACAACAATTTACAATAGGCTTGAAAAATGAATCAATCCATCAATTGGCATCCTACTCAAGCAATTAATCGAACATGTGTCACGCTGAAAACCTGAAACCTCATTAACACAGAAGAAATCAAAATTGAACTCCGTCAACATGGAATACACTAGCAAACAAAACCCAAAAACACTGCGATTCAATAAAAATCTCAATGGAGCATCAAACCGGACACAACTTTACCGAGAAAACCGAACAAGAACCATACCCAATCCATGCACATAGACGAACATTTCACCACTTCTATGTTCCTACCCCATACCTTACAGATCTCTCCCAGCCATAAGGATAGCTACTTGTTGGGTTTTTCGGGCCGCGAAAACCGCTTTTTCGCGTCGCGGAAATCCCGAAACCCCCTAGCCATTGGATCCGTGCGAAGAAAAATTTCGGAAATACGAGTACGAGCTTCAAATTTTGATCTACAGTAGATCTACAAGGGAAAAACATTTTATACCTTCGATGCGTGCCCCTCGCAATCCCGCAAGTCCAAGGTACGCCGGATCTCGAAGTTGTCAACGTAGACAACTCTCTAGTGATATCCACACGAACAAGAAGTGTTCTCTAACACTCAAAGATGGAGAAGAGAGCACCCCAAGCGTGCTAGCACTTTCTATGGCTCTCGGGTAGGATTTGAAAGGAAGAAAAAGAGAGGATGCAAAAGAAATCTCATACACTCAAGAAGTAGTATCCTCCTTTGTGACCTTCACCCTTCCTTATTCTTTTGGACTCACTCAACCACCTTCTCCTTTGATGAAAGCTCATGGCAACCACAGCAAGGAGGAAGAAAGGCCAAGGAAGAAGATGATAGAATGAATGCACACATCAATACACAAAAACAAAAACTTCCACACTACATTAGTGTGGCCGACCACACCATGTAACCTCCCTCATTAATGTGGTCGGCCACATTAAATGGCATGAGATGTGTAACCTCCATTAGGTGGCATACCTCATGAGGTGGAGATGATGTGGCAATGTTAGTCATGCCATGTAGGATGAGTCAACCTTCATGATGTGGCAATGCATCAAGTCAAACTTGATGTTTCAACTTCCATTTGGTCAAGTCAAAATTAACCAATTTTCTTCCTTGTTAAGTTAAATCCAACCTTTGATTCAAGTCAATTTTAATTTAATGAATCTCAATTCATTAATATAAATTGACTCAATGAATCAAATTTAAATTAGACTCATTCAACAATTGAATCTAATTGAGTCTAACTCAATAAGTCTAATTTGAATCCAATCTTTGGTGCATCATATGAACCTAATCCAATTGGTTCATCATATGAACCCAATCTCCATCCACTTGTTCTTTGTGTGTGACCCAATAGGTTCTTGTAACGTTGGCAATGTTTCTAAACTCCTTTAGAAACATATGCAATGAGCGGCATCTAGCAATACATCACTGCTACCCAAGTTACAAGAAATGTTGAGATCCAACATCACCTTGTGACTACTAATTGTGACTCCTCACAATATATGACAAGTGTCCTTCTATCCTAGACATCTAGATTAATCAATATGAGGCATAGACCGTGTCATCCTCTAATCAATCTAAATCTTGAACTCCAAGTAGACACACTAAATCAAATGAGCTCAATATCCTATACTGACTCATTTGGGCATGGCCATGCACTTCGTGGTCTCACTCTATCATGAATACCGATGTCTCTCCCGTCATATAGGAGGGATAGATCCCATCTACATCACTCACATCCCTCTGCATAAATTGTTATATACCCAGTAATCGTCTTTATAGTCCACCCAGTTACGGGTGACGTTTGACGAAACCAAAGTACATAACTCCTTATGTAGGGATCTATGGTGACTTCAGGTCTAAGGACTATTAGTCATACTAATAGCCACATGAGAAAGTATATGACACTCATATAACGATCCATGATACTTTCTCATGGCGGGTCATTTAGTATACATTCTCTAATGTATACCCATGTGTCAACTTGATATCTCTATATCCATGACTTGTGAGATCAAGTCATCGAGTTGACCTACATGCTAGTCTTATTGCATTAACATTGTCCCTGAATGTTAATACTCGACTAGGAATGATTAAGAGTAGTGTTCCCTATATCATCTCACTATCGATTCAACCAATCGATTGATATAGGTAAGAACCTTCTACTCAAGGACGTTATTATACTTAGTTTATTTGGCACCAATACAAGTAAGTATAATAACCAAACAAATGCCTTTATTAATATAAAAATATGATACAATAAGTCCATAATACAATCATCAAATGATTGGCTCTAGGGCTCTAGCTAACACTACTTGCCTTTCGTGTCCTTGCGCCTCTGCCGGAAGTCCTCGCTTTGTGCTACTACGCCGACAGTGCTCCCACCCGAATCCAGATGTTCTCCACAGATCCAGCTGCGGGATGCGAGGCTTGATTCGAGCTTGAGTCTTCGGTGAGGAGCTCCGCCGACTCGATGGAGTGACTGCCACCAGGGAGAGCCGACGATCGCGAGAAGAAGAGGCATGGAGTCGACGTTTTTAGGGCAATAGTGAACGGGGCAGTGGTGTGTAGTTTTTATATGTAGATTACCTAGCCTAACTTAGGGTAATTAAGGCTCATTAGTTCCCAGCTTTATGGGGTATCATATGTTTCCATACTTTAACAATTCTATTCCCTTGAAATGTGTCGTTCAAATTCATTTTAAATCCTGAAACATTCCTAAAATTCGTAGAATATTCTATAAGTTAATCCTTTAATTAGCGCTTGTGTGACCTTAGACATTTTTTGTAAATAAATTCCTTAATCTATCTCGTGAGTCCTTACAATATTCCTCTCCTCTTCTTGGACGTCATGTGGGCGATGATCTATCAAGACAACACCACCCTCCTTCTTTTCTCGATTTCCAAATCGCCGGCTACAAAAGGAGGCTCTAGGATGGGGCACCTTCCAATCTTCTTTCTTCTCTTCTTCTTCCTCTTCTTCAAGCCGCCACCCACCAAGTAGTAGAGGGGGTGCTGGCCCTTAGTAAGGTGGAGGAGACCGCTGGCCCTAGGTAAGGAGGAAGGGGCGTCGACCTTTGGTGGAGGTGGCACAGACCCTAGGTGAAGAGGAGGTGGCGCCGACCACAAGCAAGGAAGAAGGGAATTGTGGAAAATTAGGTTTTAGGGGGCACCACCTACTCCTTTTATAACCTTTTCCTACAAAGAAAGTAAAATAACAGAATTCTATTTAGAAAAAATCTCCCTTTCTATAACCAAGTTAAGCTAAACCAAGTTAAACCAAACCAAGTTATGGATGGGTGGATGTGAGGCTTTATATAGAGGCTACAACAGAGACCTAGAGGAGGAATTAGTTTAGGCCTCCTGATGGGCTTGGACTTCCTGTTTCGACTCGAACATCCAACCCAAGTCCATCAATAATAACTCATACCACTAAAGGGTTATTATTAAACTACCGCACTAATCCCATATTACAATATGAGCTCCTTCTTATCATGAGTGCGTTAATCTCCCTATGTTTAAGATATCGTATGTTTGTTAATTAAATAAGTTACTGACAATCCAATTAATTAACATCTGATTTCAAGAGTAGTTCCACTCAACTTTATTATCATGCTGGACTAAGTCCACCTCCAGGATTTACATGATAATCCTTATGAGCTCCTCAAGGGGACATCATCAACCTAAATAATTAGGACACAGATTCCTTCTATAATCAACAACACACCATATAAATAATACTATCTCCCAACTCATCAGGCCTATTGATTTAACGAATAAACCTCACCCATTGATAAGTTAAAGAAATAAATACTAAGTATACATGCTTGTTATTATATAGGGATTAAGAGGACGCACATCTATAATAACATAGATTCTGTTCTTTTATGTAGTCAGTATAAATCAAACAACCTCAAATGGTCCTACTCAATACACACATAGTGTACTAGTATAATTTTATAGTCAAGACAGACTAATATAAAATTACACTACAACCGTTTCAATGGTTTGTCCCAATCCATCTTGGTTGTGAGCTATTATTTATAATTTATAAAGAATCGATAACTTGATCTTCTGTGTGGCACCACACACCATGTTATCTATAATATAAATTAAATGGACTACTGCATTGACATATATATAAATATAAAATGCAGACATTTGACCAAAGTGATTCTCATTTAAAAATTTCAAAACAGATGTTCATACAAAAGTTAGGCTTATAGTATACATCCCAATAGGTACTTCTTGTTTTATCTCTTTAATTATTTGACCTTAGTGCATGAGTTATTTTCGGATAAATGTTGAGCTTACCTTAACTCCACTCATATTATTTTCCTATGCTTGATACTTTATCCACTCGACCTTTGAGATGTTCAATTTGACATCTATACAGTCTCATATTGCTATCTTTGAAACTTAGCAGATACAAGATACAAAATTTACTTGCTTTAACTGTTATTTATTCATGTATTTAATTGAGCATGTGACTTCTTGTAGCATACCTGGCTTTTGTTTTTATTTTATATATATATATAGATGATGACTATTGCATCTCGCGCATCATGTCATTGCATGCATACTGATGACAATTGTCTCCCTTGTGGTATGAGAGAGTCGTCAGTCAGGGTTGCACACTCAGCGACTCAAGGGTAGTGGTAGCTGGAGTGTGCCACTTGTCCTGTCATGTTCCACTCGCTCACTCATGTGTAGTGTTAGCTAGAGTTGTGGGCAGCAAAGACTCCCGTCTCTATGTAGCTAGTTATCTACTATGTAACTGTCCCCTCGGTCATTCAAGAGTAGTGGTAGATGGAGCGGTGTATAGTCTGTCACTGACCCGACCTCTCGACCATACAGGGGTCATGGTGCAGAGGGATGGGCGGGAGTGACCATCCTTGCATACGCTTTTGTTTTTACACTTGCTTATACTATTGTTGCTTACTTATGCTGATATGCTTACTTATGTTGAGATATATACCTGTTGCATATGCTTAGACACTGGCTTACTTATTGATAGTATACCTCACATGACACCCTTGTAGTAAGTGCAGTACTATTACAGATCCTCACTATCCCTGACTATTGTTACTAGCCTAGAATATGGTTTTAGGTATGGACATTTACTATATCACTGTAGTATCTGCTATATTTCCATTTTAGACTGTATACCCTTTTGTATACTTAGATATTTATAATACTCATGCACTATCTATCTATTACCCATTGAGTCTCAGTACTCACCACCCCATAAACTAATTTTTTTTTCTTTCACCAGGTAGCAGGTAGATGATACAAGGACGCTTGGAGGATCCTGACTACCCGTCCCACGTCACATTCGAGGACAGACTTTCGAGTTTTGTTGAGGCTTTGCTTTTCTTTGTTTTCATGAACTTGGCTCTGTAATAATTTTGATGTGGACTTGGAGCTTAGTCTTGTGGTTGCACGCATTTTGATTTGTTGGTATTGTGTCAAGTCGGGTCAGCTCGCATGTGGTTGTTTTGTGGTGGTTGTTATGTGTTTTCCGTTGTTCTTTGTTTTCATCCAAGTGGGCTGGTATAAACTGCATGGTTGTATTCATATCCAGCCGTGTGGGCTGTTATTGTTTGTGAGTAGCCATGTGGCGCTGTATATATGCTTCATATTGTCACTACTACAGGGGAAGTGCTGTCCGATTTTCATCGGGCAACCTTACCCTCGCGGGGGGGGGGGGGGGGGGGGGGATATTTAATCTAAAGAAAGTACTATATGGTCTAAAATAAGCTCTTATGGCCTTGTATGAATGACTATTCACCTATTTGATCTCTAAGGGGTTCAATTAAGGTCAAGTTGACTCAATCTTATTTATAAAAACTCTTAAGATAAGCATTTTTATTATCTAATTATATGTAGATGATATAATTTTTGGATCAATAAATTTAGAATTTTTACAAGAATTTATTACCTTAATTAAACAAGAGTTTGAAATGAGTTTAGTAAATAAGCTAACCTATTTCTTAGATTTACAAGTTAAACAAACAAATAAAAGAAATTATATTTTTCAACAAAACTACACAGAAGAATTACTTAGAAAATTTGAAATAGAAAACTCTAAAGAAATAGAAACATCGATGGCCACTAACATAACTTTAGATAGTGATCTAAATAGAAAACCAGTAGATCTAAAATATTATAAAAGTGTCATAGTTAGTTTGTTATACTTAACTACAAGCCAACTTGATATTTTATTTGTAGTTAGTATGTATGCTAGATATCAAACCTGTGCTATGAAATCTCACCTAGCTTGTAAAATACCGAAAAAGGACGAATAATCATAAGGGAATTTTTCAAAATTTTTGGAAATTTTTTGAGAATTTTTTGGAACTTGTATGATGAGTTTAAGGAGATCAAATATTGGGCCCTGGGAAAGTCTGTTTAAGCTGTTGGGATCTTCGGATGGCTAGAGAGGGGGGGGGTGTGAATAGCCTCCTCTAAAAGCTTAAAGAATTTCTTTCTACAAATCGTTAGCGCAGCGGAAATATGCAAACGAAAAGATAATACAAGAAAAAGAGACAAACACCACTAACACCAGTATGTACGAGGTTCGAGGATAACTTGCCCCTACTCCTCGGCGTGTCCGTAAGGTGGACGATCCCTTGATCTTTCGGTAGATCATACCCCGGATAGATTCCGGCTAAAGTTTTCCTCCTTCTCGGTGGAGTAACCTCTCCACAAAGTCTCCGAAGATATGTAAATAAAACACAAGACTTACAATGATCAGTGGATAAAGAGAATGAAAAATATGCTCACAGCCACGCGAAGACGACAGTGAAAGCAGAGCGCAAGACGGATGCAGCTTCTTAGCACAGAGCTCAAAGCATAGCACACTCGTTTTTTTTTTTCAGTTCCTTATCCGAAAATCTCTTCATCCTTCTTCTTATGCCTCTACTTTTTCGCTGCGTTCAGTCTGTACCGAATCGCTGTCAACCTGCACCGAATCGCTGCTGTAAGCTAAGGCGTCGCCAATCACTCTTCCTCCTCATCTGGTTCTCTGAACTCACACCAATAAGCAGAAGTCAAGCTGATTACCAACTGATCACAGCTAGATCGCAGCCAGATTGCAGCCAGTAAACGTTGATGCTCTAATTGCACCATTTGCAGCGAAACACAATAGAAAGAACACTTTGTCTTATTCTTTTGATGGAACTTAATTTGAATTTAAGCATTGACATGATACTTGCAACCTGCAAATTAAAAAGCTCACCGCAGATGGTTAAATCAGACGAATCAGAAGTTGCAGAGAAACAGCAGAAACTACAGACATTATTGTGGATCGGTCAGCAAACTGATCCACAGCCTTTTTGGACCGATCAGGCCATAGCCTGATCGGTCCAGGAAGGCTCTGATCAGTCTGTGGACCGATCAGGCTATAGGTGGATCGATCAACAGACTGATCCAATGCCTATGTAGGTTTAGAGCTTCCCAGCCCTAAACCCTAAAGCCTTCCTAGTCTAGCGAACGAGCTACCGAGCCCTCTTTGACCTAGTCCGGAGAACGAGCTGCCGAGCCCTCTCTGACTTCATCCGGTCCAGAGAACGAGCTACCGAGCCCTCTCTGACCCAGTCCGGAGAATGAGCTACCGAGCCCTCTCCGACTTCGTCCGGTCTAGAGAACGAGCTACCGAGCCCTCTCTGACCTAGTCTGGAGAATGAGCTACCGAGCCCTCTCCGACTTCGTGTGCCAAGTTTCCATACTTGGACTTTTCCCTTTCACCTGATCAACCTTGATCAGTACTCAATCTGAGTTTAATTAATATCTGATACAAACTTAAATCAGTGTCAACATCAAAACAACAGCCAGGTCAGACTGTATCAACAATCTCCCCCTTTTGGTTGTTTGACAACACGATTTAAGTTTAGATCAGAAATGCTCATATTTCCATAATTTCAGGGGAATCAAGATCCTCCCCTTAAGACGGATACAATACTATGTAAGGAAGTCAATAATCCTCAAGGTTATCCTCTCCCCTAAAATCAAAACTTCATTCATCTCTAAACTTAGTTAGTAAGGAAGTCAATAATCGTCAAGGTTATCCTCTCCCCTAAAATCAAAACTTCATTCATCTCTAAACTTAGTTATCTTCTCCCCCTTTGTCAAACACCGAAAAGGTGCGAATTAATAAGACTTAAAGGACTCCCCCTCAACCCACACTGTCTCTTTCTTAATCCACATAGAATTCTTTCTAAGTGTATTATCGGACAATCAAGATATGACATATGAAAAGTATATAAATAGCCAATAAGAACTGAAACATAAAGAGAAGCAAGTAATAGAAAAACGAGTAGCATAAATATATGAAAACAACTAATATCCAGGTCAGACACATGTGTCTATCAAACAGTATCCGAAGCATAAACAATCAAAATGACCAACATAAAACAAGGTGTATCAATCAACATCCTCGATATGAGGAGCATCATCATCATCAGCTTGAGGAATGAGTCCCTGAGGCGACATGCTGCTGCTCGAGGGTGGATAACACGAGAAATACTTCGGAGGTGGGTAGCTAGCCATCCATCCCAGAAGCACCTGCTGCGTCGCCAAATGATGACTGTGTAGATCATCGTAATGCTGGTCAATCCGAGCACGCAACCCATGGAGCTCAGCAGCCAGCAGCTCATCGTGCTGATCGATGCGGCTCTCCAGCTCAGCGATCTGCCAGTGCAGATCAGGATCTGCCTCTCCATACTCAGCAGCTGCAGGAGGAGGAGCAGCAACAGGAGCAGCATTAACCTGTCGTGGAGGTGCCCGTGGTAACTCACCCAGTGCTCTCCCGTCCTTCCAACGAACCGCCCCATACTATCCTATGATGCCAGACTTGGAAAATGCACGTTTTTCAAGTCTGCAGTCCTGCCTCACCATCTTGACTATCCTTCCCTTGGAGACATCAATCTGTAGGGTCTCGAGCCAATCCGTAATTATATGCCCATAAGGCATATAAACGGTGAAGCTGTTAGGCTCACTATAGGAGATGATAGACGAATAAATGCTCGACATGATGTCAAAATCAAGACGCCGACGCAATCCATAAAGCATCAGGCAGTGATATGGTCGGATCTCTAACAATGGTTTAGATGTGATTGGCAAAAGACAATTTGTGACAATCTTAAAGAGAATGTAATCTGGGGCAGATAGTCTCAGGGCTGCAAAGGTAGGAAAATCAACATCTAACTCATCTTGTCCACCCGGTCTAGGATGTCCGAAAAAATACTCATAAATGGAGTCAGATGAGACATCAAAGGGAGAAGGTAAGGGGTCTGGTAAATCAGGATATATGGAAAAGACATTTCCTGAACACCTCCGGCAAGCTAGATAATCAAAGAAGGCTGAGAAATGGAAATTAATAGTCTGCTTAGCAACTCTAGTTTTATAATTAACATCATTAGTTTGATGAAGATTATTATAAAACTCAGATACTAAGTCGTAACTGATGTCCCATTCTAAATAGACTAGAGAATCAAGTTTGTAATAGGCAAGTATTTCTGGCACAGATGGACAAAATTCATCCATGAATTTTTTATCCACAGACCTACAAGGAAGCAGTTTGAAGGTTCTTTGTTGTAAGGCTTGTTCAAAGTGATGGTTTGGAAATCTTCCAGAAACGGATGGTTGAGGTCGGGAGGGAGCCTTAGATTTAGATTTCTCAGTTGACGACTTAGAAGTTCCCTCACTAACTTGTTTCTTCCTAAAGGTTAAAAATGTGACACGGACGGGGCAAACAGGTGAGCACGGAAGCCACCAACAACCGAGAACCAAACCAAATTACAAAGATACGGTGAGAAATGAAAATGAAGTGCCAACATGAGTAGAGTTCGGGGAGAATGGAGTTACCTTGGTGCTATTTATGTATCTTTCGGAGAACGGAGAGAAGAGTTGAGGCGTAGGAGGGTGTCGGCTAAGGTTTCGGCGTGCAATGGGAAGAGAAGGGATCGGGAAGAGTTAAGAGGGATGGGTGATGGATCCAGGTGTTGATATGATCGGACGGCTGTCCAATCAGGAGAGATCCTGACCGATCAGGGAACCTCCTGATCGGTCAGGGAATACCCTGATCGGTCGATGGACCGATCAGGAAGCCTCCTTGCGTACTGATCGGTCCCTGGACCGATCAGTAAACAAACAGAGAGTTCTGGATCGGTCGACAGACCGATCCAACCTCTCCTGATCGGGTTGTAGACCGATCGGTGTCTGACAAATTGAAGAGTCTCCAGGAGTTTCAGTAACTAAAATTCGTAGAAGTTTTCTATCGAAAATTCTGAAGATTCAGAACTCAAGAAGTTCAGAAACTTCCAAATTCAGAACCTAGAACCTGAAGAATCTACAAACATAAATATTTCCTAAAGATGAGCTCTTACGGTCTGAAATTGTTCAGAACCGGAAAGTTCCAAACATTTAAACACTCAGACCAACTCCAAACGCATAGAGTTCAGACGTTTTGAACCTTAAGGTTTCAAAACCAGAAAAACTTCTGAAACTATGATCTATAGTGAACCAAGGTATTAAACAAGACTCATGCTATTTATTACCTGGTTCAAAACACATCCTTGCTTTGATCAGTTTCGAGTTTGTTAAAATATATCCAACTTGCTATCATTACTTCAACAACTTGTCCTATTTTTAATCAAAATTATGAAAGGTATCGATCAAAGGTATCAATCAACACATCAACCAAAGTTAGATAATTTCTAGGTAAAGGTCCAACCAAGTTTCCTTGGTTGGAATATATGAGTAAGATCTAGGAACCAGATACACATGAATTATGTAATGGTCTTCCCCATACTCGATTTATGTCTCTTCAACCTAATTATTCAAGGGATGCATGATACATTTTGAATAATTTGGCTGATCCTAGCATCTCACCCCATTTCTAGCAAACAAAAATAATTTGTTAAACCTTATAGTTTGTGTGAGATGTCTCTAAGTTGTCCAAATTAATTTCCCAATTTCTCTTGTCGTTTTAATTGTCCTTATTGATCATGATGAAGTCCTATTGGCCTATTGAGCCAAACACATTCCCAATTCTCTCCTTAAATGAATAAATTCATTTTCCGGAAGGGGTTTGGTGAAAATATCGGCTAGGTTTGATTTTGACTCAACGTATGTGAGCGCAATGTCTCCCCTAGCTACGTGATCTCTAATGAAGTGATGACGCACTTCAATGTGTTTAGTCCTTGAATGATGGACTGGATTTTTCGTTAGGTTTATTGTGCTGATGTTGTCACACAACACTTGCACTCCCTTATACGAAAGCCCATAATCTTCTAGAGTGTGGATCATCCACAACAATTGTGATACACTCTCTCCCATGGCAATGTATTCAGCCTCGGTCGTGGAGAGAGCAACGCAATGTTGCTTCCGACTTGACCAACTAACTAATGATGAACCTAAAATTGGCAATCCCCACTAGTGCTTTTCCGATCCAATTTGCACCCAGCATAATCGGAGTCGGTATAACCTATCAAATCAAAAGACTCAGTACGAGGGTACTAGAGACCTACTCTAATTGTGCCCTTAAGGTATCTCAGGATTCTCTTAACTGTAATTAAATGAGATTCCTTGGCACATACTTGATATCTAGCGCACATGCCCACAGCAAAAAGTATGTCCGGTCGACTAGATGTGAGATATAGAAGACTACCGATCATGCTTCTATATTGCGTTAGATCAACTGGTTTTCCATTCTCATCATTGTCAAGACGAGTATTTGTCGCCATTGGAGTGGATACTTCCTTAGAGTCACTCATTTTGAATTTCTTGAGCATCTCTTGAGTGTATTTTGTCTGATGGACATAAATGTCATCTCGAGTTTATTTGATTTCAAGTCCAAGGATGAATGTCAATTCTCCCACCAGACTCATCTCAAACTCACTTTCCATGTGAGTGATAAATTCATTCAAATAGCCCTTGTTATTTGAGCCACAAATTATGTCATCGACATACACCTGGGCTACAAATATGTTTTCACCATCTCTACGCAGAAATAGTGTTGGATCTATTTGACCTCTTACAAAACCCTTTTCTAGTAAGTAAGTTGACAACCTTTCGTACCAAGCTCGAGGTGCTTGTTTAAGCCCATAAAGAGCTTTCTTGAGCTTGTACACGTGGTTTGGAGTTTCGGTATTCACAAACCCCGGTGGTTGTTCAACAAAGACCTCTTCTTTAATGAAACCATTTAAGAATGCCGATTTAACATCCATTTGATAGAGCTTGAAGCCTCTATGTGCAGCAAAAGCTAGCATTAAACGAATGGACTCTAATCGGGCCACGGGAGCATAAGTCTCATCATAATCGAGGCCTTCGACTTGACTATAGCCCTTGGCTACAAGTCTTGCCTTGTTTCTTACGACTTCTCCCTTTTGGTTTAACTTATTTTTGAAGACCCATTTAGTTCCAATAATGGTGGTCTTCTTAGGTCTAGGAACTAAGTCCCACACTTGGCTCCTTTCAAATTGACCTAACTCATCTTGCATAGCTATGATCCAGTCAAGATCGTGCAATGCCTCACCAACTAATTTTGGTTCGATTTCTGAGATCAAGGCGACCTCATTAGACTCATTTCTAAAGAATGATCTAGTCCTAACCCCTTGTTGGATGTCTCCAACAATCTAGTCTTGGGGATGACTAGACGCTATCCTAGATTGCCTTGGTGTTGGCGGTGTATCATGAGTGGTCTCACTAGGCACAGGCAAGGACTCAGTATCAGACAAGAGATCAGCCTGAGCCCTTTGTTGCCTTTTCTCATCATCATCGGAGTCAACTTTTACTCTTTCTATGTTTTGATCATTCAAACTTAGACTTCTAAATTCAAATTGAATTTCTCCTACATCCCTCGATTGATCATTTGATTTAGGGATTTCTTCAAATGCTACATCCGAGGATTCTTCAATCAATTTAGTCCTATTGTTGTAGACTCGATAGGCTTTGCTGATGAGAGAGTACCCGACCAGTATCCCTTTATCAGCCTTAGCCGTGAACTTTCCAAGATGATCCTTGGTGCTCAAGATAAACACCTTACAACCAAACACCCTAAGATGTTTAATTGTAGGGGGTTTCCCAAACCAAAGTTCATGGGGAGTCTTTCCTAAAAACCTATGTATCAAGACTCGGTTTTGCACATAGCAAGCTGTATTTACAGCTTCAGCCCATAAGTAGCTCGGTAGTGAGTACTCATTGAGCATGCTTCGTGCAGCCTCTTGCAAGACTCTGTTCTTTCTCTCCACAATCCCATTTTGCTGTGGGGTCCTTGGAGTAGAGAACTCATGCCTATATCCTTTTTATTGACAAAATTCTAAAAATCTATGGTTTTGAAATTCTCCACCATGATCACTTCTAATTGTTTTAATTGTTGTTGATTTTTCATTTTCAGTTCTTCTATAAAAAGAAACAAAAATATCTATGGTTTGATCCTTATTTTTCAAAAAGAAAGTCCATGTATATTTAGTAAAATCATCAATGATCACTAAGCAGTATCTACTTCCATTCAATGAAATGACATTACTGCAATCAAATAAATCCATATGCAATAAATCTAAAGCAGTAGATGTACTTACAGCGCTTTTACCTTTATGAGACGCTTTTGTTTGCTTACCCTTTTGACATGCATCACATAATTTTGTCTTTTGGTACTTGATGCTTGGTAGGCCTCGCACTAATCCTTTGTTGGCCATCTTTTGAATATTCTTCATGTTCACATGGGCCAACCTCCTATGCCAAAGCCATGATTCTTCTTCTTTTGACATGAAACACTTAGCAGAGGCATTAGTAGCACTTTTAAAAGATACTTGATAAATGTTATCTACCCTTGTGCCTACTAGTACCGTGTCAAGTGTGTCAATGTGTTTGACCAGACATTGACTTGAATGAAACTCAATTGTGTAACCCGTATCACACAATTGGCTGACACTTAGGAGATTAAAGGTCATCCCCTTGACTAGAAGGGCATTCTTGATTTGGAGACATTCGGATATATGAATGTCTCCAACTCCTATAACCTTAAGGCTACCATTATTACCAAACGACACATTACCTCTATTTTTGTTTTGAAGGGTAGTAAAGAGTGACTTGTCCCCGGTCATGTGCTTGGAGCATCCACTATCAACAAACCAAGTTGATAGATGTTCCCCCTTGACCAATGCCTACAAGACACAAAAGATAGATGTTTTAGGTACCCAAATCTTGGGACCTAATGCATCTACAATGAACGACCTAGGAACCCATGCCTTGGTCACAACCTTCCTAGTCTCATGAACCCTAGAAGCATGTGATCTATGAAATTGGGTTCTAGACACTAGCGAAATGAAACTAGACTCCTTAGGTTGATATCCTAACCCAGCCTTGTTGTAGACCACCCTTTGGGCATTTAGAATCATATCTAAGGTCTTAGAGCTAGTTGAGAATTTTTCAAGCATTTTCTTGAGTTTCTCAACTTCACCCTTTAAGGCTTTGTTTTCATCCTCAAGGGCCTCTTGATGTAGGTCATCAACCTCATCTTCCCTAAGGGCCCTCAAGTGCTCTACTTCATATTTTAATGAATTAATTTGAGTTTTTGATTTCTTAAGCAAAGTAGATAAATGTGCAATGGTTTTATAACATTTTTCTAAAAGAGGAGAAGTTACCTCTTCATCATCCAAAGATGATGAACCCGCGGCTGAGGTATCACTCGTGTCACCATCACTCCCGGAATCCGATTCCTCCCTTGCCATGAACGCTAATTGACGTGTGCTTTTCTCTTTCTTCTCTTCCTCCGATGAGCTTGAGGAGGATTCATCCCAAGTAGCTTTGAGAGCTTTCTTCTTCTTGGCCCTTTCCTCTTTCTTCTTGAGTTTTGGACACTCGCTCCGATAGTGTCCTTTCTTGCTACACTCAAAACAAGTGACATTAGTTTTATTAACATTTTGATCGATAGATTTACCTTTCCCTTTGTATCTCCGGCTCCTTCTCATGATTCTCCTTACAAAGTTGGCCATCTCGCTTGATGATGATCCACCTTCATCATCGGACTCGGAGGAGGATGAGGATGAAGGAATCTCTTTTTCCTTCTTCTTTTCTTTCTTCCTTCTTCCATCTTTGCTCTTTTCTCCTGCAACTAAGGCAATACCTTTCTCTTTTTGACACTTGTTAGCAAATTCATGGAGCTCCATTTCACAAAAAAAATTCATCTAATTTAACAATTGAAAGGTCCTTGGAGACCTTGTAGGCATCTACCATAGATGACCACAAGGTATTCCTCGGAAAGGCTTTGAGAACATACCTTACAAGATCGCGATTCTCTACGCGTTCATCTACGGAATGAAGACCATTGATAATTTCTTTGAACCTTCCGTGTAGTTCACTTACCGTCTCGTTCTCCTTCATGGTGAGGTTTTGTAATTGATTTAAGAATAAATCTCTCTTGGCGATCCGAGAGTCTCGAGTTCCTTCTTGGAGCTCGATGAGCTTGTTCCACAAGTCTTTTGAACTCATGAATGGACCTACCTTGACGAGTTGGTCCTTGGCTATCCCACATTGTAGAGTGACCACTGCCTTGGCATCGGCTTGTCCTTTGCGAGTTTGCTCGGCGGACCACCTTGATGAGTCTAGTTCCTTACCTTCTTCGTCCTTCGGAGGTGTAAAACCTTCCTTGACGGAGAACCACATTGAGATGTCGGTCTTGAGATAATATTCCATGCGGCTCTTCCAATATTGAAAGTCCGCTTCGTCGAAGAAGGGTGGACGATTGGTGCTAAACCCTTCCTTCATAGCCATCTTCTTGCTCTTTAGGGTGTTAATCCGGATGAAGAGAACTTGGCTCTGATACCACTTGTTGGGATCTTCGGATGGCTAGAGAGGGGGGGGGGGTGTGAATAGCCTCCTCTAAAAGCTTAAAGAATTTCTTTCTACAAATCGTTAGCGCAGCGGAAATATGCAAACGAAAAGATAATACAAGAAAAAGAGACAAACACCACTAACACTAGTATGTACGAGGTTCGGGGATAACTTGCCCCTACTCCTCGGCATGTCCGTAAGGTAGACGATCCCTTGATCTTTCGGTAGATCACGCCCCGGATAGATTCCGGCTAAAGTTTTCCTCCTCCTCGGTAGAGTAACCTCTCCACAAAGTCTCCGAAGATATGTAAATAAAGCACAAGACTTACAATGATCAGTGGCTAAAGAGAATGAAAAATATGCTCACAGCCACGCGAAGACGACAGTGAAAGCAGAGCGCAAGACAGACGCAGCTTCTCAGCACAGAGCTCAAAGCTTAGCACACTCGTTTTTTTTTTCAGTTCCTTATCCGAAAATCTCTTCATCCTTCTTCTTATGCCTCTGCTTTTCCAGTGCGTTCAGTCTGTACCGAATCGCTGTCAACCTGCACCGAATCGCTGCTGCAAGCTAAGGCATCGCCAATCACTCTTCCTCCTCATCTGGTTCTCTGAACTCACACCAATAAGCAGAAGTCAAGCTGATTGCCAACTGATCACAGCCAGATTGCAGCCAGTAAACGTTGATGCTCCAATTGCACCATTTGCAGCGAAACACAGTAGAAAGAACACTTTGTCTTATTCTTCTGATGGAGCTTAATTTGAATTTAAGCATTTACATGATACCTGCAACCTGCAAATTAAAAAGCTCACCGCAGATGGTTAAATCAGACGAATCAGAAGTTGCAGAGAAACAGCAGAAACTACAGACATTATTGTGGATCGGTCAGCAAACCGATCCACAGCCTTTTTGGACCGATCAGGCCATAGCCTGATCAGTCCAGGAAGGCTCTGATCGGTCTGTGGACCGATCAGGCTATAGGTGGATCGATCAATAGACCGATCCAATGCCTATGTAGGTTTAGAGCTTCCCAGCCCTAAACCCTAAAGCCTTCCTGGTCTAGTGAACGAGCTACCGAGCCCTCTCTGACCTAGTCCGGAGAACGAGCTGCCGAGCCCTCTCCGACTTCATCCGGTTCAGAGAACGAGCTACCGAGCCCTCTCTGACCTAGTCCGGAGAACGAGCTACCGAGCCCTCTCCGACTTCGTCCGGTCCAGAGAATGAGCTACCGAGCCCTCTCTGACTTAGTCCGGAGAACGAGCTACCGAGTCCTCTCCGACTTCGTGTGCCAAGTTTCCATACTTAGACTTTTCCCTTTTACCTGATCAACCTTGATCAGTACTCAATCTGAGTTTAATTAATATCTGATACAAACTTAAATCAGTGTCAACATCAAAACAACAGCCATGTCAGACTATATCAACATAAGCTACCCCATTTAAGTGAGGAAAAGTTTAATTTTAATTTTAATTTTTCCTTTTTCTTCATTTTCACCGTTTTCTTCTCCTGTGTGCCCGTGCCCTAAGCCTTGCAACACATCTCCTCCCTTTCCTAACCGGCGCCGCACCAACGGTTTCTCCTCCCCTTGCGTACAAAACCGTGGTCGAGGATTTTATTTCATCTCATCTCTTCTTCTCCACTTCGTCTTCCCCTAATCCGATGCACGCGATGCCTAGTTTCCTCCTCTCCTCTTCTCTGTGAACCGCTCCACCCGATTCGACTTTGGTCAGAGCAGTTCTTCTCGCCCGGTGATGCCGTCGTGAGCCCGAAACAGTGGTGTCGCCTCCCTTCTTCCACTAGACACTGACCGTCGACCTTCCTCGCGTGCCCTAGCTGACGCTGTCTCCGCCACTGAGATCAGGACACGCTGCTCGCCCTTGTGCGCCGACGCCGCGAGATCTATTTTCCAATAACCCCTTTCTTCCGTCTCGCTGAGCATCCCCTCTTCTGATTGTTGAGTTTAGTTTGGCAGTTGTCCCTTAGACCCGTTCATCTCCTCGCGCCAAGTAGCATCACGCCGTGCCCTAGACTTGGTCCACCGCCACCCCTGCACGAGTTGGCCTTCAACCAGAGGCAAAGATCCAAGCCCTAGTTTCTTCACCCTGGCCCTAGACCTCACCATCGAGTCTTCCTTCTTCGCCACCAGCCGTCGGCGGAGAGGAAACGAGGGGTATCAAGTAGGTAAGGCTTATTGGGTATTTGGATTTTTTTCCTATGCTGAATTGATGGGCTAATCACTATGGTACAGTCACTGTGTGTTCTCCGCAACAACTATTCTTAGTTTCCGGCAACAGATTTCGACAGCGGGTACCTCTGGCTAGCAGATTCGGGCGGCTGCTATATCGGTTGTGAATTGAGGTAAGATGTAGGGGAATTTGATACAAATTGGTTAAGTGTGAATTAGGTTTATGTTTATGTGTTGATTAGGGTTTTGCCCTAATTTAGGGTTAGAGATTTTATTTAGCTATTTATACGAATTTAGCTAAATAAAATATATATATATGAATTATGTTTGACACAAGACTTTGACGCGAGACGAGCATCTCAACGTCCGATTTGGACTGGATTGGACCTTTCTATTGGAGGTGAGTACCTTGACTTATCTATTTTGATCTGTCATTTGATATGCATAGTAGATTTTAACAAGTAGTAATGGTTATGTTTCATATCTGTATCAGTTTATCACTATCGGATACCTGTTACATGCTTGTTTTTGCTTACCTGTTTTGCCTTTCATGTTAGTACCCACCTGATTATATATGCTTATAGGGGTGGTGACATAACCATGCTTTATTATGTTCAGGACCTAGGTTTTTATACCATATCTGCCCTGTGTACCTAGACCATTGATTGGATCTATTTATCCTATGGTACACATTATGTAGAGATGGACAAGATCATGATATTTCCATGCTTAGTGTCATGCACTATCTCGTATGATTGCATGCTGTGCGATAGTCGGCTCCATTATTGTTGAGCACATCGCCAGTTATATAGATCTGCACACACCACCACTCATGGGTTAGTGGTATGTCAGGTAGAGTGTGTGGCAGTTCTGCTGTTAGGCTCCGCTGGTCCAGTGACTCAGCGTGGTAGCCGACAGATAGTTCTGCTCTGTTAGGCTCCACTGGTCTGGCGATGCAGCATGGTAGCCGACAGACAATTTTACTCTGTTTGGCTCCATTGGTCTGTCATGGATAGTGTGACGCAGCGTGGTGGTCGGCAGGGATCCCTCCTCTGGACTGGCTCAGGGAGATGAGAGCATTGAACTCCCCCACTTATGATTTGGGGGTAAGGAGGATAGGTGTACTCTGACAGCATCCCGTCCACTCGGTTACTCAGGAGCAGTGATGGCAGAGTGCATGGTTGTCACAGCCCTACCCACTCGATCTCACCATCATGTGTGAGACGGTTGACTGGTAGTAGGGGTGACCAGGACATGTCATTAGCATCATATGCATTGATGCATTAATTGCTTGTGTTTGCTGCATATTTGGTGGATGCATATGCTTGACATGCATATAGGATTTCTGTACCTCTCGGTCTATTATCCATACACCAAGTCCTGATTAGTACAATTTTTCTCCTATATATTTTAGTTGCATTTATCAGTCCTATATCAGGAGACTGTACACATAATTATTGCTATTGGTTATTTTCTTACTATGCATGTCAGTAGTTACCCACTGAGGAGTTGACTCACCCCGTTGATATTACTATTTCAAGTTGAGGTTATCCGAAGATCTTCAGTCATTAGTCCCCCCTGCAAATTGCAAGGATGTTGTTTGGTCTTTTGGTTTCCTTATTATACTATCTAGACTATGTTCTGGTTTTGCTCTATGGATATTGTGTGGTTTTTCCTTTATTTGTCGACGAAGTTTTATTTGGATATGTTCTGCTACATGCCTGCCTAGACGGTAGAAGAGGTGAGTTGATTTTATTTGTGTCGTTGTGATTTGTGTTTTATGAGTGTAGTTGAGTAGGATATAAGTTTTGAGCTTTATGGGTGTAGTTGAGTAGGATTTTTGAGATGATTTTCCTTATCGTTGCATTAGTTTAGTTTACTATTAAACTGTGTGGTATGTTATCATATATATATTGTTCTGGTCGTGTTGGCCGAGTATGAGTATGTTATAGGAAGTTTCAGATTATCACCCGTACAAGGGAGATGCTGTTGAAATTTCTCCTGGCAGGGACTCCCCCAGGGTGTGACAATTTATTTGGTATCAGAGCCAAGTTTTAGATGCTTGGTTTTTGTATTTTGGTTTTGCGTGTTAATTTGATACCAATTTATTTGGTATTAGAGTGGGTTACGATACCTGCTTTTCGTGTTCTGGATTTGAGAGTTAGCCCAAGTTTGCTAGTTAACTTGGGTATTTCTTTTTTGGATTTGTATGGGTTTTCATCAATTTTCTCGTACGGAATTCCGAGGTTATAATATGGGATTGGACAATGACGGAACATCTCCTGACGATAAATAGGTAAAAAGGTAATTTTATAATTTTGTTACTTGTAGTAATATCTGAGTTATAACTTAACAAATATGAGGAGATCTACACGTGCATTTGCGATGAGACGTGGTGCTGGACGACCACATAAGATGACTTTGGAATCTCTGGCAACGGACTTGCCAGAGATGGCTACTGGGGTTGAGCCTGTCGGTCAGGGACAGACTTGTTAGATTGTATACTAAAAGCCTAGCTTTTTGTAAACATTTATTTTTGAAATAAAGAATCACATTGGTCAAATGTCTACATTTATATACTAAGTGTAGTTGTTCAATTAATTTATATTGTAGATAACATAGTGTGTGGTGTCACACATAGAAGAACATGTTATCAGTTCCTTATAAATTATAAACAGTAGCTCACGACTAAGATGGATAGGAATAAACCATTGGAATAGTCGTAGTGTAATTTGGTATTAGTTTATCTTGACTATAAAATTACACTAGTACACTCTGAGTGTATTGAGCAGGACCATTTGAGGTAGTTTCTATTTATACTGAATAGTTAAAAGAACAAGACCTCTGTTATTATGGAAGTGTGTACTCTTAATCATGATATAATAACAAGCACGTATACTTAATATTTATTTATTTAATTTATCAAAGGGTGCGATTTAGTTTGATAAATCAATAGGCCTTATAAGTTGGGAAATGATATTATTTATATGGTGTGTTGTTGATTATAGAATGAAACTGTGTCCTAGGAATCTAGGTTGATGATGTCCCTAAGAGGAGCTCATAAGGATTGTCATGTAAACCCTGCAGGTGGACTTAGTCCGACATGACAATGAAGTTGAGTGGTACTACTCTTGGAGCTAGATATTAATTAAGTGAGTTGTCAGTAACTCATTTAATTAGTGGATATTCTATATCTTAAACACATGGAGATTAACACACTTATGATAAGAAGGGGCCCAAAATGTAATTTGGGATTGGTGCGGTAATTCAATAATAGCTCTTTAGTGGTATGAGTTATTATTGATGAACTTGAGTTGAGTGTTTTGGGCGAACACAGAAAGCTCAAGTTCATTGGGAGACCATAACCAATTCCTCCTCTCGGTTCCTATTGTAGCCTCTTATATGAAGCCTTATATCCACCCAAAGCCTAGCCTCTTAGCCCATGCTAGGGGCCGGCCCCTATCCTTGCTTGGAGCCCAAGCAAGGGGTTAGCCAAGCCAAGTTTGGTGCTTGAGCTAGGGCCGACCAAGCCTTGCTTGGTGCCCAAGCAAGGGGCTGGCCAAGTGTGAAAAGGGAAGAAGGATTTTATTAAAATAAAATTTTGATAAAATCTTTCCTTTTATGTTTTCATCCACATAGTTTTAAAAGAAAATTTAAATTTTAAAATATTTCCTTTTATAGATTTTCTACAAAGAATTAAAAGAGATATTAGATATCTTTCCTTATTTGTAGTTATCTATAATGTGAAAGAAAGATTTTAATTTTTTGACAAAACTTTCCTTTTTATAACCATGATATAAAAGGAGTTTTATTTTTATCTCTTATCTTTTATAGATACCCATAACAGGACTTAAAAGAGAGAGATTTTAATTTATAAAACGTTTCTTTTATAGCCGATCACAAAAGGGATTTATAAAAGAGAGATTTTATTTTTTGTTTAAAATCTTTCCTTGTTTGGTTTTACAAGAGGTGGTCGGCCAATATAGAGTAATTAAAGGAAGTTTTATTTTTGTTATAAAACTCTCCTTTTTTGGATTCACCAAGGAATATAAAAGAGGGAGAGAGGGTTCCTTCATGAGACACACAACCTATTATATTGTTCCTCTCCTCCATCCTTGCTGGCCGGCCCTACCTGTTGGATCGAAAGCGCTAGAGGGGGGTGGGGGGTGAATAGCACTCGTGGCTTTCACTTTCCTTTTCAGAAATCTTACGAGTAACGCAGCGGAAATAAATAAAACAACCAACACACAGAAGACTCCAAGATTTACTTGGTTCGGAGCCTAGGGTGACTCCTACTCCAAGGCCCGCGATCGTTGATCGCTTACTGTGGGCAACAAATATATCGCGCAAAATTTTGTACAACTAAGAATTACAATAAGTGTAATAATTAAAGTAAACTTATACCGACGACAGAATCTTAAAATCACAGAGCTCCGAGTCGTCAGAAACTTGTAGCAGCACTTCAGGGTGTTTTTGAGGCAGCGTGTTGTAGCTTGATCGCTTGGAAGATGTTTTTTTAGAGCCTCTGCCTCGAACCCCCTTTTAAACAGTTATGGAGGCGCCTCCAAGCCTGTCCGAGGCGCCTCCAGGTTGCTGAGTCGCACGCGTGGATCAACTCTGATCTGGTCGCACCTTATCCCACTGAAGGCGCCTCCAAGTTACTCCAAGGCGCCTCCAGTGACGTCCGAGGTGCCTCCAGCGTCTCTGGACAGCTGGCTTCGGCTAGCCCCCGATGCGCCTCCAAGCC
Organism: Zingiber officinale; assembly: GCF_018446385.1. Classification (NCBI taxonomy): domain Eukaryota; kingdom Viridiplantae; phylum Streptophyta; class Magnoliopsida; order Zingiberales; family Zingiberaceae; genus Zingiber; species Zingiber officinale. The sequence goes on along the minus strand of NC_056005.1, from coordinate 42,415,673 downwards.
CCATGGAGGCGCCTCGGACACTATTCATCCGAGGTCTAAGTTGCTCCTTTGTTCCTGCATATTGTGTTGTCCCAAACACAAACCCTGCAAAATAAAGTTAGGACAGAAACAATATGATAGATATGCTTGATAGTCGTTGGACTGTCCGGGTCTGACTTCGGATTTCCAACTGGAAACCCTAGGTCAATCCGACGCCTACTGTTCCCTCTATGGGGAACGCGTCCTCACCTACTCCACTCAGGAGATTTACCTGATGCCAGTGCGATCCTCCAGATCGACTGGACTTTTTCTCAGCGTTCGAAGCTTCCGGACTTTCTGCTGGACTTCCGCTTCCCGGCTGGTCTAGTCTCTCACCTGGTTCGCGACACCAGGACTTTCCACCTAGGGTTACCCCCCCCGGGACTTTTGCCTGAAGCTCTCGACCCGCCAAGACTTTCCGCATAGGGTTACCACCCCCTATGACCTAGGGTTACCACCCCATAGGATTTTCTACCTTCCTAACCGCAGCTAGGACTTTTGTGAAACACTCAATTAAGTGCATTAGATCACAAAACAACTTAACTTTGGATTCCTTTGCTATTATCAAAACAACGGTCGATCGTCGGATGCTTCCCGCACCAACAATCTCCTCCTTTTTTATTATGACAACTGAAATTCAAAGCTAAGTAAAATAGATGCATAAGTTTAAGTAAGCAAGCTTAATAAATTTTAGATGCACGCATGGTTAAGCTAAAACTTAAACTTTGTCAAGCTCCCCCTTAATGAAGGCATTCTTTAAAAATTTTCTTCTTTATAAATTTTTGCTTTTGAATTATGAATTTCTCTACTCTCCCCCTTTGTCATTTATCAAAAAGAATGAACATGTTTGAAAAAATCTTAACTTTTCACAAAAATTTTAGGACAAAAGAAAAAAACTAAGGAAACTTTAAGACACTTTTAAAAGCTATCAAATCGCTAAGTCAAATAGTTTGAGTTTGAGGTTAGTTTTCTAAAACTTTATCAATTAATTTTGTTAGAGAAAGATTTTTCTTTTGTAGCATAGCAAAAGCAACTTTAGTTTTAAGCAATTTAGTCAAGATTTTGAAACATTAGACTTTTAATAAGGGACAAAGTATTTTGGTAACACTTGGCTGAGTGAAATCAAGGTCTAAAGAGCAATTTTTCTTTCAAAAAGGCTTTAAAAAGTTGACTTTGAAAAATAGTTAGTTAAAATTTCAAAATACTTAGCTTTTAAAATGGCTAGAATTTTGAAAGCTTAGTCTAAAAAGTACAGCAAAAATCACTTTTGAAAGTTTAAAGTTTTGAAAACTTAGCTAAATTTGAAAGAATTTTTCTTTTAGACAAATAATTAATTTAAAGCTTTTGAGGGCAAGAGAGGAGCTTCAATCCTTAATGTCCAAGCATGAGTTAAGTTAGATTGATTGTAAATTAGCTAATTTCTCTTTAAGTAAGGTATTAGAGCCTTAATGTTCATGCCTGAGTGATCTCAAATGGTTTAACAATCAAGCACATAGGTTCGCGGCCACATGTCTAACCATTTAGCTACTAGCTGATTACCTAGAGGGCAACAGCTTTCACTTGGTTAGTCAAGTTAAGTCAATAGATCCAGTTAGATTTGACTAGGGCTGGAAGACTTGACTTGATTACTGTTAACTAGGTGTTTAACGCCTAGACTCATATTGATGGACAGATATAAGCATTCTTGAGTCCAGGTTGTACCCTATGCATCTCATGCCATTCTATGTTTTTCAAACACAAGCAAGGTAAGCTTAGGTGTTTGTGAGATGCTCTGGCCGAATTCTAGGGGAGCATGATTTCTAGGGTAGAGCCTAAGCTAATTTCATGTTTTGAAAATCTAGTAAAATTGGAATTTTAAAAACAATATTTTCCTAGAATTTTAAAACATAAGATGATTTTAAAAACTGTAGGAAGCTGATTTGAAAATTAAAAACTATTCTACCCAACACATTCCTATTTGCCTTCTAAGTGCACTGAACTCAAGTTCAGGTAAGGGTTTTGTGAAAATGTCAGCTAGGTTTGACTTGGACTCAACATAGCTGAGTATAATTTCACCCTTAGCCACATGATCTCTTACAAAGTAGTGTTTTACCTCTATATGTTTGGTCCTAGAGTGGTGAATTGGATTTTTGGTTAAGTTAATTGAACTTACATTATCAATTAAAATTTTTGTATTTTTGTATTCTAGCTGATAATCTTTTAGTGTATGCATCATCCATAAAAGTTGGGAAGCACATTCTCCTAGTGCTATGTATTCAGCTTCAGTAGTGGATAGAGAAACACAGTGTTGCTTTATGCTTGACCAACTTACTAGGCACTGACCTAGAATTTGGCAGCTACCACTTGTGCTTTTTCTATCTAATTTGCACCCAGCATAGTCTGAATCAGAATAGCCAAAAAGGTCAAGGGTGCAAGTTCTAGGGTACCAAAGTCCTACATTTAGGGTGCCCTTAATGTACTTAAGTATCCTTTTAACATATGTTAGGTGTGACTCTTTTGCACAGGATTGGTATCTTGTGCACATACCTACTGCAAATAAAATATCGGGTCGACTTGCAGTTAGGTAGAGTAGGCTATCTATTATACTTCTATAGTACTTTGGGTCTACTGGTTTTCCACTGGGTCAGAATCAATATTGCTATTTGTTGCCATTGGAGTATTTATAATATTTGAGTTTCCCATGCCAAATTTTTTAATTAGTTCTTTAGCATATTTGGTTTGGTAAATGTAGATTCCATCTTTGGTTTGTTTAATTTGTAAACCTAAGAAAAAATTGAGTCCCCCCACCAAACTCATCTCAAATTCTTTTTCCATTAAATTAACAAATTCTTTTAAAAGTTTAGTGTTGGTTGAGTGATAAGCGAATCTGTCACATCCGCTAATCAAATTGTACAAATAAATATTTCACTGAACCCCTTAATTTTACAATAGCATTGTAGTAATGAGCCCAGGATCGATCTATCGAGGAACCAACGGTTGGATGTAATCTAGGATTGTCTTTTATTCCTATTTTTTTGGGGTTTTTAACATGAAAAATGGGGGTTTAATGCTTTGAATCTAAATCTAACAAATGAAAGCACAACAAATAAAGAGATTACTCTAATGCATAAATGAAATCTACTTGTGTGCCAATAATCAAACCCAAACGCATTGTCACTCTACGTTTTGATTAAATTATTAACACACTTAATCTAAGATTGAAATAGCAAATATCAAATTAAATCTGATCTAAAGCAAAATGTAAACCCTAACTTAAAACTCAAACACTAAACAATTAATCAAACATCAAATAAAACTTAAACTAAGCTTTAACAAGGTAATGAAATACTAAATTACTTGCTAAAATCATATCAAACATCAAATGAATCTGTTCTAAGCTGTAAAAAAAAACAATAACAAAACGAAATAAACCCTAACCGATCCAACTCACAACCAATCTCACCAAACTTCACACTCTTGCCGTCACACAAGAGTGTCAAAATCGAGACCACCCAACTTTGGACCTCAGCGGAGCATCTCAGTGGCATATCAGTTTAAGGAATGCTCAAGAACACCGACGGACCACCCCCGGTGAGCTAAGAACATCCCAAAACCCCAAGAATGGCCGAAATCTGAAAATCTGGTCTCTGGATCTGATGGGAAGCTGTGGAACGCGGATGAACGTTGAGTGGAGCTCAGGAACACTCGAAGACCACCTTCAAATGTTGCTGATGGGAATCAGAGCTCAGATTTGGAGGAACACCTCCAAATCTGAGGTGAACAGAGAAGATGCCGCGAGCCAAATTCCACCGGAGAGAACACCCTCCAATGGCTCCAGAAGATCGGGATGATACCGTCGAAAAGCTCTCCACCGAGATTGAAGCTCGAGAGATTGATTGGAGAAGAGAAAGGGGCCAAAGTCCGGAAGAAGATGCGCGCCGGGACGAAACTGCGCTGTAGAGGATCAACACTGGAAAACACTATAGCTTCTGTGTTTTGAATCTGTCCTAGATCTGAACCGACGGCTGGGATTGATTTGGAGCTAAATCAACGGTGAAAGTTTGCCCAAAATCTGATCTGAAGGTACTGATCTTGATCTAGGGTCTGGATCTACTCTCCCTTAGGTCAGATCGACCAGATCATCACTGGATGGCCCAGATCTGCCCTGTCTTCAATGAACGGTCCAAATTAATTTGGGCTGGATCAATGGATAGATGAACTCAGATCTGGATCAAAACTTCTGGATCTTCATCAATGGCTCAGATCTGCTCCCCATTAGGTTGGATCGGCCAGATCTTCAACGGATGGTTCAGATCTCTCCTATTCTTGATAAACGACCCATAATGCTTCAAAGCTTGATCTTCTCGTTTGAACTCCGATTCGAGCCCAATTTCGGTCCAAATAGATCAAAATCCAAGATCCTTTGATGCCTACAAAATAAGAATCAAATATTAGCATCAAATAACACTAAAATATAATAATTTGCAATTAGGTCCAAAATAGATACAATGCACAAAATATGATGGAACCATGATTTAAACCTATAAAATCAACATCAAACCATGCATATTTGAATCAAAATAATGTAATGAAATCATGGTTATCAAATCCCCCACATTTAGTCTTGAACGCCCCGTGAAAGTAAAGAAAACTAAAAATCATCTCTATAGAAAATTCCCTAGCAATACCTAGAAGATAGTAAAAAGAATTTAACTAAGACCATCTAAAAGATCACCAACAATCATGAATTCAATCCAAACAATAATCAGTAGGTATGGTAGTTTTAATCCAATTGAAAAATTAAGCAAGTTGCAATCTCACAAGGAATTTGCCTATTCTATCTCTCACACTCAAGCATGTATATAAGTGGAGCTTACTCAATGCAACTCACAACATTTCATTACCATAAGCTTGCTTATTTTCTAATTCTCCACCACTATAAAACATAGCATACATGAATCAAAAGTATTTATCAACAATAATTGAAATGAAATCAAAAAGAACAAGTGAAGTGAATGTAGTAGGCAAAAGAAAAGAATTCAATGAAAAATTGAGAAGATGAGAGTATTGGAGGAATATACTTGATGAGTTGACCATTTTGATGTGAAAATAGATGAATATCATTTGTCATTACCAATTCAAAGTATCAAGCTAACCTCCCCTTCAATTTGATGGCTATCCAAAAATTTTGATACTCTATCTCCACACTTGATACTCTTTTGTTTTGCCTTTTTTTTTTACTTCACTGTTTTTCCACTTCAATTCTAGCATTTGGAAGCTCAAATAATCAATCAACTAACAAAGAACTCACTCCCCCACACTTAAACTTTGGTCGTCTCAGACAATGAAACATATCATGTATCCAACAACTTTGATGCATCTCTACCAATTGTATCTTCCTTTCTTTCAGTCCTTGCTCAAGATATCCAACTAATTTTCAGAAATTTAATTCCAGGTCTGCAAGTTTCTGGTTTTACTAGACTGGTACTATTCTTTTGGAACTCAAGTAACCAAGCAAATTGATTCAAAACCTCAATTCCAATAAGAGCTCAGATCATTACAGCAAAGTAGCTCAACAATCGAATTAATTCGGAACTAAACAGCTTGACAATATCTACACTATAATTTCATAAACCAACTCACTGCTCTGGACAATAGCAGGCTTGCTGAATTCCCAACTTATCAACAGCTTCAACAGCAAAATCCAAGTTGTGAGGATTGCAGATTAGCAGAGATTCTCATCCGACACTAAACCATAGGAAGCTGAATATTCTTGGATTCTGAAATTACTGCACATATGCAATGTCAACTAGATAATCCAATAGTCAATCCCATTCCTGCATTCCTAACTACATTCCTGTTTTTTTTATATATACAGATTCCAAAAATTAAACCTGAAATTCCAGTAACAGCTTATCAAGTTGTGTTTCTCAGCATTATATACTCACTGATCCTGCTCTATAGAACTATCACGATGCTATCTTCAGCAGCTACAAAGTTTATAAGCAGATTTTTCAAATTCAACACTGCCTAATGCTAGAAATTGAATTCCAGTTTATAATCAGCACAATGAATTCAACTAGCTGGATTAAATTTCAGCTTAAATCATTAAGAATTCAGCTCAAATTCAGATTTAATTTATTCTCTGCATAATTCACAAAACTGCAGCAACAAATCTTATCATTTTCTCAGCAATAACATAGAATTGAAATCATGCAATTAACAGCTCTTGACTAGCATTAAACTTGTTCCTCATCAGAAATTGAGTTGAAAGGTTGGCACAAACTAGAACATCTCCTATAAAATTTTCTTACTGCTGTGAAGCTGCACTCTTCAAATTCCAGCCACTCTGTAATTCTTCAATTATCAGAGAACTGCACAAAAAGATGGCACTCCACAGATATGAAATTGGCACAAAAATCAGTTCCCAAAGCTGATCTGCAGCTTTGAAATTGGCACACAAGTCATTTGCATAGCTGATTCCTAAAAATTCCAGCAACTTCCACTGCAGTAATGTATAATCTAATACAGATTTTTAGTTTTGAAATAAAAATGGTTGTAGACATTCTTCAGCAGCAACATCTTCTTCATTTGTTACTGCAATTAACAAAGTTCTAATTGAGTTCATAGCTGATTTGAAGGATGTAACTCGAATTTAACTTCAACCTGCTGCAGAACCCAAACTGCAGAATTGGTTTCCAGTTAAAGTTCCCAGCTCTGTGTTTCTTTTTTGTGCAGTAACTATATAAGTTGCTAATGAAGTAACAACTCAACTTCCATCAATTCCAACCCTTAGTTTCAGATTCAGTCTCAAACTGCATCAAAATCTTTGGTTTCAGATTTCAGTCTCATGTTTGGCAATAGAAATAATAGGACTCCATTTAGCACTGAACACAAATGTTAAAGCTGATACATTCAGAACTGTCAGTGAGCAGTTTCAGAGATAAAATTCATTGGAAAACTTGAAGAGGATTTGGCACAAAACATGTATCAAACATGTCATCGAAGACACCTTCTTCCCAGATTCTGGTTCTGCAGATTTTTTTTTCTATTTTTGTTGATGTTTCTTCAGTTACAGATTTGTCAAAAATGTAGCAGAAAAATTCAAGATTTCAAATGACAATTGAAGGATAAACTTCAACTTGCACCTCCGAACTTCAGGATTCCTTTAAACTAAAATACAAACAACTTCAACTTGCTGGATTTAATGTTAGCAATAAATACTTAGAGTGAATTCAGCTTAAAGCATTAGGAATTCATTTTATCAAATGAGGAAAAACATCCCTGATCATTCATGTCTCTGCACCAAATGGAAATTGAATTAAGTGGAGTCTGATTTAGGTGGAGAAGCAAACAAGTTTGGTGTCAAATCAATAGCCACAGATTTATACAAATCTGCACCTCCGAACTTTGCAACGTACTGATTTCAGATGGTATAGTTTGAGTTCTGAAATTTTCAGAAGAAATTGCCGGTCAATTTCTGAAAATTCAGAACTGTACTTAGTTTTCAGCTTCGTGAACTCTGTTTCAGAAACAGATTTATCACCCAATTCTGCTTGATACTTCCTTTAAATTGAAAGATTTGCAAAGAACTTGGCACAATCTCTATTTCTTACGAAATAACAAAACTTCTATGCCAAATCTCCACTTTGATTTCTCACTAATTAGAGGTCTGCAACAAAATTGAGTGCTAACTTAAGCACATCTGCAGATGTTGCAGAATTCCATACCTAAAGAATTCAGCTATAATCAACATAGCTTCAACAACTTCAAGTTATAATCAAAATCTGTTTCCTGATTTCTGTAGATTTTTACCCGTGAAAAGTTCAGTTTCAAGAGAATACACTCAATAATAAATCAGTCGGAGCTCCAAAGTGTCATTGACAAGAACTGGCATATAGATTTCTTACAAGCATTAGAAGGAATGCAATGCAATCACATCTTTTCTGTTTCTGTTTCTTCTTACCATTTCATTTCCAGAGGAAGCCATTAATATCTATGTACAGATGATATTGTTAAGCTTCCCATTCCTTTAAGACGTATATTGTTGAACTTTGAATTCTGGATTCTGATTTCTCAGATATCACATAGTGTTCTGCCAATTTTGCTAATTTCTTGTACACTTCAGCAATTAATCTTCCCACTTTGCTTGAGATCATTTTTGAATTTTTTATACTCCATCCATTCCGAATTTGCATAGCTTCCAACTCTTTTATATTCTTTCAGAACCCAAACAATTTAATTCAAAACCTTAAGTTCTGTAAGAACTCAAATCATTATAGTTTTTCCTGTCAACAAATATACTAAAAAAGTTGGAACAGTTGCATTACTGCACTTCATCAAATCCAGACATGGCATTCTGAATTCCAGTTTAACACATCAGCTTCTTTCTTCTCTTGAAAATTTCAAACAGTTTCTGAAATTTTAATCCAGGAAAAACAAAGAATTGAAGCCGTCATATTCCAAAAATCAGATTCTGATCTCAATTGCAGCTTCAAGTTCTGATTTTACTTTTTTTTTCCTCTATCTCCTTTTAGTGTCAAAATTTGGTGTTTTTACATCTGATAGTAGAAATGTAGGAGCTCCTCTTGAAGTTGTTTTTATCAAAGATTGCAATGACAATTGGGTGCAGCATCTTGAATTCCAGCTCTAGCAATTTAACTTAGTTACAGTTTCCTTATTTCAGATTTTGAATTGATTCAAATTTCAATCTGTAGAACACTTGGACAGATAGAAACATCATTTGTTAATAAGTAAGCATGAGCTTTACTTAGTCATTTCATTGATCACAAAGTTGCATAAGGAACTTGGCACAAACTGCACTGACACTCATTTTCCGGGCTTATTGTTGCTGTAAAGTCCTACTTCTGCACACTTCAACATCTCTTCCTTTCTTCTTTACTGTTTTGTTGTCCCAACATCTAATGTACCATTTCCAAATAACTTTCCAAAGATTCAATTCTATTTTTGGCAAAAGAAACAAATCAGCTAACTGGTTCTCAATTTCTAATTTCAGCATTTCAGAAATCTGGACAAAACAAATGAAATCAGCAGATATTCAAGTTAAAATAAATTCCACTGAAGTGCATCTGGCAAATTCCAGGAATCAGCATCTATCTACATTTTAGTTCAGGTAAGCAGCCCTCAAAACATCTCTGAATTTCAGTCTTTTCCCTTATCAGAAATCTGCAACAACAAAAACATCATAGAGGTTTTGCACCAAACGTGAACTTGTTGATAATGGGTTCCATTTCTACTTAATCAGATATTACAGAAATTACAGTTATTAGCTTGGAAACTGATGTATCAACTTGGATCAATTCTGCATCAGCTATTAGCTTCTTTATTCCAACAGATTCAAAATTCTAGATTAGTTCCAGAAATCAGTTTCTAGAAAATTTTCAAGTCTTCATCACAAAGAACTTCTGGAAAAAAGAATACCAGATGACAATGATAAATCAATAGCTTCACTTGGACTTCTTATTGCTTCGAGACTGTAAATGATTTAAAAACTGGCAGCAACATCTACACTCTACCTTAAAATAGAAATCGGCACACAATAGACCAAATTGATACTTAAAATTCAGAACTGATCTTTATCACAATTGAGTTGTAATTTTGCTGCCCAACTTTAAATCTCTGATAATAGCACTGAATTCATATAAGAGATTCAGCTTTCAACAAACGCAACAACAAGGTAAAGAAGAGTTCAGTAGCTCAATTTTGTCTTGATTCATATTCTTTGCATCACTGACCTGTTGCTCAAAAATTCCAGCAAAGCTATTATCATCAATTTTAAGATTTCTTTACAGATTCTATCTTTACAGATAACAGAATCTTAAACCACACCAGGCCAAGAACAATCTATTCTTCTATACAACTTGTAAGATTTCCAAATTTTGGCACACCAATGATACAAAATTCTGCATTTCTGAATTTTCAGATTCCACTCCAGATAGCAGTTGATTCTGATATTAATTTCAGATCTAAACTTATCCAATTCATAATTTCAAACCTTCCTTCTAGCACCAAGAAATCAAACTCAGAATTCAAAATTAACAGCAGCTTTGAAACTCATCTCCAAACCACTTCTGCAACTAACAGCTTGTTTTTTTTTCTCAATTTGCCTCTGCGATCTCAACACACATGCACTTTATATTTCTGATCATGTTAGCAAGAAAATTTCTCCAATGCCACCTTCTTAACAAGCTACTCACTGATTTCTTGTAAAACTGAGTAGTTTTAGAAAACCACTTCATTGTAGTATCATATTTTGATCCATGGTAAGCTCAGAAAGGAAGGAGCATCAAATGAAAATATAATATGGCCAATGATCAGAAGTTTCAAGAAAACTTTGGAACAAATCTGAACTTCCTTGAGAACAGAATTCAGATACAGAATTATGGTTTTCATCCTCACTTCCAGCTACATTTCTTGTTGTTTCCCTCTCTTGTAAATAGAACTCATCCCTTGGTTAGCTGGAAGATAAGATTATTTCATTTTGTTGTATTAAAGCAACCCAACAGAACTATTTTTAGCCATTCAAAAACAAACAGCAGCTTCCAGCAGAATTCATCTTCAGCAATTTGAGTGTCTAAGAAAATCATAAATCAATTCCATCCAATTGTGGAAGACATGGAAATAGATGAACTCCATTTGTTACTGTGAATGCCACAACTCCTCTATTTGTCCTCACTATCTTGAGAGCTGGTCATAAAAATTGATACACATTTGATACCACATCTAAAACTGAATTCCTGTGCTGCCTTACTGCATTTCTGAATCTAACTTCCAATTACAGCTTCCAATGTCAAATTCCCAGAATTCATATTACCTTCTGAACTGCTTCACAAGTGGAATGGTACTCATCAATTAAATTTTAAATCTTGATCCATAATGATCAGCTAACCAACAGCTGCAATTCTCACTGTTTTTGCTTCTGTTTCTGAAATTTGTTCTTACTGATTTTTGATCAAGCTGTAACATTTAATTTCTGTAAGACATCATCTCATTTAACTCTCAATAAATAAGAGCTTGAGTTCAATTCATTTCAGCTAAAAAAAAATCAAATTGCAGATTGGCACAACACCTACAAAATTCAAAACTTCATTCCTGTTTTGTAGAGATTCCAGCTTCTATAAAGTTTTGTTTTCCTCTTTTGCATTTGATCTACAGCAAGACTTAACCACATTTCCTTACAATGGCACAAAAATTCAGCTCGAATTTTAACTTTCTCCTGTTGCAATAATAGTCCAAAACTCAAGCTGCAGATTTGATTCTTTGTTTCTGTATTCTGTATTGTTTCTTTGTCTAGTATCAGATTTCTTGTCTAAAAATCTTGTAGCTCTGTTGAAGCAAGATAATCCTTTGTCAATACTAGGTTAGCAGGTGAGTTTCAAAATTTGTAATGAACCAATAGCCTTGATTTCATTCTGCACAGCCACTGCTGATTCTATTTCTGCACATTCTGGTCTTTGTACCAATTGCCACTGTTTAGCCACAAAATATTTCAATACTTCATCATTTTGTCTCTTAAGACCCTTTACAATGCATAACTGAGAAGTTTACAGGTTCTAGCAACTCTACTTGCTACAATCCATTTCCCCATTTGGCACAAAATTGCCACATTTTTCTGCAAAATCTGCACTTTGTTCATTTCTGTTCTTGCTGCTCAGCTTCAACTTCCAATTTCTGCATATTTTTTTTTTTGATGTTGCTACTGATCTTCCCTTAAGATTCAAGCTTCTTCATTTCCAATAATTCCCATTTACAGTCACCTCAATTCAACATTTGTTACCATCTACTCCTATTTGCTTCTAGCTACTTTCAAACAACATTTCTGCCATTTTCTAGTCCACTTCAGCACTCTTCAGTTTTCTAAATTCTTGTTCCTTTCAGCATCTCAGAAAGTGTAGTATATATGTATACATCTGTTTATAACACCACTACATTCTCAATTGGTTCTTCACTGAATTTCGAGATTAACAATGCTCAGTTGATACAGCCTTGATATTTCTACTGGATTCTGTTCTCTGAAATTAATCAGATTTCAATTTCCTCATTTGTTCTGCTTCAATTTACTTTTCACTTCCATTTCTATTAAACTTTTGAATCAAAGTTTAACAAGATTAGCCTTATCCTTTCTCAGATTTGAATTCATTCCTGTCCAGTATCCTACTGTTTCCAGCTGTAGAAACATTTCTGAATTTTGGTCCAGACTTGTTACTACAGTTTCAGAGTCAGATTCCTGAACATATTGAGACTTCAACAGGTAAGTAAAAGTGTCATCAAAATTGTTTCCAATAGCACAATGCCTTCAAATGCTTCCTCAACTAATTAACAAGTTAGCTCTACTAAGTTGATACATAATTATCTGTTTCAACTACTGCTAACAACAATGTGCTGGTTTGCCCTTCCTGCATCCTTAATATCCTCATCGAAATTCTGCACTCTACACTATCCAGTTAATACATCATCCTGATCAATTGGAATTGTAACTGTCAAATGCTGTCCTTCATTCAACATCTCAGAAATTCAAATTTCTTGTCAAAAACTGAAAATAATAACTTCCAATTAAAAATGTAGTGTGCCAATTTTGCTTCTCCAAAAATCTGAAAACAGAGAAAACAGGTTTTCAATCTTTTAAAACTCAAGCAACTAAATTCAGAAACAAGTTTTCAATCTTTTGAAACTCAAGCAACTAAATTCAGATTCTCAACCAACAGCTTTTATCTTAGAATTTATTTCAAAATTCATCACTTTGATAAACTGTGAATCCATATGAATGCACCATTTTCTAGAATTTAGAATCCAATACCAGCTTCCAATTTCAGAGCTTTGCTTTCTGAACTTGTAAACACAAAGAATTTTGCTTTGAACCATGAAGAGTTAAGCTTGATCAAAGGATTGCAGCTTGATTCCATTCAGTGCTCACAGCCTGTTTCTGGAATACATCCACCATCAACTTAAATACAGCTTACTTCTATTCAATTCTAGCCCTTAAATTCAGTCCTCAAGATTGCAACGGAATACACTTCCCCCAATCTTAAAACTTTATCCATCATCGAACAATCTAACTCATCAAGATAGTCAACCAAAACCCTCAATGAAATAGAGCAAAGAAAAGGTAATCAAAGGTTAAAATGCTAGAGGAAAATAAGCAAGCTTATGGTAGTGAAATGTTGTGAGTTGCATTGAGTGAGCTCCACTTATATGCATGCTTGAGTGTGAGAGATAGAATAGGCAAATTCCTTGTGAGATTGCAACTTGCTTAATTTTTCAATTGGATTAAAACTAATATACCTACTGATTATTGTTTGGATTGAATTCATGATTGTTGGTGATATTTTAGATGGCCTTAGTTAAATTCTTTTTACTATCTTCTAGGTATTGCTAGGAAATTTTCTATGGAGATGATTTTTAGTTTTCTTTACTTTCATGGGACGTTCAAGACTAAGTGTGGGAGATTTGATAACCATGATTTCATTGCATTATTTTGATTCATATATGCATGGTTTGATGTTGATTTTATATGTTTAAATCATGGTTCCATCATATTTTGTGCATTGTATCTATTTTGGACCTAATTGCAAATTATTATATTTTTATGTTATTTGATGCTAATATTTGATTCTTATTTTATAGGTATCAAAGGATCTTAGATTTGGATCTATTTGGACCGAAATTGGGCTCAAATCGGAGTTCAAACGAGAAGATCAAGCTTTGAAGCATTATGGGCTGTTTATCAAGAATAGGAGAAATCTGAATCATCCGTTGAAGATCTGGCCGATCCAACCTAATGGGGAGCAGATCTGAGCCATTGATGAAGATCCAGAAGTTTTGATCCAGATCTGAGTTCATCTAGCCACTGATCCAGCCCGAATTAATCTGGACCGTTCATTGAAGACAGGGCAGATCTGGGCCATCCAGTGATGATCTGGTCGATCCAACTTAAGGGAGAGTAGATCCAGACTCTAAAGCAAGATCAGTGCCTTCATATTGGATTTTGGGCAAACTTTCATCATTGATTTAGCTCCAAATCAATCCCAGCAGCTCCAAAAATTATGTCGTCAACATAGATTTGGGCAACAAAAATGTCTTTTTCTATGGTTTTGACAAATAGAGTCTGGTCTATTTGACCTTGGTTAAAGCCCTTGGATATTAGGTAATTAGATAACCGTTCATACCATGCCCTAGGTGCTTGTTTTAGTCCATATAAGGCCTTTTTTAGTCTAAATACATGGTTTGGATGATCTAAGTCCTCAAAACCTGGGGGTTGACCTACATATACCTCTTCCTTAATAAATCCATTCAAAAATGCTGACTTGACATCCATTTGGTATAATCTAAATTCTTTATGTGCTGCATAAGCCAGCAACATCCTAATGGATTCGAGTCTAGCTACTGGTGCATAGGTTTCGTCATAATCTAAACCTTCAACCTGACTGAAACCTTTGGCTATTAGTCTGGCCTTGTTTCTAACTATTTCACCCCCATCATCCAATTTGTTCCTAAATACCCATTTGGTGTCAATTTTGGACTTATCTATGGGTTTAGGTACAAGTTCCCAGACTTGGTTTCTATCGAATTGTGCTAGCTCTTTCTGTATAGCAATGATCCAGTTTGGGTCAGGTAGGGCTTCTTCTATCGTCTTAGGCTCAATCTTAGAAATAAGGGCAATCTGACTTAGGTTTCTATAAGAGGATCTATTTCTAACTCCTAGGTTTGGGTCACCCAAAATCTGGTCAGGTGGGTGAGAAATACCTATTCTCGTTGGTCTTATGTTTGTGTTAGGAATTAGTTCCTCTGGTTTACTAGTATTAAGTTGAATTTCATCGTCTTCTATAATTCTTGGGTTAATGTCTGCATTTTTATCTATATTTGGTAGATTGTTTTCTTCATCAAATATTACATTAGTTGTTTCTTCAACTTTTAGTGCATTTTGGTCATAGACTCTATAGGCCCTACTGGTTGTAGAGTATCCTAAAAAGATTCCTTGGTTTGATTTGGCTGTAAATTTTCCTAAGTAGTCTTTAGTGTTTAAAATATGAACTTTACATCCAAATACTTTTAAGTAGTTTAAGTTGGGAATTTTATTATAATATATTTCATAAGGGGTTTTATTATAAAGTTTGTTAATTAGAATTCAATTTTGAATATAGTTTGCCGTATTTATTGCTTCAGCCTAAAATTGATGATTTAGATTATATTCGTTTAGCACGGTTCTAGAGGCTTCTTGTAAAGTTCTATTTTTCCGTTCTACTAGCCCGTTCTATTGGGGGGTTCTAGGGCATGAAAATTCGTGTTTGTATCCGTTGATTTTACAAAATTGGATAAATCTATGATTTCCAAATCCCCCCCCCCCATGATCACTTCTAATCCTTTTAATTTTAGTATCTTTTTCATTTTCTGTTAATTTATAAAAATTACTAAAGACTTCAAAGGTTTCATCTTTTGTTTTTAGAAATTTTACCCAGGTGAACCTGGAGTAGTCATCAATTATAACTAAGCAATACTGGTTCTTGCTTAGTGACTTGGCTCCATGTGAATCAAATAAGTCTAGATGAACGAGCTCAAGTAAAGAGTTAGTTCTATCTAGACTGGTTGACTTGTGGGTTGACTTGGTTTGTTTTCCTTGTTGACAGGGATGGCAAATTGTGTTTTCTAGGTTTCTTAATTTGGGTAATCCTCTAACTAAGCCGTTTTGACTCATTTTCGAAATGAGTCTAATATGAGTGTGACCCGGTCTTCTGTGCCACAAGTTAGTTTCCTCTTGTTGTGTCAAGAGACACTTTATTGAGGGTAGGTCAATTGTATAAATGTTATTTTTCCTAAGTCCTTTAAGTCTAAATTTGGGGTTGTCGACGTTTTCAATTAAGCACCCAGAATTATCAAAGGTAACTAAGTATCCACTATCACATAATTGGCTGATACTCAATAGATTAAAATTAAAATTTTCAACTAATAGAACTTTTTGAATGACAAAATTGGAGTTAAGTTCAATATTACCTCTTTCGATTACCTTAAGTTTATCATTGTTGCCGAACGCAACTGACCCTAGGTTCTTCAGTTTGAGCTTAGTAAACTTCAACCTATCTCCAGTCATATGTCTGGAGCATCCACTATCTATCATCCATTGATCCAATTCCTACACACAAAGTAGTTGATTTGGATTCTTTTAATGGATTAAAAGATAGTTTGATTGGATTAAGCTCTCTATTTTTTTCATCTCACCCGTATTAGGTTTTCAATAGTTATTTCTATGGGTGGTTGTGAGATGGATGAATTAGGTTAGTTAACTTGAAAAATATTTTATAAGTTAAAAAGCATAATTTTAAGTTAATTAAATTTTTTGAAAAATAATTTTAATAAATTAATTTAATTACGAATTTTAAAATCGAATTTTGAATTTTAATTCTGATTTTTGAGTTTAAATTAATTTTAATTACAAATTTAATTTTGAATTTGAATTAATTTTAATTATGAATTTAATTTTGAATTTGAATTTGAATTATGAATTTAATTTTGAACTTGAATTACGAATTTAAATTTTGAATTTGATTATGAATTTAATTCTGAATTTGAATTATTATTCCTTAGTCATCTCACCCGATCTAAATTTTCAATCAGGAAATCCTATAATTTTTGTGAGATGAATTAGATTCAATTTTAGGGTTTGATTTAACTTTGTGTTAGATTCAGGTTTAGCTTTGAGTTCAACAAGTAGGCGTTCTTCGGATAAACTTCTAGGCTATGGTGAGTCACATGGACCTCATTAAAGTAACCATGCCTTCGAGGTTTTCCAAATAGTCCTACCCATTGAACTTAGTACAAAACCTTGGTCTAACTGGTTAGGATCTATAAAGGGTAGCTTCGGTCAGTTCCACTTAGCTAAATGCACCAGGTCGAAGCCATATCTTCCTAAACATGTGATGACTAAGCTTCCCCAACGTACTATCATCCAATACTTCACCAGTACTGTGGGTCAAGTTAAACCTAGCCCATTTTGATCTAACCTTAATTACCCTGCCGGGTAGTCTACTCTTGGTTACCCTTATCGGGTGGATTAAGTTCGGAGGTGCCAGCTATTTTGGAGCCTCCTACTATTTTGAATTTTTGTTTACTTTTGATTTGATTTTGATTTTAATTTTACATTTGAATTTATCTTTTAATTTTAATGGTTTTTGTATTTACTCCCCCTGGATCATAGCCTCGATATGGTCTATCGAAGTAATGTATTTGATCCTTGGGAACCCAATATTGTCCAAGTCCAACTTGATTGATCAGGTTGGACTTGGGGACCCATGCTTGGACCATTTTTCTATTTGTTCTTTGTATAAGTGATAAATATAACTTATATTTCTTTTTCAATTTGAATCCTAGTCCAGTTCTATTGTAGATTGCCCTTTGTGTTCCAAGAATTAGGTCAAGGTTCTTGGAACCCAAAGAGAATCGTTCTAATGTTTTCTCCAGATCCTTGACCTGAGTTTTTAGGCTGGAATTCTCTTCCTGAAGTTTTTGGACTTAAGTCGAGTTTCCAGTCTGAACTGGTTCAGTCAAAGATTCGGAGTTAGTCACTTCTTTAAGGACAACTACTTCCTTTAGAAGTGACTTAATTCTAAGATTAGACTTAGCTATTTTTCGTAACAAGTAATTGACTAGATTGTTTAGTCGAGGGATACTTACAGAGGGATTGGGTCCTTCGGAAACGGATACGGATCCGTGGCTTCTTTCCGATTCTGCTTCCGACTCGCTCTCGCTCTCGGACACATCGATTTGGTCTCGGGCCATCAGGGCAAGAAGGCTCGTCTGTTCGAGCTCGTCGTCGGTATCCTCTTCTGAAGATTCTTCAAAGGTTGCTTTTAGCACCTTCTTCTTCCTCTGCTTCTTTGCATCCTTCTGATTGGGGCAGTTGGCCTTGATGTGCCCTTTCCGGTTGCACCCATAACAGATCACCTCAAACTTGACCTTTGAGCTGGTTTGAACCTCCTTTGATTGTACGACTTTCTTTAGGTCTCTCTTGTTGAATCCCTTCTTCTTCTTGTAGAGCTTCTTCACAAGATTCACGAGTTCGGAGGTCAATTTGTCGTCTTCATCATCTGAGTCGGGTTTGACTTCCGATTCAAGTTCAATTCTTCGTCGTGATCTTGGTTCGCGTGTTCGACTGGTACCTACAACCAAAGCAATACCTTTCTCGATTGGTTGTGTATTAGTTTGTTCATGCAATTCAAATTTTGAGAACAATTCATCTAGTCTAATGGAAGTTAAATCCTTGGAGACTTTGTAGGCATCTACCATCGATGCCCACAATGTGCTCCTCGGAAAAGCATTAAGTGTGTACCTTATAATGTCCCTATTCTCGACCTTTTGCCCGATAGCGTGGAGTGAGTTGAGGATGTCTTGAATCCGTGCATGGAGTTGACTTGCTGTCTCTTCTTCCTGCATTTTCAGATTATATAATTTATTGAACAAAAGATCTCTCTTGCTTACCTTAGTGTCGGAGGTGCCCTCGTGGAGTTCGATCAGCTTCTCCCAAAGCACTTTTGCGCTGGAGAACGGTCCAACTCTGTTGAGTTCCTCCTTTGTCAGTCTGCACTGGAGGGTGCAGGTCGCTCTGGCATCAGCTTCCACCTTCTTGATTAGGGTCGGTTCCCATTTTTCGCAGGGTGTCGGCTTACCGTCTTCGTCGGTTGGCAGTTGTATTCCAGTCTTGATAATCATCCACGTGTCGAACTGTGTCTTGAGAAAGGTTTCCATTCACCCCTTCCAATATCCGAAGTCTTCTCCGGAGAAAAGTGGGGGGCGAACGGTGTTGAAACCTTCTTGTTGGGCCATTAGCGATATGCAAAAACAACGACAAAATAGAAATGTCCCAAGACTAGGTCTTGGATTAGCAGTGCGGGAAGTAAAGTTAAGAAATAGCGAACTCGAGTGGTGTTGTACCAGTCTCGAGCAAAAACCAATTCGAAAAAAAAATAATTAGAATATAGCAATTAAGCTAATTCTAATTGATCCATAAAACTGAAAATACCACAAAAAATTATGTGATTGGTGGTTGCACCAGATCAACACGACCCTGCTCTGATACCAATTATTGGATCGAAAGCACTAAAGGGGGGGTGAATAGCGCTCGTGGCTTTCACTTTTCATTTCAGAAATCTTACGAGTAACGCAGCGGAAATAAATAAAACAACCAACACACAAAAGACTCTAAGATTTACTTGGTTCAGAGCCTAGGGCAACTCCTACTCCAAGGCCCGCGATCGTTGATCGCTTACTGTGGGCAACAACTATATCGAGCAAAAGTTTGTACAACTGAGAATTACAATAAGTGCAATAATTAAAGTAAACTTATACCGACGATAGAATCTTAAAATCGCGGAGCTCCGGGTCGTCAGAAACTTGTAGCAGCACTTCAGGATGTTTTTGAGGCAGCGTGTTGTAGCTTGATCACTTGGAAGATGTTTTTCAAGAGCCTCTACCTCGAACCCCCTTTTAAACAGTGCTGGAGGCGCCTCTAAGCCTGTCCGAGGTGCCTCCAGGCCGCCGAGTCGCACGCGTGGATCAGCTCTGATCTGGTCGCACCTTACCCACTGAAGGCGCCTCCAAGCTGCTCCAAGGCACCTCTAACGCTTGGTCCAAGGTGCCTCCAGTGACCTCCGAGGCACCTCCAGCGTCTCTGGACAGCTGGCTTCGGTTAGCCCTCGAGGCGCCTCCAAGTCCCATGGAGGCACCTCGGACACTGTTCATTCGAGCTCTAAGTTGCTCCTTTGTTCCTGCAAATTGTGTTAGTCCCAAACACAAACCCTGCAAAAAAAAGTTAGCACAGAAACAATATGATAGATATACTTGACAATCGCCAGACTGTCCGGGTCTGACTTCGGATTTCCAATCGAAAATCCTAGGTCGACCCGATGTCTACTGTTCCCTCTACGGGGAACGCGTCCTCACCTACTCCACTCAGAAGATTTACCTGATGCCAGTGCGATCCTCCAGATCGACTGGACTTTTGCTCAGTATTCGAAGCTTCCGGACTTTCTGCTGGACTTCTGCTTCCCGGCTGGTCCAATCTCTCACCTGGTTCGCGACACCAGGACTTTCACCTAGGGTTACCCCCTAGTACTTTTACCTGAAGCTCTCGACCCGCCAAGACTTTCCGCATAGGGTTACCCCCCCTATGAGTTAGGGTTACCACCCCCTAGGGTTTTCCACCTGCCTAACCGCAGCTAGGACTTTCCTAAAAATACTCAATTAAGTGCATTAGATCACAAAACAACTTAACTTTGAATTCCTTTACCATTATCAAAACAACGGTCGATCGTCGGATGCTTCCCGCACCAACACTACCTCTTCTCTTTCTCTTCTTCATTATGGCCGGTGGCATCTTCCTTTGTGGAGCACTTGGTGGCCGGTAGCTTGGAGGTGAAGAAGTAGAGGAAGGAGGCATTGTTTTCTAGCATCCCTTGGAGCATTGTGGTGGTGGCCGAAACTTGGAAGCAAGGAAGGCTTTGGTGGTTTTCTTCTTGGTAGATCGTCACCCATACGACATCCATGAAAAGAAGAGGAATACAATAGAAGATCAAGAGGTTGCTGCTTACAAAGAAAGGTATAACTAGTAGTATTATTCCGCATCATAATAGTTTTCTTTGTATAGATTTTGAAATACCAAACACAAGAGGCTTACGATTCTAGGTTTCGAATTTATGATTCGATTTTGTGTTTCTTTTGTTTTTCGATCTTGTGATTCGATTGTTCTTAATGGTTAAACCTAGGGTTACTATAAGGAGATTAAATATTGAATTTCTTTGAAAGACTTTGTCTAGAAAGTGGTGAATGCTCCCATAACCAAGAAGGTCTAGTGTCTCGTCATGTTTAACCTAGAAGCCAATCTCTGAAATAAATATTTAATCGAATTTTTAACATGGGTGGATTCGGATCAATAATGTTAAGTATCATTTGCGATCCAAATCTAAACCACTAAGAACAGATAAGTTGAATTTAGAATCAATAATACTAAGTTCTGTTTGCGATTCCAAATTTAATTTCTAAAGAACACAATAGGTTTTTAGGAAAGGTTCAGGACTTGTACAAAATTTTTGTACAGGGGAACCGGTACGATATTCTGAGTAGCAACCAACAAGACTCATGATACTGCGGGCGCTTCGGGCTCTCAGACTCCGGTGGCTTCGTTAGAGGTACCCACCCATACATTATAAACTGTAACACCCGTGGCAAACCCGGTACCTCCACCAGCAGAGTGTGATGCCCGCCCCTCCTGCTAGTGGGACGGGGTCACTTTACTTAACTATTTTGCGGAAACATACATGCATATTAATATTTCTTCTAAAGTAAAACAGCGGAAGTATCATGAAGTCATGCGGAACATTAACATAAATAAACTTAGTTCATGTCAACACATAAAAAAAATAACATAAGCAGGTCTTTTATTTGTCTTAGTCGAGCCACCACCACACACATATCTTGCCTCTCCTGCGGCTCCCCTAGTTCATCCATTCTTTGCCCTTATCTACGGTACAAGGAAAGTAAGCTATAAGCACACAGGCTTAGTAAGAACCTTTCCTACTCACAAAAACCATATATCAAAGCATAATCATATAAGCATATGACGATGGAAACATAATCATCTAACATCATATTGTGAAACATAGCATCATATCATATCATAAATCATAGAGCATCATGTCATATAAATCATAAAAGAATATCATATCATAAATCATAAGAGCATCATGTCATATAAATCCTAAGGCATAGCAAATCATGTCATAAATCATATCATGCAAGATATCTTTTAAAACATGTGTCATGTCATATGCAAGATGTCTTAAAACATATCATATAGTACTTGAACATAATATCATCATGAGGGCCCGGCTTGTACAACATACATATATAAATGCGTGCAATCCCTAGGACAGGGTAGCTAGCCCCGAACCTACTAGGGATCTAGGTCCGTACTACGACCGTCGACCTAGGGGCGTACTAAGGAGCCCATCCCTTTACTAGACCCGTTCATAGTCCGTCGGACTAGGGGCGCTTATGGAGCCCACCCTTGGTACAAGACATACAAAGTAAAATAGCATATCATGGTTCATGTCATAACATAGCATATCATATCTTATCATATCATGAAGAGTGCTCTTAGTCCCCAAGGGGAAGCAACTCTTAGGCCTTCACTTATCATATCATAAAGAGTGCTCTTAATCCAAACAAAAAGGGAAGCAACTCTTAGGTCTTTGCTTATTACATCATAAAGCATGCATACTTGGGCACATAGCACATCATAAGAGACATTATTATGCATGGATCATAAGCATACATAAATGAGCATATTATTTGTCGTATCATAAAGCATGCATACTTGAGCACATAGCACATCATAAGAGACATTATTATGCATGGTTCATAGGTATACGTAAATGAACACATCACCTATCATAGAAAAGACATAATCATGCATGGAATCATTAAATAACATCTCTTAATTCATAACGTAGCATGTGAGGTACATCTAGTCTCCTAAACCCATAATGGCCGAAAGTTCAAGAGTATAAACTTAAATTCTAAACAACATACAAGCATAAGAATCTCATGATAACTTCGTATCATATCATAAGGAAAGTCATAAGCATGTTAATCCAATTTTTAAGCTTTCCTAGGTCTTGATCTTTTTCATGGCCGAAAGTTCATGAAGAAGGAAAATAAACTCCAAACAACATACAAGCATAAACATCAAGCTAATTTCATATCATATCAAAAGGGGATCCATGAGCATGCTAGATTTAATTTTTAAGCTTCCTTGAACCCTAGTAATGTTCATGGCCGAAAGTCTCATGGAGAGGAAAAATAAGCTCTAACAACATACAAGCATAAATATCTAGCTAAATTCATATCATATCATGAGGGGATCTATGGGCATGCTAGATTTAATTTTAAGCTTCTTTGAACCCTAGAAATGTTCATGGCCGAAACTTTATAAAGGAGAAGACCAAGCTCTAAACAACATACAAACATAAATATTTAGCTAAATTCATATCATATCATAAGGGGATCCATGGGCATGCTAGATTTAATTTTAAGCTTCTTTGAACCCTAGAAATGTTCATGGCCGAAACTCTATAAAGGAGAAGACCAAGCTCTAAACAACATACAAGCATAAATATTTAGCTAAATTCATATCATATCATAAGGGGATCCATGGGCATGCTAGATTTAAATTTTAAGCTTCTTTGAACCCTAGAAATGTTCATGGCCGAAACTTTATAAAGGAGAAGACCAAGCTCTAAACAACATACAAGAATAAATATTTAGCTAAATTCATATCATATCATAAGGGGATCCATGGGCATGCTAGATTTAATTTTAAGCTTCTTTGAACCCTAGAAATGTTCATGGCCGAAACTTTATAAAGGAGAAGACCAAGCTCTATACAACATATAAGCATAAATATTTAGCTAAATTCATATCATATCATAAGGGGATCCATGGGCATGCTAGATTTAATTTTAAGCTTCTTTCTACCCTAGAGATGATCATGGCCGAAAGTTTCATGAAGAGAAAAATCAAGCTCTAAACAACATACAAGCATAAACATCTAGCTACATTCATATCATGTCATAAGGGGATCCATAAGCATGCTAGATTTAATTTTAAGTTTCCTTGAACCCTAGTAATGTTCATGGCCAAAAGTTTCATGGAGAGGAAAAATAAGCTCTAACAACATACAAGCATAATTATCCAGCTAAATTCATATCATATCGTGAGGGGATCCATGAGCATGTTAGATTTAATTTTAAGCTTCCTTGAACTCTAGTAATGTTCATGGCCGAAACTTCAAGGAGGTGATCCTAGGTTTTTAAGCATTCTAACCTCATGGAAAATACGTAAACAACTTGTACCACAGGTGAGGGGATACTTACAACTTGTCGCTTGTTTTTCCTAAAGAAAGTGGTACCCTTGTGAGGGGGAAGAAGGAGCTTCTCTTCCAGGTTCTCCCTTTTGTTTTCTCTTTCTTGTAAGGAGTAAACCTTGAGACTCCTTCTTAGGAATTAGTTTTCTTAGAGAGAAAGCCTTAGCTTGGATTTTGGAAATGAGGGAGAGAGTGGTTTAGGTTTTGGTGGAGAAGGAAGGAGGAGAAAGAAGGAGGAGGAAGAAGAAGGAGGAATAATTAACAAATTTTTCTTTCCCTTTTCTTCTCTCATTCCTATTTGTTCCCCATATAAATGAAACATGTCCTCATTCATCCCCTTAACTCCTCTATCTCTTCACTCTCTTAATTCCCACGAAATTAGAGGAAAAGAAGGAAGGAAGGCAACTTGGCTTTTGCTTGCTTCTTTTCTTAACTAAGAGGAAGAGGAGGTAAGCTACTTGATTTTCTCTTGCTCCTTTGCTTAACTATATTCTTACTTTTAACTACAATTTCCATTCTTTTCTATTCATATATCATTCATTACCCTAGTGGTTATCATACCCCAATTTAACTCTATCATTGTGGGAGGTTCAAGGTTCAAACCTTAACCTCACTTTCTTTTTATTTCATTTTAGTTTCTATTTCCATTTCTTTTTTTTTTATTCTAAAAGAAAAATACTCATAGGTATAGCTTATCATTTTGTGGGTATTACAGTACCCCATACCTCATAGAAAGTTCGTCCTCAAACTTAAAATAGCGACATCAGGTGGCACAGGTCTTCCTGCTGAATGCATCGGCCACTTTGTTCACTTTTCCGGGGTGATAAAAGATCTCGCAGTCATAGTACTTAACTAAATTGAGCCATCTGCGTTGTCTCATATTCAGATCTTTCTGAGTGAAGAAATATTTCAGACTCTGGTGGTCGGTATAAATCTTACACCGGACTCCATATAAATAATGTCTCCATGTTTTGATAGCAAAGACCACGGCTGCTAGTTTTAGGTCATGAGTGGGGTAGTTCTTTTCATGCTCTTTGAGTTGTCTAGAGGCGTATGCAATGACCTTGCCATCTTGCATGAGTACATCTCCAAGTCCTAATTTGGAAGCGTCACTGTACATATCGAAGCCTTTGTTACTTTCCGGAAGAGTAAGGATTGGAGCACTGGTCAGTCTTCTTTTTAATTCCGTGAAACTCTTCTCGCATTCATCCGTCCATTCATACTTTTTGTTCTTCTTGGTGAGAACTGTCATAGGGGCTGCAATCTTAGAGAAGTCCTCCACAAACTTTCGGTAGTAGCCTGCTAGCCCGAGAAAACTTCTGATTTCACTGACATTCTTTGGCCTGTTCCAATTACTTACAGCTTCGATCTTGTTTGGATCTACCATTACTCCGTCCTTGGAGATGACATGACCCAGGAATGATATTTGATTAAGCCAAAACTCGCATTTGGAGAACTTTACATATAGTTGTTTCTCTCGAAGAATCTGTAGTACGGTGTTCAGGTGTTCAGCATGCTCTTCTGGGGTTCTTGAATAGATGAGAATATCGTCAATGAAGACGATCACGAATTTGTCGAGATATGCCGTAAACACCCGATTCAACAGATCCATAAATACAGCAGGAGCATTTGTCACTCCGAAGGGCATAACTATGAACTCATAGTGTCCGTATCTTGTTCGAAATGCCGTCTTTGGTATATCATCTTGTTTCACTTTCACTTGATGATAGCCGGACCTTAGGTCAATCTTAGAGAAGACGGTCGCTCCCCTTAATTGGTCAAATAGGTCGTCGATCCGTGGAAGAGGGTACCGGTTCTTGATTGTCACATTGTTCAACGCTCGGTAGTCTATACACATCCGCATAGACCCATCCTTCATTTTCACAAACAGTACTGGAGCTCCCCATGGAGAGTGACTCAGGCGAATAAGTCCCTTGTCAAGTAACTCTAGTAGCTGCCCCTGAAGTTCCTTCAACTCAGCCGGCGCCATACGATAAGGTGCTTTAGATATCGGTTTAGTACCATGAATCAGTTTGATTTCAAATTCTATGTCTCTATCGGGAGCTAACCCTGGTAGTTCATCGGGAAACACTTCTGGATAGTTGCACACCACTTTGACATTTTCTAGTTTCTGGTCCTCAGCATGACTTGTATCGATCACTTGTGCTAGAAACCCAGTACATCCGTTATTTAACATCTTTTGTGCCTTTATAGCTTATAAGAATCTCCCAGTTTCTTTCCTTGGTTCTCCAACAAACTCGAACATTGGTTCTGCTTCAGGTCAGAAGACCACTTTCCTTTGACGACACTCGATTGAAGCGCCGTACTTGCTCAGAAAATCCATGCCTAATATACTGTCATAATCTTGTATGTCAAGCACTATCAGATCACAGTAGAGTTCTCTGTCTGCGATTCTGATGGGTGCGGCTCGCAGCATATGAGTAGATGGCATTACTTCTCCCAAAGGCAGGGTTGTTAAGAATTTGCCATTTAAGGCTTGTGGTGGTATCTCTAACTTCTCCATGAAGGGTGTAGAGATGAACGAGTGTGTCGCCCCAGTATCAAATAACACATTAGCATATTGGCTGAAAATAGGCAGCTGACCTGTGACAACTGTAGAGGCACTCGCCACATCATCTTTGGTAAGAGAGAAAACCTTGGCGTTCGTCGTAGCTGGCGAGCCTTCCAATCTCCCTTGGCTAATCAGAGTTCCTTCAATGGCAGCCTGCATCAGGTGTAGCTGTGAGGGGGCACTCCTATTCTGGTTATACTGCTGGGATGGTGTCTGGGACTGGGTAGGGCAGTCTCTGGCCATATGTCCTTCCGGTCCGTAATTGTAACACTTTCTCATACCCTTGTGGCATACTCCGGAATGCTGCTTCCCACAAATGGTACACTGAGGGTACTTAGGTTTCTTATTTGCTGGTCCTCCTTTAGTGTTGTTCCATTGCTTCCTTTTTCCATTAGAGTTTCCTTTCACGCTCGTTTTGGTACTCTAAGGTTTTTTTCCTTCTGTCTGTGCCTGATTCTTATTCTCGTTCATCGCCTTCTGATAATGTTCGGTGATCAGGGCACTGCTAACCAGTTCTTCCGTAGTCTGCGGTCTATTAATTCCGCCGGCCACATTCAATGCTATCTCGGGTCGGAGCATTTTCAGCATCAGTCTAACCCTTTCTCTTTCCGTGCTGACTAACTATGGGTAGAGGCGTGCAAGACGGTTGAAGCACTTCACTGTTTCATTCACTGATAAGTCACCTTGCCGGAACTCGGTGAACTCGTCATAATGCCGGTTCGTTACTTGCATATGGAAGAATTCCTTGAAGAACTCTGTCTCGAAGTTCGTCCAATCATCAGATTAATTTGTCTCTTAGCCTTAACTCTTTCCCACCACATTCTTGCGTCTCCGGAAAAATAGAATGACACGCATTTGATCTTTTTCGATATAGGCCAGTCCAGCAATTCCACAATACTTTCCACCGTCCTGAACCAGGCTTGGGCGTCCCATGGCTCACAAGTACCCGAGAAGTTCTCCGGCTTCATCCTTAGCCACTTTATCAAGTAGGTCTCCTGTCGGAGCACTGGGGCAGGGGCTACCGGTGGTACGGGTGCAGCTATTCGTATGACGGGCACTGCATTTTGATTTGCTGGTGGGGTGACAGGGTTTCCTTGCTGATTCATCAGAGCAGTGATTACCTGTTGTTGTTCCGTGATCTGACGCTGGAGATCTGTGACTACCTGGGTCAGATCTGGTGGGGTCACTGTCTCATCGGCCCTGTTACCGCGTCTTCTAGCCATATCTATTTTCATAAATAACAATAAAGCTGGCATAAGTCTAGAGTCATCCTACTTATATTCATGCATATTAAATATCGCTTATCATGCATAACGGAAATCCATATCAGTCATACTTAGGTTCATGGATACTAAAACATTTCCTATTATGCATAAATAAAATAGAGTAAGTACAGAAAGTCTTACTTGGAGCAGCAGGATGGAGGCTTGATGTGTGTGTAGCGGAAAGGCTAACTTGGCTCTGATACCAACTTGTGACGCCCGCCCCTCCTGCTAGTGGGACGGGGTCACTTTACTTAACTATTTTGCGGAAACATACATACATATTAATATTACTTCTAAAGTAAAACAGCGGAAGTATCATGAAGTCATGCTGAACATTAACATAAATAAACTTAGTTCATGTCAACACATAAAAAAAATAACATAAGCAGGTCTTTTATTTGTCTTAGCCGAGCCACCACTACACACATCTCTTGCCTCTCCTGTGACTCCCCTAGTTCATCCATTCTTTGCCCTTATCTGCGGTACAAGGAAAGTAAGCTATAAGCACACAGGCTCAGTAAGATCCTTTCCTACTCACAAAAACCATATATCAAAGCATAATCACATAAGCATATGACGATGGAAACATATGTAACACCCATGGAGTACTTAGCAAGATTTTAGATATTTTTATCATGAATAAAAATAGGCCTTATGTGGAATTAACAAAAATAATAAAAATAAAAGTAGAATCAAAAAAGAGAGATGACCAAGGCTTGAACCTTGGATCTCTTACTAGATATATGCATGTGTTAACCAATAGACTAAGAGTAATTATTGTTAAAGAAAGAGGTGACAATCTAGTTAAGGGTAAGAAAAGAGATATTTTTTCATTGAGAATGAGAGGTTAGAGTTGCCTTCTCCCTCTCAAAAGAAAAGAGGATTTTTTCTTCCTCTTTTCATTAAGGGGAAATAAAAGAAAGGAGAAGGAAAAATACATTTTTTCCTTCCTCCTCTCATGATGAATAAAAGGGGAAATTAAGAAGAAACTTCATTTTCTTCTCTTCCTCCTTCCTCCTCTTCCTCACCGTGACCAAGAAACCTCCCCCACCTCTCCTTGCCGAAACCCAAAAACAAAGAAGACCCCTCTCTAGGAAGGCTCCACAAGCAAGATCCCTCTTTCCTTAAGCGAATAAGGATGTAAGTATTCCCTCACCTGTGGTACAAGTTGCTTACGGTTCTCTCGAAAGATTTGAACTCTTAGAATTAGAAATAAAAGAAGAGAAGAAACCATGCTTATGAATTTTGATAGGTTATGATATAAATTTAGTTAGGAAGGAAATTATGTGTGTGATGTTAAGCTTGATCTTCTTATTAAGATGTTTATTAACCTTCTCTCCTTTTTTTTATAAGTTTCGGTCAAGATAGGAATATAGGGTTCATGAGGCTTAAAACCTAATCTAATTTGCTCATAGATTCATTTATGATGTGATATGAAATTTGCTAGAGACTCATGTTCATAGGTTATCTAGAATTTATGTTCTTGCTTGAAGAAAGTTTCGGTCAAGATAGGAATATAGGGTTTATGAGGCTTAAAACCTAATCTAACTTGCTCATAGATTCATTTATGATGTGATATGAAATTTGCTAGAGATTCATGTTCATATGTTATCTAGAATTTATGTTCTTGCTTGAATAAAGTTTCGGCCAAGATAGGAATATAGGTTTCATGAGGCTTAAAACCTAATCTAACTTGCTCATAGATTCATTTATGATTGTGTTATGAAATTGCTAGGGATTCATGTTCATATGTTATCTAGAACTTATGTTCTTGCTTGAAGGAAGTTTCGGCCATGATGGAAATATTAGGGTTCATGAAACTCAAAACCTAATTTAGTATGATCATAGACCTCCATGTGATATGTTATGAAATTTACTAAAAAGATTTATGTTTACATGTTGTTCATAAGTTTATTTCCTAGTTGTGAAGTTTCGGCCAAGATAGTGATTTAGGGTTTCATAAAGCTCTATACCTAATTTAGCATGTTCATAGGCTTCATTGTAATATATTATCAAATTGGCTAAGTATTCATGTTAAGAGATTTACTAGAAGTCTACTTCTTGTTGCATGATGTTTCGGCTATGATAATTTTAGGGTTCATGAAGCCCAAAACCTAAGTTAGTATGCTCATAGGTTTCTTGATGATATGTTATAAAATGGGATAGAAACTTGTACTTATATGTTGCCTAGAAGTTCCTTTCCTACATGATGGAGTTTCGGCCATGATGAATCCTTAGGGTTCATGAAGCTCCAAACCTAATTTAGTGTGCTTATAGACTTCTTTATGATATATGATGGAATTAGCTAGGTATTCATGCTACATGTTGTTTAGAAGTGTATCTCCTTGGCTTATGAAGTTTCGGCCATGATAAGAATTAGGGTTTCATAAAGCTCAAAACCTAATCTAGCATGCTCATAGACTTCCTTATGATATGTTAGCAACTTGGCTAAGTATTTATGTTCATGTGTTGCTTAGAAGTTTACTTCTTGTTACATGATGTTTCGGCTATGATAAGATGTTAGGATTCATGAAACTCAAAACCTAATTTAGTATGTTCCTAGACTTCTTATGATATGTTATGAGATTTGCTAGGTATTCATGTTGTATGTGGCTTAGGAGTATTCTTTTGTTATGAACTTTCGGCCATGACTATAACTTAGAATTCAAGAAGGTTTTAAACCTAAACTTAGCAAGCCATGAATTTGTTTATGATATGTTTTATGTTTAAGTATGCATGCTTATGATAAAATCAGTAACATGTTGATTATGTATGTTATGAATAATGCATGAGATGATCCTTATGATGATTATGTACTCAAGTATGTATGATTTCAATGTGTTGCATGCTCATCCATGTAAGCTTATGAACCAAGCATGATAATGGTTTTATATGATGGCCATGTGCCAAGAATGCATGCCTTATGATATGATAAGAAATGGCAAGGAGTTGCTTCCCTTAAGTTGGGATTAAGAGCACTCTTTATGTTAAGACAAGAGCATGACATTTATGATGATATGATATGACACTTATGATGATATGATATGACAATTATGATGATATGATATGCATGACATGTACTTTACTTTGTATGGCTTGTACCAAGGGTGGGCTCCATAAGCGCCCCTAGACCGATGGACTATGAACGGGTCTAGTAAAAAGGGATGGGCTCCTTAGTACGCCCCTAGACCGACGGACTATGAACGGGTCTAGATCCCTAGTAGGTTCGGGGCTAGCTACCCTGTCCTAGGGATTGCGCGCATTTACGTATATATGTGGTACAAGCCGGGCCCTCATGATGATGATATTATGTTCAAGTATTAAAAGATATGTATAAAGACATTTCGCACTCGACATGACATATGTTTTAAAAAGACATTTTGCATAATGCACCCATTCATATATGATATGTTTCTTTCTATGTTTCATGATATGTTATGTTTCTCATGATTTACCTCATATGATTCCTTTGTTTATGACATGTTGGAAACATGATTCATAATGATATGTTATGATAAAAAACTATGCTCACATATTGATGATTATGTTATTTATTCATTGATGATATGCTAGTATGATTTTACTTGAGATACGGATTTTTGTGAGTAGGAAAGAATCTTACTGAGCTCATGTGCTCATAGCTTACTTCCTTGTTCCGCAGATAAAGGCAAGGGGTGGATGACTTAAGGGTGTTGCAGGAGAGGCAAGGAGGTGTGTGTGGCAGTGGCTCGGCTGAAACAAATAAGACCTGCTATAATCTTTTGTTATGTTGACATGAACCGTTGTA
This sequence comes from Zingiber officinale, assembly GCF_018446385.1. Classification (NCBI taxonomy): domain Eukaryota; kingdom Viridiplantae; phylum Streptophyta; class Magnoliopsida; order Zingiberales; family Zingiberaceae; genus Zingiber; species Zingiber officinale. The sequence continues at coordinate 42,384,123 of NC_056005.1, read as the reverse complement.
TTTATGTTACATTCCAGAATAACTCTATGACATTTCCGCTGCTTTATGTTATAAGAAAGAAATTTTTGAATATGTATGTATCCTGGAATAGTTAAGTAAGTTAGTAGCCTCGTCCCTTTGGGTAGCAGGGAGGGCGGGCGTTACAACATAATCATCTAATATCATATTGTGAAACATAGCATCATATCATATCATAAATCATAAGAGCATCATGTCATATAAATCATAAAAGCATATCATATCATAAATCATAAGAGCATCATGTTATATAAATCCTAAGGCATAGCATATCATGTCATAAATCATATCATGCAAGATGTCTTTTAAAACATGTGTCATGTCATATGCAAGATGTCTTAAAACATATCATATAGTACTTGAACATAATATCATCATGAGGGCCCGGCTTGTACCACATACATACATAAATGCGCGTAATCCCTATGACAGGGTAGCTAGCCCCGAACCGAATAGGGATCTAGGTCCGTACTACGACCGTCGACCTAGAGGCGTTCTAAGGAGCCCATCCCTTTACTAGACCCGTTCATAGTCCGTCGGCCTAGGGGCGCTTATGGAGTCCACCCTTGGTACAAGCCATACAAAGTAAAATAGCATATCATGGTTCATGTCATAACATAACATATCATATCTTATCATATCATGAAGAGTGCTCTTAGTCCCCAAGGGGAAGCAACTCTTAGGCCTTCACTTATCATATCATAAAGAGTGCTCTTAATCCCAACAAAAAGGGAAGCAACTCTTAGGCCTTTGCTTATCACATCATAAAGCATGCATACTTGGGCACATAGCACATCATAAGAAACATTATTATGCATGGATCATAAGCATACATAAATGAGCATATTATTTGTCATATCATAAAGCATGCATACTTGAGCACATAGCACATTATAAGAGACATTATTATGCATGGTTCATAGGTATACGTAAATGAACACATCACCTATCATAGAAAAGACATAATCATGCATGGAATCATTAAATAACATCTCTTAATTCATAACGTAGCATGTGAGGCACATCTAGGCTCCTAAACCCATCATGGCCGAAAGTTCAAGAGTATAAACTTAAATTCTAAACAACATACAAGCATAAGAATCTCATGTTAACTTCGTATCATATCATAAGGAAAGTCATAAGCATGTTAATCCAATTTTTAAGCTTTCCTAGGTCTTGATCTTTTTCATGGCCGAAAGTTCATGAAGAAGGAAAATAAACTCCAAACAACATACAAGCATAAACATCAAGCTAATTTCATATCATATCATAAGGGGATCCATGAGCATGCTAGATTTAATTTTTAAGCTTCCTTGAACCCTAGTAATGTTCATGGCCGAAAGTCTCATGGAGAGAAAAAATAAGCTCTAACAACATACAAGCATAAATATCTAGCTAAATTCATATCATATCATGAGGGGATCTATGGGCATGCTAGATTTAATTTTAAGCTTCTTTAAACCCTAGAAATGTTCATGGCCGAAACTTTATAAAGGAGAAGACCAAGCTCTAAACAACATACAAGCATAAATATTTAGCTAAATTCATATCATATCATAAGGGGATCCATGGGCATGCTAGATTTAATTTTAAGCTTCTTTGAACCCTAGAAATGTTCATGGCCGAAACTCTATAAAGGAGAAGACCAAGCTCTAAACAACATACAAGCATAAATATTTAGCTAAATTCATATCATATCATAAGGGGATCCATGGGCATGCTATATTTAAATTTTAAGCTTCTTTGAACCCTAGAAATGTTCATGGCCGAAACTTTATAAAGGAGAAGACCAAGCTCTAAACAACATACAAGCATAAATATTTAGCTAAATTCATATCATATCATAAGGGGATCCATGGGCATGCTAGATTTAATTTTAAGTTTCTTTGAACCCTTGAAATGTTCATGGCCGAAACTTTATAAAGGAGAAGACCAAGCTTTAAACAACATACAAGCATAAATATTTAGCTAAATACATATCATATCATAAGGGGATCCATGGGCATGCTAGATTTAATTTTAAGCTTCTTAGTACCCTAGAGATGATCATGGCCGAAAGTTTCATGAAGAGGAAAATCAAACTCTAAACAACATACAAGCATAAACATCGAGCTACATTCATATCATGTCATAAGGGGATCCATAAGCATGCTAGATTTAATTTTAAGTTTTCTTGAACCCTAGTAATGTTCATGGCCGAAAGTTTCATGGAGAGTAAAAATAAGCTCTAACAACATACAAGCATAATTATCTAGCTAAATTCATATCATATCATGAGGGGATCCATGAGCATGTTAGATTTAATTTTAAGCTTCCTTGAACCCTAGTAATGTTCATGGTCGAAACATCAAGGAGGTGATCCTAGGTTTTTAAGCATTCTAACCTCATGGAAAATACGTAAACAACTTGTACCATAGGTGAGGGGATACTTACAACTTGTCGCTTGTTTTTCCTAAAGAAAGTGGTACCCTTGTGAGGGGGAAGAAGGAGCTTCTCTTCCTAGTTCTCCCTTTTGTTTTCTCTTTCTTGTAAGGACCAAACCTTGAGACTCCTTCTTAGGAATTAGTTTTCTTGGAGAGAAAGCCTTAGCTTGGATTTTGGAAATGAGGGAGAGAGAGGTTTAGGTTTTGGTGGAGAAGGAAGGAGGAGAAAGAAGGAGGAGGAAGAAGAAGGAGGAAGAATTAACAAATTTTTCTTTCCCTTTTCTTCTCTCATTCCTATTTATTCCCCATGTAAATGAAACATGTCCTCATTCATCCCCTTAACTCCTCTATCTCTTCACTATCTTAATTCCCACGAAATTAGAGGAAAAGAAGGAAGGAAGGCAACTTGGCTTTTGCTTGCTTCTTTTCTTAACCAAGAGGAAGAGGAGGTAAGCTACTTGATTTTCTATTGTTCCTTTGCTTAACTATATTCTTACTTTTAACTACAATTTCCTTTCTTTTCTATTCATATATCATTCATTACCCTAGTGGTTATCATACCCTAATTTAACTCTATCATTGTGGGAGGTTCAAGGTTCAAACCTTAACCTCACTTTCTTTTTATTTCATTTTGGTTTCAATTTCCATTTATTTATTTTTTTATTCTAAAAGAAAAATACTCATAGGTATAACTTATCATTTCGTGGGTGTTACACAAAGTCTGTAGCATATCCGGCACTACCGCTACCTGGACCTTCCGTGTACTCGGCACCAACGGCACCTGCGCCCCCAATGCCTAGAGTGCACCCAGCACCCGAACCAGCGGTATCGGTTGCACCATTTTCGGTACCACCACCTACCGTACCTCCAACCGCGGCCACTCATATCGACCCTGCAGTACCACCAGTGGTACATGCTCCAGCTTTTGCAGCAGCACCGAGAGTACTTCCCCCAGTCTATCCTGCGGTATCACATGTAGCACAAGCTCCAATGATTACTCCAGTTCCCGCGACGATCCCTACCCACCTCACTGATATTGTTGCAGCATGAGCCCAGATCCCAGCATTGGAAGAATAGATGAAAAGTCGATTCATACTATTTCAGGGAGAGACCGATCTGAGTGTGGCCCAGTCTTGAATAGAGACTATGGAGCAGACCCTTCCCAAGTTAAATTTTGACACCAACATTTAATTCACTGAGCATGGTAGGCCAAAGGATGACCTATTAGCTCAGTTGGTTAGAGTGTCATACCTTTATGAGGGAGATTGATAGATTACCCACTATTAGATCGCAGCGATTGACCGTCTCCCTACTATCCGGTGATACTTTGGATGTCACCCAGGAGATCAGAGGTTGCCCGTTAGACTTTGGCAACAAGATATTTACGGTAGATCTTTTAGTACTAAAAATGGTCGAGTTCGGTATTATTCTTGGCATAGATTGGCTATCAGCATATCATGCCACTGTTGATTGCTAGACGAGGGTAGTCACATTCCAACCTCCGAACCAACCCTCGTGGGAATTCACTGGCATCAGACACGACGACATATCGACTATTTCGGCGATTCAGGCTTAGATGTTGTTGTCACATGACTGTCAGGGCTTTCTATTATCTTTGATTCATACTGAAGACGGCAGTAGTTCTCAACTCTCCGACGTTCCAATAGTCTGAGAGTATCCAGATGTATTCCAGAGGAGCTACTAGGTTTTCCTCCCAGAAGGCAAGTGGAGTTTGCTATTGAGTTGATTCCAGGAGCCGCGCCGACATCAAAAGCTCCTTACCGTATGGCACCAAAAGAGTTGAACGAACTAAAGGTTCAACTCCATGAGCTTTTAGATAGGGGACTTTTTCGTGGGGTTCTTCGGTATTATTTGTCAAGAAAAAGGATGATACTCTGAGGTTGTGCATCGATTACAGACATCTGAATGCAGTGACCATCAGAAATAAGTACCCCTTACCACAGATCGAGGATTTGTTTGATCAGCTTAGAGGTACCTCAGTGTATTCTAAGATTGATATGCGGTCCAGATATCATTAGTTGAGAGTAAAAGAATCTGATATTCAGAAGACAACATTCCGTATCAGATATGACCATTATGAGTTTTTGGTAATGCCATTTAGGGTCACCAATGCTCCAGCGGTATTTATGGATTTGATGAATCGTGTCTTCCTGGAGTATCTTGATCAGTTTGTTATCATTTTCATCGATGACATATTGGTCTATATGCAAAGTTCAGCAAGTGTGCTTTCTGGCTATCTTCAGTCGATTTTTTGGGTCATGTGGTCTCTAGTCGAGGTATTTCAGTAGACCCTCAGAAGATCGAGGCTGTCATGAACTGGGAACAGCCGAAATCAGTACAGGAGATCCATAGTTTCTTGGGACTGGCAGGATATTACAGGCATTTTGTCGAGGGTTTCTCCCGCATAGCTATGCCACTGACACGCCTGACCAAGAAAGGCGTGAAGTTCACGTGGTCCAAGGCCTGTGAGACCAGCATCCAGGAGCTGAAGTGAAGATTAGTGTCGGCTCCGATTTTAGTTTTACCCTCCGGAGAGGATGGATTCGTGCTCTACACCGATGCATCTCTTCAGGGTTTGGGCACTGTCCTGATGCAGCACGGCAGGGTAGTCTCCTATGCTTCTCGTCAGTTGAAGGAGCATGAGAAGAACTACCCCATACATGATCTGGAGCTAGCCGCCATCATCTTTGCTTTGAAGATTTTGCGGCATCATCTGTATGGCATTACCTTTGAGATTCTCACGAATCATAAAAGTCTCAAATATATTTTCACCTAGAAGGAACTTAATCTCCGACAGAGGAGATGGATGGAGTTCCTAAAGGATTATGATTGTACCATTAGCTATCACCCGGGAAAAGCTAATGTGGTTGCCGATGCACTCAGCAGGAAGTCCAGAGGGACTTTGGCTTGCCGCCGAGCTTCAGTCACGGACTTGATTCAGGGTTTCTCTGAGTTGGGCCTTGAGGTGCAAGGATAGACAGAGCGAGGTGTTTTGGTTACTATGGTTTCTCAATCATCAATTAAGACGAGGATCCAAGAGGCCCAGGCCGGTGATCAGCATTTTCAGTTCATTGGCAGACAGATAGCTTCCGTGCAGCAGTCAGAGTTCACCTGAGATGATGTAGATATTATATATTTCCGAGGTCGATTATGCGTGCCTCCATATCACCCGGTCAGGGCGGAGTTACTTCAGGAGGTTCATCGCTCCCGATATGCTATCCACCCAGGTGGGACCCGCATGTATCGAGATTTAAGGCGTTCCTACTAGTAGAACGGTATGAAGAAAGACATCGCGGAATTCGTAGATAGATGTCTTGTCTGTCAGCAGGTGAAGGCTGAGCACCAGAGACCTGTCGGATTACTTCAGTGGATTCCTATTCCTGAGTGGAAATGGGAATACATTACTATGGATTTTGTGGTGGGTTTGCCTAGGACACGACAAGGCCATGACGCGATTTGGGTAATCATTGATCGATTAACCAAATCCGTGCACTTCTTAGCGATTCAAAAGACTGATTCCCTGGATCGATTGACAGATCTGTATTGCCGAGAGATCATCAAATTACATGGAGTTCCTTTCAGTATTATTTCGGATAGAGACCCACGGTTCACATCCCAGTTCTGGCAAAGTCTACAGCAGGCCTTGGGCACTCAGCTCCGTTTCAATACAGCTTTTCATCCACAGACAGACAAACAGTCATAGCAGACCATTCAAACCCTAGAGGACTTGCTGAGGTCTTGTGTATTGGATTTCAGAGGAAGTTGGAAGGACCATTTGCCATTGGTAGAGTTCGCCTACAACAACAGCTTTCATTCGGTTATCCAAATGGCACCGTTTGAAGCGTTGTATGGTAGGCCTTGTCGGACACCCACCCTCTAAGATGAGGTTGGGGAGGCTCACTTGCTAGGGCCTCATAGAGCTCAGCAAGAGGCAGAGTTAGTCTGTACTATCAGACAGAGGATGTCAGAGTCGCAGGACCGCCAGAAGAGTTATGCTGATCGGCGATGGAGACCCCTGGAGTTCTCTACAGGTGACCATGTATTTTTGCGAGTCTCACTCACGAAAGGGGTGAAGAGATTTGGCCTCAGAGGTAAGCTAGCTCCGCGCTACATTGGACCTTTCCAGATCTTGGAGAGGATTGGAGCGGTAGCTTATCGTCTGGCACTACCACCATCCTTGGTAGACGTTCACGACGTATTCCACGTGTCTATGCTGAGGAGATACGTAGCCAACCCAACACATGTGCTATCTGATATACCAGTTCTCCTTTAGCTTGACGCTACCTACGAGGAGGTTACAGTATAGATTCTGGACCAGAAAGAGTGCGGTTGCAGAACGAGACTATCCGACTGGTTAAAGTCGGATGGCAGCATCATTCGGACGAGGAAGCTACCTGGGAGCTCAAGGATACGATTCGAGCTCGATACCCCCAACTTTTTACTTGAGGTATGTGAGTTAATTTCCGTTCAGCATTTATACTATCTATTTATTATTAGTACTTGCTGATGGTAGATAACGAAAATTTGGGAATCAAATTTTTATTAGTGGGGGAGAATGTAAAATACCGAAAAAGGGCAAATAACCATAAGGGATTTTTTCAAAATTTTTGAAAATTTTCTGGGAATTTTTTTGGAGCTCGTATGACGAGTTTAAGGGGATCAAATATTGGGCCCCGGGAAAGCCTGTTTAGGCTACCCCATTTAAGTGAGGAAAAGTTTAATTTTTATTTTTCTTTTTCCTTTTTCTTCATTTTCGCCATTTTCTTCTCCCACGTGCCCGTGCCCTAAGCCTTGTGATGCATCTCCTCCCTTTCCTAACCGGCGTCGCACCGACGGTTTCTCCTCCCCTCACGTACAAAACTGTGGCCGAGGATTTTGTTTCATCTCCTCTCTTCTTCTCCACTTCGTCTTCCCCTAACCTGATGCACGCGACGCCTCGTTTCCTCCTCTCCTCTTCTCTGTGAGCCGTTCCACCCGATTCCTCTTTGGCCGGAGCAGTTCTTCTCGGCCGGTGATGCCCTCGTGAGCCCGAAATAGTGATGCCGCCTCCCTTCTTCCACTCGGCACTGACCGTCGACCTTCCTCGCGTGCCCTAGCCGATGCTGTCTCTGCCGCTGAGATCAGGACGCGTCGCTCGCCCTTGTGCGCCGATGCCACATGATTTGTTTTCCACCAGCCCCTTTCTTCCGTCTCGCTGAGCATCCCCTCTTTCAATTGCTGAGTTCAGTTCAGAAGTTGTCCCTCAGACCCGTTCATCTCCTCGCGCCAAGTAGCCTCATGTCGTGCCCTAGACTTGGTCCACCGCCACCCCTGCACGAGTTGGCCTTCAACCAGAGGCGAAGATCCAAGCCCTAGTTGCTTCACCCGTGCCCTAGACCTCACCATCGGGTCTTCCTTCTTCGCCACCAACCGCCGGCAGAGAAGAAACGAGGGGTATCGAGTAGGTAAGGCTTATTGGGTATTTGGATTTTTATCCTGTGCTGAATTGATGGGCTAATCGCTGTGGTACAGTCACTGTGTGTTCTCTGCAGCAGCTATTCTTAGTTTCCGGCAACAAATTTCGGCAGTGGGTACCTCCGGCTAGCAGATCAGGCGGCTGTCATATTGGATGTGAATTAAGGTAAGGTGTAGGGGAATTTGATACAAATTGGTTAAGTGTGAATTAGGTTTATGTTTATGTGTTGATTAGGGTTTTGCCTAAAATTTAGGGTTAGAGATTTTATTTAGCTATTTATACAAATTTAGCTAAATAATATATATATATATATATATATATGTATTGTTTGACATAGGACTTTGACGTGAGACGAGCATCTCGACGTCAGATTTGGATTGGATTGGTCCTTTCTATTGGAGGCGGGTACCTTGACTTATCTATTTTGATATGTCATTTGATATGCATAGTAGTTTTTAACAAGTAGTAATGATTATGTTTCATATCTGTATTGGTTTGTCACTACCGGATACCTGTTACATGCTTGTTTTTGCTTACCTGTTTTGCATTTTATGTTAATACCCACCTGATTATATATGCTTATAGGGGTAGTGACATAACCATGCTTTATTATGTTCAGGACCTAGGTTTTTATACCATATCTGCCCTATGTACCTAGACCATTGATTGGATTTATTTATCCTATGGTACACATTATGTAGAGATGGACAAGATCAGGATATTTCCATGCTTAGTGTCATGCACCATCTCGCATGATTGCATGCTGTTGGATAGTCGACTCCATTATTTTTTAGCACATCGCCAGTTACATAGATCTGTACATACCACCACTCATGGGTTAGTGGTATGGCAGGCAGGGTGTGTGGTAGTTCTGCTGTTAGGCTCCGTTGGTCCGGTGACTCAGCGTGGTAGTTAGCAGACAGTTCTGCTCTGTTAGGCTCCGCTGGTCTGGTGATGCAGCGTGGTAGCTAGCAAACAATTTTGCTCTGTTTGGCTTCGTTGGTCCGTTCATGGGTAGTGTAACGCAGCATGATAGCCAACAGGGATCCCTCCTCTAGACTGGCTCAGGGAGATGAGAGCATTGAGCTCCCCCACTTATGATTTGGGGTAAAGAGGATAGGTGTACTCTGACAGCATCCCGTCCACTCTGTCACTCAGGAGAAGTGATGGCAGAGTGCACGATTGTCACAACCCTACCCACTCGGTCTCACCATTGTGTGTGGGCAGCTGACTGACAGTAGGGGTGACCAGGACATGTCATTGGCATCATACGCATTGATGCATTGATTGCTTGTGTTTGCTGCACTTGTTTGCTGCATATTTGGTGGATGCATATGCTTGACATGCATACAGGATTTCTATACCTCTCGGTCTATTATCCATACACCAAGTCCTGGTTAGTATAATTTTTTCTCCTATATATTTCAGTTGCATTTATCATTCCTATATCAAGAGACTGTACACATAATTATTGTTATTGGTTATTTTCTTACTATGCATGTCAGTAGTTACCCGCTAAGGAGTTGACTCACTCCGTTGATATTACTATTTCAGGTTGAGGCTATCCAAAGATCTCCAGTCGTTAGTCCCCCCTGTAGATTGCAAGGATATTGTTTAGTCTTTTGGTTTCCTTATTATACTATCTAGACTATGTTCTGGTTTTGCTCTATGGATATTGTATGGTTTTTTCCTTTATTTGTCGACGAGGTTTCATTTGGATATGTTCTGCTACATGCCTGCCTGGACTGCATAAGAGGTGAGTTCATTTTATTTGTGTCATTGTGATTTGTGTTTCATGGGTGTAGTTGAGTAGGATATAAGTTTTGAGCTTTATGGGTGTAGTTGAGTAGGATTTTTGAGATGGTTTTCCTTGTCGTTGCATTAGTTTAGTTTACTATTAAACTGCGTGGTATGTTATCATATATATATTGTTCTGGCCGTGTTGGCCGAGTATGAGTATATTGTAGGAAATTTCATATTGTCATCCGTACTGGGGAGATGCTGTCGAAATTTCTTTTCGCAGGGACTTCCCCGGGGTGTGACATAGCTAATGTAAAAAGAATCTTTTAATATTTAAAAGGCACACCCAATGTAGGAATTTGATACCCTAGAATAACTAAATTTGAACTCATAGGTTATTCTGACTCAAATTATGTTAACGATAAATTATATTGAAAAGTACAAGTGGTGGATGCTAACTCCTTGGACTATCACTTGTCAGCTGATTTAGTAGAAAATAATATTGTCTCTATCTACTACTGAAGCAAAGTGGATAGCAATAGGGGAATGTGTGACATAGTTATTATAGATGATGCACACTTTAAAAAACTTTAACCTACACTATAAAAATGTAAAAATATTGATCGATAACATTAGCTCAATCAAATTAACCAAAAATCTAGTGCATCATTTAAGAACTAAACACATTAAAATTAAACATCACTTCATCATGTGGCTAAAGGAGACATTGAACTCAACTACGTTAAGTCTAAGTCAAATCTAGCTTACTTCTTTACCAAATCACACCCTGAATCTAAATTTAGTAATTTACACTAACAGCTAGGAATGTGCATGATAGATGAGGACTTAATCTCTTACTTTATTCTAACATGTCAAGTAATTATTCAACTTCTAGGCTACTCCTATTTTTACATTTTCTCAAAATCCCCATTTTTTAGTTTTTCAAAATCTTTTATGGACTTAGCTTAAGTTTTTCCCTAGACAGCATGATCCTATAGCCTTAGGGAACCGATATCTCACAAGCTCATTAGGACTACCTTGTGTATTCAAAAACACAGAAAAATGTGAGATGTATAGGATATTGCCTAGACTTCATATGCTTATTTTAGTACATCAATATAAGTCTGGACAAAAAATTCCAAGATACATTGATCAAGCTAAGTAATCTTTCTAGGTGAATAACTAGCTGAATAAATCTACTTAACTTGACTAACCAAGTGAATAATATTATCTTTTGGTAGGTAGTTAGTAACTAAAAGTTAAACATTTAAGGACAAATTTTTAGATGATTATTTTTAAAATAATATTAAGTTAAGGGGGAGGATCTGTTTTGAAAACTAATTACTTTAAAAATTTTCACCAATTTTTAAAAAGTTTTAAGGACTCTGGAAACTATTTTCTTGAAAAAAAACCATTACTTTAAAAATTACTTATTGTAAAAAAAAATATTTGAATTATTTTTTAGGTTACTTTGAAAAATACTTTGAAAATACCTTGAAAAATGTTGTGAAAAGTAAATGTAAATTTTTTTTACCTGAAAATTATTTAAAGATACTTGGAAATATATTTTTAAAGAAAATACTTTAAAAATGGTTTTGAAAATTACCTTTAAAATATTTCCAAACTGCTTGCAGATTTTTTTGGGAAACATTGCTTTCAAAATTTATTATTTTGACAATGGTTTAAAAAATATCTTATATATTACTTTGAAATTTTTCCAAAAGTTATCATTTGAATATTATTTTAATTGAAAGATCTTTTTAAAAATTTGCTTTGAAAAGTCACTTTAAAAATTACTTTGCAAAATTTGCTTTGAAAATTCACTTAAAATTTTCTTTGAAATTTTTGAAAGATGTTTCAAATTTGACTTGAACAATTATTTGCTTTGAAATTTATAGGAATACACTTTTGAAACTAAACGCAATTTTTTTATGATGTAGAAAGTGTTTTAGAAACATGCCTTAAATTGTCTTCAAAAGTGTTTTTGATACATTGAGAAACTTTGAATAAATACTTTCAAAATATTTTTAACATATTGTGTTAAGTATTAAAATCCTTGAAACCCCTCCCTAAAATAGAACTGAAAACCTTTAGCATTTTACAAGTTTACTTATTTTATTTACATGTTTTATATTTTTTGTGGAACTTATTTTCATATCCATTTTTGAAGAATGCCAAAGGGGGAGGATAAGGGTTTATATAATAAAAACTAAATAAACTAAGAAATTCTTAAAAACTTAACCCTGAAAATGACTAAGAGAATAAACACAACCAAATCATTTTATGTCTCTTAAATCATTTTTCATTTTTATATTTCTTTCTCTATATTTTTTTAACTTTAACCTAGGTTGTCATTGCATCAAAAAGAGAGAAATTGTTAATGCAGTAAGCACCGATGATCAAACTTAGGTTTTGATGAATGATAAATGGATTAAAGTTAGATGTTGTGATATCTAACCTTGTTACTAAGTGTGCAGGACTTGATGGGTCTAGAGGATCTAATACCAGGTTGAAATCTAGCTAGGTCTATTGGACCTAATAGTTGGTGGGAAGCCCAGATAGATCAAGGAGTTAGCCGATATCTAGAATCTGACAGCTAGCCAAAGTCCAGTTGGGCCTACGGACCTGATAACCAGTAGGAAGACCTGATGGGTCAAAAGGGAAGTCAAGAATGATAAATGGTTAGTGAGGTAAGTCAATGGAGGAGATTGATCCAGTAAGGGTGAGTCCCGATAGGACTATAGGTGTTAGTCCAGTTTAGGTTCATTTTAGAAGCCTAAACTAAGATAATGACTATATCTTAGTCTTGAAAAGACAGGATCCAATTAATAATACTATTCTATATTATGATAACTTTATTTTGCTAGTTATATTTTATTTTTAGACTAACTAATTTTATAGGATTAAAGTAAAAAAAAACTAGCCTTGGATGAACAGTGTCCAAGGTGCCTTAGAGGTGCTCTAAGGCACCCTGGATAAGCCCTTGGAGGTGCCTTGGATTAGTTATAGGTGCCCTGGAGTATTCGAAGGCATCCTTGAAGAGATACGAGTTGCGGACAAGTCTTCATGGTGCGAAGGCACCCTAGAGGCATTGGAGGTGCCTCGGAAGCACATTGGATAATGGCAAAGACTTCATCGACAATAAGAGGCCAAATCTTTGGGGATAAAATTCAAGGTTGGTGGTGCCTCGAGTAGCATTGGAGGTTCCTCCAATGTTCTATATAAGGTAGATTGGGCTAGGACTCAAAACACAACTTATATACATGATCTTTTGAGATTCTGGCTACTCCAACTTCATACTCCTACTGTACTGTGACGCTGCTTTGGCCTACTACTATGATCCAATAATCTTCACGTGTTGGGTAATGAAATTTTTAATTAAGATTTTAATTACTACATAAAGGAAAGTGTAGGTTGTTACACTTATTCTTAGTTTACTATTGTATTCGATTCACTCTTCTAGCAGTTCAAAAGAGGTTTTTAATGGATTATCCATCGATACAGTTTGAAGGATCATGGGTCTTGGAGTAGGAGTTGCCAAAGGCTACGAACAAAGTAACTAGTTGTGTCTTGGTTTTCTTTTTCTCATATTTTATTTAATTATGGCACACACTTTTTTTTATTTTTAAAAATACTCTGGTTTTAAAATCACATGATTAACCCCCCCCCCCCCTCATGTGTCATCAATCCTACATAAAGGTCATCCATTTCTGGTCCCTCATTCAGGTTGGCCTCCTACTTCTTCATCAATTTTTTATAGTCCAAAGATTTGTGACCGACTCAGTCATAATTGAAGTACTTCCTAGAGAATTTATTCTTGCTTATGTCTCCTCTAGGTCTCATCTTTGATGACTTAGGATTCTTTTGTTTTAAGTATTAACTATGTTCGACCACATTGGCTTTTACAGTAGCCTGAGAATTTCTTCTTACTTATGTCTCCTCTAGGCCTTATCTTGGAAGACTTGGGATTCTTCTATTTTGAGCTTTGGCCATGCTTGACCATGTCAGCTTTAGCACCACTTTTCCTTGGCCCATGATGTCTAAGGTTGTTGAGTGTCCTATGAACAGTTTCTCTCAATCAAATTTCTTCAAAGTTGTGGAGTAGCTCCTTGTTGTATTAGATATGTCTGGTGACACCAATATTGATCCACTATTATAGCGAATTTGAACCGACCATGTTTAGTTTGGAGACCATGGTACAGAGGTCATTCATTTCTGGTCCCTCATTTAGGTTGTTCTCATGCTTCTTCTTTGGCTTTTTGTAGTCCGAAGATTTGTGACTGACTCAGTCATAGTTGAAGCACTTTCTAAAGAATTTCTTCTTTCTTATGTCTCCTTTGGCTCTCATCTTGAAAGACTTGGGATTCTTCTATTTCGAGTTTTGACCGTGTTCGACCACATTGGCTTTTATGGTAACTTGAGAGAATAACTTTCTCTCTGAAATCTTGTTATCTTCTTCGATACAAAACCAAACAATGAGTTCCTCCACATTCATGTCCTTCTGCTTATGCTCCAGCTAGTTCTTGAAGTCCTTCCAACTAGGAGACAACTTTTTAATGATTACTTCCACTTAAAAAGTTTCACTCAGAATCATACCTTTTAAGTGGATCTCATGTAGGATCACCTAAAACTCCTGGACTTGGTTGGCCACTATCTTGGAGTCAACCATCTTATAGTTTAGGAATTAGCCCACAATGAATTTCTTGACCCCTACATCCTTCACCTTGCACTTGTTGTCCAAGGATTCCTATAGCTTCTTAGCCATTCACATAATGTTATATACAACGTACAACGAGTCGACAAGACTGTTGAGGATGTAGTTTTGACATAAGTACTCATTATGAGTACAAGCCTTCAATGCACTAATGGTCTGAACATCAACATCCTCAGTATGCTTAGGAGGATCCTCGGTCAAGAGCCGAGACAAATTGAGCATGGTCAAGTAGAAGAGCATCTTTTGCTGCCACCTCTTGAAGTTCAATCTAGTGAACTTCTCTAGTCTTTCTCCATGGTTGATTGGAACATTTCCAATTAGGGTGGAGTGGGGCCTTCACGTGATGAGTCTATTGCACCTCAATAATTTTTGTGGTCATCATAATGGATCAAAATCTATTTTAATATTGTTGGACAATCTGTTATCAAGATAGAAGGGATGTTTAGGTAAATTGAAAATACACAAAATCAATTCTAACTTATTTATCAAGAGGACTTGAGTAGATAATCTTAGGTTGTTAGCCTTAAAAGTTAACCTGAGTTGCTAGGTTGTATAGAAGATGGCTGCTTCGTATCATCAAGTTCAAAAGTAAAGTCACCAAGTTGGGAGTTGGAAGCAGAGTCATCGATGTAAGGATCTAGAGTGCTAAACACGCTTAAGCGCAGCAGAAAATTAACTAGATCCTCTCTAGAAGATCCATGCAAAGGAGAAAAACAATCATATACTAAGTTTTACATGAGAGGTATACCTTTGTTGCGTGCCCTTCGCAATCCCGACAGCCACCTTTTCTTTGGATCCAAATCTCAGCGTGTTCAAGCGTCCGCATCTCTATGGTATCCACACGAACATATCCTTCGTTCGCCGCACGAATGAAGCCTTCAGAGAAGAACCATCTTCTTGTGTTAGCAAGAAACATGGTTCAGCCAAGGAGGAAGAGGAAGTAGAGGGAGATGAAGAGTCACCATTCCCTTCACTTTTCAACACTTATGAATAATTCATTACAAAAGGCTATTTATATTCATCCCATGAATACCAAGGGTCTTTTGTCTCTTTGTATTCCTCTTAATGGGTTGGATTTATTATATTGGATTAACCATTAATCCAATAAACTAATAAGTCTAACTCATTAATTCAATGTGTCTAATTCGGATTGGACTCAATCCAATGAGTGGATTCATTTGAGTCCAACTCAATGAGTAACCCAAAAGGCCTAATCATCTCATGATTGGCTCTTAGAGCTAATTACTAACAATCTCCCACTAGCACTAGTGTCAATCACCACTAAGATGACACCAACACTTTGGATTTACCCATTATTCTTAATATCCTTAGTATTTTAGTCAAACTAAAATACCCATCTCCAAACTAATATATTCTTTGTGTGTGACCCTATAGGCTCTCGTAATGTTGGCAATGTATCCAAATCAACATTTGTGATACATAAACAATGAGTGGCATCTAGCAATGCATCATTGCTACCCAAGTGATGAGAAAGTCGAGATCCGTCCTAACCTGCCCGTGGCTATTATCTTGTATGACTCAATCCTCTATCCTTGATATCTAGATTGATCCATGAGGTATAGACCGTGTCATCCTCTTATCAATCTTTGCGTTTCTTGGTCTCTAAGTAGACACACTATACAAATAAGCTCAATATCTCATATTGACTCATCTAAGTATGGTCATACATTCCTGTGTCCTACTAATCAAGGGGCTCACGGATATCGCTTTCGTTATATGGAAGGGATAGATCTCATCTACATCACTCACATCCCTCCACATAATTTATTGCATACCCAGTGATCGACTTTATAGTCCACCCTATTACGGGTGACGTTTGACGATACCAAAGTTCACAACTCCTTATGTAGGGAACTGTAGTGACTTCAGGTCTGAGGACTATTCATACTAATAGACACATGAGAATGTTTATGACACTCATATAACAATCCATGAAACATCTCATGGCGGGTCAATTCAGCATATATTCTCTAATATATACCCATGTGTCAACCTGATATCTCATATCCATAACTTGTGAGATTAAGTCATCCATTGACCTACATGCTAGTCTTAACGCATTAATATTATCCTTGTATATTAATTCTCGACTAGGAATAGTTTAGAGTAGCGTTCTCTACAATATCTCACTACCAATTCAACCAATTGATATATTATAGATTAGAACCTTCTACTCTATGACATTATTATACTTATTCATTCGACACTGAACTGAAGTAAATATAATAACCATAACCTTTGCCTTTTAATGAAATAACAAAATATGATACAAGTCAATCAACTCTTGATTGCCTCTTAGGGCTTACTCTAATAATCTCCTTATGTCACTAGTGTCAATCACTAAAATATCTAATATCCATTAATCTAGTGTGACCATCATGCTTCCTCGATGCCAAAGCCTTAGTCAAAGGATCCGTAATGTTAGTATTGCTTGGTTCTTTACATATCATCATATCTCATATATCGATGATCCCTCGAATCGTTATAGTATCCAATACCCAAGACCACCATTTAAGTAAAATACATGCCCTAACTACAATCTAGAATCATCCTTGTCAATTTTGGAAGCTTGCACCGTTGTAACCCTTTACAGCAATAGTTGTAACCCTTTACAACAAACTCTTCATTGCCTCCAAAGATCAAGAAATAATCGTCCTTCTCAAGTACTTAAGAATATTCTTGACTGTTGTCCAGTGACCTTCACTTAGATCTGACTGGTATCTTTTTCGTCATGCTTAACGCATATGAGGCATCTAAATGAGTACAAAACATGACATACATGATAGACCCTATAGCAGATGCATAAGTAATATGATCCATGCGGTCCCTTTCTACCTTAGAAGAAGGGCATTGAGTCTTCGAAAGACTCACACTATGTGGCATAAGCAGGAATCCCTTCTTGGAATTCTCCGTAGCAAAACGTTTAAGCACCTTGTCAATGTACATACTCAGGCTTAGGCCAAGCAATATTTTAGATCTATCTCTATAGATCTTAAGGCCTAAAATATAGGCTGCCTCACCTAAGTCTTGCTAGGCTGCAAGGCGGACCGCTACAGTTTCTTTGCTAACTGCAGCTAAATTACTAATGCGGAAAACTGGGCTGAATAAAAATTTTACTAAACTATTGTAGTTGCCTCTGTTAACTCTGTGAGAGTGAGATTTCATGTCCTACTACCTTCTAGATATTCATAGCTAGGCTGAAGAGGCAAAATTGGAGCTTTAGATCGGTCTGTGGAACGATCCATTGACCCCCACGCGAACACTGACTGGATCGGTCTGGGGACCGATCCAGTAGAGGCTGGATCGGTCGGCAGACCGATCCAGGTATGCCTGGATCGGTCTGCTGACCGATCCAGGAACCTGCAGAATCCTGGGTTCGCTACTGTCCCGAGATGGATCGGTCGGCAAACCGATCCAGGTATGTCTGGATCGGTCGGCTGACCGATCCAGGCACCTGGAATACCTGACTGTATCTCGCTGGATCGGTCGGCTGACCGATCCAGTGGCACAGCTCAGACCCTGATCGGTCTGGAGACCGGTCAGAGTCTGATTTCACCCGGAAGTTCTGATTTCAGCACTTTGGCGTGCCAAAACCTCACACAGCAGTTCTAAATCAATTGAAGCTACTTCTAACATGCATTAACAAACATTCCCATAATGACTACTAACAATCTAACTCATTCTTTCATAGTTTAGTACGTTCCAAAACTAAAGGTGCATAAAGATGAAAGTATTAAACCATAAACTGTAAAGTGCTAAGGTAAACATGCTAAAGAGTCTAATGTTCCTCCTGCTAAGTCCCCTAAGGACCTTTGATTCCAGTTCCACACACACACACCCTCATCTGCATTGACCTCCAGCCTTCACTGCTAGTCCACTTTTCTTTTACCTATATCTGCAGTATAAGAAAAGTAGTATCTGTAAGCTAACGCTTAGTAAGAAACCATCTACCTCACAAAATCATGCATACGATGCAGTTATGATTTGAAAACATGCTATTCGAAAACATACTGGACAGGCTAGCATGGCATGGCATACAATCATATAAACATGGCATACTGAACTAGTCATGGCATAGCATACAACCAATTATAAAGCTAACATAGAGAACTGAACTGAAATATAATACTGAGCTAAACTAACTAAACTGAAGCTGCAATCAAACTCAACTAGCATAACTGGTTTTGAGTTTTGAAAACTAATACATAATAAGTGAAAATACTAAACATGCTGTTTGGGCCCGGCAACTGTACTTGCTGTGCGCGCATCCCTAACTAGACCCGGGTTTGCAAGTCCCGAATTTAGTAGGGTTAACTAGGTTATCTAAACCTAGGGACGACTGTGGGAGTCCAACCCAAATGGATATCTGATCCGGTACAGTGCCACTGAAAATAAAATACTGATATCTATAGCTAACTGATATAACATGCTGTTTCTAGGTTATCTGAACCTAGAGCTAGGTTGTCTGAACCTAGAGGCGACTGTGGGAGCCTACCCATTGGACCATAGTCCCATATAAGCTGTAGTGAGCAAAGTTACTAATTTAAATGCTACTAATGCATTTAACTGGGCTAATAAACATAACTGAAGGGTAATTAGCTAAACTAACCCCTTTTTCGAACACTTGGTGTGCTTCAACCCCTCTCTGCATCAGGACAGACACCTCTAGGCACCCAACCGCGTCTATGATCTCCAACTGAAGGAGAATAAACGTGTCCGGCCCATCTAAAGGTGCTAACTAAATTCCTAATCTTCGAGAAGGGTTAAAACGCATCCTAGGTGCCGGAAACTACACATATAGCTAATAACTAATGCATATAAACAAACGGAGCTATTATACCACAGGTGAGGGGTTTCTTACCTTCTATTCGTAATTTCTTACGATTCTTATCGCTAGGAATTCCGGTGGAGACGACTTCTCGACGATTCGCTCGCGTCTTCGCGTTCCTCTCGCGGAGATGAACCTTTTTCGTGTTGGAGTCGTCGCCGGAAGGTGATCCGAGAGCCCTTGGGCTTGGGCGCCGAGAGAGAAAGAGGAAGAGGAGGGTGGCGTCGGCGTTGAGGGTTTGGAGAGGGAGGAGAGGTGCCAAACCAATTCTAAAATAAACCAACCCAACTTAAGTTCCTCTATTTATATTAAGTGGTTCAATTGAACCAACTCTAATATAAATAAAATCGGTTCTCTTTTCTCTCAATACGGCCCGGCTGGTTCACCGGTTTCTAAAGCTAACTAATGGTTTAGCGGACCCGAGAGGTCCCGGGTTCGATTCCCGCTTAGACCGTTTTGCTTAATTAATTATTTTTGCTACTTACGCTACTCGGAAAATTCCGGAAAAATATCTAAAAATTCCAGAAAAATCATAGAAAAATTCTAAAATAAATTCGGGAAATTTTTCGGGCTTTACAATCCCCCATACCTTATAAAAAGTTCGTCCCCGAACTTAAAACAATTCTGGTACCTCATGCTGGTCTCTGTCTCCCAAGTCGCCTCTGCTGTGTGTTTGCCGGTGACTTTGACTAATGGTACCTCCTTGTTCCGTAACTTCTTTACCGCTAGGTCTATTATCTGAATAGGCCGTCATCATTGAGATCATCACGGACTGCTCAATCACTGGTGGCGTCTGTGCTTCTTGACATGGAGACATGAAATCGTTGTGGACAGTGACATCTCCGGTAGCTCTAGCTCATATGCTACCTTGCCCACTCTCTTCGTAATAAGGTATGGTCCCACATATCGGGAGCTAGCTTGCCTTCCCAAAACGCATGACTCCTTCATGGGAGCTACTCGAGGAAAACTGTATCCCCAATCGAAAACTCTAGGGGTGCGTGGTGTATCGGCATAGCTCTTCGACTCTGTCTTTGTCTCTATCCTCTGGCCGAATCTGCAGTATGGTCTTTGTGGTATCTGCTACTAGATCTGTCTGAAGCTCTAGTTCCTTCATTCCCCACTCTCATACCGGCAGTTGGTGATCTGCACCTCCGCCCATAGAGTGCCTCATAGGGTGCCATGCCGATAGTGGCATGATAGTTGTTGTATGCAAATTCCGCTAGACTCGGATATTTGCACCAACTTCCTTGAAATCTAGGGCACAAGCTCTGCATATCTTGAGTACACGATTTACTCGCTCCGTCGACCATCCGTCGAGGATGGAAGGTCATCTTGAATTTTAGCGGGTGCCCATGACTGTACACACTTCTAGAAGTGTGATGTGAACCTATTGTCTGTCCGATATAATGGTTCGTGGGACTCCATGCAGCCCTAACAATCTCCTTGAGATACAACCGAGCTATGCTCCATGGAATAGGATATCTTGATAGCTAAAAGTGGGCCGATTTAGTTAACTGTCGACTATTACCGGATGGCGTCAAAACCATTCGTGGTTCGGGTAGTCCCACTATGAAATCCATGGAGATATCCTCCACTTCCATTCGGAATCAGATAGGCCGCGAACTCCTCTGTCGTGATGTTACGCCTTGACCCTCGGCGGTGAGGCGGATGCTAACATATCTGGCGATGTCTCGCTTCATCACGGGCCACCAAAAGTTCTTCGGGTCTTGATACATTTTGGTGGAGCCCGGATGCATCGCGTAGGGAGTCCTGTGAGCCTCATCTAAAATCTGTCTCGTAGCTCCTCCCGATCCGGAACACGAAGTCTATCGCCAAAATACAACACCCGCCATCGGACACTCAATTCTCTACTTGATTCGCTAGCCCTTGCTTGATTTTCTGAATCTCGGGGTCCAGCTGACTGAATATCACCAAGCAAGGTAGACTCTAAGGTCATAGAGAGTTGTCCCACGATGAGCTCGAGACCGAAATCCACGATCTCCTTCAGTGCGGTGACATGGCTGTAAGAGATAATAAGGTAGCACTGGATTTGCAGCTGCTACCTTATTGGCTTTCCGGATGGTAGAGGATGTCTATATCGTAGTCCTTGACCAGCTCAAGCCATCTGCGCTGTCGCATATTCAGATCCTTCGAGTGAAGAAGTACTTCATGATGGAGCAATCTGTGACCCTAGCTTATAAGTAATGTCTCCAAATTTTGAGAGCGAACACTACTGCTGCAAGCTCAAGGTCATGAGTAGGGTAATTCTTCTCATAATCCTTGAGTTGTCTGAGGCATAGGCCATCACCTTGCCATTTTGCATCGTATCGCTCCTAGTCCCAACTTAGAGCATCATCGTAGATGTCAAAGGCTGTGATGTCGTCGGTAGAGCCAAAATGGGAACCTGGTCAATCTCCTTTTTAGCTCGTTCTCACGATCCTCATCCCTGAAATTTCTGTTCTTTCGGTAAGAGTTGTTGGGAGGCTATCTGGAGAAATCTCTACAAACTTCCTGTAATATCCTGCTAATCCCGAAAGCTCCTGATCTCACTGGCGTTCCCCGTTACTTACTGCTTCTATCTTGCTTGGATCTACCATAATACCATCCTTGGAGATGACGTGACCTGAAGGACACTGATCTAGCCAAAATTCACATTTCGTGAACTTGGCGTAAAACTGCTCAAGTGTCTGCAATACTAGTTTCAGGTGCTCTGCATGTTCTTCCTGAGTTCCTGAGTAGATAAGAATGTCATCGATAAACACAATAACAAACTTATCTAAATACTCCCTGAATACTCTGTTCATGAGATCCATGAATGTAGCTGGAGCATTGGTCACGCCAAAGGGCATGACCACGAACTCGTAGTGTCCGTATCTGGTTCTGAATGCTGTCTTTGGTATATCCCCTTCTTTAACCTTTACCTGATGATAACCTGATCTGAGAGAACACTACTGCTCCCTTCACCTGATCGAACAGGTCATCTATTCGGGGAAGAGGATACCTGTTATTGATTGTGACCTGGTTCAGTGATCTGTAGTCTATGCACAGTCGCATGCTTCCATCCTTCTTCTTCACGAACAACACAGGCGCTCCCCATGGTGAGTGACTCGGGCGTATGAAACCCTTGTCAAGCAGCTCCTGTAATTGCTCCTGAAGTTCCTTCAGTTCTGCTGGAGCCATGCGGTATGGTGCCTTGGAGATAGGATTGGTGCCAGGGATGAGCTCTATCTCAAATTCAATCTCCCTGTCTGGTGCTAAGCCCGGTAGCTCTTGGGGAAGACTGGTAGTCACCGACTCGGACCTCTGCTAGGCTGGTCCTGTCCCATCTGGTCTTGACTACATGTGCTAAGAATCCGTACATCCCAGAATCCAATAACCGTGCCTTCATAGCCGAGAGAAACCTCTTGGCCCTTCTCTTTGGTTCCCCGACCTGCTTCTTCAGGTTGGAACGTGACTTTCTATTTATGGCACTCGATAGAGGCACCGTATTTGATCAAAAAGTCCATTCGAAGATGAGGTCATAGTCGGTCATTTCTAGCACTATCGGATCACAAAAGAGCTCTCTGCGCTATAATGACACCTGAGCCGCGTGGGCGCCATGATCTCTCAAGGTAGTGTCATCAAAATTGACCCGAGTATCTCGGAGGTACCTCTAATTTTCGGAGAACATCCGGCTATATATGAATGGGTTGCCCATATCAAATAGTAGCACTATCTTGAAAAATGCTAATCGACTGTGACCACTGTCGAGGCATTGGCTCGTCCTCTACGGTGAGTCGTAGATCCTGATTCGCTAAAGCGGAGGGGCTTCTAATCGCCCGGCGATAAGTGGACCTTCTAGAGCGGCTGCATCGATGTAACCGAGGTGGCTGCATCTTGAATCTGCTGTGGTGAGGAAGACCGGTCTTGTTCGGGCACCGCTTGCCATGTGCCCTTCTTGTCCACATTCAAAGCATCCTCGTGTGCCCTTACGATAAACCCTGGGTGGAATTTCCCACAAGTAGCACACTTTGGATAACTGGGTCGCTTGCTAGATGGTCCTCCTTTTGAGTCACTCCCCGATTTGCGCTTGCTGTTGGAGTTCCCTTTCCAGTTGGAGCTGTGGCCTTGCTGCTTTTGAGTGTGAGAGCTTCCCTTTTGCTGCTTGATGCTGTTCTGGTAATGCTCGGTGGTCAAGGCACCGCTCACTAGCTCCTCCGTGGTTTGTGACCTATGAATGCCACCAGCCACGTTCACTACAATCTCTGGCCTCAACATCTTGAGCATCAACCGGACTCGTTCCTTCTCTGTGTTGACTAACTCTGGGCGAGCCAACCTGTTGAATTTCCTCACGGCTTCCTCCACCGAAAGGTTGCCCTAGCGAAACTCCGTGAACTCGTCGTAGTGGCGGTTTGTAACCGCGTGTGAAAGAACTCCTCAAGAATTCCTTCTCAAGTCCCCCATGATTCATTGGGCGCTTGTTCGATCCTTTCCCACCACATGCGTGCATCTCCGTCAGCGTAAGGCACACTTCACCTTCGTGTTACGGCGGTCCGAAGCTCCATCGTGCTCTGGTGTTTTGAACTTGAGCATCCCATGGTTCACTAGTGCCCGAGAAGTTCTCGGCTTGACTCTCCGCCTGGATCGATAGGCTTCCTTCCTTAGCTCAGCTGCTGGGACTGCTGGTGCTGGAGACTGGAGTGACTGGGGGAGTGGTCTGCTGGTTAGCCTTTAAGGTGGCTATTTCTGTTGCTGTTCAGCTAGGCCTCTTGCTGGGGCTCAGTAGCTAGTGCCCTTCTAGCTGGGCGTCCTCGTGCCATTTCTAAAGACATAGAGAACATAGGTATAACTAACACTATCACAGTTATCTAACTACTGATATCATGTTTAAACTATCACATACTAACAAGCAGTAGGTATATAAACATGAACTGTAATAATAAACAAGAAGCATAAATAAAGTAGAGGTGTTCTTACTTGGAAGCTGCAGGTACAATGCTGATGTGTGTGTAGGAAGTATGGAACTTTGCTCTGATACCACTCAGTAACGACCCACCTTCTCCTGCTAGGCTGCAAGGCGGACCGCTACAGTTTCTTTGCTAACTGCAGCTAAATTACTAATGCGGAAAACTGGGCTGAATAAAAATTTTACTAAACTATTGTAGTTGTCTCTGTTAACTCTGTGAGAGTGAGATTTCATGTCCCACTACCTTCTAGATATTCATAGCTAGGCTGAGGAGGCAAAATTGGAGCTTTAGATCGGTCCGTGGAACGATCCATTGACTCCGCGAACATCGGCGGATCGGTCGGGACCGATCCGATGAGAGCCGGTCGGCGGACCGATCGGTATCTGAATCGAGTCTGACCGATCCAGAGAATCACGGGTTCGCTCGTCCGTGATGGATCGGTCGGTGATCCGGTATCTGGATCGGTCGGTGGCCGATCTGAAGAATACCGGATCGCTCTTATCTGGATCGGTCGGTGGCCGATCGGTCTGATAACATCTTATCTCTGGATCGGTCGGCTGACCGATCCAGCGCAGCTCAGACCCTGATCGGTCTGGAGACCGGTCAGAGTCTGATTTCACCCGGAAGTTCTGATTTCAGCACTTTGGCGTGCCAAAACCTCACACAGCAGTTCTAAATCAATTGAAGCTACTTCTAACATGCATTAACAAACATTCCCATAATGACTACTAACAATCTAACTCATTCTTTCATAGTTTAGTACGTTCCAAAACTAAAGGTGCATAAAGATGAAAGTATTAAACCATAAACTGTAAAGTGCTAAGGTAAACATGCTAAAGAGTCTAATGTTCCTCCTGCTAAGTCCCCTAAGGACCTTTGATTCCAGTTCCACACACACACACCCTCATCTGCATTGACCTCCAGCCTCCACTGCTAGTCCACTTTTCTTTTACCTGTATCTGCAGTATAAGAAAAGTAGTATCTGTAAGCTAACGCTTAGTAAGAAACCATCTACCTCACAAAATCATGCATACGATGCAGTTATGATTTGAAAACATGCTATTCGAAAACATACTGGACAGGCTAGCATGGCATGGCATACAATCATATAAACATGGCATACTGAACTAGTCATGGCATAGCATACAACCAATTATAAAGCTAACATAGAGAACTGAACTGAAATATAATACTGAGCTAAACTAACTAAACTGAAGCTGCAATCAAACTCAACTAGCATAACTGGTTTTGAGTTTTGAAAACTAATACATAATAAGTGAAAATACTAAACATGCTGTTTGGGCCCGCGCATCCCTAACTAGACCCGGGTTTGCAAGTCCCGAATTTAGTAGGGTTAACTAGGTTATCTAAACCTAGGGACGACTGTGGGAGTCCAACCCAAATGGATATCTGATCCGGTACAGTGCCACTGAAAATAAAATACTGATATCTATAGCTAACTGATATAACATGCTGTTTCTAGGTTATCTGAACCTAGAGGTGACTGTGGGAGCCTACCCATTGGACCATAGTCCCATATAAGCTGTAGTGAGCAAAGTTACTAATTTAAATGCTACTAATGCATTTAACTGGGCTAATAAACATAACTGAAGGATAATTAGCTAAACTAACCCCTTTTTCGAACACTTGGTGTGCTTCAACCCCTCTCTGCATCAGGACAGACACCTCTAGGCACCCAACCGCGTCTATGATCTTCAACTGAAGGAGAATAAACGTGTCCGGCCCATCTAAAGGTGCTAACTAAATTCCTAATCTTCGAGAAGGGTTAAAACGCATCCTAGGTGCCGGAAACTACACATATAGCTAATAACTAATGCATATAAACAAACGGAGCTATTATACCGCAGGTGAGGGGTTTCTTACCTTCTATTCGTAATTTCTTACGATTCTTATCGCTAGGAATTCTGGTGGAGACGACTTCTCGACGATTCGCTCGCGTCTTCGCGTTCCTCTCGCGGAGATGAACCTTTTTCGTGTTGGAGTCGTCGCCGGAAGGTGATCCGAGAGCCCTTGGGCTTGGGCGCCGAGAGAGAAAGAGGAAGAGGAGGGTGGCGTCGGCGTTGAGGGTTTGGAGAGGGAGGAGAGGTGCCAAACCAATTCTAAAATAAACCAACCCAACTTAAGTTCCTCTATTTATATTAAGTGGTTCAATTGAACCAACTCTAATATAAATAAAATCGGTTCTCTTTTCTCTCAATACGGCCCGGCTGGTTCACCGGTTTCTAAAGCTAACTAATGGTTTAGCGGACCCGAGAGGTCCCGGGTTCGATTCCCGCTTAGACCGTTTTGCTTAATTAATTATTTTTGCTACTTACGCTACTCGGAAAATTCCGGAAAAATATCTAAAAATTCCAGAAAAATCATAGAAAAATTCTAAAATAAATTCGGGAAATTTTTCGGGCTTTACAATCCCCCATACCTTATAAAAAGTTCGTCCCCGAACTTAAAACAATTCTGGGTACTTCTGTCTCATGCTGGTCTCTGTCTCCCAAGTCGCCTCTGCCGCTGTGTGATTTTGCCAGCTGACTTTGACTAATGGTACCTCCTTGTTCCGTAACTTCTTTACTGCTAGGTCTATTATCTGAATAGGCCGACTGTCATAGCTGAGGACCTGTACCAACTGGGGCTCAATCACCTGGGTGGCGTCTGGAATGTGCTTCTTCAGCATGGAGACATGAAATACGCTGTGGACAGCTGACATCTCCTGAGGTAGCTCTAGCTCATATGCTACCTTGCCCACTCTCTTCGTAATAAGGTATGGTCCCACATATCTGGGAGCTAGCTTGCCCTTCTTCCCGAAACGCATGACTCCTTCATGGAACTACTGAATCCCCAACCGAAAACTCTAGGGGTCTGCGTCGTGTATCGACATAGCTCTTCCGACGGCTCTGGTTGCCTCTATCCTCTGGCGAATCCGCCGTATGGCTGCTGTGGTATCTGCTACTAGATCTGTCTGAAGCTCTAGTTCCTTCTGTCTCTCATACCAGCAGATTGGTGATCTGCACCTCCTCCCATAGAGTGCCTCATAGGGTGCCATGCCGATAGTGGCCCGATAACTATTGTTGTATGCAAATTCCGCTAGACTCGGATATTTGCACCAACTTCCCTTGAAATCTAGGGCACAAGCTGCATATCTTGAGCGATTTACTCGCTCCCGACCATCATCGGGATGGAAGGTCACTTTGATTTTAATGGTGCCCATAGGTACACACTTCGGAAGTGTGATGTGAACCTCTTGTCTGCATCGATATAATAGTTCGTGGGACTCCATGCACCTAACAATCTCCTTGAGATACAACCGAGCTGCTCCATGGAATAGGATATCTTGATAGCTAAAAGTGGGCTGATTTAGTTAACTGCCGACTATTACCCGGATGGCGTCAAAACCATTCGTGGTTCGGGTAGTCCCACTATGAAATCCATGGAGATATCCTCCCACTTCCATTCTGGAATCTGATAGGCTGCAGAACTCCTCCTGATGTTCTGCCTTGACCCTCTGACAGGTGAGGCAGATGCTAACATATCTGGCGATGTCTCGCTTCATCCTGGGCCACCAAAAGCGTTTCTTCAGGTCTTGATACATTTTGGTGGAGCCTGGATGCATCGCGTAGGGAGTCCTGTGAGCCTCATCTAAAATCTGTCTCCGTAGCTCCTCCTGATCTGGAACACAGAGTCTGTCGCCAAAATACAACACCCCGCTATCGGACATTCTGAATTCTCTACTTTCTGATTCTGCTAGCCCTTGCTTGATTTTCTGAATCTCAGGGTCCTGATCCTGAGCTGATTGAATATCACCAAGCAAGGTAGACTCTAAGGTCATAGTAGAGAGTTGTCCCACGATGAGCTCGAGACCGAAATCCACGATCTCCTTCTGTAGGGGCGGTGACATGGCTGTGCTCCCACTAACCCACTTGTAGACACAAGGTTCATCATCATTCATGATGAAACTAAACACTTTAATTGCATCATTGAATTAAAGATTCTAGCTTCTAGAAGCTTTCTTTAATCTATAAATGGATTGTTGCAACTTATACATCTTTTCAGCATGCTCTGGATCGACAAAACCCTCAGGTTGTGTCATGTACACATCCTTGAATAGATTTCCATTAAGAAATTCGATTTTGACATCCATCTGCCAGATCTCATAATTATAGCAAGCAGCAATAGCAAACATTATCTGAATAGACTTGAGCATCATGACTGGTGAAAAGATTTTATCATAGTCTATACTATGAATTTGCATGAATCTTTTAGCTACCAATATACCTTTATAGGTATGCATATGTCTATCCATGTCAGTCTTCACCTTGAAGATCCACTTACACCCAATGGATTTGATCCCTTCAGGTGGATCAACCAAAGTCCATACTTGGTTAGTGTACATGGATTCCATTTCGGATCTCATGGCCTCTAGCCATTTCTCAGAATCTGGGCCCTGTACAGCTTCCTGATAAGATGTAAGCTCATTGAGACCAACTAGCACTACATCACCATTGTCAGATAAGTGAAAAGAATATCTCTCAGGTTGACGACGGGTCCTATCAAATCTGCGTAGAGATTGTGCTACTTGAATAGGTTACTGCTCCACAACTTCTTGCGGTGTAACAAAATCCTGATCCACAACATCTTGTGGTACCTGTTCAATTTCCATCATGATGTCAGTGCTAGTATCTTGAACTTCTTCAAGATTGACTTCACTCCCACTAGTTTTTGTAGAAATAAATTCCCTTTCTAGAAACACACCAGTCCTGGCAGCAAACACCTTGCCTTGTGTGGGATTATAGAAGTAATATCCCTTTGTTTCCTTGGGATATCCAACAAAGTAGCACTTATCTGATTTGGGTCCTAGTTTATCAGAGACTTGCCGTCGAACATAAGCCTCACAACCCCAAATTTTCATAAAAGACATCTTGGGACTCTTCCCTATCCATATCGTATATGGTGTCTTTATGACGGCCTTAGATGGAACGTGGTTAAGTGTAAAAGCGTTTATCTCTAGAGCATGTCCCCAGAAGGAAGTAGGAAGATCTGCATGACTCATCATCGATCGTACCATATCTAATAAAGTACGGTTCCTCCTTTCTGATACACCATTCCATTGTGGTGTTCCAGGTGGAGTGAGTTGAGATATGATCCCACACTCAATGAGATGGTCATGAAACTCTTGGCTAAGGTATTCCCCACCTCGATCTGATCGAAACATCTTAATACTCTTACCAAGTTGGTTTTGTACTTCATTCTTGAATTCTTTGAACTTTTCAAAGGATTTTGACTTGTGTCTCATCAAATACACATAGCCGTATCTACTGAAATCATCAGTGAAGGTAATGAAGTAATAATAGCCTCCTCTAGCTGCTACTCTGAAAGGGCCACATACATCAGTATGTATGAGTTCTAACAGATCATTAGTCCTTTTGTCGTGTCCACTAAATGGATTCTTTGTCATCTTGCCTTGAAGACAAGATTCACATGCCTCATATGATTCAAAATCAAATGAGTCCAAAAGTCCATCCTTATGGAGTTGGGATATGCGACTCTTATTTATGTGACCTAAGTGACAATGCCAGAGATATGTTTGATTCAAATCTTTAGACTTGAACCATTTGGTATTTATGTTATAGATTGAGTTATCATAGTCACATAGGGTACATTCACAGGATGTGCACTACAATAGAACATTTCATTGAAATAAACAGAACAACATTTGTCCTTTATTACAAATGAAAGCCCCTTCTTGTCTAAACAAGAAAGATAGATAATGTTCTTGGTCAAGGTAGTCACATAACAACACTCTTCAAGTTCTAAAACAAGCCCAGTAGGCAAAGATAAGGAATATGTTCCTACAGCGACAACAACAACTCTTGCACCATTGCCTACTCGTAGGTCCACTTCGCCCTTTGTCAATGTTCTACTATTTCTTTGTCACTACACATTAGTATCGTGCACACTCAGTATCTAATACTGGTGAAGAAGAAATAGACAGATTGACTTCTATAACATATATACTTGAGGCAGAAGTCTTACTTCTCTTCCTTTTCAGTTCCTCTAGGTGTAACTTGTAGTTCCTCTTCCAGTGTCTGATCTCACCTCAGTGGAAGCAGGTTCTTTCCTTAGCAACCCCACCTTTGGGTTTCAGTGCATGAGCCTTGCCCTTGCCTTTGGCTTGGATCTTACCCTTACCTTTATGCTTCCACTTGCCTTTGCCCTTTGACACCATCAAAATGGAACTAGGCTTTGCCTTCTTAAGATTGAGTTTAGCAGTTCTCAACATGCTCAACATTTCAAGCAGTGATTTGTCAATTTCATTCATGTTATAGTTCATGACAAATTGATTATAACTATCAGACAACAACTATAGAATAAGGTCAGTGGCCAATTCTTGGCTTAGTGGGAATCCCAACCATTGTAGATTCTCCACATACCCGATCATTTTAAGCACATAAGGCCCTACAGGACTTCTTTTTTGCATTCTGCATTGAAACAGTGCTTTAGAGATCTCAAATCTCTCATGCCTTGCTTGTCCTTGTTATAGTTGTCTAAGTTTTTCAACCATATCATAAGCATCCATGTTCTCATGTTGCTTCTGAAGCTCAAAGTTCATGGTGGCGAGCATAAGTCATGATACATCTAATGCATCATCTCGATGCTTCAGGTAAGCATCCCTATCGGCTGTAGTGGCAGTAGCAGGGGTACTTCAGGATTAGGCTGCTCTAGGACGTACAATTTTCTTTCTCTCTTGAGAACTATTCTCATATTTCTATACCAGTTTAGGAAATTAGCTCAATTGAGCTTGTCCTTATCAAGGACAGATCACAGAGATAGTGTCTTCTGTTGGTACGGTTAGCACTAACGGTCTAATTCAAGTTTTGATGAATGACAAAATAGGTTAAGTTAGTCTCGTTGTTATCTAATACTCTGATCGAGTGTGTAGGAGAAGTCTAGACTGGTCGACGGGTTGACCTGATGTCTAGCATGAAGCCCAGCTAGGTCGATGGGCCAACTGGATAGCTGGCACGAAGTCCAAACGGGTCAACGGGCTGACCGGACGATTGGCATGAAGTCCAGCTAGGTCGACGGGCTGACTGGATAGCTGACACGAAGCCCAGATGGGTCGAAGGGCTGACTGAACATCTAGCAGGTAAGTGAAGGTAAATCTCTAGAGGGGAGTGACTGTGAGGACGCGTTCCTGGGAAGGGAACTTAGGCGTCAATCTGACTTAGAACCATTTCAGAACTCTAAGTCGAGATCTTGACTAGATTCCGGTCTTGGAGAGACGAAATCTAATTAATATTCTGTTTAATTTTAAAATGTGCTAATACTCTGTGTTGCAGGATACATATCCTATGTTTGTCTCTGGATGAATGTTTTCTTGCAGGAAGGAAGCTGATGGAAAAATGGGGTCCGAGCGCCCGGGATGGTTTCGGGCATCCGGGAGGGATCCTAGCGCCTGGAGGTGAAAAATTATCCTCAACGTCATTTCGCCGCGTGGAGCTCCCTGGTTAGCTCAGCTACGTCATAATCAGGGTGCCTTGAAGGTTCTGAGCACCCCAAACCTCCTTTATAAGGAGGGTAGAGGCTAAAGCTCCAACAACAACTCACAATCAGCTCTTCTGTGCTCCTACGACGATGTTAAAGCTCACCGACAAGTTTTTCTTCCTACCTTATTTTTCATAATTGTCGGCTTTTTCATTTACTAATTAATTCCTGTAGTTAACTTGTAATATTCTGTCGAATTATTAGTGATTGCCCATCGAAAGCACCCTTGCATGCGGGCCTTGGAGTAGGAGTCACCAAAGGCTCCAAACCAAGTAAAAGGTTCTTGTGTTAGCATTGTTTTGGCCTTTGACTTTTCCGCTGCATACTCTTTCGAAAATTTTTAATCGATATTCACCCCCCCCCCCCTCTATCAAACGCTTACGATCCAACAAGTGGTATTAGAGCAGGAACAACTCTGATTTGGTGCAACCACCAATCAGATAGGGGATGAAACTAATTGTGTTTCTTTTCCTTTTTTTTCGGTTTTCAGATTTTTGAAAATTTCCAAATTGGTACTATTACCTTTTTGGAAACTTTTTCTTTCGTCGCAATCAATCTGAATTGGTGCAATACTAACTCAGTTCTTTAATTACTTCTATCTTATCCCGCACTACTAATCCAAGACCTAGTCTTGGGACGTTCTTTTGTCTATTTTTTCCTTGTGCGCAGGATGTCTCAAATTGAAGGTTTCAGCACAGTACGTCATCCCCTGTTCAACAGGGATGACTTTCCGTATTGGAAGAAGTGGATGGAGGTCTACCTGAAGACGGACTTCGACCAATGGTTCAGCGTCACAAAAGGCTACAGAGCACCAGTTGTCAACTCCGGAATTCCATTGGACCCGGAACAGTGGACGTTGAACATGAAAAGGAAAGCATCAACGGACTACAAGGCACTCAACAAGCTGCAATGCAGACTGACAAAAGAAGAGCTGAACCGGGTAGGACCGCACCAGAATGCGAAAGAACTTTGGGACAAGTTGATCGAGCTACACGAAGGAACGAGCGACGCCAAGGTAATGAAACACGATTTGTTATTAAATAAGCTATTTAACATTAAAATGCAGGAAGGAGAATCGGTAAGTCGGCTTCACACGAGGATCAAGGACATCCTCAACGAACTCCATGCAATAGGACATCAAATGGAGAACTGAGACTTAATAAGGCATGCCTTGAATGCTTTTCCATGCAATAATTTGTCGGCATCTATCGTGGATGCCTACAAAATCTCTAAAAATTTATCAAAATTAAAATTAGACGAGCTTTTTTGTGAATTAGAATTGCATGAACAAACTAACGTCGGGACCGAGAAAGGTGTAGCTTTGTTTGCAGGTTCCTCCAATGAGAGATCTAAAAACAAGCCTGAACCCGAAGAAGAGTCTGATCAGGAGATTG
The DNA here is from genome assembly GCF_018446385.1 of Zingiber officinale. Lineage (NCBI taxonomy): Eukaryota > Viridiplantae > Streptophyta > Magnoliopsida > Zingiberales > Zingiberaceae > Zingiber > Zingiber officinale. The sequence continues at coordinate 42,351,006 of NC_056005.1, read as the reverse complement.
GAGATGAAGAATACCTGGTGAACCTGGTAAGGAAAATGTTCACTAGGAGAAAGAAGAGCTTCTGCAAGAAGGACCTGCAAAAGAGTAACTCCCCAAACGAACCGAGAACATGACCTCCTTCGGATGCAACAAAAAGGGTCACTACAAGAACGAGTGCCCGAAACTGAAGAGCGACAAGACAAAGGCATCCAAGAAGAAGGCTCTCAAATCGACTTGGGATGACTCCTCCTCAGAAGAATCGGAGGCCGAAGATCAGAAGCACCAGAGCCACCTCGCACTGATGGCCCTCAAAGAAGAATCGGAAGACAGGTCCGAACTCGAATCGAGCCACGAGTCTGTACTTGTTTCCGAAGGTCCCGACGAGGTAAATGTTAATTTAAATAAAAAAATTCTTTAAAATTATTTCATGCTTGAATAAGAAATTGATAACATTAGAAAATGAAAATAAAACGCTTCTTGAGGAAAATCAAAACCTCAAGGAACAAAGCACAACATCAAATCGAACTCAAGATCTAACACTTGAGGAGGAGAATTTATCACTAAAAATAGAAAATTAACAAATTAAAAGAAATGTTAGAAAAATTTACAACTAGATCTAAGAATTTAGATCTAATATTAAATCATCAAAAAGCAATTTACAACAAAACTGGACTTGACTACAAGTTAAGTTCGAATAAAACATTTAAATCGTTAATAACCTAACGCAAGAAATCAAGTAAAGCTTGGGTTCCGAAAGCGTGCTTAACCACGCAAGAAGGACTTAAACAATACTACATACCCAAAGAAAAAATACATTATATAAAACCAAATAAATCAAATCAAAAAATAAAATACAAACCTAGACCAACAAATTCAAAATCTAAATATTCTAAGCCACACCAAGACTTAGAATATCATCAAGTAAATTATAACTACAAAAAGAACATACATAAACCAAGAACCAAAAATTAAATAAAGGCCAATAATTCAGGGGGAGACTCCAGAATAGCTGGCACCTCCAGAACTAACCTACTCGACAAGGTAACCCAAACTAAGCTACCCGGAAGGGTAATTAGGACAAATTATAAAGGGACAAAGTTTAACTTGACCTATGCTACTGATGAAGTTTTGGATGATAGTACATTAGGGAAGCTTAGTCTACGCATGTCTAGGAAGATATAGCTTCGACCTGGTGCATTTGGCTAAGTGGAACTGACCGAAACTACCCTTTATGGATCCTAACTAGTTAGACTAAGGTTTTGTATTAAGTCCAGTGGATAGGAGAATTTGGAAAACCTCGAAGGCATGATTGCTCTAATGATGTCCAAGTGACTCACCATAGCCCAGATGTTTATCCAGAGAATGTCTATTTGTTGGACACAAAGCTAAACCTGAATCTAACACAAAGTGAAACCAAACCCTAAAACTGAACCAAATTCATCTCACAAAATTATATGATTCCCTGATTGAAAACGTAAATAGGGTGAGAAGACTAAGGACTAAAATTAAAATTAAATTAAATTATATTAAAATTAATATTAAATTAACATTAAATTAAGTTTAAATTCAATTAAATTAAAATTAAATTAAATTAAATTCAAATTAAATTTAAATTAAATTAAAATTACAACAAATTAAATTAAAAATTCTTTTAAAAACTTAAAAAATTATTTTAAAAATTCTATAAAAATTATTTTAAAACCCATAAAAATTAATTTAAAAACCATAAAAAATTATTTTAAAAATTCTTTAACAATTATTTTAAAAATTATCTTAAAATTTCTTTAAAAATTATTTTTAAAACTTTAAAAATTAGTTTAAAAAAATTATTTAAAAAACTTTAAAAATTATTTTTAAAATTATTTTTAAAATTATTTTTAAAACATTAAAAAAAATATTTTAAAAATACTTTAAAAATTATTTTAAAAACTTTAAAAATTATTTTTTTAAAAAATAAATTCTTTAAAAATTATTTTAAAACCTTAAAAAAAATTATTTTAAAACCCTAAAAAAAATTATTTTAAAAATTCTTTTTAAATTCTTTAAAAATTATTTTAAATACTTTAAAAATTATTCTAAAAAAATTCTTTAAAATGATTTTAAAAATTATTTTTAAACTTTAAAAATTATTTTAAAAAACTTTTAAAAAATATTTTAAAAATTCTTTTAAAAATTATCTAAAAAATTCTTTAAAAATAATTAAAAAAATTCTTTTAAAAACATTTGCAATTTTTTTAAAAATTATTTAAAAACTATTTTTAAAACTTTAAAAAAATAATTTAAAATTCTTTAGAAATTATTTTAAAATGATTTTAAAATTCTTTAAAAATTATCTTAAAAGTTTTTTTTAAATGATTTTAAAAAATTTTCAAAAACATGAAAAATTATTTTAAAAAAACCTTTAAAAATTATTTTAAAAACTTTTAAAAATTATTTTAAATATTCTTTAAAAATTATTTTTAAAATTCTTTTAAAATTCTTTAAAAATTATCTTAAAAATTCTTTAAAAATTATTTTAAAAACTTTTAAAATTATTTTAAAAATTCTTTAAAAATGATTTTTAAAATTATTTTAAAAACATTAGATATTATTTTAAAAATTATTTAAAAATTACTTTAAAAAGTTTTAAAAAAAAATTTAATAATTCTTTTTAAATTATTTAAAATTTATATAAAAAATTATTTCAAAATTATTTTAAAAATTATTTTAAAAAATCTTTCTTTAAAATGATTTTAAAAATTAATTTATAAAACTTTTAAAAATATATTTTAAAAATTCTTTAAAAATTTCTTAAAAATTCTTTAATAATAATTTTAAAAATTCTTTTAAAATCATTTAAAATTATTTAAAAATTATCTTTAAAAATTAAAAAAATTTATTTAAAAAAAATTCTTTAAAAATTATCTTAAAAAATTTTTAAAAACTTTAAAAATTATTTTTAAAAAAAATTCTTTAAAAATTATTTAAAAATTTCTATAAAAATTGTCTTAAAAATTATTTAAAAATTATTTTAAAAATTATTTTTATAACTTAAAAAAAAAATTAAAATTCTTTAAAAATGATTTTAAAAATTCTTTTAAAAACATTAGAAATTATTTTAAAAATTCTTTAAAATTTACTTTAAAAAGTTTTTTAAAAAATTATTTTAATAATTCTTTTTAAATTATTTTAAAATTATGTAAAAAATTATTTTTAAAATTATTTTAAAAATTATTTTTAAAAGTATTTTAAAAAAACTTTAAAAATTATTTTAAAAATTCTTTTTAAAACTTTAAAAATTCTTTAAAAATGATTTTGGAAATTATTTTAAAAATTATTTTAAAAACATTTAAAAATTATTTTAAAAATTCTTTAAAAATTATTTTAAAAATTCTCTTTAAAATTTTTAAAAATTATTTAAAAATTCTTTAAAAAATTATTTTCATATTTCTTTTAAAACCTTTAAAAATTCTTTAAAAATTATTTTAAAAATTCTTTTACATTTTAAAAATTCCTTTAAATTTTTTTAAAAATTCTTTTAAAATCTTTAAAAAAATATTTTAATCCTTAAAAACTTTTAAAACCTTTTAAAATTTTTTTAAAAAAATGTGTTTACAACGAAGTCAAAAACCAGGGGCGGGCGCCCCTGGTATTCGTTTCCGGGGCGCCCGGAAGGGACTTCGGGCGCCCGGAGCCCCCTATCTTTTGGGGGGCAGGGGCGCCCTCTCTCTTTGCACCACATCCTCTTCACTCTTGTTAAGGCTCTTTCCGAGCTTTACTGCGAGAGTGATCAAAATTAAAATTTTATTCTGCGGTTATTACGTTGTTGCAAATCAACCGAGGTCGTCAATTCTAAAAATATTATTCACGATGCCTCGATAAATCTTTTTTCCCCTAAGTTTTCTTTAAATATTTCACTTATTTTTTGCTTAGTATAGTTTTCTTTTATAATGTAGAAAACGTTCTAGATCTGGTGTTCCCTCTACTGCTAGTATTAACCCTAGGTTCCCTACCGACGAACTTAGGATTAAGTTTGAGTCAACTATCTATAGGCCTATTAGGACAAAATGCTTAGATAGAGAGTTTTTCTTGCATTCCTGTGTTCCAACGATAGAGGTCATTAACCACTATAACTTGTGAAACCTTGTTTACTATACCAGTTCAGTAAACATAAATTTATGTGCTGAATTTTATAATAACTTGGTTAGGGTAGATGATCTTACTTATGTTACTAGGGTAGCTGGTATGGATATTACATTATCTCCTACCACTATTCAGGAATTCTTAGCGTTACGACCATCTACGTATCCTTTTCAGTGTTACCCTCCTAGGGATCTACCATTTGGTGATCCTTACTCACACATTACTCTGGATACGATTTACTCGTATTTTTTCGGAGGGGATCGAGTACCCACTGTGACTATGTTTAGGTCAGTAGGTCATCGAGTTCATGATTATGCACTCTATAGGGTTTTAGTTTTCTGTATCTTACCACTATCCACTCGCGATATAGCGATGATGCGTCCATTTATTCCTTTCTCTTGTATGCCCTTTGCCATAGATTAGACAGATATTAGTCTACATATCTTTCAGACCATTATCTACTCAGCTGGATTCATCACCAGTGCTTGAGTTCATATGCCGTATTGTCATATTTTGACGGCATATTTCGCCCACCTACATATTGACGTCACCCGAGGTAATGTTTGGGCCATGACTGAGTTCGACGTCATAGGACCTAGGAGCTTCTTTTTAGGAGTTGTCCATATAGATGATGATGGTGTCATGTCTTGGCGGAGGGGGGCATAGCACCAGCCAGACCCAGATGCCCAGGAGGAGGCAGAGCATGATGAGTTTATGGTCGCGTTATTCGGCGAGGGTGCTCTGGCCCCTGTACCACCTCCACCTCCTGGTCGAGCACCTCGTCCCGCTCCTCGCACTCTAGGCGATCGAGTTGCTGGACTCGAGCTATCCATGACAACCCTTCGTCAGGAGGTCTCCGATTTGAGACAAGACGTGAGACAGGATATCTTTGACCTTCGACACGATCTATCCAGTTCCCGAGAGGATACCCGGACCCGTCACACTGAGCTAATCGAGATGTTCCATTCCTTGGAATCCAGACCACCCGAACCACCCCCCTCCTCATCTTGATAGACTTCCTGATCACTATGTATATTTTATTATGATCATTGTACCTTGACTTAGACATTGACTTATGATATTCTAGGCTACACCTACTTAGGTATATCTCAACTTTGAAAATGATTGATTCTGATTTGTTTAATAGACTAGGATTACAAAAACTATTTTCAAAAATACTATTTTTAAAATTCTAGGACAAAATCTTTATTTTTAAATCTTCCATTTCTAGAATTTTAAATCAGTTTTAGCCTTAGATTAAAATAATCCCTTAGAAAGCATGTACCCCTTGGGCTAGTACTTGAACATCTCACCAACACCCTAGGATTCCCTTGTTTGTGATTGCCAAACATAGAAAGGGATGAGATACATAGACAAATTGTCTGGACTCTTATGTCAGTGCATCGATATAAGTCTAGGCGTTAAATAACAAACAAATATTAATCAAATTAAGTCATTCAGTGTAGTCAAATACTAACTGATGCTTAGACTTAACTTGACTAACTAAGTGAAAGTTTCTATCCTCTAATAGACAGTGAGTAACTAACTGGTTAGATAGATTTTTGTAATGTCAGGTTCAGGGGGAGGTTAATTATTTTTATACTTATTTTAAAATTAATTTTTGAAAAATACTTTCTTTTTTCAAACCAAAAAGTGTTTTAAAAATTTCTTTGGATTTTTCAAAATTAGGTTTGAAAGTTAAAATCATTTTTGAAAATTAGCTTTAAACTTTTAAATTCAATTTTGAAAATGACAACTTCTAAACTTAGTTTTTAATTTAAACCCTCCAAACTTAGGTTGGTTTTTGAAAATTGGATTCTTCATTTTGAAAATTATGATATTTTTGGTTTAAAAACATATTTTTGAAAATCTAATTTTGAAAATTAGAGGTTACAGACTCAGAGTTGAAAATAAATCTTACTTAGTTTTACACACTCAAACTTGATTTTACTTAGTTTTATAAACTTAACTTATAAATTGAACTTAACTCTAATATGTTTTTTTTTAAAGATTAAGTTAAAATTACAATTATCTTTAAAGTTAAACGTAGCTACTTTTTGAAAAAGATAAGAGTTAGTTCTATGTTTTTAACTTAAACTCCCCCAAGATGATCTGACTTACATTTCTAAAATGTTTTCTTTCTTGTATTTCTTAATTACAAGCTGTTCTATGTTGATTTTTTGATGAATGTCAAAGGAGGAGGGTTAGGTGGTTAAGTCAGTTAAAACAGCAAAAATAACAAAGCTACCTTAACAACCTTATGCTTGTTTTTGCTTGCATATTTTTTACTAACTTAACTAGCTTGTCATTACATCAAAAAGGGGGAGATTGTTGGTGCGGTTAGCACTAACGGTCTAACTCAAGTTTTGATGAATGACAAAATAGGTTAAGTTAGTCTCGTTATTATCTAACACTCTGATCGAGTGTGCAGGAGAAGTCTAGACTGGTCGACGGGCTAACCTGATGTCTAGCACGAAGCCTAGCTAGGTCGACGGGCCGATCGGATATCTGGCACGAAGTCCAAAAGGGTCGACGGGCTGACCAGACAATTGGCACGGAGTCTAGCTAGGTCGACGGGCTGACTAGATAGCTGGCACGAAGCCTAGACGGGTCGAAGGGCTAACCAGACGTCTGACAGGTAAGTGAAGGTAAGTCATTGGAGGGGAGTGACTGTGAGGACGCATTCCCGGGAAGGGAACTTAGGCACCGATCTGACTTAGAACCATTTCAGAACTCTAAGTCGAGATCTTGACTAGATTACGGTCTCAGAGAGACAGAATCTAATTAATATTCTGCTAAATTTAAACTATGTTAATACTCTATGTTGCAGGATACATATCATATGTTTGCCTCCAGACTAATGTTTTCTTGCAGGAAGGAAGCTGTTGGAAAAATGGGGTCCGGGCGCCCGGGATGGTTCCGAGCGCCCGGAAGTGAAAAATTATCGACAACGTCAATTCGCCACTTGGAGCTCCCTGTTTGGCTTAGCTACGTCATAATCAGGGCGCCCTAAAGGTTCCGGGTGCCCCGAACCTCCTTTATAAGGAGGGTAGAGGTTGAAGCTCCAACAACAACTCACAATCAGCTCTTCTGTGCTCCTGCGACGCTGCTAAAGCTCACCGACAAGTTTTCCTTTCTGTCTTATTTTTCATAATTGTCGGCTTTTTCGTTTACTAATTAATTCCTATAGTTAACTTGTAATATTCTGTCAAATTATTAGTGATTGCCCATCGAAACCACCCTTGCGTGCGGGCCTTGGAGTAGGAGTCGCCAAAAGCTCCGAACCAAGTAAAAGGTTTTTGTGTTAGCATTGTTTTGGCCTTCGAGTTTTCCGCTGCGTACTCTTTCGAAAATTTTTAATCGATATTCACCCTCCCCCTCCCCCCGCCCCCCTCTATCAAACACTTACGATCCAACATCTTCTACGTACTAGATGACATGGTGGTCTACAACAATAAAATGTAGAGAAGTATCATACTCAGATCATTTAATTAGGTCTTTAATTAAATAATTCTCCCACTGAATTCTAAAGCTTGATAGGAGCAAGTCACTACTAGCTCTAAACCCAAAAGCAAAGACATTTAAGTGGGATAAGATCCACATTATACCTCATCTTGAGTTAGCTTTGGCTAATCGCCCAAGACTTATATAAATTAGGTAGGCAACGTGTACCAATTGGACAAGATCCATATTATATCTTATCTTGAGTTAGCTTTGGCTAATCGCCCAAGACTTAGTGTAACTTAGGTAGACAACATTTACCAATTACATTCTATGTAACTCTTGTATCTTTAGGTGAACAAAATTATTTGTTCATTTTCCCATCTTATGAAACCCATACTATTACTCATCTTGAGTTAGCTTTGGTTAATCGCCCAAGACTAGTATAATATGATTTGTATCTTATGGGATATGCCTCTAAGTTCTCAACTTAGTTAAGTCACACCCAAAGTCCAATAGTCGGACATCACAATTGTCCAGTCGCACTCTACTAAGATAAAATGAGTTACTTTGCTTTGGCAAACCTGACTACAAATGATCGAGGTAGTAGTGAGTACCAAACTTTGGTAGGCATATGTAAATGACCTAATTACGATAGCTACACATGCATCACATACATTCATGGCATATCATGGCATACATCGACATATATGCTAATTTAAACATGACATGGTTATGGCCCCTATAAACTATGATCTTCTCAAGCCAATGAGAAGAGAGATAAGTCAACCTAGGTCTAAGCTGCTTCTCCAAGCGCTTCCTTGGTTGTCGTGTGTTGTTGTCCTTCCTTCCTTTTCACCTGTCGTCCAGAAGACTAACTCTTTCTAATTTTGTACATTACAAAATCTAAAGAAACTCGAGTTACATTCAAGTATAATCTAATTACAATAAGAATAAAAGGGATGAAGGCACGATACGCAGGCCATATTATGAATTACAACATAACACACATCCAATCACATTGGGGTTAAAGGGTCATAACCATGCACCATGTCATATCTATTCATAATATTTTATGACATAAAATTTACTATGATTTCAACAACAAATTATGGTCGAGACCTTGTTGGTCACACACTAACTATGTTTTGTTCCCAACAAAACACCCCTGGCCGAGACCTTGCTGGTCACAAACCAACCATGCTTTGTTCCCAACAAAACACCCATTTCGGTCAAGGCTTAGGATTTGGCTGAGACACAAAATCTGGCCAAGACTCATAGTCTGGCCAAGATTCACAATCTGGCTGAGACTCATAGCCTGGCCGAGACTCATAATTTTGTAAATCACAGTAAACCTATCATGCAATTTCTATATCATATATAAAAATTCTAACAACTTAGTATATGCCTTTGCAAGTGGCTCTGATACCATTGTAAGGATCTAAAGCGCTAAACACGCTTAAGCGCAGTGAAAAATTAACTAGATCCTCTCCAGAAGATCCATGCGAAGAAGAAAAATAATTATATACTAAGTTTTACATGAGAGGTATACCTTTGTTGTGTGCCCTTCGCAATCCCGACAGCAACCTTTTCTTTGGATCCAGATCTCAACATATTCAAGTGTCCGCGCCTCTACGGTATCCACACGAACATATCCTTCATTCGTCGCATGAACGGAACCTTCGGAGAAGAACCATCTTCTTGTGCTAACAAGAAACATGGTTCGGCGAAGTAAGATTCGGCCATGGAAGGAAGAGGAAGTAGAGGGAGATGAAGAGTCACCATTCCCTTCACTTTTCAACACTTATAAAAAATTCATTACAAAAGGCTATTTATATTCATCCCATGAATACGAAGGGTCTTTTGTCTTTTTGTATTCCTTTTAATGGGTTGGATTTATTATATTAGATTAACGATTAATCCAATAACTCAATAAGTCTAACCTATTAATCCAATGTGTCTAATTCAGATTAGACTCAATCCAATGAGTGGGTTCATTTGAGTCTAACTCAATGAGTAACCCAAAAGGCCTAATCATCTCATGATTGGCTCTTAGGGCTAATTACTAACAGTCAAGTTGGGAGTCAGAGTCACTAAATCGAGAAGCAGAGTCAGGAGTCACCAAATCAAGAGATGTTAAGGCCTATGCTCAACGAATGCACCAGAGTGCTATCACAAATAGTTCAACTGAGTGGATGCATGGCTGAGAGCAAAGAATTAATGCTTTCGTTACGACATTTCAGTAGTAGCAAAAAGTGATTTAAGTGGCAAAATATTGATTGTTTCACTTGGACAAGTTTTTTCCTGGCCAATCTGGCATTCAACATTCACAGGTCGTGCTTATACATGAGTTAACTTGGTTCAATACAATCCAAGCCCTAGATTTGCACCTCCCGTATACCCATGTATAAGAGAGAGTCTCATCCCTTGTATTTATTCACATCATCAATGCATGTGCAATAATATACACCAACCATAGTGCTTTAAAATTTTCAATGTGAAACTGTAGTGTCCGAAACTCATCCACACTAACTCCATGCATGATTAGAGTCAAATAAAATGTTAAATTTAAATAATGTAGGTTCATTAACCATAATTATGGATAATGTGATTTAAATTTTGTAATGCCTACATTTAGGAAGATTTTTTAAAAAATAAATTCTCATGCATTTTCAAGAGCTTAGGGGGGAATTAACATTTAACTTTTTCTTGTTTATTGAATTTATAGATCTTATTAGTTAGATCTAATAATTATGTATTTTTGGAACACATCATCTAAAATTTAAATAAATTATTTTACATGTATCACTAGGAGTTGTAAATAGTTTTGTGGATTTAGATGAGAGGAGAATTGGAAATTTATATATATACTAAGTAAGGTAACCTTAGTTTAAAAAATAAGCCAAGATTTTAAATTTTGGCAATTCCATAAATTTGAATAGGTATACAAATTTATATGACCCAAGGAATATAAATTTAGAATATGTATAAAATTTTATATAAATCCAAAACATGTATAAAACTTTATATGATTTAATGGTTATTGTTGAATCATTCAAGTGTTGGTAAATTCTGAATATGTATAAAATTTAATACAAATCCAAAAAATGTATAAAATTTTATATAATTTAATGGTTATTGTTGAATCATTCAAGTGTTAATAAATTCTGAATATGTAAAAAATTTTATACAAATTCAAAATATGTATAAAAAATCATATAATTAGCTAGTTATTGTTGAATCATTCAAGTGTTGGATCTATATTTGTAACTACCCCACCCTCCACTCTACTAGTCTGTGAGGGTGGGGCGTTACTGTACTATTAACTTTTCTTAACTAGTGTTGCTCACATGTAAATATCAATACTTAAAACTCTCAAAAACTCAAAGGATACAATAAGTAACAGCTGGAAACATAAATAACTCATCTAATACATTCTACTCAATTATTTGTTCTCAACTAAAACTATATATGTTAATCTGAACATGCTAAAACTATATATTAATCTGAACATGCATGCAACAATAATACAACTCAGATAGCGGAACTAATATGCATAGCAAATAAAAGGAAGAATTCTAAAACTTAAAATATTCAATGAACAAACCCAGCAACATAAAAGAATAATCCCAACAGTCTAAATACAAAATATTAATGAATTCTTAAGCAAAATCCCAAGGCTTCCATAGTCTAGATATCACACATCCATCCACACCTCCTTGTCGCCTTCCTTCACTATAGCTTTCCTTTCCCTTTATCTGCAGTAAGAGGAAAATGCAACTATAAACAGAATGCTTAGTAAGCGCTATCTAACTCACAAAACTCGAATATGCATATGAACAGGAAGAAATCTAAGAACTGAATGCTTTAAAAGAAACACTACTCATGCTCATCTAATAGCAAAGGAATCAAACATACTGAAATGCTAAACATGTAAAGCTGCTCATGCCCATCTAATAGCAATAAGAAAATCTAAACATGTAAGAATAAAAGAACTAAGCTTGCTGATTTTTAAACTTATGGGAAACTTATTCCATTTGTTCAAAACTTATACTTTTATACTTTAAAATAATAATCTCTTGGGCCCAGGCTTAGTACCATTGCGCGCTCCCTAATAGAAACTGAGGTAGATAGCCACCAGTCCTACGAGGGTAAAGACCTTAGTCTTACCAGGGCCGAGACCTCAGAACCGGTCACCTGATTTGTTTAACGACAACCTCGGAAGTCGGGTACTAGCCTCTTCAAGTAAAATACTTTTTCTTGTTAATACTTCTAATAAAAGAATGCCTCATACAAATCTGAAATGCTTAAACAATTTAAAAACTGAAATGCTTAAACAATTCTAAAACTGAAATGCTTAAACAATTCTAAAGTTGCAGTACTGACACAAATCTAAATTTGTAGTGCTTAAACGAATTTTAAACCGCAGTGCTTAAACAAATTTAAAAACTGAAATACTTGAACAACACCTAAAACTGTAGTGCTCGAATAAAATCCAAAACTGCAGCGCTTGAACAAAATCTAACTGCAATACTTAAACGAATCAGTAAAGAATCTAAACTGAATGTACAGAATTGATAACAAGAGTTCTAACAACAAGTTAACCATTTAATAACACCAGATTTAAATAAATCACTGCAATCCACTGAACACTCCCCAAAACTAAAATTATTCATGCCCATTGCAACACAAACCGAAACCTGCAAAGCTCAACATGAGTCAAATGTGCCCATTAGGGTAACAACAACAAAATCCTAAATATGAAATGCTAACTACAATGGATGCAACATTCTCACTACTTGCCAATTTGAGGTACACGGCAGCAAGTTTCAACAACCACAACTATACAGCGTTTTTCAAAAATAAAGGATAAAATCAAGATTCGAGAGCTACTCCTACTGCAGGTGAGAAGCACTTACCTTCTTCTTGGACTTACAACCGAACAAAAAGGACTTCTAGGGTTTCGGAAATTGCAAGTTTCGGCCTCTTCTTCATGCCCTCGGGTTCTCCTCGACGAGAGAATCGTGAGGGTGTGAAAAATTCTCGGAATCGAACCTTGGCCGACCACCGGAGAGGAACCCTAGTTCCGGCTTTGTTTCCGCCCAAGCACCGCCGTCGCATGCGAGAGAGGGATGAGGAAGAGGTTTAGGTCACGGCCAAAATTAAAACTTCTAATTCCTCTTTTAACTTATCCCTTTTAATACCTAAATATTTCTGTTATTAACTACTACTTAAATTATTTATGCTCTTTCTTTAATTAGCATGGCCCTGCTGGGTTCCTGGTCATCCGAAACAACTTAAGGCTTTGCTTAACCAGAGGTCTCCGGTTTGAACCTTGGCTCAACCTCTTTATTTTTTTTCAACTTGTTTCTTTTGGTAAAAATACCAAACGAACTCCAAAAATTACATAAAAATACTCTAAAATTTTCTAAAAACCTCTAGAATATTTCTAAAGCATTTCTAAATATTTTCAAGTACTATTAGGACTCGTAATGAGGAAATTTGGGTTGTTACAATCCTCCGTACCTTATAAAAAGTTTATCCTCGAACTTAGAATAATTCTGGATATTTCTATCTCATGTTGTCTTCACGCTCCCAAGTAACTTATCCGTGCTTCTGGTTCTGCTAGATGACCTTCGCCAGTGGCACTTCTTTGTTTCTTAGTCTCTTAACTCCTCTGTCCACTATCTGTGTAGGTATGCTCTCATAGCTAAGATCCTCCTGAATCCGCACTGACTGAGGTTGAATCACTTGGCTAGGGTTGTGGAGGCACTTCTTTAGCATGGATACATGAAATACATTGTGTATTGCTGACATATCTTGTGGTAAGTCCAGCTTGTAAGCTACTTTCCCAATCCTCTCGGTGATCAGGTAGGGTCCTATGTAGTGGGGACTTAACTTGCCCTTTTTGCCAAATCTCATCACTCCCTTCATAGGAGCAACTTTGAGAAAGACCGAATCCCCTACTTGAAATTTAAGTGGCCTATGGCGTGCGTCAGCATAACTTTTCTGCCTACTCTAGGCAGTCTCAATTTTCTGTCTGATCTTCTGAATAGCCTGAGTAGTTTCATCTATCATTTCTGTTTGTCTGCCTAGTTCTGATTCCATCTCTTTTCTTTCTCCAGCCTCTAACCAGCATATAGGTGATCTACACTTTCGGCCATACAGTGCTTCATACGGTGCCATCTTGATAGTGGCCTGGTAGCTATTGTTGTAGGCGAATTCAGCTAAATACAGATACTTGCACCAACTACCCTTAAAATCTAATGCACAAGCCCTGAGAATGTCTTCTAAAATCTGATTTACTCATTCTGTCTGTCCATCAGTCTGAGGATGGAAGGTTGTGTTAAACTTGAATTTGGTGCCTAATGCATTCTGGACACACTCCCAAAAATGAGAGGTGAAGCGCCCATCCCTATCGGAAACAATCGACTTCGGGACTCCATGAAGTCTGATCACTTCCTTAACATATAGCTGTGCCAGCTGCTCTATAGAGTGGGACACCTTGATGGCTAGAAAATGGACAGACTTGGTCAATCTGTCCACTATCACCCATATCGCATCGTACCCATTAGTGGTTCTTGGAAGACCTGTTATGAAGTCCATGGATATTTCTTTCCACTTCCACTCTGGTATTGGGAGAGGCTGTAGAACTCCTCCTGGTATCTGGTGCTCTGCTTTGACTCTCTGGCATGTCAGGCAGGTACTGACATATTTTGCAACATCTCTTTTGAGTCCAAACCACCAGAATCTTTATTTCAAATCTTAATACATCTTGGTGGAACTAGGATGTATGGAGTATGGTGTACTATGAGCTTCTTCCAGAATCTTCTTTCTCAATTCTTCATCATTGGGGACACAAAGGCGGCTCCCCTGATAAAGGATTCCACTATCTGACACCCGAAACTCTGAATTTTCTTCTTTTTGTATCCCTTGCTTGATCTTCTGGATATCTGGATCTTCACTTTGCTTTCTCTGTATATCCTCCAGTAGGGTTGACTCTAAGGTCAATGCAGAGAGTTGCCCATAAATAATTTCAACTCCAAAGTCTGACAATTCCTTCTGCAGTGGCAGTGCTAATGATGACAAGTGCATCAGAGTTGCACTGGACTTTCGACTCAGTGCATCCGTCACTTTGTTAGCTTTACCTGGGTGGTAGAGGATTTTGCAGTCATAATCTTTAACTAGCTCTAGCCACCTGCGCTGTCTCATATTTAAATCTTTTTGGGTAAATAAATACTTCAAGCTCTGATGGTCGGTGAAGAATCTGCACTGAACTCCATACAAATAATGTCGCCAGAGTTTTAGTGCAAAGACCACTGCTGCCAGCTCAAGATCATGAGTGGGGTAGTTCTTCTCATGATCTTTGAGTTGTCTGGAAGCATAAGCTATAACCTTCCCTTCTTGCATGAGAACAGCTCCAAGGCCCATCTTGGAAGCATCACTGTATATGTCAAAACTCTTGTCACTCTCTGGAACAACCAGAATGGGAGCACTAGTCAGTCTTTTCTTCAATGCTTGGAAACTTTGCTCACATTTGTCTGACCATTCAAACTCCTTGTTCTTGCTAGTGAGGGTTGTTAGTGGAGAGGCTATTCTGGAAAAATTCTTCATGAACTTTCTGTAATACGTAGCTAAACCAAGGAAGCTTCTGATCTCCCTGGCGTTCTTGGGTCTACTCCAGTTGTTGACCGCTTCTATTTTGGCAGGATCCACTTGGATACCTTCTTTAGAAATGATATGACCTAGAAACGCCACCTGCTCTAACCATAATTCGCACTTTGAGAATTTAGCATAAAGCTGCTTTTGCTGAAGGGTCTGCAGTACTATCCTCAAGTGCATGTTATGCTCCTCTGGGGTTCTTGAATAGATTAGAATGTCGTCGATGAACACGATGACAAATTTGTCAAGGTATTTTCTGAACACTCTGTTCATTAAGTCCATGAAGATCGCAGGTGCATTAGTCACACCAAAAGGCATGACTACAAACTCGTAGTGTTCATATCTGGTCCTGAAAGCTGTTCTGGATATATCACTTTCTTTCACTTTCAACTGATGGTATCCAGAGCGCAGGTTTATCTTAGAGAACACTGTTGCCCCCTTTAACTGATCAAATAGATCATCTATTCTAGGAAGAGGGTACTTGTTCTTAATGGTCACTTTGTTCAGCGCTCTATAATCGATGCACATCCGCATAGATCCGTCTTTCTTCTTAACGAACAACACCGGAGCTCCCCATGGTGAATGACTAGGGTGAATGAAACCTTTGTCAAGCAGCTCCTGGAGTTGTTCTTGTAGCTCTTTCAGCTCTACTGGAGACATCCGGTACGAAGCTTTTGAATTGGACCGGTACCAGGAACCAACTCAATTTCAAACTCCACCTCTCTATTGGGAGGTAGTCCAGGTAGCTCTTCTGGGAATACCTCTGGATACTCACAAACTACCTGAACATCTTCCTTCTTGGGTCTTTCTTGTTCTTCTGCATTCACAATGTATGCAAGAAAACCAGTACACCCTTTAGCTAACATCTGGTGAGCTGTGAGGGAAGAGAGGAATTTCTGGGTCTTCCTCTGCGGCACTCCCGTGAACTCAAAGGATGGTTCACCTTCTGGGCTGAAAATAACTTTCCTTCTGCGGTAATCCAATGAAGCACTGTACTTGCTGAGGAAATCCATACCCAGAATGACATCGAAATCTTGCATCGCAAGGACTACTAGATCAACATATAGCTCTCGGTCTGAAATTCTGACTGGTACAGCCCGAAGCCACTGGTTAGACTTCATGACTTCCCAAGAAGGTAGGGTCGTTAAAAACTTAGAGTTTATGATCTCTGTAAGCATCTGAAATTCTTTGGCAAAGAGTACTAATATAAAAGAATGGGTCGCCCCAGTATCAAATAGTGCAGTAGCTAAATGCTGAAAAATAACTACTTGACCTGTTACGACCGTGAAGGCACTAGCAGCTTCCTCTTTAGTGAGGGAGAATACTCTGGCACTGGCTGAAACTGGTGGGGCTTCCAACCTTCTTTGACTGAGCTGAGGTCCGTCCAGAGTTGCAGGCATGTAGTGTAACTGAGGCTTGTTCCCGTAGTGCGCTGCCTGTTGTTGTGATGCTTTGAGCTTGTTAGGACATGCCTTAGCCAGATGCCCTTCTTGACCACACGAATAACATCCAGTCATATCCAAAAGACAGGCTCCTGGATGTACTCTCCCACATTTAGGACAGGGAGGGAACTTGGCCTGCTTGTTTGTTGAACCTCCCTTTTGGTTGCCTTCTGTATTCCATCATTTCCTTTTGTTATCTTTGCCCTTCCAGTTCTGCTTGCTTGCCTGGGGTTTCTGACTCCCTGCTGTCATGTCCTCTATCTTGACCGGCTTGAGCTGCGTTTGTTGTGCCTTGATGCTATTCAGATAGTGCTCAGCGACTAATGTCATGCTGAACAGCTCTTCACCAATCTGTGATCGGTGAGTTCCACTACTCACGTTAAGTGCTATTTCTAGCCTCAACATTCAAAGCATCAGTTTGACTCATTTTTTCTCTGTACTTACTAGGTCTGGACAGAGACGAGCTAGCTTGTTGAATCTTTTTACTGCTTCTTCTACTAGCAGATCACCTTGTCTGAATTCTATAAATTCCTCATAATATTCATTGGTGATCCGTTGGCGGAAGAATTCTTCGTGAAACTATGTCTCGAAGTCAGCCCATCTCATCTGATTGACTGCCCTCTTGTTCTTCACTCTCTCCCACCACATACGAGCATCTCCAGATAGGCAGAAAGAGGCACACTTAACCTTCTCGACTTCTGGCCAGTCAAGAAGCTCCATTGTGCTCTCCAGTGTCTTAAACCAGCCTGAGCATCCTAAGGCTCAGTCGTGCCTGAGAAGCTTTATAGCTTCAACTTCAGCCACTGTATCAGATATGTTTCTTGTCTTTTAGGTGTTGTGGCGACTTCCAGGGGTGCTGGTGGAACTTCAGTCATCACTGGGGTCTCCACATTGATAGTTGGGGGAGTGGGAGGGGCTGGCTGCCGATTAGCCATCAGATTGACGATCACTTGTTGCTGCTCTGCCACTTGTCTCTGGAGTTGAGCAACAACTTCAGAGAGATTTGGTTCAGTTGCTCTAGGCTCTTCGTTCTCCTGTGCTTAGTCCTCAGTACGAGCGATACGGGGACGCCCTCTTCTTGATATCTAGTCATATAGAAAGAGAAAACCTGAAATTGTCTCTATACTCTCTAGACATATATATAAAATATAGAAAGACAAACAAGAACTTGTAATGACCCAAATTTCCTCATTTTGAGCCCCAAAAATAATTCAAAAATATTTAGAAATGCTATAGAAAAATTCTAGAGATTTTTAGAAATTTTTAGAGTATTTTTATGCAATTTTTGGATTTCGTTTGGTATTTTTACCAAGGAGAATAAGTTTAAAAAATAAACTAAAATAAAAAAAGGGGGTTGTAGAAGCTGGGTTTCGAACCCAGCACCCCTGACCCAAGCAAAACGTGCCCAATCAACCGAGCTGCGCTTGATTTGTTAATCATATATGGAGCGATATATATTTAAGTAGCAGTTAGGAACAGTAAAATAAATTGGAAATAAAAGTGCGCGGCTGAGGAATCGAAGCCAAGATCTCTAATTTGGTTAAAGCCGGGCTGACCAAGTGTGCTAGCGATTGTTTGTTATTAAAGAAGGAGAAAAATTCCATTTAAGCTATAGTTGGAAACGAAAATAACCTTGAGTATAAGATTTAAATCCTTTTCCTAAAACCTAAAATTTCTCCCGAAATTCCCTTTCTCTTCTCGCGCGACAGCGGCGGCTCGGGGGGGAAAATACACCAAGGCGACGGCGTCTTCTCCTCTCTCGCGGCGGAAACGAAGAAGAAACCAGGATTGGTCTCCGGCGCCGGCGAGCTCTCTCGTCCACGGATCCTTCACCCAGCCGAACTTCTCTCGGCAAGGTCAGCGCGGGCACAAGAAGAAGCCGCAAGTTTTCAAGCTTTGAAACCCTAGACCTTCCTCTCCTTCGGTTGTAAGTCCAAGAAGCTATGTAAGTCGCTTACTCACCTGCAGTAGGATAGCTCCGATTGTTCCTTTCTTCTCTGAAAGCTTTGGGATAAATTGTAGGTGGTTGTGTTTCTGATCGGATTCTTGTTTTCCATGATTTTGTAGCATGTTGTTAAGGATGGTTGGTTTTGTTTTTTTGCCGTGAATCACATAAAGAAGATAGAAGGGTTTTTGTTTTGGTGTTTTCTTGTTTTCTTGGGTTTTGCCATGAAGAAACTTGTTTTTGTTTGCTGTCGTGAACCCTAAAGGAAGAAAGAAAAAGATTAGTTAAGTTTAAGCAAGTGAGTTGATCCATTCAAGCTTTGGAATTGGTACTGCAGTTTTCAAGTTAGAATTTTCTGTGGTGACCTTGATGAGCATGCTCTGTTCGTGTAGAGTTTCATAGTTTCGTATCTCTGCATTCTTGAATTTGAAGCATGAAAGACAGATTTGAATTTAGGTTTTCTTTGATAATTAATGGGCATGATCGGATGATATGTAACTCTGTAGATTTAGTTATTTGTTGTTAGACAATGGGCAGGAAATGATTCAGATTTTAGATTTCTCTTGCATAGCAGTTACAGATCCTTTGTTGAGTTATTGGAGCATGAAATGGTTAAAATTGGAGCATGCAATTTAGTTGTATTGAGTAACACCTTAGTTTAGATTCTTCCTTGCTGAAATGAATAAGAACAGCCTTGAAGTTTGCTATGTATTAGGATTGGACAGTTTCTGTTCATTTTGTTAAATATGCAGTTTTAAACCCTTTGTGGCCAAGTAAACAGCAAATGAACAGTTAGGGATGTTTGTTGGATAAGTAAGTTGCTACTCACCTGCAGTAGGATAGCTCCGAGGTTTTATTCCTTGTTCTTTTCTTGTTTCCGAAGCTTTGCATGAATTTTCTTGTGGTTTCAGTTTTCGGATCTTTTTGTGTTCATGATTTCCGAAGCTTGCTGCTGTGTTGATTTTTGAAGTTTGCTGCTAGGGATTGTAATTCCTGTTTGTTGATTCTTTCTTTGGATTGCAAAGGAGGAAAGTGGTTAGATTAAGCATGTAGTTTTGTGTTGAACTATTGACCTTAAATAAACTGCTAGATTTACATGCTTATTAGCCTGAACAGATTTCAGTTTGTTATCATGTCTAGCAAGCACGAACAGATTTAGTTGTCGTGAACCACAAAGAAAAAAAGAAAAGAAAATAATTAAATGGTATAAATGAAGCCCTTGTAATTAGCATTGCAATTACATTCCAGTTACTTGAGTATGAGATTCGGATAGTGAGGTTAAGCGATAGAAGAGGATTGTTAGTTGGAATGTTATGAGGTTGATGAGTTTTATTAAACTGCGATATGAGGATTCGAGTTGTATTGTCCATGTTGAAAAGTCATAATTGTTTAAGTAGTTGTGCTCTAAGAAAGGCTAAGTTGAAGTATTGTTGGGATTTAGTCCTTTTCCTTGCTTTCAGAACATGCTGTAGCAGATTTATTTCTTCTAGGCATGATCAGCTTGTAATTGATGAGCAGTGCAGCCTTAATGTGTATGATTGACTTGTAATTGGTCTTGTAGTTTTTGGTTATAGTTTTGGTAGTAGATCTATAGGGTGAAGTGTGAATTCATCTAAGGCTCCTGCACATTTTGATGATTTCAGAATTTCCTTTCTCTATGGACAGGTTAGTGGATTTCCAAAGTTGATATCGTTTGTTAAGTAAGTTAAGTTTGATAAGATACTTTATGGATATAATTTAACCAAGTAAATCAAGAATGATCAGACTTGACATGATCAGTTGGTTTAAGAATAGTTAGGTTTAGCATGGATGCAGTTAGAGGCGTGTTATTACAAGAACAGTCCATAGATCATGAGCTTAGGCTTTACATAGTTTCTATACATGTATTATGAGCATGCAGCTTTGTCCTAGTTAGTAGTATGCAGATTTTAGATAAGCTTAATAAAACAGATTTTTATTAAGCTTAATATGCAGAATTTTATTCGGCTTTCAAGTGCAGAAGTTAATTAGTATAGTGAGCAGATTTGATTAAGCTTGTATGCAGATTTGATTAGGCTTAGTATGCAGATTTTAGATAAGCTTAGTATGCAGATTTTTATTAAGTTAGTATGCAGATTTCTGTTAAGTATTAATACAGATTTTTGATAACTATTGTATGTGCAGATTTCTTTTGTATTCTATGCATGATTATGTGTTACATAGTTAGTTTCATTCATAGATGCATACGAAAGATACCCTAACAGTATTTTGGGTTTAAGAAAAGTATAAGAAAGATGAAGAAAAGTATAAGAAAGATAAAAAAAAAGAAAGAAAAGGCCAAGACCATAAGTAAATCCCAAAGTCAAGACTTTAGGGATTTTTGGCACACAAGGTGCCTATTAAATGCCAAGGCATTTAAAGAAGTAAACAAGATAATAAGTATTTTACTTTTAAGAAGAGGCTAGTACCCGACTTCACAAGGTTGTCGTTAAACAAATCCAGGTGTCCAATTCCAAGGTCTTGGCCCTGGTAGACCAAGGTCTGCTCTTTTAGGATTGGTGGCTCGCTACCCCAACCTATTAGGGAACGCGCATAAGATGGTACTATGCCTGGGCCCAAGAAGAAGTTGATTATTATTTTGAAGTATTATAAGTATAAGTTTTTGAACAAGTAAAGCAAGTTTTACATAACCATAAAGTATTAAAGATTAAGTTAGAACAAATGAAATAAAGTTTCATATAGTTCTGAAAATCAGTAAGTTTAGTTCTTTATTCTACCATGTTTATCTAGTGGATGAGTAGTTTTCATGTTTACCTATTAGATGAGTAGCATGATTAGCGATTAGAATTACATGAGTATATTTCTTAGCTTTTCTTTGCTATTAGTTTGACATGAGCAGTTATGTTTATGCTTTATTTCTTTTTAGAGCATATAGTTTTTAGTTCTTTTCGTATACATGCACATTCGTGATTTTTTGAGTTAGATAGCGCTTACTAAGCAAATTTTGCTTATAGACTACACTTCCTCTTACTGCAGATACAGGAAAAGAAAAGATATAGAAAGGAAGGCGACAAGGAGGTGTTCGAAGGATGTGTGATGCCAGGACTATGGAAGCCTTGGGACTAGGAAAGAAGTTTTAATTTTAGTTTCCGCATTTTAGTTATTGTAAACATTTGAGTTGTATTTTAAGTTCATGTCATTTGAGATTTATTCTGTTTAGATTGCATGTAGGATGAGTTCAGTTTAGTAAGTAGATAATTGTGTGTTTGATACTTATTTAACTGCGTGGTTGATTGATATGTGTTCCAGCCGCTTGTGGCTGTGTATATTATGTCATGTATTAATGATTATGGTCACCGGTACAGGGGAGACTCTGCCGGAATTTTTCGGTAGGGTTTCTTCGAGGATTTTAATTATACTGGTTAAGTAGAGTTAGTAGATAAGTAACGGTCACTCTTAGAGAATAGAAGTAGCAAGAAGGGTGGTTGTTACAGAACTTGTATCTAGCTTAAGCACATATAAGCAAATATTTCTAAGGATTTCTCTATACTACAAATAATAAGGAAAGGCATACTAAATGAAAGAATTTAAGTACTTTCTTACTTGAAAACGGCAAGGCTGATGCTGATGTGTGTGTGATGCTTGAGAATGGGGACTACTCTGATACCAACTTGTAACTACCCCACCCTCCACTCTACTAGTCTGTGAGGGTGGGACATTACTGTACTATTAACTTTTCTTAACTAGTGTTGTTCACATGTAAATATCAATACTTAAAACTCTCAAAAACTCAAAGGATACAATAAGTAACAGCTGGAAACATAAATAACTCATCTAATACATTCTACTCAATTATTTGTTCTCAACTAAAACTATATATGTTAATCTGAACATGCTAAAACTATATATTAATCTGAACATGCATGCAACAATAATACAACTCAGATAGTGGAACTAATATGCATAACAAATAAAAGAAAGAGTTCTAAAACTTAAAATATTCAATGAACAAACCCAGCAACATAAAAGAATAATCCCAACAGTCTAAATACCTTAATGAATTCTTAAGCAAAATCCCAAGGCTTCTATAGTCCAGACATCACACATCCATCCACACCTCCTTGTCGCCTTCCTTCACTATAGCTTTCCTTTCCCTTTATCTACAGTAAGAGGAAAATGCAACTATAAGTAGAATGCTTAGTAAGCGCTATCTAACTCACAAAACTCGGATATGCATATGAATAGGAAGAAATCTAAGAACTAAATGCTTTAAAAAAAACACTACTCATGCTCATCTAATAGCAAAGGAATCAAACATACTGAAATGCTAAACATGTAAAGCTGCTCATGCCCATCTAATAGCAATAAGAAAATCTAAACATGTAAGAATTAAAGAACTAAGCTTGCTGATTTTTAACCTTATGGGAAACTTATTCCATTTGTTCAAAACTTATACTTTTATACTTTAAAATAATAATCTCTTGGGCCCAGGCTTAGTACCATTGTGCGCTCCCTAATAGAAACTGAGGTAGCGAGCCACCAGTCCTACGAGGATAAAGACCTTGGTCTTACCAGGACCGAGACCTCGGAACCGGTCACCTGGATTTGTTTAACGACAACCTCGAAAGTCGGGTACTAGCCTCTTCAAGTAAAATACTTTTTCTTGTTAATACTTCTAATAAAAGAATGCCTCATACAAATATGAAATGCTTAAACAATTCAAAAACTGAAATGCTTAAACAATTCTAAAGTTGCAGTACTGACACAAATCTAAATTTGCAGTGCTTAAACGAATTTTAAACCGCAGTGCTTAAACAAACTTAAAAACTGAAATACTTGAACAACACCTAAAACTGTAGTGCTCGAATAAAATCCAAAACTGCAGCGCTTGAACAAAATCTAACTGCAATACTTAAATGAATCAGTAAAGAATCTAAACTTAATGTACAGAATTGATAACAAGAGTTCTAACAACAAGTTAACCATTTAATAACACCAGATTTAAATAAGTCACTACAATCCACTGAACACTCCCCAAAACTAAAATTATTCATGCACATTGCAACACAAACCGAAACCTACAAAGCTCAACATGAGCCGAATGTGCCCATTAGGGTAACAACAACAAAATCCTAAATATGAAATGCTAACTACAATGGCTACAGCATTCTAACTACTTGCCCATTTGAGGTACACGACAGCAAGTTTCAACAGCCACAACTATACAGCGTTTTTCAAAAATAAAGGATAAAATCAAGATTTGAGAGCTACTCCTACTGCAGGTGAGAAGCACTTACCTTTTTCTTGGACTTACAACCGAATAAAAAGGACTTCTAGGGTTTCGGAGATTGCAAGTTTCGGCCTCTTCTTCGTGCCCTCGGGTTCTCCTCGACGAAAGAATCGTGAGGGTGTGAAAAACTCTCAGAATCGAACCTTGGCCGGCCACCAGAGAGGAACCCTAGTTCCATCTTTGTTTCTGACCAAGCATTGCCGTCGCACGCGAGAGAGGGATGAGGAAGAGGTTTAGGTCACGGCCAAAATTAAAACCTCTAATTCCTCTCTTAACTTATCCCTTTTAATACCTAAATATTTCTGTTATTAACTACTACTTAAATTATTTATGCTCTTTCTTTAATTAGGACGGCTCTGCTGGGTTCTTGGTCATCCGAAACAACTTAAGGCTTTGCTTAACCAGAGGTCTCCGGTTCGAACCTCGGCTCAACCTCTTTATATTTTTCCAACTTGTTTCTTTTGGTAAAAATACCAAACGAACTCTAAAAATTACATAAAAATACTCTAAAAATTTCTAAAAACCTCTAGAATATTTATAAAGTATTTCTAAATATTTCCAAGTACTCTTAGGACTTGTAATGAGGAAATTTGGGTTGTTACAATATTTGGCACAACCTATATAATTATACCCTATCAATGTAATTTTCGGATAGAGGATTGGAAGGGGAAATCCTCACCTACACACCCTTGGCTCTAAGCCTTAACCCCACCTTGAATTTCAGCCACCCTAGCCCTAAGTCCCGTTAGTCCTATCCTAAAGGGAGGAGAGGAAGAGGGAGCTTTGGTGACAAGGAGTCAAAGGGGGAGGTCGTGCTCTGATCATACCCTTGCCCATTTGTGTCGATGGTGAATCCTACAATCATTTAGAAGCGAAGGCATGTCATATACCCTTTAGATGTATTAATTAGTTCATACAATGTGTGAAACTGATGTTTAGGTGTGGAAAATAATTTAGGTAATTATCTTTTCATGTTAGTTATGATCCACAAGGGTTTCTTGACAATTTGTGGTATTCTAATTTGAGTTTTGTTCGGATTGTAGTACATGTGCGATTTATCCACCTATGCACCTTAATGTTATAGCTACCATGTTTCTTTATTTTAGATTTCTGCTTAGGCTCATTAGTCATTCGGATTTTAGTTAATTTATCCACTTATGCTCCGTAATGTTATTAAAAGATAGCTAGCATGTTTCTTTATACTAGATTTCAGTTAGGCTCAATAGGGGCATTTGGATTGTAGAACATGTTGTTGGATCATGAAAGTCGATAGAGGGAGGGAGGGGTGAATATCAATAAAAAATTATTCGTAGCAAGTACGTAGCGGAAAAGAAAGAGAATAATGCTAACAAGAACTGATTTACTTGGTTCGGAATCTTGGTTGACTCCTACTCCAAGGCCCGCACCCATCGAGTACTTTCATTGGGAAATCACTAATAGTTCATAAAAATATTATAAATGAAAGTACAAGAACTTTTAAAGAGTAAATACTGACAACAATAAAGGAAAGAAAAATTAGCACGTTGTCGGAGAAACTTCGCAGCGTCGCAGGGGCACAGCGTAGTAGAGCAGGCGTTGGACGACATTATTATCAGTTGTTCTTTGCTCCAGGGTGAGACCTCCTTATATAGGATGCTCTGGGCACCTGGATCCCTTCTGGGCACCCAGACCATGATGTAGGCTTGGCCAATCAGCATGCTCCTCATGACGACAGGATAGATTTTTTCCTTCCGGGCACCCGAATCGATTCCAGGCACCCGAACCAACTCTGGGCGCTCAGATCCCTTCCGAGCACCTGGACCACCTTTCTCCAGAAAGTCCTTCTCCTACAAGAAAGTGTTAGTTTGAGGCAAAAATACAAGCTAAACTACCCTGCAAAACAAAGTATTAGAACAGTTATAGTAAAAGAGTAGTAATTATATTTCATCTCACCGAGACCGGAATCTAGTCAAGATCTCAATTTAGATTTCTGAAATGGTTCTAAGTTGGATCGGCGCCAAAGTTCCCTGACTGGGAACGCGTCCTCACCAAGTCACTCTCCTCTAGTGACTTACCTTAACTTACCTGCCAGACGTTCGGTCAGCCCGTTGACCTGCCTAGACTTCGTGCCAACTATCAGGTTAGTCCGTCGACCTAGCTGGACTTAATGCCAGACATCAGGTCAGCCTGTCAACCAGTCTGGGCTTTGTGCCAGCTATCAGGTCAACACATTGACCTAGTTGGACTTTGTGTCAGACATCCGGTCAGCCCGTCAACCAGTCTGGGCTTCTCCTGCATACTTAGTTAAAGTGTTAAATCATAATGAAACTAACTTAACCTACTTTTTCATTCATCAAAACTTGAGTTAGATCATTAGTACTAACTGCACCAACAATCTCCCCCTTTTTGATGCAATGACAACCTAGGTTAAGTTAGTGAAAAATATACAAAAAGTAAGCAATCAATTAAGATGATTTTTTAGGTTATGGTTTTGTTTGTTAACTAACTTAAACCCCACCTAACCATCCCCCTTTGGCATTCATCAAAAAGAATATAGAATAGATAAAAATAAATGGTTAAGTGAAAAAAAGAAAAAAATTGCAATTGAGAATCCGAACTAAAGTCAGATTAGGAGGAGTTTAAAGTAGAAAACATAGAAAATTTGCTTTAAACTTTATCTTTTAGCTTTTTCAAAAATAGCTAAGTCTGAAAAAAAAATTGACTTAGAAAAATAACTTACTAACTTTGTAAAATTTAAACTTTATCTACTAGCTTTTTGAAAAAGAAATTAAAAACAATTTTCAAACATAAGTTTTATAAAGGCTAATTTTCAAATATACCTACTTAACAAAAGTAAGATTAACAAAGTCAAGTTTATAAAATCCAAGTTACAAATCTAATTTTCAAAACTAAGTTTGTAAAATCAAATTTTCAAAACTAGGTTTGTATATAAGTTTTATATAAAAGTCAACTTTTTTAAGAAACATAAGATTATAAAATCCAATTTTCAAAGACTTAGTTTTATAAAAACTAGTTTTCAAAAATAGATTTATCAAATTAGATTTACAAAAATAAGTTTATAAGGTCAGATTTTTTAAAAAAAATATTTTTAAGGAAATATTTTTCAAAAATATTTTCATAGTGGAGAAAACAATTTTGGTACTAAGTGTGAAAATAAGTTGAATTAATCCTCCCCTTGAACTTGACATAAAAAAAATAATTGTCTAACTGATTAGTTACTTGCTAACTATCAGAGGATAGTACATTTCATTTGGTTAGTCAGATTAAGTTAATTATAATCAGTTAGTGTTTGACTAAGATGAATAACTTAACCTGATTGATGTGTGGTTTATATTTAACACACAGACTTAGGTCGATGCACTGAAATAAGCATCTTAAGTCTAGGCAATCTGCCTATGCATCTCATCCCTTTCTGTAACACCCCACCCTCCTCACTACTAGTCTGTGAGGGAGTGGAGTGCTACTGCACTACTAACTTTACTTAACTATCCTTGTTCACATGTTGATAGAAATTCCTAAAACTCTCGGAAAACTCAAAACATACAATTAACTAGCAGCGGAAGACTAAATGACTCATCTAATACATTCTTAATAAATGTCAATCTTAATAAATTCTTATGCTAGGTCCCAAGGCTTCTATAGTTCAGGCATCACACATCCATCCGCACCTACTTGTCGCCTTCTTTTGCTATAACTTTTCCTTTCCTTTATCTGCAGTAAGAGGAAAATGCATCTATAAGCAAAATTGCTTAGTAAGCATTATCTAACTCACAAAACTCGAATATGTATGTGAATATACTGAAATCTAAAAGCTGAATGCTCAAAAGGAAAACTACTCGTGCTCATCTACAAGCAAAAGAAACATACTGAAATGCTAAACGTGTAAAACAAATCTATACAATCATGCTAGCATAATCTTGCTGAATTTTAAACACTTTCTGAATCTTATTTCACTTGTTTAAAAACTTATACTTTAATACTTTTATACTTATGTGAAACTTATTTTACTTATTCAAAAGCTTATACTTATAATACTTCAAAATAATAATCAACTTTCTTCTTGGGCCCGGTAACTGTACTTGCTATGCGCGCATCCCTAATTAGACCCGAGATAGCTGGTCCCGAATCTAGTAGGGTTTACTAGGTTATCTAAACCTAGAGACGACTATGGGAGCCCAACCCAAGGACAACTGAGAGTCCAGCACAGTGCCACTGATAAAAGTAAAATACTGATTTATAAGCTGATTTATCTTAATTACTTCTTCTTTAAATGCCTTGGCATTTTAACGAGCACCTTGTGTGCCAAAATCCCTAAAGTCTTGACTTTGGGATCTACTTAAGGCCTTGACCTTTTTCTTTCTTTTCTTTATCTTTCTTATACTTGTTAATACCTCTAATAAAAGAATGCTTCTTTAAAAACTGAAATATTTAAACAAATTCTAACTTTGAAATGCATAAACAAAAATCTACATACTATGCTAATCAAAATTCTGCATACTATTCTAATCAAGATTCTGCATTCTATGCTACATTATTTCTACATACTATGCAAACATAAATTCTGCACTATAATACTTAACCAAACTGCAATATAATCTTTTTCTTTAAAAACTGCATTATAAGTTCCACCAAAAATCTGCACTACAAGTTCCACCAAAAATCTGCACTATAAACTTTAAAGAAATCTGCACCATAAGCTCTTAAGAAATCTGCACTACAAGCTCTAAAGAAATCTGCTCTAAAGAAATCTGCATTTTAAGCTCTAAGAAATCTGCACTACAAGCTTAATTAAAATCTGCACTATAAGCTTACATAAAAATATGCACTATAAGCTTGATTGAAATTTGCATTATAGGCTTAATTAAAATCTGCATCTATAAACTTAATTAAAATCTGCACTATAAGCTTAATTAAAATCTGCACTATAGGCTTAATTAAAATCTGCACTATAAGCTTACATAAAAATCTGCATTATAAGCTTAATTAAAATATGCACTATAGGCTTAATTAAAAATCTGCACTATAAGCTTAATTAAAATCTGTACTATAGGCTTAATTAAAAATCTGCACTATAAGCGCTTAATTAAAATCTGCAATATAAGTTCTACATAAAAATCTGCATTATAAGCTTAATTAAAATCTGCACTATAGGCTTAATTAAAAATCTGCACTATAAGCGCTTCTTATGCTTCAAATTCAAGAAGAACAAAGGTCCGAAACTACTCCTAATGCAGGTGAGAAGCACTTACCTTTGCGTTCTTGGGCTTACAACCGGAAAGAAAACTTCTAGGGTTTGCGGGAATTGCAAGCTTCGACCCCTCCTTCGTGCTCACGGTTTCCCCTTGACGAGAGGATCACAACCATGTGAAGATCTCCCGGAAATCTCCCTTGGCCGGCCACCGGAGAGGAACCCTAGATCCCCCCTTTTTTCCTTCGCCCAAACAGGAGATGTTGTGCCGTCGGGAGAGAAAAGGAGAGGAGAGGTTTAGGTTTTGGAAAATAATCCCTAAGTTCTCCCTTTTTATAACTTAATATTTCTGTTAACTATCTTAAATAAATTCGCTACCTTTTCTAAACAGACAAATCCAACATCAACTTATCCCTTTTATAATCCAATATTCTGTTAACTATCTTAAATAAATTCACTACCTTTTCTAAACAGACAAATCCAACATCAACTTATCCCTTTTATAATCCAATATTCTGTTAACTATCTTAAATAAATTTGCTACCTTTTCTAAACAGACAAATCCAACATCAACTTATCCCTTTTATAATCCAATATTCTGTTAATTATCTTAAATAAATTTTGCTACCTTTTCTAAACAGAACTACTTGCTTGACCACTTGGTCAGCCGGATTTGCTTAAGGCTTGGTTCGGTCGGAGGTTGTAGGTTCGAATCTCGGCTAATTTTTTTTATTTTTTGTAACTTGTTTCTTTTGGTAAAAATACCAAATGAACTCCAAAAATTGCATAAAAATACTCTAGAAATTTCTAAAAATCTCTAGAATTTTTCTAAAGCATTTCTAAATATTTTTAAGTACTATTAGGACTCGAAATGAGGAAATTTGGGTTGTTACACTTTCTAAGTTCAGAAATACACAACCAAGTTAGTCCTAATGTGTTGGTGAGATGCTCAAACCTTAGATCTATAGGAGCATGCTTTCTAAGGGATTGATCTATTCTAAGGCTAAAGCTAATTTTTGAAAATTCTAAAAATGGAAAATTTTGAAACCATAAAAGTTTTATCCTAGAATTTAAGAAAAGCATTTTTGAAAACAATTTCTGTAATTTAAGAATCCTAGTCTATTAAACACATTCCTAATTTTTGACGTAGATAACTAAACTCACTTTCAGGGAGGGGTTTAGTGAATATATCAGCCAAATTAGACTTGGACTCAATGTATTTGAGTTCAATATCTCCTTTAGTGACATGATCCCTGATAAAGTGGTTCATAATTTCAATGTGTTTGGTTCTTTAATGATGCACAGGATTTTTTGTTAAATTAATTGAGCTAACATTATCAATTAATACTTTTACAATTGTAAGATTTAAATTAAAATCTTTTAGGGTGTGCATCATCCATAATAATTATGCGACACATTCACCTATAGCTATGTATTCTGACTCAGTAGTATATAGAGTAACACAGTGTTACTTTCTACTAAACCAGATGACAAGTGATGAGCCAGTAGTTGACATCCATCATTTGTACTTTTTCGATCTAATTTACAGTCAGTATAATCTGAGTCAGAATAGCCTATTAGTTCAAAATTGTTAGTTCTAGGATACCAAATTCCTACATTTGATGTTCCTTTAAGATATCTAAAGATTCGTTTGATTTGAGTCAAATGAGATTCTTTAGCACAGGTTTGGTATCTAACACACATACTAACTACAAATAAAATATCGGGTCGACTTGCAGTTAAGTATAGTAGGCTACCTATGACACTCCTATAGTATTTTAAATCAATTGATTTACCATTAGGGTCGTCATCTAGGATTGTGTTAACTGTCATAGGTGTCTTTATTTCTTTAGTATTTTTCATCCCGAATTTTTTAAGTAAATCTTTAGTATGTTTTCGTTGATAAATGTAATTACCTTCATTTGTTTATTTTATTTGTAATCCTAAAAAGTAAGTTAATTTACCTACTAAACTCATTTCAAATTCTTGTTCCATTAGAGTTGTAAATTTTTGTAAAAATTCTGAGTTGGTTGATCTAAATATTATGTCATCTACATAGATTTGGACTATAAAGATATCCTCTTTTATTAATTTGACAAAAAGGGTTGGGTCAATTTGACCTTAGTTGAACCCTTTGAATATTAGGTAAGAGGTCAACCTTTCATACTATGCCCTAGGTACTTGCTTAAGTCCGTATAAGGCTTTCTTTAGCTTAAAAATATAGTCAGGATGATCTAAATTTTTAAACCCAGGTGGCTATCCTACATAGACTTCTTCTTTTATTAGTCCATTTAGAAAGGTAAATTTGATATCCATTTGATATAGTTTGAACCCTTTATGGGCTGCATAACTGAGTAACATTCTTATGGATTCTAGTCTAGCTATTGGGGCATAAGTTTCATCATAGTCAAGTCCCTCTACTTGACTAAACCCTTTAACAACTAGCCTAGCTTTGTTTCTAGTAATTTCCCCAATTTCGCTTAATTTATTTCTAAATACCCATTTTGTTTCTATTATCTTCTTATTTTTAGGTAGTGGTACTAAGTCCCAAACCTCATTTCTCTCAAATTGAGTTAGTTCTTCTTGCATAGCTATAGCCCAGTTTGGGTTACGTAAAGATTCAGCAATGGTTTTGGGTTTAATTTTTGAAATCAGAGATATTTGACTTAGGTTTCTAAATGATGACCTAGTCTGAACCCTTAGGTCTGGATCACCAATTATTTGGTCAATTGGATGATTTGGGTTGACTCTTATGGTTCTAGGAGGTTGATTCACTTGAGGTTGATCTTCCTCTTCGTGATTTAAATCTTCACTGGTTCTCTTATGATTATTGTTGCCTTGACTAAAATCAATTGGCTGGAATTGGGTTTGTTCTAGGTTTTGGTTAAATTCCTTGAATTTTACAATTGAGGTTTCTTCAATTCTTAGTGTAACTTTATTATATATTCTATTCTATAACATCTACTGTTAGTGGGTATCCTACAAAAATTCCATTTTATATTTTAGAAGTAAATTTTCCTAAGTGTTCTCTTGTGTTTAGTTTAAAGATTGGGCATCCAAATACTTTAAAGTATTTTATATTGGATTGTTTATTATAATATATTTCAAAGAGGGTTTTGTTATGTATTTTTATTGTGGTTCTATTTTGCACATAACAAGCTGTACTAACAGTTTTTGCCCAAAAGTATTTAGGTAAATTATATTTATTTAGCATTGTCCTAGAGGCTTCAAGTAGAGTTCTATTTTTTTCTTTCTAAAATTCTATTTTGTTGAGGTGTTTTAGGACACGAAAATTCATGATGGTATCCATTTTCAAGGCAAAATTTGTTAAAATTATGATTTTTAAATTCACCCTCATTGTCACTTTTAATTCTTTTAATTTTAGGGTCTTTTTCATTTTTAACTTGCTTTGTAAAAATTTCAAAAGTTTCATCCTAATTTTTTAAGAATTTTACCCATATGAACCTAGAATAGTCATCTATTATTACTAGACAATATAAACTTCCATTTATGGATTTGACCTCATGGGAGTCAAATAAGTCTAAGTGTAAAAGTTCTAGTATAGAGTTTGTTTGAAGTTGATTAGTTATTTGTGAGTGGATTTTGTTTGCTTTCCTTGTTGACAAGTATTACAAATTGTTGAGTCTAAGTTAGGTAATTTTGATAATCTTCTAACTAATCGATTTAACTTGCTTATATTTCTGAAGTTTGTGTGTGACATTCTTCTATGCCATAACCAAGTCTCTTCTTTTTGTGTTAAGTAACACTTAAGTGAAGAAGTGGTTAGGTTTATTGCATAGATGTTGTCTTTTCTAAACCCTTTTAGACTTATTGTAGGGTTATCTAAGTATTTGACTAAGTATTCCAAAGATAAGAACCTAACCTTATATCTAGTGTCACATAATTGACTAATACTAAGAAGGTTATACTTGAAATTTTCAGCAAGTAACACATTTGTAATAATAAAGTCAGTTTTAAGTTCAATATTACCTATGTCAATTACCTTGAGTTTGTCGTTGTTCCCAAAAGCAACTGTTCCTAAGCTTTTATAGGTAAGTTGAGTGAATTTGGTGTGATCTCCAGTCATATGTTTGGAGTAACCACTGTCCAAGATCCACTTAGTTTCCTATAATAGGTAGGAGTTAGGGTAAGTCTGAGTTTCATTTTAACTTTACATGAAATGAATTTTAAGTTTAATTGTTTAATTAAGAATAATTTTTAATTTCTTACTTTAGAATAATCCCCTTAAGATACTTTTTGACTTAAAAGGATTTTTTAAAAAAATTAAATGATTTTTAGGACAAAATTAATTTTAAAATAATTTTTAAGATAAATTAATAATTTTTAAGATAAATTAATAATTTTTAAGTCAAATAAATTTTTAAATTAATTTTTAGGTTAAATTAATTTTTAAAAAAACTTAAGTTAAATTAATTTCTAAAATCATTTTAAAGTTAAAATAAATAATAAAAATAATTTTTAAAATGATTTTTAAGTTAAATTAATTTTTAAAAAAAAAATAAGTTACATAAAATTTTAAAACAATTTTTAAGTTAAAATAATTTTTTTAAGTTAAATAAATTTTTAAAATAATTATTAGGTGAAACTAATTTTAAAATTTTTTAATTTAAATTAAATTTTAAAGTTTGAAAGTTAAATTAATTTTTAACATAATTTCTAAGATAGATTAATTTTTAAAATAATTTTTTATTTAAGTTAAATTAATTTTAAAATAATTTTTAAGTTAAATTAATTTTAAAATAATTTTTAAGTTAAATGAATTTTAAAATAATTTTTCAGATAAACTAATTATAAAAGAATTTTTAAAATGATTTTTAAGTTAAGTTAATTTTATGTTAAAAAGATTGAAATAATTTTAAAACAACTTTTTAAGTTAAAAAGATTTAAAATAATTTTTAAGTTAAATTAATTTTTAAAATAATTTTTAAGATAAATTAATTTTAAAATAATTTTTAAGATAAATTAATTTTAAAATAATTTTTAAGTTAAATTAATTTTAAAATAATTTTCAAGTTAAATTAATTTTAAAATAATTTTTAAGTTAAATTAATTTTTAAATTATTTTTTTAAGTTAAATTAATTTTAAAATAATTTTTAAGTTAAATTAATTTTAAAATAATTTTTAAGTTAAATTTTTTTTGTAAAATTAATTTTTAAAATAATTTTTAAGTTAAATTAATTTTAAAATAATTTTTAAGATAAATTAATTTTTAAGATAATTTTTAAGATAAATTAATTTTTAAGATAATTTTTAAGTTAAATTAATTTTTAAAATAATTTTTAAGTTAAATTAATTTTTAAAATAATTTTTATGATAAATTAATTTTTAAATAATTTTTAAAGTTAATTTGAAATTGAATTTTCAATTTTATTTTGATTTGGTTTAATTTTAATTTAATTTAATTTTAAATTAGATTTAATTAAATTAGATTTAATTTAAAATTAAATTTGATTCAATTTTGTTCGATTCGACTTGGTTCGATTTGAAGTCGTTGGTCATCTTTCCCGATCTATATTTTCAATCATGGAATCTTATAATTTTACGAGATGAGTTAAATTCGATTTTTAGGATTTGGTTTAACTTTGTGTTAGATTCAGGTTTAGCTTTGGGCTCAACAAGTAGGCATTCTCTGGATAAACTTCGGGGATATGATGAGTCACTTGGACATTATTAGAGTAATCATGTGTAAGATATCGCAAAATTTAAAATAATAAATATTATTGGACGAAAAATCTTATTGGATTTTTCAAAAAAAATTAGATATTTTTAGAAATTTAAACGGAGTCTATATGACCCGTTTTGAGGGGATGGATTCAGGGTACAGTAAAAGTCTGTTTGAAATATCCCTTAAATAGGAGTTGATTAGGGAATAAACTTAGAGGTTAATTAAGCTAACCTAAGTTTAATAATCCCTAAAAATTTCGATTCACTTCCGATCTCCTCCTCCTCACATCATGCCCGAACCCCTCTCTCCCTCTCCGACTATTTCTCGCCTCACCGACGTCGAGCTCGCGATCACCAACCATCTTCCTTTGCGCGAGGTTAGGGCAAAGGCTCCATCGGTTGTGTGAGAGCAGTTGGCGTTCTCCCTCTTGCGATCCTCTGTTCTTTCTCCCTCATGCGCGGACGACCCGACGCCGACAGCTTCCCCAGCGATCTCGGCTTCGTTGCGTCGCCAGGAGGGAAAGCATCGTCATATCTTGATGGTATCAGCCACCTCCGGCAGAGCAGTCGTCTCTGGGCTGATCTAGTGCACGATATCGACGGGGTTCGGATCTAGGGCACAGTGAGGGGCCTTGAATTACGTTCCTAGCCGATCGATGGTTCCTCCTCATCAACTTGTTTGCTCGAGAGTGACTAGTTGTTCTACATCAACCAGATTAAAGTGCTGACACCATTTGGAAACACCCGATCAAGAGGATCAGTGTTCTGTGGACTTGCCCTGTTGTCGGTCATTGCAAATTCCACTTCTTAAAGC